>NC_091516.1:61720517-62320517 GCF_947461875.1 Haliaeetus albicilla
GCAGCAGCTACGAGAGCGTGTGTAACCAATTGTACTGCAAATATAAAATAGAAGTTAATTCTCTGTCGAGTGCTGGGAGTGACATAGCCTGTAACATCTCCTTAAGTCAGTGAATGCAACCTGGGGATGCATACCGGTTAAAGATGAGGCTTTACAAATGCTTCTAAAAGCTCAATGTTTCCCGTTACGTGGTTCATTCAAAGCACCTAGCAAGTTTTCAGGTCAATGTTGGTAGCCATATGAGAACAAAAAGTCCTCAGGGAGTCATGTGGGAAAATGTAGAAGGAAAAAGCACATCTGTCTTGTTTTAACTTGAAGCTGGGGTCTGGATTTTCTAATTCCTCTTTTTCTAGGAAGGATGGGGAAAAGCAGAAAGAAAAGTTTCTGCAGAAGCATATATCTCCTTCAGAACAGAAGCATGTGCCCACTTGTAAACACACCTGTTTATCAGTGTCTAGGTATAAAAATGACAAGAGGCAGGAAAAAAATATGCAGCCGTTTCTTTCTGTCGTCTGTGATCTGCTGTCTGGCTGGGACTGCACTTTGCAGGGTTGTAAAAAGACCAAAGAGGTGCCAAAGGAAAATCGTATTAAAATGTAAGGTATTTTTATAGACTGGAACTAAACCCAGCATACCTTCCTAGCTTAACTCCAGCCAGATGTACGAACAGACACAAAGTACAGACTGTTTTGATCTTGCCTCCTCCTTTTATTTTCCATTCATAAGAAATACCGTGTTTGAACTGGACCACTAGCGCCTGAGATTACTGTGCAGGGAATTTCACACCGACAATCACAAAGCATGTGCAGGTGGGAGGATGATCCTCACCCACCATCCCGGGTAACGTGGAGAGGGTCCCGTCACAACTTCTGCAGTGTGTTTGCCCAGGCTGAAGACCCCGGGATGTGGTAGGGGAGCCACAGGAGAGGACTTTGCGTCCTTGGAGGAATCCTGCTCGGCTGAGCAACAGGGAACATGATAAATTCGTAAAAAGGAACAACAGCACTTGAAGCTCCTGATGCAGCACTCGGGGCGACAGGGTTGGGGCAGCCTTGGGGCTCCCATGGCTCTCTCTGTGCAGAGCATTGCTGACACTGCCAGCACCCTGGCGAGCCCCGTGGACCCGGCTCAGCACTGCCCCTCTACCCGTTGTACTGGTTTACCAAGGGTTATATTTACGGTAGCGTGTATGTGACAAGAAAAATCGTGATTTATCACGAGAAAGGTGCTTTTCATCGTGAAGGTTATTTGGTGTCCCCAGGGGCACTCCCTGCCGTGGGTCTTCGCCCCTACGGGTGCGGAGCAGGATATCCCCTTTGCCAGGAGCTGTCCTTGTCCCCTGTGCCGCTGGTGTCCACCCCCCGAGCATACCGAGGGACGATGCGGGTCCCCTGCCGGCGCTGAGCTCTCCAGGGCCAGGCGCCTTCATGTGCTGCGTTGGACCGACCGTCCTGTCCCTGCAGACCTGGCAGGTCGGGGAGCCCCGCGGCCCCAGGTATCCCGAACTCACAGCTGCTCCTAAGTCATTTATTCCGGCTGGAGCTGGGACTGAGAGTCTTCGGGCTGAGCTCTGCGCTCCCGACACCCACCCATGTCTTGGTCCAAGGGGCTGGTCTGCCAGGGGAGCCTGCAGTAGAACCATAAAGGCTAATTCTCATACAATATTATCAGTGCAGGTAATAAGGGATTGCATTATTGCAATTTTTCACATTGAAGATTAATGAGGGATCATTTCATGTCAGGAAACAGGAATTTGGAGGTGGGTTCTGGTCATTGGTTTTAGTCATTCAATGGTCATTCTTGACTCATTGCAGCTAAAAGTTTTTGTAAGAGAGTCGACTTTAATACACTTGCTGCCTAACAGTAGTAATCAGAATTTGAAATTGCTGAAGTATCTTGCTCAGACATTTTCAAATGGAATACCTTTTTCCTTCAGAAATGTTGTTACAGGTACCGTGAAGTGGATCTGTAACAAAAACTTGTTAGCGGCTAATGTTGAAGTGAAATGTTCAGAATTAGCTTCCTTGTTTATGCTGGGGTGAGTCTACTTCACCGTAGACTCTTACAAGTCTTTCTTCATGTTTTTCATCTTACAAGTGTTTGTTCATGTTTTAACTTCTGATGGTGATTTTGGACGGGAATACTTTTGGACGCAAAAAAATTGTTCCTGTCAGAAAAGCTCTTCTTAGTCCTACTTCCATCACGTTTATTCTGTTTCTCCTGGCTGTTCTTACTAGTTTCAGCTTTGTTCTTTGAAATAAGGATTACCTCACTGTACATGTCTCAGCTGATGTCGTGACTAATACATCATGTTAAGAAAAAGGAGCTTCCATTTTGGTACAAGAAACCATCTTCCCGAACTTTTATAGAATTTTTGCACTGTGACAATACTCCAGGCGTAAACTTTTCTTCCAGTATGAGGAATGGAAAACTGCCCAAGGATTACTCCTCTTGGAATTACTCCTCCTGGAATACTCCAAGGGTTACTGTCATGTTAGCCGTATCTGCAGATAGCGGAGTTTATCTACTAGTTTCCTATGTATAAAAGACTGCATTCAGTGGCTTTGTACAGATGAATTTGGGCAAGCTTGTAATTACCGGTTTCCTCAGCAGTGAGACGTGAGGAAATCCTAACAGCATGGGAGTGAAGGAAGAAATTACTGCAGACCAAAACTCCTTTCCCGGCTATTCCCTCTCAGCATCAGATCAGTCATGCGACATGCAGTTAAACTCTCACCTAAGAACAAAAAACCCAACCCAAACCAAACCCCAACAACCTTACTAACCGCCAGTGATTCAACTTTGCCATACATTAAGGACACAGATGTTCTGCCTCACATACTTGATTTTGCCACCCCTTTTCATGGGCTCTACGTGGTACGGTGGAAGAATGTTCTGTCCTTAACAAACGGATCTCTTTTCTGTTTTCGCAGTGGTTTCCCAAGGACGAGGGAAGGGCATGTTCATCGCGCCGTGGGCCTCGTGCTTCCCTCTGCTGTGCAACCGAGAGAAGGGCATGGGCGTGCAGAAACCGTTTCCCGAGATCCTGATCTTCTGAAATGTTAGTGGGGGCCTAGCTGGAGCGTACTGCCCTAGCACCAACACTGTCTATAAGACAAATCTTATGAAAAGATCCATTTTAGATGGATGAGTGTATTGGGTTGGTGTGGCAAGGTTTTGGTAGCAGAGGGCTTACAGGGGTGGCTTCTGTGAGAAGCTGCTAGAAGCTTCCCCTATGTCCGACAGAGCCAAGGCCAGCCGGCTCTAAGACGGACCCACTGCTGGCCAAGGCCGAGCCCATCAGCGATAGTGGTAGCACCTCTGTGATAACACGTTAAGAAAGGGAAAAAAGTTGCAGGGGGCACAGAAACGGCAGCTGGAGAGAGGAGTGAGAACATGTAAGAGAAACAGCCCTGCAGACCCCCAGGTCAGTGCAGAAGGAGGAGGAGGAGGTGCTCCAGGCGCCCAAGCAGAGATTCCCCTGCAGCCCGTGGGGAAGACCATGGTGAGGCAGGCTGTCCCCCTGCAGCCCACGGAGGTCCACGGTGGAGCAGATCTCCACCTGCAGCCTGGGGAGGACCCCATGCCAGAGCAGGCGGGTGCCAGAGGGAGGCTGTGACCCCGTGGGAAGCCCACACTGGAGCAGGCTCCTGGCAGGACCTGCGGACCCGTGGAGAGCGGAGCCCACGCTGGAGCAGGTTTTCTGGCAGGACTCGTGACCCCGTGGGGGACCCATGCTGGAGCAGTCTGTGTCTGAGGGACTGCAGCCCGTGGAAGGGATGCACGCCGCAGCAGATTGTGAAGAACTGCAGCCCGTGGGAAGGACCCATGCCGGAGAAATTCGTGAACTGTCTCCCATGCGAGGGACCCCGTGCTGGAGCAGGGGAAGAGTGTGAGGAGTCCTGCCCCTGAAGAAGATGAAGCGACAGAGACAATGTGTGATGAACTGACCGTAACCCCCATTTCCCATCCCCCTGTGCCGCTGGGCGGGTGTAGGTAGAGAATCTGGGGGTGAAGCTGTGCCTGGGAAGGAGGGAGGGGTGCGGGAAGGTGTTTTAAGATTTGCTTTTATTCCTCCTTACCCTAGTCTGGTTGATGACTGGCAATAAATGAAGTTAATTTTCCCCAGGTTGAGTCTGTTCTGCCCATGACGGTAATTGGTTGAGTGATCTCTCCCCGTCCTTATCTCGACCCACGAGCCCTTTGTTACATTTTCTCTCCCCTGTCCAGCTGAGGCGGGGGGAGTGATAGAACGGCTTTGGTGGGCACCTGGCCAGGGTTAACCCACCACAGTCTTTTTGGTGAACGTGTTCTCACTCCTCATTTCATACTGACAAAAAACCCTAATTTTGACTTTGTAGAATTAAGTAGTGTTCACAGCTAGTATTCTTTGGAGTATTTTGCTGTTGCCGGAACTTTTCTGCTTCTCCCACTGCCCTCTTACCCGAAACACAGTGCTTATGAAATGCATAATTTTGCATTTTGTCCTGGAAGAGCCTTCGCTCACTGTTTTTCCAGCAAGCTTTGATGTTTTTCTTGGAAACCAGAGCTGCAGGATGCAGCACGGTGGTTCCCGTTCTTGTTTTTTCCGCTGTGCAGCTGATGGCCACTGAGGCAGCGATGGTTTGGCAAAGGCACCCGCCATGAGCTGGAGGAGTCTTGGCAAGGACTTAGAGTACGGACACAGTGCCGCTGCCCTGCAGCCTGGAAATGGGGGGTGATTGATGCCGCTGCCTGGTGGTGCCAGTGCTTTCTGAGTTTGTGCCCCTGCTGTGAGTGCTGCTCTAGAGAGGAGACGCTGGTTGTGGCCAAGATGGGAGAAACTGAAGGAGTGTCCTCAGCAGCAGGGTGTTTCGAGATCGCCTGTTTGGTCTGTAATTTTGGGGTGCAAAACAGAGACGTTGAAGCCGGAGCGTCCATCCGGTCCTCAGCTGGCAACGCAGAATCAAGAGAGCTATGGAAGAGGCTCTGACTCTCAGGTCTCGCCTATGCTGAGACCGGTCGCTCCTGCATTCCCGAAAACACAGCAAGAAGTTGTTTCCCACGCAGCTCAGGGCCCCGCGGGAGGGCGAGGATGGGTTCGTGTGTAGCTAGAGGGTGACGTTAAGAAAGCGTTTCCTCTGTCAGAACCGATCCCTGCCTCTTGGTTTCGGGTCGCCCCTCTCCTAAACCAGAGTGTCTCAGAGACACAGGCAGAAAGCTGACAAAGCATGTCCCAGGGGTAAACGCCCGCTCGCCCCGGGAACTGCTGCTCTGCACCGCCCGTGCTGGGACGAGATCTACGGACAGGCACGTTCTGTCTACGGGTCTGTGTTCTCACTGTGCAAGTAGCTGGGCTCCTCTGAGTGCCAAGGCACAGCCCAAGGAGGAAGGAATCCGTGTGACAAAGCAGCGTTCAGAAGGCTGTTTTCGAGGAGAGAAGCCATCAGACAAAGGAGCACGCTGCCGTCGTTGCTCGTGCCCTGTAACGGGCAGCTGCTGAAGCCCGCAGTAGGAAGACCAGCTCTCTGCACCCTCTTGTGACAGCTCTCCACAAGTACTCCGGCACAAACCCACAGCCCTCTGCGGCCGGGAACGTGGCTCCGGCGCTTGCTCCTCCGAGACACCAGCTCGCTGGACGGGAGCGCTGAAGAAGCGGTGCTGCCAGCGGCTGTTGAACATGAGAGGCCTTCGAAACGGGGGGGCTCGGGGGATTTTTCAGCCTGTTCCTTGGCCGGTCACTCCCTTCCACACCTGGCTTCTTCACTGCTTCCAAAGACGACCGAAACTGAGCTCTGCGCGCACGGACACGAACCCCCGGGCACAGGCACAGCCACCGCCAGCGGGACAAACCTCTACCCACCTTGGAGAGGGTCCTGCTTTGTCACACTCTGTGGGGTGCCGAGAGGAGCGCTGGAGGCGGCAAGGTCATAGCTCACCCAACTCCTTTTATTGGCAGTAACAGAACGCAAGCTCAGGAGATTTCTTTGCTTTAAATATCAGCCTACACTTATTTTTTCATTGTTTCACCCGTTTACTCTTTTCTGTGCTACCTTCAACGTCTGTAGGTAGTCCTTTCCTTCCTTTGATGTTTCTACCTCTTCCTTTATTGCACTTTGCCCTCCCTGATTGCCAGCTGAGCTATTGTCAGATCTTTTAGGGTCCTTGTTTCGCCCACCTGGTACCAGGCCTGCCAACGCAAAAATAATTTCCATTATTTTGCCCCTAACTGCCTTCTCGTCGGGCCACCTTCACAGCTGCCAAAGTTTCGGTCTTTCACCTGCAACTGTCTGACAGGAAGGCGGGTAAGGACCGCAGCAAGTGATCTCCTAAGGACTGCAGCGCAACTACGCGCCGCAAGCCAGACCTCTTCTCTCTCAAGCAAAGCTGCTTTGAAAGGGCGGACGCATTCCCATCACAGGAAAGAGAGGTTGTCAAAGGGTCGGACTGAACGGATTCGAAAGGGGATATGAAGCTCAGCCTGCAAAACGAGACACAAGGATCTTCTTCCCCACAAGAATTCTGGCTTCACGCTGGCAAGCTGCCCCCAGAGGAGAGCTCTGTCAGCACCCCCCCTGTCTGCACAGCCCTCCTGCCCGCGGTGGGAGTGCTCCAGCCGCAGGCTGGCCCAGCTGGGAGAGGAAGCCCCTGCCGGGCCCCTCAGGCACACCCGGGGTTGGGGACCCCTCCTGGCTGTCCCCACACCGACAGCCCGCAGCGCGGTCCAGGGCTCCGAGGATGCTCCTTCCAGCCGGGCAGAGCTCGGGATGCCCTCACAGCACTGGGACCGGGCGAGGGCACCGGGGGCTGCCAACAGAGACCGGGGCTGATGCCCAGGTCGGTCCCCATCAGGCCTGCGACGAAACCAGCTTCCCTCCTGCCCGCTCTGCCCTCAGCATCTGCTGCGCTGCGGCTGCAGCAGGATTTGCTGGGGTTTCGTGGCCCCAGGGCTCCGGGGGCCATGGCCGTGCCCCCCAGCAGGCTGGTGCCACCCACGGTGGGGCGCGGGGGGAAAGGGAAGAGGCAGCAGGAGAAGGGGCAGAAAGCAGCACCCAGAGACCCCGAGTGCCAGGGAAACAGGCATTTATTTCCTTTCCCATGAAGACACCGTCGCTGGGGCCCTGCTAGTGCCGCCGGCGAGGCGGCATCTTGCAGGGCCAGGGAGAGTCCTGGGGGCCGGGGCCCTTCCTCTTTGCGGGGCGCCGGCGCCCCCCGGGCGAGCGGTCCCTGCCCCGGCCGGGAGCGGAGGGACCTGCCGCCGCCTCCTGCCCCGGCTCCTCCTGGGGCTGCTCCTGCTCTGCCCCTGACGGGCTGCTGGAGGAGCTCGGGTGAGGGGTGGGAGTCCCCTCCTGGGAGCCGGTGCAGCTGCGGCTGGCGGAGCTGGAGCTGGTGGAGCTGGAGCTGGAGGAGCTGGAGCTGGAGGAGCTGGAGCTGGCGGAGCTGGAGCTGGAGGAGCTGGAGCTGTCCGCAGGGCCGTTGTCCTCCTCCCCGGCAGCACGGGGGCACAGCAGCCTCCAGGCCTCCTCGCTGCACTGACACTCAATGATACCCACGATGCCATAGACCACTGATGTTGTATAGTGCCCAAGGAGAGGCTCCAGCATCTGGAGCATGACCTCTTCATCCGGGCCGTGGACGCACAGGGCGTGCAGGATGCTGCTCTCTGCAGTCCTTGCCTCCCACCACCGGCCCCCATATATTGCCTCCAGCTCCCGGCGCAGCCAGGGCAGCACGGGATCGAGGAGATGCCGTCGTCTTTGGAAAAGATACGCCCAGACCGCAGGCAGGAGGCCACCCACGTCCTCCAGCTCTGCAGCCTCCAGCTCAGCTGGGGACGGTATCCGCTGCGGAGATGATGGAGGGGACGCCACAGGGTGATGGGGGCTGTTTTCGGCCAGGCGGATCGGAGCACTGCCTGCCTGGCTGTCGGCATCTGGCGACTCTTCGGGGTGTGCGACGGCACACTGCAGATAGTCGTCTTCTCCCAGCACAGAAAACCTGATGTTCTCTACTGGTCTTCTGCAGAGCGGGCAGTCTGGTTTCACGTCTGTCCAACGCACGATGCAGCCCAGGCAGAACTGGTGGCGACAGGGCATCGCGTACGAGACGTCGTCTCGCGCATCATGGCAGATGGGGCAGCTCCACTCCGTCTCCGTGGCCATGTTCGTGCTCCGCAGCAGGCTGGGGAGAGCTGAGGATGAGGAGCTGCCCCCCCTCGCTGGCGCCGGCACTGCCAAAGGGTGTCGCGCGCTGCAAAAGGGAGAGAGGCCATGGTCGCTCGCTGTCCTGGGGAGGGGAGGGGAGGGGAGGAAGGAACGCCCAGGCCCCTCGAGAAGGACACCCTCCCGGCTCCCCGAGCCCCATCGCCCGCCCCACGGCCACCCCGGGGGGACGCTTCCCCGCACGGCTCACCTCCGCTGCTGCAAGCTTGCCCCGCGGTGCCCGGCCACCTGAACCTGGCAGGGCCGGGGAAACCCAGGGGATGGCTCCGGGACGGGCAGCGAGAGCTGCCGACGGCAGCCCCCAAAGCACCACCCGGCACCAGGAGAAGCCTCGCTCGACCCTCCGGACCTCGCAGGCACGCTCGGCAGGAGTCCAGGCACGAGCCAGACTGGCCCAGGCTCTGCCGGAGGGACGCGAGGTCGCAGTCCGTCGCTCGCTGACGTCACAGCCCACTGCTCGGTAACTTCAGCCTTCACCACTCAGTGATGTCACAGCAGGCCATCTGCCCCCGCAGGCACACGGCATTAGGAGAAAAAAAACAAAATAGCATGTCTTGTTTTCATCTTCTACATTTGCGTGTTGCTCTCGCTTGGACACCTGCAACACGCGCCCCTGACTGTGTGTCTCGCCCCCACTCCTGACGCCTTGCAGAGGTCTCCTGCGAGGGGGAGCGTGTTGGGACCAGCTGGCGTGGACTGCCCGCGGCTGGGTGACGCCTGCCCCAGCTGGCTGCCTTTCCCTGTGCAATGCCGGGATTTTCAGGGAGGACCGGGGTGGTGAGTGGCCAGCGCTGGGCCGGAGATGCCTCCTGGCGATGGCAAGGGAGAAGCCTGAAGGGGCATTTTCCTCCAGCCCCATCCGCTCCCGCTGGCACTCGCCCACGGTGCCGGGTCCCTCCCTGCTTGCCAAGTTTGCCATGCTTCTGGTAGCTGGTGCTCCTGGCCAGCTGTTGAATTGGTGGTCCTCAAAATCACCAGCAATGGAGCCTGATCCTACATCCGCAGGAAGGAGTTGTAGTTGCTGTCCCTCCAGAGTACGGTAGAAGGGCTGCAGGCACCCTGCTCACGACTCCATGGAGCCCAGGATCAATCGCCGCGTGGGCCATGCTTTCATATCATCCATTCCTGCCTCTAGCTTTTATATAATCATTTACAGTCCTGAGTCCAAGCACTTTTTCTTTATTTGAGAAGAGCATTATCTGTTAAAGTTTGACTACATGAGAGTTAAGGGCGCTGCGCAAGTCGGTGTGAGAGACTGAAAGAGTTAATGTCTCAAACATTGTGGTGGGGCAAGTTCTGCTTAAAGACAAACCCCGCACAGCAAGGAACCAAGGTGAAAAGCCCATCAGGTCAGACATCAGCAACAGGAGGGGGAAGGCGTGCTGGAGGGTGCGCAGCTCCCTGTTCTGATAAGCTCTTCTGATACAAAGATCAAACAATGGCCATGTCTGCAGGGAAGAAGAAGTTACTCCCCAAATGACCCCCAAGCCCAAAGGCTCACAAACTGTTCATTAGCCTGATGAGTTCGGGTGCCCGCCCGAAGGAGGGACAAGGATGATAAAAGGACACCAACTGAAGCCCTGGGTGCGCAAGCCCACCGGGACTGGACCCGTCGGCTGACTGGACCCCTTGGCTGACTGAACCAACGCTGGACCCAGGACCGGTGAAATCTTTCTCTCTTCCTTTTTCTCTCTCTTTCTTCTTCTCTCTTTCCTTTTCCACAATCCCTACACCTCATCTGTTTCAAGATATAAACCGTTGACCAAGTCTGTGACTAAAAGTGGATCCAGCCGCCCCTAGACTCTTCTCTGAGGAGGAGTCTGGAAAGCAAGGGGGTCTGCTCTGCACCTCGTGACTCAACGGGAGGGATCTCCTTCTTCCCTGAATCGATGTATATGGTTACACAGTTTACAGAAGTAGTCTTATGCCAATTCCTGTTGTGAGAAACCCTGTCACCTACTACCACGCCTCCCCAGTTCCGTTTGCTTCTGTCATAAATAAAATCTTTAACGGACAGTTTGGTGTCGTTTCACGTTCATTTAGCCCGAGGGACTTTCGAATTAGACATGACTCCGTGGTCTGTCCAGTCTGGGTCGTGATAGTTGGCCACGTGGGTCTGCCCATTGAAATCTCGTGAGGTGACAGCCCATATTTTCTGTTCCCAATGCTTCTCGTCTACATCAATGGGAGATGCAAACACATCCCGACATTTCAGGCCAGCCTCCGCACAAATTTTTTGCCAGTTTGGTTTTAAAGTCAGAGTTTTTCTTCTCTACAGCCCCACTGGATTGGGGGCAATGGGCACAAGGACACTTTGGTTCTTTTTGTAGGGCTGCACAATTTCTCTGCACTGCTTGCCCAGCAAAATGGGTCCCCTTGTTGCTATCTAGTGGTAGGGGAATACTAAACCCAGGAATGAGTTCTCTCTGCAATTTGTTTTTGCAACAGTTGCTTCATCTGCATGTTTACAAGGACAGGCCTCCATCCTGAGAACATATCTAAAATGATAAGGACATGCTCAAAATCACAGCACCTGGGCCTCTGGATAAAGTAAACCTGCAAACTTACAAATGGTCCCTACGGTGTCGGGTGTGCAGCTATACTTGTCTTCTCCTTCTGCCTTACATTGTTTTATTGTTGAAAAGTTGTGCTAACCATATGAAGACTGAGGAATTTGAAGGGCACTATGCTAGCAAGCTTCAGTCATTTACACCTTCATTTCTGACCAAACGAAGCCCCCTTCCTGATCGTTCAAGCTACAGAACTCTTTGAGTAACCGTGTTGAGTGTCTTTTTAAAAAGAGAAAGAAATCGTCGTTAACGTTCTTTAACTTCCCTTTTCCAATATTCGCCGTATCTTCAGATCCACCAACATTTTAACGGTGTAGTCATTAGCCCAGTGACTTCATTAAAGCCTTCTATTGCTCTCATCCCATTCCAAAATAATGTTGAGAATGGACAGATAACGGAAAAGGAGGCGCACAAGCAAAATTTGGGGCAAACCCATCAAAAATGTGGAGCAAACCTATCCTGTCACAGAGCTGCAATCATCCCCCCCCGTCCTGGTGTGGGCCACTGGCTGGGCCACTCGAGCAAGGGCAGGTCTATCTCTTCTTCTCACTATAGGAAGCGAGAAGTTTGCAGGGAGCTGTAAATCACTCCAGCCAGGCTCACAGCAGGGCATCGTCTGCCTCCCTGGGTTGCTGTAGTACTATCAGGGGGAAGTGATCAAGGGAACTGCAGCTTGAAACCAGGGTGGGAGAGAAGGGGAGGGGCGGGTTCAGCAATGGGAGAGTTTCCCTACTTCTCCTTTACTGTCTTCTTAGGAATATCTCCTAGGGAGAAATCCCTGGGCACATCACAGGAGTTTGAGCAGCCCCACCTTCTTCAGCCTTAAATACCTAATCTCAATCACTGCTGGCTGAGCAGGTACTTTTAAGTGGTATTCAGTACAAACTGGAACTTCTAAAGCAAAGTTCCTGCTGCTTTGGTGAATGAGCCCGGTATCTCTGGTTCTCCATCAAACGGGAGTGTCGGTCTGAACACTGCCTCAGCTCTTTGCCTGCACTGGCCCCCTTCAGTGCCAAGGACGGCACCGAAACTGTCACCTGGCCCGTCCTTGTGCCTGGATTGCTGTCATTCCTAAGGGCAGGATCTTCTAAGGATCCCTAGAAGGGTTCTGGCTCCTTAGGGAAGGAAAAGGTTAAAAAACCCCAGTCATCTGTCTCCCCAGATCAGAGACCTATCTGAGCATCCTTGGAGACGAGGATCTCTCGTGCCACTGGCAGCCAGACTGGCTGACCCTGGGTTCGCCTGCCCAGCCACCTCTTGTTTACAAGCAGGATGGGATGCGTTTGTCTAAGGAGATTTGCATTTCCCCTAGGTACATTATTTACAGAGCCCTGTAATACTTGGTTCTACCACTTGTCTCTGTCAGGTTTAAGTCTCTGTAAGATGAGGCGACTCCTTTGCAGCTGTGCATTTCCCTTTCCCACCTGAATCTTCAGTTCTTCACAAATTTGGAAAATTCTAACTGTAGAGAGCTTAGACTCATAGACTCACAGAATCATGTCGGTTGGAAAAGACCTTTAAGGCTATCGAGTCCAACCGTAAACCTAACGCTGCCGAGTCCACCACTAAACCATGTCCCTAAGTGCCATAGCCAAAAGTCCTACACCCACTGCAGTCAGCAGAAGAGGAAAAGACTTGTGGGTGTCCTGGAAGTCCATAGCACTCTGCAGGGTTGGGCTTGGGATATCTCTTTCCTTTCCATAACATTTTCTCATGACCTTGTGTGCATGCAGGACTGCTATAAAATAGGATGGCTTCTGAGCACTTGGCTGGAAGCAGTGATTTTACTGATGCAATTGCTTGGGCAAGAGTGCGCAGGAAGAAGAATATTGAATGCACCGCGATAAAGAAATAGGACGAGTGGCACATGTCTGCAAGTGTAAATCAATACGATTCATGAATGCCAAGACACATTGATGCCTACCTTCAGCTCACCTCTGTAGGACCAAACTTTCTTGCTATCTGTCCCGACACAAGTGCATGATAAAGGAATCGAGTTAACGACAGAGGCTAAATAGAAATACTGAAGCTGTGAAAGTCATACAGGCAATGTTTCGCCCGGGTGAAGATGACAGATTCAGAGCAGGGAGCGTTAATAAACGCATTGGTAACACACCTTGTTTGCTAATGCATAATGAAAAGCAATGCCCACGGGTGGCAGGAGCCAGGTTCTGAGTTGGGAGGTATTCAGAAATGCTGACATCAGGATGTCTTGGCTCTAACGTGAGAATTTCAACAGCCTGAAATCACCGCAAGAACTGTATTTCTTCCCGTCATTTCCATTTACTGACAAACAAAACACTGAATTGTAGGAAGGAGAGTCTTGCTTGGTGAATACAGCTGTCACTTGGCACTCTCACTGACTCAGGATATTTAGGCAGAGAAAGCCCAGAAGAGCTTTTGCCATATTAAAATAGCGATAGCGGTAATGATAAACCCCTTCATCTGTGTGATCCCTATGGTGCATACTGATGTAGCCCACATTCCCAGTAAGCTTAGCCTAAAAGTAGTTCTGAAGTCATGACGAAAAACCCAGGAGACTGGGGCTAGCCTGGTACTTGGGCCATCTGGATGTGCCTCCTCCTCTTCGGGCCCTCATCCATCCCTCAGGGGGACCTACACTTTTCATGGCGCACACACACACACACACGCGCGCGCACACACACACACAGGGCCATCCAGTTCCACTGAACTCCTAGGAACATGGCAAGCCAAAACCAGGGATTACCTGGATCACTAAAGCTCCTCTCCTGTAGATGTACCAACCGTGCATCGAGCAACCGTGAAGCGAGCATTTATTCCAGAAGGACTCAAAGAACATCCTCCAGCCACTGCAGAGGGTGCCTTCAGCATTCAAGAGCAAATGAATGGCCTGTCATGAAAGACAAGCTCCTGAGTCTCCGTGAGCGTTCCCCAGGTAGCAGCCATCAGGAAAAGCCTTAGCAGATCTCAAACAACGGTCAGTGATGGAAGGTAAAGTGGAAACAAGGGAATTCTGCAAGACTCAGAGCCATCACGCCTCCCAAACTTGCGCACTCGGGTAACTGTTTGGCACTGTGCTGGAAACAGCAGACCCTACACAGCTCTGCACACAGATTTGCTCCTCCGTGCTTGCTTTGAGAGGAGTTTTGGGGCTGTCCTCACAATTGGTTTGTGGTGAAAGCAAGGAAACTCTGTAGCAGGTGCTCTTCCTTCTCTCAAATTCCCCCAACAGTAGGGGCAATGCAGAGACAAGCCCTGGATCTCAAGGTGCACCAAAAAGGTCTTCCAGATGAAGGATCGTTTTCACAGGATGTAGCAAGCCTGCAGGCTGACGCAATGATATTAAACAGCCAGACTTGGGCACCCAGATGCTGGTATCAGATGCCAAAAAGGAACAGGTGCACTTGAACAGGTATTTACTTTCCACATGGCAAAGAGTAGCTCCTTTGACGTGGTTTTGAAGCAAGTAAGGCTATTTTTCCCATTTTGCGGACAAGGCATGGGCCAGAGGAAGGCAAATCCTTCCGTCTCAAGTCCCTCTGTGAGCCTGGAGAAGGGACTCCAAGGCAATACCTAAGTCGGGCTATGGAGCAAGGCTCTCTCAACTCCACCCACCTTAACTTCCAGATCCCAGGACAGCATGGCAGCCCTCCTACCCCACTTCCGAAACCTAGCAACCCTCAGACTTGTTCTTGCTATGCTTTCAGCCCACACAGGCCCGCACAGCTGGTATTAAATCACTTGGAAGTGTGCTTTGATGCCTCCGACTTCCACTTGGTCTGTAACCACAGTTTGTATAGCTGAAGATACATTTAGACGGTGGGGACGTGGAGCATGGGGCAACTCAGAGGCGGTGGTGACTGAGGATGGTTCAAAACTGTTTCAGAGCGTCTAGCGCAAGACTTGAGCTGCAAGACTTGAGCTGTCCTCGTAGAAGCTAAAACAACATCTCAAGGACAGCAGATGGCAGTGGAAAACCTGTCTGAGGACAGTGCTGCATCCCGAGGACAGAGCAGGCAGCTGCTGATCAATTCCAGCTCCTCAAAAGCCGCGGGGAGCAGGGGGAGGGGAACGTGTTGGGAAATAGATTTGGAAGGTTTCTTTTTGGTATCTTTTTTATCTCCTGATTTGGCTGGTAAAAGGCTGTCAGGATTTTCCCTCACCTATTCTTTTCAGGAAACTCCTTCTTAGGGATGAAGGAAACCCCAAATCTTAGGTCTCTAATGTTATGCACCCAGATTTTTGAGAGAACACAGTGTAAGAGCAACCTCCTGAGGCTGAGTAGCTGGGTACTCAGGGTACATCTTTATATTTTCTAGACCAAGAAACAATGCTTACTGTGCTCTGCCAGGCACTCTGACTTCCAGCTCCACTTGGGCTCCCCTGCCCTTCCCCCTTAGAACTGCTGTGTATTTTAATATTGACTTGGGTGTTTCCAAACTAGGGTGCCCTCACTTTTGCGTGCCCTGTGGCTGGGCTGTAAGACTTCTGTTGAGAGATTCTTGTTTTGCAATTTTCGATGTATATACATAGAGAAGAAAAATGAATCCAGCCTTAAAGAGCCTGCAGTCTAGCCGGGATAAAATAAAGGACGTGAAGAAGGCACACTCGTACCCACTGTGCAGGCAGGAAGAAAAATGCAGCATTTAAGAACTGAACCCACACAGTTATTCAGGGGCTTCATTTTCCTTAACAGAAGGCAGCAGCATCCTCCTTTGAAGTCCTGCGGTTATCATAAGGCCAAGGCCATGGAGGGAAACCACGGCTGAACAGAGACTGACCCTCAACTCCCTTCCCCCAGCTGTCTTGTAGGGCAGCATCTTCTTCTTCAGGATGCACGGCAGAGAGGCTGAGTGCTTAGCACAATGCATCCGGGCTTCATTACAGAGAGATCCTATCCTTTTCTTGCTCAGCCTGTTACAACCTGCGTTTGCCAACCTGCGATGGCCTGGCTGTGTTGCTCCTCAGCGTTTCTTTTTACAAGGCTGAGAACTTGTAGCGTGCTGCTAGCTCACCTGATTTCCAGGAACAGAGAATGATTTTGATCTGAGCCCTTCTACAAGGGCAAAGCATTAACAAGGAGAGACGAATCCCTCAGTGCCCTGTCAGTGATATGCCTTTCTCTTGCGGCAGTCCTCTGCAGATTATGCCCTCCTCAGACTGCCCGAATTTCCTAGATGAGACCCATCCTACGGCTGGGATCACAGTGCACCTTGGAGGCAGCAGGGAGCGTAAAGGACAGCAAGAAACAGCTGGTGCTGGCAGCAAATTCTCTTAGACCTGGGTAACTGGGCTTGTGAAATTAAATTACAACCTGCTGCTGGGCACAAAGGCAGCAGGCGTCACGCAACATGTAGATGTGAGGCTCCAGGGTCAGAGCTTCTTATTTTGGTCCATCTTTGTACCTTTGATGCAGGTAAATAGAAGAGGCCAAGTTCTGGCTGTCAGGCAGGTGGCTGAGCATCAGGGCCTTGCACTCTGAGAAACACTCTCAATTCCACATATGAAGCCGGGGATACAGAGAAATCCAGAGTCTTAGTGCCCGACTGAGATGTAGAGAGGAAGGGCTGAGCACTAGGAAGCCTTCTGGGAAAAGAGGAGCCTGAACAAGAAGAGAAGGCTGCACTTTAATCACAAGAACCTGAGGTTTCTGGCACTGACAATTCAAAGGCTCCTGGAGGAACATTTAAAGTAGAAGCTGGGGGGAAGCACACAGGCGCAGAGGAGCACCCAGTTCAGACTGATGTGATCTCAGAAGTGGATAGAGCTAGGTGCAATGCCCCTCGGGAAATACCAGAAAGGAAATGAAAAGAACAATTGCAATAAATAAGGAAAGCAAATAGACTGCTCATGTCAGTTGACTGGCACATGCCAAATTAAGTGTTGGAGTGAGGGCAAAACTCACAGGTGCTGGCATGCGCATGCACGCAGCCCGAAAAAGAAGTGAGGGGCCTGAAACGGTTGCCTTTGAGGAATGTTTTGACTGTTCTCAGAAATTGTTGCTTAGTTTGCTCTGGGATTTTGCACTTGGGTTTCTATTATCGTTGGCCATGTACCAATCCCTAAGAGCTGTTCTATGTACAACCTTAAGCAATGAAGGATTTTGGGGGGTTGACTTTCTGTTGTAGCCAGTTGGTACATGAAAGGGTAGAACAGGGCATAACGCCAGAAGAGGCTGAAAAAACTATGCCAAATATGTTCAAGGATAAGGAAGAAGAAAAGGAAGAAGTGTGTGGATTAATGACTGTAAATGATTATATAAAAGCCAGAGGACCACCAGTGCAACAGCTGGCCAGGAGCACAGAAGCATGGCAAACTTGGTAAGCAGGGAGGGACCTGGCACTGTGGGCAAGTGCCAGCAGGAGCGGATGGGGCTGGAGGAAAATGCCCCTTCAGGCTTCTCTCTTGCCATCGGCAGGAGGCATCTCCAGCCCAGCGCTGGCCACTCACCACCCCGGTCCTCCCTGAAAATCCCGGCATTGCACAGGGAAAGGCAGCCAGCTGGGGCAGGCGTCACCCAGCCGCGGGCAGTCCACGCCAGCTGGTCCCAACACGCTCCCCCTCGCAGGAGACCTCTGCAAGGCGTCAGGAGTGGGGGCGAGACACACAGTCAGGGGCGCGTGTTGCAGGTGTCCAAGCGAGAGCAACACGCAAATGTAGAAGATGAAAACAAGACATGCTATTTTGTTTTTTTCTCCTAATGCCGTGTGCCTGCGGGGGCAGATGGCCTGCTGTGACATCACTGAGTGGTGAAGGCTGAAGTTACCGAGCAGTGGGCTGTGACGTCAGCGAGCGACGGACTGCGACCTCGCGTCCCTCCGGCAGAGCCTGGGCCAGTCTGGCTCGTGCCTGGACTCCTGCCGAGCGTGCCTGCGAGGTCCGGAGGGTCGAGCGAGGCTTCTCCTGGTGCCGGGTGGTGCTTTGGGGGCTGCCGTCGGCAGCTCTCGCTGCCCGTCCCGGAGCCATCCCCTGGGTTTCCCCGGCCCTGCCAGGTTCAGGTGGCCGGGCACCGCGGGGCAAGCTTGCAGCAGCGGAGGTGAGCCGTGCGGGGAAGCGTCCCCCCGGGGTGGCCGTGGGGCGGGCGATGGGGCTCGGGGAGCCGGGAGGGTGTCCTTCTCGAGGGGCCTGGGCGTTCCTTCCTCCCCTCCCCTCCCCTCCCCGGGACAGCGAGCGACCATGGCCTCTCTCCCTTTTGCAGCGCGCGACACCCTTTGGCAGTGCCGGCGCCAGCGAGGGGGGGCAGCTCCTCATCCTCAGCTCTCCCCAGCCTGCTGCGGAGCACGAACATGGCCACGGAGACGGAGTGGAGCTGCCCCATCTGCCATGATGCGCGAGACGACGTCTCGTACGCGATGCCCTGTCGCCACCAGTTCTGCCTGGGCTGCATCGTGCGTTGGACAGACGTGAAACCAGACTGCCCGCTCTGCAGAAGACCAGTAGAGAACATCAGGTTTTCTGTGCTGGGAGAAGACGACTATCTGCAGTGTGCCGTCGCACACCCCGAAGAGTCGCCAGATGCCGACAGCCAGGCAGGCAGTGCTCCGATCCGCCTGGCCGAAAACAGCCCCCATCACCCTGTGGCGTCCCCTCCATCATCTCCGCAGCGGATACCGTCCCCAGCTGAGCTGGAGGCTGCAGAGCTGGAGGACGTGGGTGGCCTCCTGCCTGCGGTCTGGGCGTATCTTTTCCAAAGACGACGGCATCTCCTCGATCCTGTGCTGCCCTGGCTGCGCCGGGAGCTGGAGGCAATATATGGGGGCCGGTGGTGGGAGGCAAGGACTGCAGAGAGCAGCATCCTGCACGCCCTGTGCGTCCACGGCCCGGATGAAGAGGTCATGCTCCAGATGCTGGAGCCTCTCCTTGGGCACTATACAACATCAGTGGTCTATGGCATCGTGGGTATCATTGAGTGTCAGTGCAGCGAGGAGGCCTGGAGGCTGCTGTGCCCCCGTGCTGCCGGGGAGGAGGACAACGGCCCTGCGGACAGCTCCAGCTCCTCCAGCTCCAGCTCCTCCAGCTCCAGCTCCGCCAGCTCCAGCTCCACCAGCTCCAGCTCCGCCAGCCGCAGCTGCACCGGCTCCCAGGAGGGGACTCCCACCCCTCACCCGAGCTCCTCCAGCAGCCCGTCAGGGGCAGAGCAGGAGCAGCCCCAGGAGGAGCCGGGGCAGGAGGCGGCGGCAGGTCCCTCCGCTCCCGGCCGGGGCAGGGACCGCTCGCCCGGGGGGCGCCGGCGCCCCGCAAAGAGGAAGGGCCCCGGCCCCCAGGACTCTCCCTGGCCCTGCAAGATGCCGCCTCGCCGGCGGCACTAGCAGGGCCCCAGCGACGGTGTCTTCATGGGAAAGGAAATAAATGCCTGTTTCCCTGGCACTCGGGGTCTCTGGGTGCTGCTTTCTGCCCCTTCTCCTGCTGCCTCTTCCCTTTCCCCCCGCGCCCCACCGTGGGTGGCACCAGCCTGCTGGGGGGCATGGCCATGGCCCCCGGAGCCCTGGGGCCACGAAACCCCAGCAAATCCTGCTGCAGCCGCAGCGCAGCAGATGCTGAGGGCAGAGCGGGCAGGAGGGAAGCTGGTTTCGTCGCAGGCCTGATGGGGACCGACCTGGGCATCAGCCCCGGTCTCTGTTGGCAGCCCCCGGTGCCCTCGCCCGGTCCCAGTGCTGTGAGGGCATCCCGAGCTCTGCCCGGCTGGAAGGAGCATCCTCGGAGCCCTGGACCGCGCTGCGGGCTGTCGGTGTGGGGACAGCCAGGAGGGGTCCCCAACCCCGGGTGTGCCTGAGGGGCCCGGCAGGGGCTTCCTCTCCCAGCTGGGCCAGCCTGCGGCTGGAGCACTCCCACCGCGGGCAGGAGGGCTGTGCAGACAGGGGGGGTGCTGACAGAGCTCTCCTCTGGGGGCAGCTTGCCAGCGTGAAGCCAGAATTCTTGTGGGGAAGAAGATCCTTGTGTCTCGTTTTGCAGGCTGAGCTTCATATCCCCTTTCGAATCCGTTCAGTCCGACCCTTTGACAACCTCTCTTTCCTGTGATGGGAATGCGTCCGCCCTTTCAAAGCAGCTTTGCTTGAGAGAGAAGAGGTCTGGCTTGCGGCGCGTAGTTGCGCTGCAGTCCTTAGGAGATCACTTGCTGCGGTCCTTACCCGCCTTCCTGTCAGACAGTTGCAGGTGAAAGACCGAAACTTTGGCAGCTGTGAAGGTGGCCCGACGAGAAGGCAGTTAGGGGCAAAATAATGGAAATTATTTTTGCGTTGGCAGGCCTGGTACCAGGTGGGCGAAACAAGGACCCTAAAAGATCTGACAATAGCTCAGCTGGCAATCAGGGAGGGCAAAGTGCAATAAAGGAAGAGGTAGAAACATCAAAGGAAGGAAAGGACTACCTACAGACGTTGAAGGTAGCACAGAAAAGAGTAAACGGGTGAAACAATGAAAAAATAAGTGTAGGCTGATATTTAAAGCAAAGAAATCTCCTGAGCTTGCGTTCTGTTACTGCCAATAAAAGGAGTTGGGTGAGCTATGACCTTGCCGCCTCCAGCGCTCCTCTCGGCACCCCACAGAGTGTGACAAAGCAGGACCCTCTCCAAGGTGGGTAGAGGTTTGTCCCGCTGGCGGTGGCTGTGCCTGTGCCCGGGGGTTCGTGTCCGTGCGCGCAGAGCTCAGTTTCGGTCGTCTTTGGAAGCAGTGAAGAAGCCAGGTGTGGAAGGGAGTGACCGGCCAAGGAACAGGCTGAAAAATCCCCCGAGCCCCCCCGTTTCGAAGGCCTCTCATGTTCAACAGCCGCTGGCAGCACCGCTTCTTCAGCGCTCCCGTCCAGCGAGCTGGTGTCTCGGAGGAGCAAGCGCCGGAGCCACGTTCCCGGCCGCAGAGGGCTGTGGGTTTGTGCCGGAGTACTTGTGGAGAGCTGTCACAAGAGGGTGCAGAGAGCTGGTCTTCCTACTGCGGGCTTCAGCAGCTGCCCGTTACAGGGCACGAGCAACGACGGCAGCGTGCTCCTTTGTCTGATGGCTTCTCTCCTCGAAAACAGCCTTCTGAACGCTGCTTTGTCACACGGATTCCTTCCTCCTTGGGCTGTGCCTTGGCACTCAGAGGAGCCCAGCTACTTGCACAGTGAGAACACAGACCCGTAGACAGAACGTGCCTGTCCGTAGATCTCGTCCCAGCACGGGCGGTGCAGAGCAGCAGTTCCCGGGGCGAGCGGACGTTTACCCCTGGGACATGCTTTGTCAGCTTTCTGCCTGTGTCTCTGAGACACTCTGGTTTAGGAGAGGGGCGACCCGAAACCAAGAGGCAGGGATCGGTTCTGACAGAGGAAACGCTTTCTTAACGTCACCCTCTAGCTACACACGAACCCATCCTCGCCCTCCCGCGGGGCCCTGAACTGCGTGGGAAACAACTTCTTGCTGTGTTTTCGGGAATGCAGGAGCAACCGGTCTCAGCATAGGCGAGACCTGAGAGTCAGAGCCTCTTCCATAGCTCTCTTGATTCTGCGTTGCCAGCTGAGGACCGGATGGACGCTCCGGCTTCAACGTCTCTGTTTTGCACCCCAAAATTACAGACCAAACAGGCGATCTCGAAACACCCTGCTGCTGAGGACACTCCTTCAGTTTCTCCCATCTTGGCCACAACCAGCGTCTCCTCTCTAGAGCAGCACTCACAGCAGGGGCACAAACTCAGAAAGCACTGGCACCACCAGGCAGCGGCATCAATCACCCCCCATTTCCAGGCTGCAGGGCAGCGGCACTGTGTCCGTACTCTAAGTCCTTGCCAAGACTCCTCCAGCTCATGGCGGGTGCCTTTGCCAAACCATCGCTGCCTCAGTGGCCATCAGCTGCACAGCGGAAAAAACAAGAACGGGAACCACCGTGCTGCATCCCGCAGCTCTGGTTTCCAAGAAAAACATCAAAGCTTGCTGGAAAAACAGTGAGCGAAGGCTCTTCCAGGACAAAATGCAAAATTATGCATTTCATAAGCACTGTGTTTCGGGTAAGAGGGCAGTGGGAGAAGCAGAAAAGTTCCGGCAACAGCAAAATACTCCAAAGAATATTAGCTGTGAACACTACTTAATTCTACAAAGTCAAAATTAGGTTTTTTTGTCAGTATGAAATGAGGAGTGAGAACACGTTCACCAAAAAGACTGTGGTGGGTTAACCCTGGCCAGGTGCCCACCAAAGCCGTTCTATCACTCCCCCCGCCTCAGCTGGACAGGGGAGAGAAAATGTAACAAAGGGCTCGTGGGTCGAGATAAGGACGGGGAGAGATCACTCAACCAATTACCGTCACGGGCAGAACAGACTCAACCTGGGGAAAATTAACTTCATTTATTGCCAGTCATCAACCAGACTAGGGTAAGGAGGAATAAAAGCAAATCTTAAAACACCTTCCCGCACCCCTCCCTCCTTCCCAGGCACAGCTTCACCCCCAGATTCTCTACCTACACCCGCCCAGCGGCACAGGGGGATGGGAAATGGGGGTTACGGTCAGTTCATCACACATTGTCTCTGCCGCTTCATCTTCTTCAGGGGCAGGACTCCTCACACTCTTCCCCTGCTCCAGCACGGGGTCCCTCGCATGGGAGACAGTTAACGAATTTCTCCGGCATGGGTCCTTCCCACGGGCTGCAGTTCTTCACAATCTGCTGCGGCGTGCATCCCTTCCACGGGCTGCAGTCCCTCAGACACAGACTGCTCCAGCATGGGTCCCCCACGGGGTCACGAGTCCTGCCAGAAAACCTGCTCCAGCGTGGGCTCCGCTCTCCACGGGTCCGCAGGTCCTGCCAGGAGCCTGCTCCAGTGTGGGCTTCCCACGGGGTCACAGCCTCCCTCTGGCACCCGCCTGCTCTGGCATGGGGTCCTCCCCAGGCTGCAGGTGGAGATCTGCTCCACCGTGGACCTCCGTGGGCTGCAGGGGGACAGCCTGCCTCACCATGGTCTTCCCCACGGGCTGCAGGGGAATCTCTGCTTGGGCGCCTGGAGCACCTCCTCCTCCTCCTTCTGCACTGACCTGGGGGTCTGCAGGGCTGTTTCTCTTACATGTTCTCACTCCTCTCTCCAGCTGCCGTTTCTGTGCCCCCTGCAACTTTTTTCCCTTTCTTAATGTGTTATCACAGAGGTGCTACCACTATCGCTGATGGGCTCGGCCTTGGCCAGCAGTGGGTCCGTCTTAGAGCCGGCTGGCCTTGGCTCTGTCGGACATAGGGGAAGCTTCTAGCAGCTTCTCACAGAAGCCACCCCTGTAAGCCCTCTGCTACCAAAACCTTGCCACACCAACCCAATACACTCATCCATCTAAAATGGATCTTTTCATAAGATTTGTCTTATAGACAGTGTTGGTGCTAGGGCAGTACGCTCCAGCTAGGCCCCCACTAACATTTCAGAAGATCAGGATCTCGGGAAACGGTTTCTGCACGCCCATGCCCTTCTCTCGGTTGCACAGCAGAGGGAAGCACGAGGCCCACGGCGCGATGAACATGCCCTTCCCTCGTCCTTGGGAAACCACTGCGAAAACAGAAAAGAGATCCGTTTGTTAAGGACAGAACATTCTTCCACCGTACCACGTAGAGCCCATGAAAAGGGGTGGCAAAATCAAGTATGTGAGGCAGAACATCTGTGTCCTTAATGTATGGCAAAGTTGAATCACTGGCGGTTAGTAAGGTTGTTGGGGTTTGGTTTGGGTTGGGTTTTTTTGTTCTTAGGTGAGAGTTTAACTGCATGTCGCATGACTGATCTGATGCTGAGAGGGAATAGCCGGGAAAGGAGTTTTGGTCTGCAGTAATTTCTTCCTTCACTCCCATGCTGTTAGGATTTCCTCACGTCTCACTGCTGAGGAAACCAGTAATTACAAGCTTGCCCAAATTCATCTGTACAAAGCCACTGAATGCAGTCTTTTATACATAGGAAACTAGTAGATAAACTCCGCTATCTGCAGATACGGCTAACGTGACAGTAACCCTTGGAGTATTCCAGGAGGAGTAATTCCAAGAGGAGTAATCCTTGGGCAGTTTTCCATTCCTCATACTGGAAGAAAAGTTTACGCCTGGAGTATTGTCACAGTGCAAAAATTCTATAAAAGTTCGGGAAGATGGTTTCTTGTACCAAAATGGAAGCTCCTTTTTCTTAACATGATGTATTAGTCACGACATCAGCTGAGACATGTACAGTGAGGTAATCCTTATTTCAAAGAACAAAGCTGAAACTAGTAAGAACAGCCAGGAGAAACAGAATAAACGTGATGGAAGTAGGACTAAGAAGAGCTTTTCTGACAGGAACAATTTTTTTGCGTCCAAAAGTATTCCCGTCCAAAATCACCATCAGAAGTTAAAACATGAACAAACACTTGTAAGATGAAAAACATGAAGAAAGACTTGTAAGAGTCTACGGTGAAGTAGACTCACCCCAGCATAAACAAGGAAGCTAATTCTGAACATTTCACTTCAACATTAGCCGCTAACAAGTTTTTGTTACAGATCCACTTCACGGTACCTGTAACAACATTTCTGAAGGAAAAAGGTATTCCATTTGAAAATGTCTGAGCAAGATACTTCAGCAATTTCAAATTCTGATTACTACTGTTAGGCAGCAAGTGTATTAAAGTCGACTCTCTTACAAAAACTTTTAGCTGCAATGAGTCAAGAATGACCATTGAATGACTAAAACCAATGACCAGAACCCACCTCCAAATTCCTGTTTCCTGACATGAAATGATCCCTCATTAATCTTCAATGTGAAAAATTGCAATAATGCAATCCCTTATTACCTGCACTGATAATATTGTATGAGAATTAGCCTTTATGGTTCTACTGCAGGCTCCCCTGGCAGACCAGCCCCTTGGACCAAGACATGGGTGGGTGTCGGGAGCGCAGAGCTCAGCCCGAAGACTCTCAGTCCCAGCTCCAGCCGGAATAAATGACTTAGGAGCAGCTGTGAGTTCGGGATACCTGGGGCCGCGGGGCTCCCCGACCTGCCAGGTCTGCAGGGACAGGACGGTCGGTCCAACGCAGCACATGAAGGCGCCTGGCCCTGGAGAGCTCAGCGCCGGCAGGGGACCCGCATCGTCCCTCGGTATGCTCGGGGGGTGGACACCAGCGGCACAGGGGACAAGGACAGCTCCTGGCAAAGGGGATATCCTGCTCCGCACCCGTAGGGGCGAAGACCCACGGCAGGGAGTGCCCCTGGGGACACCAAATAACCTTCACGATGAAAAGCACCTTTCTCGTGATAAATCACGATTTTTCTTGTCACATACACGCTACCGTAAATATAACCCTTGGTAAACCAGTACAACGGGTAGAGGGGCAGTGCTGAGCCGGGTCCACGGGGCTCGCCAGGGTGCTGGCAGTGTCAGCAATGCTCTGCACAGAGAGAGCCATGGGAGCCCCAAGGCTGCCCCAACCCTGTCGCCCCGAGTGCTGCATCAGGAGCTTCAAGTGCTGTTGTTCCTTTTTACGAATTTATCATGTTCCCTGTTGCTCAGCCGAGCAGGATTCCTCCAAGGACGCAAAGTCCTCTCCTGTGGCTCCCCTACCACATCCCGGGGTCTTCAGCCTGGGCAAACACACTGCAGAAGTTGTGACGGGACCCTCTCCACGTTACCCGGGATGGTGGGTGAGGATCATCCTCCCACCTGCACATGCTTTGTGATTGTCGGTGTGAAATTCCCTGCACAGTAATCTCAGGCGCTAGTGGTCCAGTTCAAACACGGTATTTCTTATGAATGGAAAATAAAAGGAGGAGGCAAGATCAAAACAGTCTGTACTTTGTGTCTGTTCGTACATCTGGCTGGAGTTAAGCTAGGAAGGTATGCTGGGTTTAGTTCCAGTCTATAAAAATACCTTACATTTTAATACGATTTTCCTTTGGCACCTCTTTGGTCTTTTTACAACCCTGCAAAGTGCAGTCCCAGCCAGACAGCAGATCACAGACGACAGAAAGAAACGGCTGCATATTTTTTTCCTGCCTCTTGTCATTTTTATACCTAGACACTGATAAACAGGTGTGTTTACAAGTGGGCACACGCTTCTGTTCTGAAGGAGATATATGCTTCTGCAGAAACTTTTCTTTCTGCTTTTCCCCATCCTTCCCAGAAAAAGAGGAATTAGAAAATCCAGACCCCAGCTTCAAGTTAAAACAAGACAGATGTGCTTTTTCCTTCTACATTTTCCCACATGACTCCCTGAGGACTTTTTGTTCTCATATGGCTACCAACATTGACCTGAAAACTTGCTAGGTGCTTTGAATGAACCACGTAACGGGAAACATTGAGCTTTTAGAAGCATTTGTAAAGCCTCATCTTTAACCGGTATGCATCCCCAGGTTGCATTCACTGACTTAAGGAGATGTTACAGGCTATGTCACTCCCAGCACTCGACAGAGAATTAACTTCTATTTTATATTTGCAGTACAATTGGTTACACACGCTCTCGTAGCTGCTGCCTAATGTATTGAAATTGGAGGGTGAGATGCTGCTCAAATGTATTCTGAGTGGTAGCCTAATAAAACAGCATCGCTCCAATAACAGATAAACTTTGTGAGCGAAAGCACGTTTGCCATGGCTGGCTGAAAACCAGCATCCCTTGTTAGCACTGCAGAGCCAGCACTGTTTTGGCAGGCTGCACAGGAGGCCCCCGCTTCTCCTGCCTCCCTCAGAAAGGGGCTGACTACGTCCAGTGCTGGGGACCTCAGCTGGGGCAGTCCTGGCTGGGTGGAGCACCGTTACCTGTGGCAGGATACGGCGATGGAAAACCCGTCCTTGAGATCCTGGAGCCAATCCTGGGATTTAGCTAGTGGGACTAACATTTGTGAAAAAGAAAACAAATGCCTGTTTGCAAACTCCGAGTAGATCGAGGGAAACCTCTGAGACCCTGAGTTATTCCATGGTCTGCTCCTGGCCACACCTGGGGTGTCACACTCAGCCAAGGAGGGCTGGTACGGGGTACTTGTGAGGAAAACAGCAAAGGCTTCTGTGGTTCACTTAGGTACCCTGTTCCGACAGCACTGAAAGGGGCAGGTGAGGGCAGCCTGCTCTTCCCACATGAGTAGTACGACGTAGCTGCTTTTAAAACAGAAGACATCCCTTTGGACCTCTGTCACATGACTGTTGATCTTGTTACGTGGGATACGCCCTTGTTTTCCATCGTGGTGAGCTTCTTTAAGTGGTCTGTATGAAGGTCCTTTACTTTGTATTGCCCTTCTTCTGACCTGCCATTCCAGAACATTCCTAGCCCTGGAAAACAAAGCAAAACAAAGCAAAACAAAACACCAAATAATAAACCCCCCAGCCA
This sequence comes from Haliaeetus albicilla, assembly GCF_947461875.1. Lineage (NCBI taxonomy): Eukaryota > Metazoa > Chordata > Aves > Accipitriformes > Accipitridae > Haliaeetus > Haliaeetus albicilla. The sequence continues at coordinate 61,747,532 of NC_091516.1, forward strand.
ACCATGTTTCCTGGGATGTGTCTCCGAGGAAATGAGCTATTTAATTACACGTGTGAAGAGAAGGAAAAAAGAAAGAAGGAGGCTAATGCATAGACAAAACCACAGAGGACACATGCTCTATCCAGGGCTGGGCTCACAGTATTTGACGAGTGATTTATCTGGCTCAGCAAATTCAGAAAGGCGCTGTGGGGCAAAGGCTTCAGCCCCGCTTTCAAGGGAAAAACTGACAAAACGTCATGCAGCACAGAAATATCATTTCTAAAGCACGTAGACAAGAAAAACCTTGAGTTTCCACTGTTCAGAGCTGGTATGTGCCTTCAGGTGTATGCCCAGGTGCACCTGCCAGTGGTTCTACTCCCACAGCACACGTGTACCTGCAGAGAAAGCTGGTCCGAACTTGCACCACTGAGGTGAACAGCACTCAGCCTGCTGGCATGGGCAGTGTCAAGGTCAGAGCTACCCTCAGTTTTATTGCTTGCCTTGCCCTAGGAGTTGTCGATACACACTGAGTATCCCTCACGCCCCGCTGCAGCACTGTTGCAAATATTTTGATAAAGAAATTAAAATCTAATTATATAAAAGAGTTTGGTTTGATTAAGAAGTAGAAAATTGTGAAGCATAGGTATGGCAGTGTTAAGTTTTAAATGCAGTCATAGGAACTTGGGAACTTTAGAAAATGTACTATGTGTAACTATAAGAACTCAAGTATTGTGTAAAATCAGTTAGCCACAGAAACTTTGACAAAGATTTGTTGGTTTGTAGTGTTTTGTTTTAAGAAACTAAGAAAGATCGTTATGGACCTTAGTTCTGTTACTTAGAAACTCCACTTTGATCAAGATTCCAGTTAGTGGAATTAAGTAAGATTAACCAATGATTGTTTTAGTATAAGAATATTGATAAGGTGGTGTGACTGAAGGGCCAATCATTAGAAATGTTAAATTTAAGAATTAACATTGAATGTATTTTTATGTAATCTAATACATGATGGCAAAAATCTTACTGCGCAGAATCACAAGAGATGTCAACTATCGGACAAAGTGAGGGAGACTATGGAAGACCACCAGAGGGCTTCTGAAGACCACCAGAGACTTCACTGCGCCTGTCAAAGAGACATCTACATATGTTAATGACTTATCGGGAAGTTAATGATTATGTATGTATTTCCTGGAACTTTAGTGAATATGTGTAACAGGTGTGTATTTAACCTGCATGATTAAACCAGACAGGTGCACGCACCAGGTGGAGCGATCCCCCGTGTGCCCAGTGCTGCCATAAAGGAGTGCCTGCTTCTTAACTTCTCATTGCTGTCAAGGAGTTTTATTCCGGATTTCGGTAACAGCAGGCAGCCTTCTCCCCAGCCAGCGAGCAGCTCCGCAGCCCCGCTCTCGGCCGGGAGAGCAGAGCACGGCCGGGCACCGGCGCGGCGGAAACGCGGCGCCCGCCGCCGCCGGGAACCGCCGCTCCTGCCGGCGGGAACCACCGCCCGGGGGCGGCCCGCGCCTCTCGGCCGCGCACACGGGCGGACGCCGCCGCCGGACACCGGACACCACCGGCCGCCGGCCGGGGCGAGGGGAAGGCGCGGGCCCCCCCCGCGGACCCCGGCCCAGCCGCCGGCGAGGCGCCGGCCCGCGTGGCTCCGCCGAGGCCGGGAGCGGAGCCGGCGGCCGGGGACCCCCTTCCCGGGGCAGCTCCCCGGCGGGGCGAGTGACCCGCCCCCTCCCCGAGCACCGACCCCCGAGCGCGCCCCTCGCCCCGCGGCGGCCCCGCACGGCCCCCCCCCCCGGCCGGCGCCGTCCCCCCGGGCGCTGCCCCCGCTCGGCTGCCGGGGCGCCCCGGGAGTGCCGCGGGGGCAGGAGGACGGCGAGCCCGCGGGCTCCCGCGTCGCCCCGGCCCGCTGCGGCGGCGGGAGCGCGGCCGCGTCGCCCCGGCCCCCGCAGCCCGGCCGCCCCCAGGGCCGCCCCCAGGGCCGCGCCGGGCTCCGGCCGCCCCCCCGAGCCCGCTCCGCCCCCCCCAGCCCCGCCGGGCCGGGGGCACCGCGCACCGCCCACCCACCCGGGCCCCCCCCGGCCCCCCCCCGCCCCCGCCCCCGCCCGGCCCGGCTCACCCCGCGGTGCGGCGCGGCAGCCCCGCTACGGGCGGCGGTCTCCATGCGGGCGGGCGGGCAGCGCCCGCCGGCCGGGCATCGTGGTCCGCCCTCCCTCCTCGGCGCGGCGGAGAGGGGCGGGGGCCGGGGCCGCCCTCCCCCGTCCTGCTTCGCCTCTCTTCGCCCCCTCCCGCCACCCGCTCCTTCTCCCGCGCGATGCCCGGAGGATCACCGCCGCGGCTCCTTCCCCATCGCCCGCCTCTCCTCCTCTGCCTCCCCCTCCGCCGGACCCGGCTCTCAGCCCCCCGCCGCGGCTGCGGAGCGGAGGGAGGGGACAGGCGCCGGCCGGGGAGGGGCGGGCGGGCGGAGCGGAGCGGAGCGGCGGGGAGGGGAGGGGAGGGGAGGGAGGGAGGGGAGGAGGAGCGGGATCCCCCCGGGCACCGCCGCGGCTGCCCCGGCCCCGGCCCCGGCGCCGGCCCCGGCGCCCTCCTTTGTGCCGCAGCCGCCGGTCCCCGGCGCTTTGCCCGCTCCCGCACGCCGCGGGGGCGGGGAGCAACACGCCTCCCGCCGCCCCGGGGACGTTTCCACCCGAAATTCGGCAGCTGCCAGGCAGAGGCTGGCCGCCGTCCGGCAGCCCCCCCTCCTGCTCTTCCTCCCCCGGCCCCCGCTGTGGGGAGCTGCAGCTCCAGCCCCTGCTTGGCCCGGCATCACCGCAGGCTGGACGGCACACACACACAGCCCCCGCCACCACCCCCCCCCCCCCCAAAAAAAAAGGGAGCGGGGAGAGGAGGGTGAACCCAGGGAGCAAAGGGAGCACACAGAGGGGTGAGATCGGGGGGGCCCCGTAACAGCGTTGGTGCCCCTAAGCCCGGGGATGCTCTGGGTCAGAGGACCCTCGCAGCCTGGAGCACCGGCCGCGGCAAGGGCAGCAGGGTGGGATCCAGGCCCTGGTCCCGGCCCTGGCAGCGCTGGCTGCCTCCGTCCCCTCTTGCCCCATCGTGCTCGCGCAGGGCGCCGGGCAGGACTGCTGACCGAGACCGCTGCGCAGCCCTGGGGACCCGGACTCAAAAGCGCTCCGTTGCCCCGTCCACCCGAGCCGGAGCTGCCGGGCCACTCTGAACTCAGGGCACCCGACTTAGCCTGTCCTCAACAACCTGCCACTCGCCAGCTCAGTGAGAACACCAAGAGAGCAGCTTGCGCTTCCTCCGCGTTAGGAAACTCTGCCAGGTTTGCCTCCGAGCCACAGATGTGTCATGGGGAGTGAGAACCGTGCCGCCGCAGCTATAGGCAAGCCAAATTCCTGGCTGGCAGGGCAGAGGAGAGGTGACCCAGGAGCTGTCCTGCTGCGAACGACCGAGCAGCGCAGAGTCCTGGCTTCCCACAAGTGTGTCAAGTGCTCTCGCCAATATGCCTTAACCGTAACACGGGCAAAAAGGCGACCGCGGGCTAGCGTGAACCACGCGCACAAAATTCCTCTCTGTGGAGCAATGGAGCGTCACGCCTCCGTTGCCAAGGTAGCTGCAGAAGCGTTTCTGGGTACCTCACTACCCCCCATTTCACAGACGGGGAGCACAGTGCCACACAGCAGTGAGGTGACTTGCCCGAGCTCGCCAGAAAGCCCCGACCGTTTGCGTCTCACCGGCACGCGCCACGGGCCGCGCAGACTGAGGAGCCCAAGCAGACCGGCAGCGTAAAGTTATCCGCTTAAGGCTGAGAAGCGTTAAGTCTTGTCTGCTGCAATGCAGAGGAAAACATTTGTCTACCCAGAGCCCTCTTCCTTTGTAAGACATCGGGAGCACCGGCACAGCCCGCTGAAGCCGTCTCAGCTGTGGCAGAGAGGTATTCCTGCTCTTTGAAGCAGTGCGACAGCATGGGCAGCATTGGTCTGATCATACCCAAAGCCTGATGCGCACCCAAAAGGTCAATCAAGTTAAGTTAATTTCAAGAACAACTGCTTGGACACTGACACGAAAACGTCGTCTTTGCCGCTTCACATCCCTGCGGTCTCATTGTTTCTGTCGCGTCTCTCCTCCGTGAGTGGCATCCATCTACTGTCCTTGGCAGACGTGGAGGAGGCAGAGGGAGACTGGAACACTGACGTGCCTTCCTGCTGGTGGCCCAGCTCGCACCATCAGCAAGCCTAGCAGAAGCAGAGCAGGAAGGCAGGATTTGTCTTTCCTCCTGCTTTTTGGTCATACGGATTTCTCGCCTGCTTCTCATTTCGGGGAAGCTCAGCAGGGCACGAGGTTTTCTTTCCTAGCGTGGGCATTGCGTGGCTTGCGTGGAGCTACAGCAGTAGCAACAAGGGCTATTTTTAGCCTCAAGTAGGCCAGGCAGTTCCAGAAGACACGTTAATAGGAGGAACATTTGAGAACAAAGCAAGCAAACAAAGGAGAAAACAAACTGAGAAATGTAAACAAGAATCACCTTTTAGCAGAAGCACTCGCTGAACGGTAGATGTGTAGAAACTGCATCCTGCACCTCAGGGGACATGAGCCCACCCCCCGAAACCCAAGCAAATGCAACTTCTCAACAGTATGTCTTGCCTTCAGAACAATCAAAGTGTCTTGGTTTAGCGCCGCACATCTGGAATGGGATTTTTCGAGATGCCTGATTCAGCAGGTTTCAGCATGCATTCATTTCCCCGAAAAAGCATACCTAGCCTGGTGACTTAAATAGAAATCAATCGCTGCCTTAGAGTTCGGCACACGTCTGTGTTTTGAATCAGAGTCTAGCTGGCACCCAAAGTGCGTTGAAACTGGTTGCCCCACTTGCTGGGAGAATACCTGCCCATGTTCGTTAGTGAAATCCTGTGGGCAAGGTGCTGCTCCCGACATGCAGCTCTCTGCAGTAGGCAGGAAAAAGAGGTAAGGATAGGCACCATAGAAGAAAGAGTCATTTTTTACTCCCGAAAGCAAGAAATTTTAGTTTTCAGTCAATGGGAATGTGGTTGGGGGCATGGATATCTGTCAGCTCTTTCGTCTAGTATTGGCATTGGAAGACTAGATTGCGATAATTCAGCAGTCTGTAAATCTTCACGGAAGAAGGAGTGTAACGACATTCACCACAACCGCATGTGTACCTCCCACACGGACTCACATAGCTGGTTTCTACTGTTTTTTTATAGCTCCTGGTAGTAGTTTCTCCTCTTTCCAGAAGAAGTCCCAATAAGACATCTCATGTTCTGACTCTCCTGAAGGCGTGAGTCGGTCCCCCGAAGCATATTGCAGGACACATTCAAAGCTGTTTGCTTGCCCGAGTGTTCGGGTAGATCCAATCCAAATATCCAGAACAATCTGGGTCACTGGAAGCTTTTAGGAGCTGAGAATGTGTAGCACAACTTACAGGCTGGAAGCAGTTTCCCCTTCATACAGAGTACCACAATGAAACTTCATGCCGCTGTCAGGAGAGATACGCCTACCAAAGTCCTACAATCATATGTTACTCCATCACGTCTTGTAGTAGGATGCTCACAGTGACAACAAAAGTGTTTTGCTACGTTTAGCATGCATTTGCTTGCTGTTGATTTCATGAGATGATTTCCTCAAAAAGAAGAAAAAATCAGCACTTTTCTTCTAATTAATAAACACCTCTTCGGTGGCCCCATCCGACTTTTTTCCACACCAGTATGAATACAGACGAGGTTTCAGATGAAGTCACGTCAGAGTTTAGTGCGTAGGAATTTGACGTAAGGCCTCGCCATTCTTGTTTATCAATAGATTTGCCCCACTACTCTCTTCAGGGGGCAAAAGGATAGGCTTTCTGCAAAGCTTTTTGAACCCAGTGAGACTTTTAAGTGTTCCACTGACCAGAGCAGCTGCATCTAATTCATGCCCACACTAACCTGTGCACAGAGCGAGAAGATGACAGCACACATACGCACAGACCAAACTGCATCTGTAGGATTTGCCTATAAGGCATGGAGACGCAAAGTTTGCAACCAATAGAACAAAAAAGAATTTTAGGACGTACCTGGGGGATTTTTTTAGCCAAGTACGTTCTGTCTAAGAGCACCGCGCTTACTTAATCATCTTTGCTAAGTGCCTGTCAAGCAGCAGTGACGGGTTACCAATCCCAGGCCCGCCGGCACCAATTTAGGCTACAGCTCTGCAAAGCACCTGAAGTTAAGCGGGTGCCCGCTGACAGCAGGTCAGGCGGCAGTCAGATAATTTCTCAGTCAGGTGTCGCTGTGGCGAGCTGGGGCTGACAGCTACAGAGCTGCCAGTGAATTCGCCCTTGGGAGGTTCCTCTCCACTATGGTTTATTTTCTCCTGCTATCCTGAAATGACGTTATGCACCCCTCATGGCTAGCCAGAGAGTTAGCCATACCAACTGTTACGGTGTCAGACGTTTCTGGTTGGAAATTCAGTGCGCTTATTTGCGAGTATGTCGGTTGCCGTAGTCTCACTCGCAGGGCACACTGCTGGAGTACTACTGTCCCTTAGAATCTAGATTTACACAGCTGCCTTAGGTCACAGATTGAAAACTCAGTTTCTCTAGGGTCTGAGGGGGCCTCAGTAGGCCACCATCACCTCCAAGGACTCCCTGAGGGGGCAGGAGGGAGGCAACAGCCCTGCCCTGATGTGAAACTCCACACCAGGCGCTGGCTGGACGGCCAAGGTGCCATGAGCCCGTCTTCACGGCAGTCAGCCCGAGAGGCTTCCCATCTCAGCTGTGCGTGCCAAATACGCCTGAGTCGAGCAGCAGCCCAAGCAAGCCTCTCATGACTGGTGGTGAGTGATCTGCCAAATTGCCAAAGCCCTGAAATAGGTCAGGACTGCTTTTCGCTGGATGCTGTCCAGCCAAGAAGCTCTCGACCACAGCGGTCTGGGGCGTGTGCTGCACGGGCAGAAGACCTGGGGGGAAGAGACAGTAGCAGAGAGGCATCGAGGATTTCCTCTCACTCTTTGCAGGCTAGGCACCGCATAGCTAATTAGTCACAGGAAAATGCACCATCTGTTTCGCCAATGTAGGATAATGGTATTCCACTTCAGCTACAGGGAAGACCGGTTTCATAAACAACACCATGCCCAAACCTCCTGTAAGACGGACTCTTTTGGCCAGAGGGAGGTATGATGGGACCTGCGATTTCTCATTAAACGCCCGGTTGGCTAAATGCAAATGCCAGTTTCTTACCTGAGAACAAAGGGTTCAAGCATAAAGGGCAAGCTAAAGCCCACACAGAGGGCATAGACCGATTTCTAACATGTTACATTGCTACTACAGGTATGAAAATCTTTTAGCTGCCAGTGACACAGAAGAAGCCTTCACCATGGAGAAGATTCATGGGGAACGGGAACAAAGCAACCTGGCAAGAGAGGTGTGAATACAATGAGCAACGCACCCTGCAACGCCGGGAACACTCCAAATTATTCACTCTTTAGGGAGTGCGGCACCAGCTTTCTGCTTTTCAGCATCAGATTGGCGCTTTCTAGCAAAACCCCTCTATACGCATACACATGCACACACACACAAGCCTGCCAATAGGGTGTGATACACCTAATTTTGGGAAAATCATCTCATAGCTTTATGATAGCAAATTACACTTGCATAATGAAGTGTACTGGCAGGTGAGCTCAAGCTGAGTGGGTGTAGGCAGGTAGTACACTTCAGCAGTAACTTAGAAAGCTGTTTCCTTAGCACATGTGAAGAGTTTCTATGCCTCACATGTGGTTTTTCTATTTTTCTTAAATTTTCTAGCACCTTCCTATTAGCAAGAGAGGAGATGCTATCTCCGCAGGGATAACAACAAATTCCTAATTACTGTACAGGGAAAGAAGAACAAACCAGAATTTGCACCTAAGTGGAGATGGCCTGTATTTTTTCTCGTATGGGCCTAAAACCAGCACTCCAGCCAAACAGTCTACGATGTCTGAGAGCAAGATGTATACCGCAGCCCAGCTCTCTCCATTGCCTTTTATCTGTTGGCTTAAAGGCTCACATCAGGACACACCCTCACATCAGGAACACACCCTCTCTTTGGACAATGTTTGATCTCAACTTTTACATTGCTTAAACTAATTTTTTTTGGCCTGTGTACACTTCTAGTTTGTTGGGGTTTTTTCTTGTCAACTTGTTTTCTGTGGTCAGCATTGTTAACGGTGCTGGGTAAGTCCTGCCCTAACACGCGAATCAATGGGATTCCTCCTGTGTGGGTCACTAGCAGCTGGCACATTCAGAAGAACACTTGTAGCAATGGGAGAAAGTTCCCCACACATTTGTGTAAGATTCAAAGAGGTACAGACGTATCTCATTGACTCTCTTTCCCCATCATTCTGTGAGCCTTCCTGGCCATTGGCCTCCTGTGCCAGAACAGCTGTGCAATTCCCCCCACCAGAGTCCTTGTCCATGTGAGCTAGGACATGCCACACAAGTGCTGGCGGGTTTGCTGTACACAAGGCATCTGCCCACTGTTCGTCCAGGAGTGGGTGACAAAGACCAAGCCACCAGAGAAAGCAGAGTGAGTGATTCACAAATACCTGTTTTCCATTTCAGGGCTAAGAACTATTTCAGGTATTGCTATTCAGGTATCTTAAGAATAAACTCCGCTTTTCCACATCGGATTTGAAAGACTCAGAAAAATTTACAGGCAGTTTCAGAAATATACAGTGCTTACTTCTTGCAGGTGTCGTTCTCAAATTGATGCTGGGTACTTCGCTTGCTACCTGCTTGGGGCCTTCGTGAGGCCACCTGATGCATAGACAAAAAATCTTTTGACAAGAACAAGGACAAGGAATTCACCTGTGTCACAGCCATGAAGACTAAAACTATTTCAGTACAGCTTGAAAATCTCACCGATTAATTGCTCAGACATGAGCTGAAAGTTAGAATTTAGTGAAGTTCTAGCTTTGTTGAGGTGTCGTACATTATTTTCTTCAAGCTTTCTGAACATCATCCGTCGTACTAAAGAGCACTGAATTTAACCTCCTAAATGAGATAACTTCTGCTAGACCTAATGCCCTCAACAGTTGGCTGGACAGGCGAAAAGCCTTACAAGCTCTTCATATTCTTAGGCATGAGCATTTAGGGAGGTTCAAACAAGCAAAAATGTAACATCTCTACACAAGAGAAGAGGCATTAGCAAAACAAGCAAATTTATGCTTTCAGAACAACCGTATCAAATCTGTGGAGACTACATCTTCAGCCTAGCTCACACGTAAGTAAATGAGTCAGCGTGGCATGCAGCTGTTTGCTCTCCAGTCTCGTGTTCAGGTTTCAGAAATGTGGGCACCTCCATAAAAGCTTCAGGGTCTGGTCAAGTCTTGTTTGAGTAAGAATCAGTCTCAAAGCACAACAAGACTCAGTGCTCTAACAAATGAGGCTCCTTCTAATTTGCTCTGAATAGGTCTGCTGTGCAGTCGTTCCGATTTGTCCGAGTTGCAGACCTCGGAAATAGGAGGGGTTGTCCTACACAAAGAGGCACCAATTTAGCTAAACTGGTAACCCTTCTATTCATATATTTTCGTGTCAACTCACAGTAATTTAGCTTGCCTGTCTTATTTTGCTGAATTAGATTTTAGCTTCCAGGCAAGATTTTCCCCAACATATCTTCACGTGTTTTCAGTTTACGTTAGGTTTTTTCAGTCTTGTACAAACCCGTTGAACTGCACTTTCTCTTCAGGTAGCATTCGTACTCAATGGGTTCCTGGTTTAGAACTCAAAGCTAGCCATTCCCTTTCCATCAATTTGCTTGCTTTTGAATGCTGTTTTAAAAAGTGTATTCCATTTTTGGAGGTTGAGCAGCCCCTGTGCCAAAAGGTAGCTGACTCATTTCAATGTATCGGCGAAATATGAAAATAAAGGGCCCTAATCTTGTGGCCTACAGAAGCCATAGTTTGTACTTCAGTGGTTTTTACTTGATTGTATTTGTTCATGCTGCAGTTGCACCTTAAGTTAAAGTCCAGCAGCACTCACGAGTCGAGCAAGTCTTTCTGATCATGAAATCCATCGGTGTATCCCTGGACCTCTTCATCCTAGAGGGAAAGGACAAGCAACAGCTCTTCCTGAGTGCATTTTAGTCTGATCCCCAAGGATGAGCATTTGTGCACACTTACCGAGCTATTTAGACTCATGCTGCAAGACCTGCCCTAAAAAATCACTCTTAGGGCTGCAAGCAAATGAGGAGAGCACTGACTGGACTCTGGCCTCAGGTTAACCAAACGGAACAGGACATGGAAGAATGTTGGACCTGACATGAGAAAACTGTTGGATGTAACAAAGAGCAGTGTGAGACGCTGACAGAAGTTAGAGATGGTGCCACGAAGGACGGCCACATCTCACAGGCAGCTAAGGGGCAGTTGTGTGAGACATGGCCAAACTCCACAGATAACTGGGGCGAGTGCTAAGGACCTTATGGGAAGTACAGTCTTGAAAAGCTACCATAGCCCGGTAACTGTATCAGGTATATCACATCAGATGAAGATTAGCCAGGTAACAGTCTCAGAAATATCCAACTTGGTGTCTGTGGGCAAAAAGCAATTTGGGGTGGGTTGTTGATTCGGGCAGAGACTGAGGTGGACATAAGGAGGTACAAGGCTGGTGAAATGGAGGGTTAAGAAGTGGGAGAAGGGATGATAAGGTCTGCAGACGATGTGAGCGGGGCTGTCTGGGGGTAGCCATCAGGCAGTCCTGCACTTGGGCATGGCAGCTGGAGCGAGACAGTCAGTAAAACCCGTAGCTACACCTTCACCATATGAGTGGGGCCTGGTCCCATCCTCAGGAGGACTGGGTGGGAGTGGTCCACCCCCATACCTGGGTGGACCAAATCGAGCATCCTTGTAACACCATGCAGGTGCCCATTTGGGGTCTGGCAGCACTGGGGGCTGCGCACAGCTCCCTAGCAGAGCTCCCACCTGCCTGTCCTTCCTCTGCTCTCTGATGCTGCTCCAGGGAAGGGCCAAGAGATCACACCCCTGCCACCCCACCATCCATGTCCTTGCCTCCTAACCCATTTTCAGCGCCTGCCATTTCATGGTTCCAGGTCCAAGCTGTCAGTCGTTTGCAGCAATGATGAAGCACGAGACTTTTAAGGACTAGGAGCAGCTTTGGAAAGCCTGACCTGCTAGTGTTAGGGTCACAAAATGTTGTTAGATATATCAGCTAGTTAGATATATCAGCTGTCTTTTAAGATTTTGAGCTTTGACAGAAGGGGTGTTTTTCTGTCCTGTTAAACTGCCTTTATCTCAACCCAGGAGTTTTACTTGTTTTCGATTCTCTCCCCCATCCCACTGGGTGGGGGGAGTGAGTGAGTGGCTGCGTGGTGCTTACTTGCCGGCTGGGGTGAAACCATGACAGTAGTTTTTGGCTTGTGTTGGGCTGTACAGGTCTTGTGCATGGGTAGAGGAGGAGTCTGATGGAGCAGTCACTTGAATTGCTGCAGATCACCCAGTGTGCTCCTGCATTGCCTCTACATTCAGTCTTTCTGCTCCAGCTAGACGGAGAGCAAAGACGACCTAAGCCCTAAGCTCTGCTGCCGCCTGGAAAAGTTCATGGGTCCTGAAACCGAGTAAACTGTGTTTGCATGACAGACAAAATGGAGGGGCAAAGGAGGACCTGTGCCTGAACCCTTCTACCTTAAACAAGTTTAGGTGGAAACCTGAGAGATCAACCAGGCTTAGAGACTTAGTTGTTTCAGATAGGTTTGGAATGCCTTGCAAAAGAAGGGTGTTTGTCACTCCATGTGCCAGCTCAGATGAAGAAGTGCAAAGAAGGGTTGCATTATTTTTCACTTAAGATGATAGTTGGTCTGGATTTTTTTTACGTTTTTGAGTAAGGCTCTGTGTAGCTGTTTCGTTTAGCCCTCAGCTCTTCTGACAGTGACAGCTTTCACTGTGTCTGTTCCTCTGTGATAGGAATGAAGTATGCATGATTACAAAAGTTTGAAGATGTAGAGAGACACTAGGGTGGAAGAAATATATGGGCAATGCCGGATAGAAGGTTCTTTGGGAAACCAGAGATAAGCAGAATTATTTGTTCTTTAAGGCCAATTAATTGTCAACCTTTGAAGTATTTAAGACCACGCATTGCTGGCACAACCTTAGCCCTAAAAGTGTGTTTAGCTTCTTGATGCAGAAAAAATGGGAGTCATCAGCTCGACAGCTTTCCCTGTCACACGATAAATCATATGGCCTCAGAGTATCGAAGCTATCTAAATGACTGAGACACTTGCAGGAAATGCAGTGTTACTGCCCTCTTAGCATGTGTCGTTTCTACAAAATTATCAATATTGCTGCAGGGCCTGGTGACTGTCGGTATTGCTCAGCTCCGCGGAGCTCGACGGTGGGCAGAGCCGGGGTCTGGAGCCAGTCCTGCCACGGAGCCACAATGATCTCACTACGCAGGAGAGAAGAGAGAGGTAAGGTGGGAAGCAGGGGTAAAGTGACATGTCCAGATGCTGGCTGTGGTTTCTAAACTTTGCAAAGTCCCACCCTGCCACTGCACCCTTTTTCTGACAAGGCCATAAAGGAAACCTGTTAGCTGGTGGCTGCGTGACTGTTTAGCTTCTGAACTCTCTCCCTGTGTTGCGTGTTACTTGGAAGGGTAGCGGAGGCTGAAGTAAGAAGTTCTGTCTGTCAGCATCTGCGCTAGAGAGGTGTCTACCCACCTTGTTAGTGGGGAGATCAAGCCCAATTGCAAGACAGTGGTCTGCGATACTTTACCTCTTTGCGATACTTTGAAGCCACGAGCAGTGTATGTGCAACTTAAAGATGAGTAAGGGGATGTTTCACACAGCCTACTTGGCTGGAGGAGGTGTGATGGCAGGTGTGCTTCTCAGTGCTGGTCTTTTCCAGCTACTGGGTGATGCTGTGCCCAGGTGGTGTGTTTGGCCCTATGCGAGTTGGCTTGACAGTTGCTGCGAGGCTGTTCCTCGCGAATGTGCCTTATTTGAGAGGCTGTGAAGAAGAGCCATGAGAGGGGCAGGAGCAGCCTCCTAAGCTGCGCTCCTGCTTCTCTGCTCCCTGCCACCGTACACGAGTGTTGCTTCTTGCTGCACAGCCCCTATTGCTCGGAGTGGCATCCATGTTGATGCTGCACCACCAGCTGTTCCAAGCCAGAAAGCTGTCTGTCCCACAGTACTGAGGTGAAAATCCATATTGCTGAGTTATGCAGCAGAGGTCCTAGAGAGCAGAAAGCGAACCCTGTCCCACACAACCTTCCCTGTCCCATGCCTCATCCCAGTCCCTGTTCTCTCTCACTTTCCCTGGATCTGACAATAGGCTGAGTCGTGGGGAAATGGCTGTGACTACATCAAGGGTGGGAGGGCTAAAAAAAATTAAACTACCTTGAAGGAGGAGGTGGGGAGTAGGTGAAGGAGCTTAGAATCAGGCTGCTCTTGGATTTGGCTCTTACAACAGGTCTTCCTGCTCCTTCCAAAAGTAGGAAGGGTGGAAAAAGCCTGGTGGTCCTCAAGTTCCTGGCAAGTTCCTGGAAGATGCTGTGAGAGAGACATGGCTCGGTGCTGCTGTGCACTGGCAGCCAGCTGTTAGATGGGAGTGGGGAGCAGGGTAGAGGTTGTTCCGTGCTGCTGCAGACCTCTCAATGGAATGACTACATAAACACAGAAAGGCAGGTGGGAAAGCAACAGGAGTGAAAACGATTTAGTCCCTGGAAGATGACGAATCCCACAGTGTTGCAAAGAGAAAGTACTTTCTGGCTGCAGGCTTTGGTTTTGAGAAGCAAGCCAGAGAGACAAAAGAACAGCAGATCTCTCCCACAAAAGAGCTTGGCTGGGGTCAAAAACCAGCTAATCACAACCCAAGTCAAGTCAACCAGACCGAACCATTGCTGTACTTTCTCTCTGAGCTAATGCTGATAGGATTCAGCTGAGAGGATGACACTTCCCTATCAAAGCCCTCCTGGTACCGTAACTGTGGGATTTTAGGAGAATTTTGAGGGTACAAGGTATGTGCAGAGAGGTGACATTTGAGCGCATGCCTCTTGTTAACCTCGGCACCTTCCCAAGCTCATTCTCCTTATCCCTTCTCCTCTGGTGGTATTTCTACATTTCTTCTCTCACTCCACCTTTGTCCTGGAGTAGAGATGTACAAAATGTCTCTGCTGGCCAAATGAGAAGTGAAATGCCAGCGTGCATGAGGTGAAAGCTGAAGGACAGTTTGGGGTTTGTGTGTTGAGGTTTTGGTAGCAGGGGAGGGGCTGCAGGGGTGGCTCCTGTGAGAAGCTGCCAGACGCTTCCCCGGCTCCAAGTCGGATCCGCCGCTGGCCAAGGCTGACCCTGTGAGCGACGGCGTTAGCCCTCTGGGAGAACAGGTTGAAGAAGGGGAACCTGCAGCGGGGGAGGAGAGCGGGATGCGAGAGAAAGCCCGGTGCAGGCAGCAAGGTCAGTGAGGAAGGAGGGGAGGAGGTGGATGCCCCCGCAGCCCGTGGTGAGGCGGCAGGCTGTTCGCCCCCAGCCTGTGGAGGGGAGCAGGGCAGCAGATGCCCACCTGCAGCCTGTGGGAGGGACCCCACGCTGGAGCAGAGGATTGAGGAGTCCTCCCCCTAAGGAGGAAGAAGCAGCAGAGACAACCTGTGAGGAACTGACCGTAACCCCCATTCCCCATCCCCCTGCGCCGCCGTAGGGGAGGAGGTGGAGTAAACCAGGAGTGAAGCTGTGCCTGGGAAGGAGGGAGGGGTGGGGGAAGGTGTTTTTAAGATTTGGGTCTACTTCTCATTTTCCTTGTTTTGATTTGATTGGTAGTTTTGCCCAAGTTGAGCCTGTCTTTTGCCCCTGACCATAAGTGGTGAGTGATCCCTGCCTGTCCTTGTCTCGACGCACAAGCATTTCTGTCTCTTTTCTCCTCATCCCACCAGGGCCAGGGAGGGGGGAGGAGTGAGCAATCGGCTTCGTGGTGCTTTGTTGCCAGCTGGCCTTAAACCACGGCAAGGACTTGTTTTTCTTGGTAAAGGCTGGGGCTGGTAGAAATCACTCTGTACCTGCCAAGTACTGTTACCCCAAGGCTTGCCTCTGGCTTGGATGCCCGTGCCCTTTGTCCATCCCTCCTTGACAGCCCTTGCCATAGCTAGGTTGCCCTGGCCAACATCAGACAGCAGAAAGAAAACAGAGCAGAGCAGAAGTGTGGGTAGCTGGGCAGAGAGCAGGACTGGAGGCAGGCTGAGGGCATCGGACCTGTGTTGAAACCAGCTTCCCCTCCTGCCCGCTCTGCCCTCGGCATCTGCTGTGGTGTGGGTGCGCAGCTGCAGCAGGATTTGCTGCAGGAGGAGGCAGCCTCCTACGTGCTGGGTTGGTCCTCCCTGTCGGAGCCTGCCGGGCTGCTGGAGGAGGCTGGGTGGGGGGCAGGAGTCTCCCCCCGGGAACTGGTGGGGCTGGAGCTGGAGCTGGCCACAAGACTGTCATTCTCCTCCCTGGCAAGAGCGGAGGAGTGCAGCAGCCTCTGGGCCTCCTTGCTGCACCGGTGCACGATCACATTCATGAGGCTGTGGACCAGCGGTGCACTATGTTCCTCAAGGCCAGGCTGCATCCGTTGGACCACAGCCTCCCTGTCCAGCCCGTAGGAGCACAGAGCGTGCAGGATCAGCTTCTCTGCTGCCACTGCCAGCCACCACTCTTCTTCATATATTGCTGACAGCTCCTGGCGCAGCCAGGGTAGCACAGGGTAGAGGAGGTGCTGGTTTTGCTGGAACAATGCTGCCCAGGCCTCGGGCAGGAGACCACCCTTGGTAGCCCTGGCCTCTGTACCCGCAGCCCCCTGCTCTTCCAAGAACAATGGAGGGGCTGCTGCAGGGTGATGGGGGCTGCTGTTGGCCAGGTGGCCAGGAGCTCTGCCTGCCTGGCTGCTGGCAACTGATGGCTCGGTGTGGGGTGTGATGACATGCTCCAGGTAGTCATCTTCTCCCCGCACAGAAAACTTGACCTTCTCAATCTGTGTTCTGCAGAGCGGGCAGTTTGATGTCCTTTTTGCCCACCGGAGGATGCAGCCCAGGCAGAACTGGTGTTGGCATGGCTGCACGAAGGTGATGCTCTTCTGAGCATTGCAGCAGATGGGGCAGCTCCACTCTCTTTCTGTGTCCATGTTTGTGCTCCGCAGCAGGCTGCGGAGAGCTGAGGATGAGGAGCTGCTGCCTGTTGCTGGCACGGGCGCTGCCAAAGGGTGTCGCGCGCTGCAAAAAGAGAGAGGCCATGGTCGCTCGCTGTCCTGGGGAGTGGAGGGGAGCGGAGGAAGGAACGCCCAGGCCCCTCGAGAAGGACACCCTCCTGGCTCCCCGAGCCCCATCGCCCGCCCCACGGCCACCCCGGGGGGACGCTTCCCTGCACGGCTCACCTCCGCTGCTGCAAGCTTGCCCCGCGGTGCCCGGCCGCCTGAACCTGGCAGGGCCGGGGAAACCCAGGGGATGGCTCCGGGACGGGCAGCGAGAGCTGCCGACGGCAGCCCCCAAAGCACCACCCGGCACCAGGAGAAGCCTCGCTCGACCCTCCGGACCTCGCAGGCACGCTCGGCAGGAGTCCAGGCACGAGCCAGACTGGCCCAGGCTCTGCCGGAGGGACGCGAGGTCGCAGTCCGTCGCTCGCTGACGTCACAGCCCACTGCTCGGTAACTTCAGCCTTCACCACTCAGTGATGTCACAGCAGGCCATCTGCCCCCGCAGGCACACGGCATTAGGAGAAAAAAACAAAATAGCATGTCTTGTTTTCATCTTCTACATTTGCGTGTTGCTCTCGCTTGGACACCTGCAACACGCGCCCCTGACTGTGTGTCTCGCCCCCACTCCTGACGCCTTGCAGAGGTCTCCTGCGAGGGGGAGCGTGTTGGGACCAGCTGGCGTGGACTGCCCGCGGCTGGGTGACGCCTGCCCCAGCTGGCTGCCTTTCCCTGTGCAATGCCGGGATTTTCAGGGAGGACCGGGGTGGTGAGTGGCCAGCACTGGGCCGGAGATGCCTCCTGCCGATGGCAAGGGAGAAGCCTGAAGGGGCATTTTCCTCCAGCCCCATCCGCTCCCGCTGGCACTCGCCCACAGTGCCGGGTCCCTCTGCGCTTTACCAAGTTTGCCATGCTTCTGTGCTCCTGGCCAGCTGTTGCACTGGTGGTCCTCTGGCTTTTATATAATCATTTACAGTCATTAATCCACACACTTCTTTCTTTTCTTCTTCCTTATCCTTGAACATATTTGGCATTGTTTTTTCAGCCTCTTCTTGCGTTACGCCCTGTTCTACCCTTTCATGTACCAACTGGCTACAACAGAAAGTCAGCCCCTCAAAATCCTTCATTGCTTAAGGTTGTACATAGAACAGCTCTTAGGGATTGGTACATGGCCAACGATAACAGAAACCCAAGTGCAAAATCCCAGAGCAAACTAAGCAACAATTTCTGAAAACAGTCAACACGTTCAGATGATAATTACAGGGTCATCAAAGTGACTTACCAGAGCAGCCTCTAAGTCAGATGATAATAATGGGGTCATCGAAGTCTATTTGCTGGCCTGTAGCTTGTGCTTTTGTTGACATTTGATCAAAGGAAGTTCATCCAGATCACCTAGCTCTGCTGTGATAGGTGATAGGTTCTGCGCTGTGTCTGAAGGTGGCGTGACCTTTTTCCACTTGGAAGCATGGATCCAGCTGAGCAGCCCTTGTGCATGACTGCAGCGTTGGTAATTTCCAGGACCTGATCAGGTGCCTTGCAGCGCAGCTGAAGGGCCTGTTTTCACCGGTATACCTTAATGCAGACCCAGTCTCGTGGTTTCCAGAAGCGGCAGACTTCGTGGTGGGTTCTGGTCAACTTCTTTCCGCTGCCTGTGGAAAGTCCTTCAGGATTTTATTAACACCTGGCAATATTTTAGAAGGGCATTATCTATTAGTTTTAAGTTTGACTGCATAAGAGTGAAGGGTGCTGTGTAAGGTGGGCACATGGGTCTGTCCATTAAAATCTCATGAGTTGACAGCCCATAATTTCTCTTCCCAATGCTTCTCAGCTACATCAATGGGAGAAGCATCTTCAATCATCTTTCAATTCTAGGGCTGGTTCTGTTCAATATTTTTATCAATCATCTGGACGCAGGAGTTGAATGCACCATTAGGGCTGTTCTCTAAGAGGAAGTAACGTACAATTAATTTTAACTATGGAGCAGGCAAGACGGGCCACATAAATGCCACATTCAGGTATTCTTGTTCTCCTTCTCAAGGAAGGGGGAAAGGGCCGTGCATCAGGTAACTGTCAAACTCCACCACTCAGTGCAATTTGAGAAGTAGGGGTGGAGCCCAATGAAACCACCAGGAGATCAGTTTGAAACAAATAAAGGGAAAATGCTACTTTGCACAGTGTGTATCAATCTTCTGGAAGCTGTTATCCCAGGAGGCTGTGAAGGCAGGAAGTAGCAGCTGATCCAAAAGGGATTAGGCAAATTCACAGGCAACAGGTCTATAAACAGACACAGAAAGGCTTGGCAAGCATGTATTTCTTCTTTCCCAACTGAACAGTGATGGCTCCCGGGCAATCAAAGGGTAATGGACTGCAGATAGTGGGCAGGGTCACATGCTCTGCCTAAATAGATTCCCCTTCTGCTACTGTTAGAGTGCTAGGGCAGATGTAGCACTGACCTAACCTGGTAGACCTTACTAGTTTGTGGACTGAAATCCTTATGTATTTGTTGAATAAGATACACCTTTTTGTGTGAATATAAACCTGTTAAGAGAAAAATCTAGAAATCCAGACCAGAGAAAGATGGACAGTAAAAGCACAAAGGGATGAAAAGCTTACCACATCTGACAAAAGAGCAGTATCTAATTCCAGGGCAAATCAACCAGTCTTTGAAGGACTACCTTTGGAGTCCACAGGTGACAGTAAATGTTGAAGAGATATAAGGATGCTGTGACAGTGTCACAGAGGTCATTGAGGCTTTGGAGGTATAAAGACAAGGCATTGACAGGCTTGACTGACATGAGAGCAGAGGATAGACTCCATGTGGTGGTTCTGCCAAAAATCCCAAATGGCATGCTCCATTACTGCAGAGACGATGCTCTCGTCAGAGGATGACAAGGTTACTGGGGGAGGTCAGGGAGGGAAAGTGTCTGAGGCCCAATCCTTCCTGCTGTACCAGTGTCTGGGTCAAGGTACTCCCAGAGACTGTCCGTGAGCCGCGGTTATCAGAGCTAACTTGCTGTTGCTAATGGCCAACCCTAAACCTGTCATTCCCTCGCTTTCGAGGGCCTCATCATTCAGGTTCCGTAGCGACCTCAGTTCAGCCTTGCTGCATGCAAAACACTTGCACATTGATATCAAAATTATGTGCTAATGCACTTATGAAGCCACCGACGTCAAACATACGGATATGTGAGTACCCAGTCTGTATGGATCGGGAAGACTGAAGAGCTGGAAACTCTTTACCAAGTGTGACCCCAGTGTGGCTCCCTACCCTAAGAGGGGAAGGAAGAAGGGCAGACTTTGCTTTTTAGGTCTCTCTGCTTTCTTGAGAGCACGGTACATGGCTATTGCAGTGTGCCTGAGCTTTTGTAATTACGCCAACAGTCTGACAACTGAGAATAGGAAAGCACTGCAGTCCCCTAACTGTGCACTAATACCTGTTATTAGCAAAGAACATAATCTTCTGAGTCCCTCAGACACAGATTTTAAAAATCTTACAGCTTGCGAGAGAGCTTATCAGAGGTAATTAAAGCCTGGCTGAGCATACTTGCTTTTAAGATACCCAGAAGGACTTGCTCCATTTTTATGAAACAGAGATGCTGCCTCAGCACAAATCCCCGCCTGATCAATGGCTTCTGCAAAAAATCTGTTAAACATCCCTTCTCAAAATGGTGCAGGCGGTCTCCCTCGAAATGTCCGGCTACTGCAATTTCCTATTAAGTTTAAAAAAGATGCTTTGTGAATGAGCAGAGAAGAGAGAAGACACAGGACATGTAGTTGTTCTTAACTAGAAGGAAAATTGACCCACAGGAGCTGCCAGGCAGGAACTGATCATCATCGCTGGCTTTTAAAGATATTTTGCAATGTTTTGGTCACAGAGATAATTTTGCAGTGTGAAAAAGGGAGGATATTAATGAGTCTTATAACCCATTCATGTTTGCAGTATTGCTTTCCTTTCTAACGCCTGTGTGTGTCACCCTTCTCTGAAAACAAAGCAAACTGCAGCTTGTGTCTGAGGTTTTGATGCCTTCTGCTGTCTATCATGCCTTTACAATGTCTCCTCTAACTCATTACAGATAACACTACCAAAAGCACCTGAAAAACTCGGCAGCTTCAGCCCTGGATTTACTCATACCAGAATCTCCTTGCACAGCGGTGTTGTGCATCCACCACCGTCAAGCCTCTTTTCTTTTGCTGGTGCCACACTCGTGTAGCTCCTGCAATATTTCTTGTGATGTCAATGAGTAACACAGTGTCACAGTTTAAGCCCTGCCAGAGAGTTAGTGCCAGAAGTCATTGCAGCGCTGGAGTCCTCTCAGATTGCTTTACAACACTGATGCTACAGAAGTAGTTATAGCACTGAGTAAAAGGAAGACAGATGGAATTCTACCCCACTGTTAGCCTGAAGTGTGTAATCCAGGCAGACAGAGGAGAGCTTAGATAGCGATGGTTAGTGGTGAATACCGCAACAGTCTCATGCGTCCAGGATTGTCAGATGCTTCACTCGTGTGCTAGTAGGATTTTTTTAATGTGACTGCACTAAGGTAGCAAAGTCATAAACCGTCTGTATTTAATTAATGTAGCAATAAATAAACATACAGAACTCAGAAGATCTAAGTGGTACAATTGCTCAGCTCCTGTGAAGGGCAAGTAATTAATTTTGCTATAATTATTATCAAACCACAGTGAGCAGAGAGATTGTTTTTCCTCCTTTGGATTGCCTCCTCCCCTCCAAGTCGGTATTTCAAGGAAGGGCTTTTATTGTTTAATGTATCTGTCATCACCTGCTGTCAAGATAACATCAGGCAGATGCAAGCATTCTCATTTTATTATTGTATTATTTTCCCGTTGTTTGCCTCGGGAAAGATGGTTTAATTGCTAAGGATAAGGACAAATCCGCAGATCGAGGAGCTGAAGGGGAAAGAAAACAATGCCAATATTTGCATGACTGAGAAGACAATCTGTCTGTTCACATCGTTCTGTAATTCCTTACATTATCATTTATGGTTGGAAAAAGCTGACAACAATAAGACAAGAAGGTACCAGGGGACAGGGCGGGGGCTGTGAATGACTACACAACCGCTGGTATTATGGGGATTCACAAGAACCAACAGCAGGGAAGGTGGAAACCAAGAGCCAGACATTAATCTTAATGCTTCTAGCTCCATTTCTGATTTCTGAGGGCAGGATAGGTCTGGGTCATGCTACCGAATGCCGTGAACAGTCTGATGAGGTCTGATTCCTCCTCCACCTGCTTGGGAGAGCAAGGGCCAGACTCAAAATTGGAATAGAAAGAAAACAGTTTTCAACAACAGATGAATGCATCAGCATTCACGCCAACCATAAGTCTTGCCTGGATGACAAAACTACATCCACTCTGGCATCGCTGAGGCTTGCTAGGCACTTGGTGAGCACTACACCAAGCAGGACTGGGAAAGAGATGGTAGAACCATACCCTTGACAGGCACGGAGTTCCCTGTCAGAAGATCGGGATCAAGACAGGCCTCCCAGAGGGTGGTTTGAATTGAACACAGAATCACACAGAATTGCTGGGGTTGGAAGGCACCTCTGGACATCACCTAGTCCCAAGCCCTGCGCAGAGACTGGCCAGCTAGAGCAGGTTGCCCAGGACCACATCCAGTCAGAGTCTGAATATCTCCAAGGATGGAGGCTCCACAACCTCTCTAGGCAATCAGTTCTAGTGTTTAACCACCCTCACAGTAAAACAGTTTTTTCTTCTGTTTAAATGGATTTTCTTGTACTTCAAGTTGTGCTTGTTGCTGTGTTGTCGTCCTGTCACTGGACGCCACAGAGAAGAGTCTGGCTCTAACTTCTTCACTCCCTCCCGTCAGGTATTTATACGCAGGGATAATATCCCCCGTTAAGTCTTCTCTTCTCCAGGCTGAAGAGGCCAGCTCTCTCAGGCTCTTCTCACGTCAAAGATGCTCCACTTCCTTGATCATCTTCTCGGCAATCGCTGGGCATGCTCCCGTTAGTCCATGTCTGTTTTGTACTGGGGATCCCAGAACAGGACACAGCACACCAGATGTGGCCTCACCAGAGATGACTGAAGAGGAAAGATCACCTCCCCAGACTTGCTGGCCATGCTCTGCCTAATGCAGCTCAGGAGGCCGTTGGCCTTCCTGGCTGCGACGATGCATTGCTGACTCACGGTCACCTTGGTGTCCACCAGGATGCCCAGGTCCTTTTCTGCAAAGCTGCTTTCCAGCTGGGTGGCCCCCAGCATATCCCGGTGCCTGGGATCGTTCCTCCCCAGGTGCAGGAATTGGCATTTCCCTTTGTTGAACTTAAGGAGGTTCCTGCCAGCCCATTTCTCCAGCCCGCTGAGGTCCTCTGAAGAGCAGTACCAAGGTGGCAACTCCTTCCCCCAGTTCTGTATCCTCTGCAAACTTGCTGAAGGTGCGCTCTGTCCCATCGGCAGGTCATTAATGAAGACGATTATTACCTGCTCCCCTGGGTGCTCTCCTGCCAGACTCACTCCTCCTACAGGCCCCTGTAGTGGTAAAATATGTTTACCTGGAATCAACCAAGGCTTAGCTGGCAATGCTCAGAAACTCCTCAGAGCAGTTCAGAAAGCTGCACTGGCCCCTCGGCTTTAAAAGGAGGGAGTTGAAACTCTATCAACATGTTTAGATTTCTGTGTTCTTTATAGGAATAATGTGTTCTGTCTACATCGCGGAAAAGTACTGCGCATAATTTCAGTGTCATAAAAAGGATGCATATAAATACCTTCATATTTTCTTCCCACCTTATCTGCCTTTCTTCACTGTGCTATGACAAAGTGAGAGACAAAGCACACGCTGAGCACAGGTCGTGAGTTCTGGTGGATTTCAGCTTTGTTTAAAGATATAACCGTTAAAATGCAGCACAACATAACTAATCTATGTAGGTTCATCTGCAGTATTTCTTTAGAAAACATGCAAATTTGATTCATTATCATCATTTGGCTTCTGAATACAAAATAGCAAAGGAAATGTGTTTGGGCAAATACAGAAAAAAATAGTTAATAGGGAAATCAGCCTGTCCCAAGTGGAAAAAGGTCTCATTTGCATTCAGGTTCTGTTTCTGCTGCCTCTTCTTTTGTTTCCAAAGTGACAAATGGTCTTTCCCTCCTCCCCAGCCCTTTCAGAATCTCATTAAAACGTGCAGAAATGAGGCTTGAACGGCCCCATGACCTTCCTTCCTTTGGGGGTCACATGCAGAACACAATTCAATCTGGCATGCTGGCATATTTTATCAAGGCTTTTTTCATCAGAAGGGGGTAGAACAGTACAGAGTGACCCAAAACACTGATGCGATACACATGCCGTTACTCCCAGCAATATATTCCGATGGCACACAGATTGCCGTATAATGCGATTTTCCCTCAGTGAAAGGGATTTTGAACAATAAATGGCTCTATCACGGGCATGAGTGCCACGTACCGCATTTTGAGAAATGAGGTTTCTCACTGATTTGCCATCTAATTTGCCGCACACTCTTTTACCCTCTACTAACAAGAGACCGGCTTGTGTATTTCTAGTTTACTTTACTCCTGGCTTAATGTAAAAAGCATGGGGAAGAACAGCACGGCATTTAAGTGATTATATGCTAAGTAAGCCTGAGAAATACTCATAGCTTATAGCAGTCGTGGAAATTACAGCTGAGATGCAGAGAATTTCATGCTAGAAAGGAAAGGACAAGAGCCAGTATTCCTATTAAACATAAGGATGCCTACAACATCCGTCAGTGGAGCAGAACTCTAAACAGAAATGGAGCTCTTTCCAAAATTGCTTTCCCAAGCCCGACAAATCTCCATCCCACTTTTCGTTTGGGAAACATCTTGGAATTTTCGGTGACAGACACACATCAATATAAAGGCCTGAAATAGCATTTTGTGCAATTACGCCTTAAATATTTCAGCAATTCCATTATGGGCTCCTTCAGAGAAATAAACCAACAGCTGGTCCCTTTTACGTCAAAGAAACGCTAACGTGACAAACTGTCATAGTAAGTTATTGCTGCACAGAGTGAAGAAAACCCCACCAGATTACATGATATTGACTTGGCTGTCAGCACCCTCCTTCCAGAACCTTGTGCCTTTTCTTCTCCTACAAGCTGTGTCCTTTCCTTGTGTGGCTGCTGAGGAGGAGCAAGGGGCGTTAACTAGTACCTGCAGAGCTACGACAGTATATACCGGCTAAGAAAATTACTTTAATGTTTCTGGGCAAGCCATTTCTAAGAAGAAGAGTATTTTACAAGGCTTAGAATCGTTTTTCATCCATTTAGAAACCTGCAGTAAATGTTGAAAAGCAATTCCTAATGCTATGTCAACAATACACGCTGTCCAAGTTTAACTTGGCATGAAATACCAATTTGTCTGTCTGAGTTACCCCCGAGCCTTCACCGCACTGGTCCAAATGTGACTTTGCCTCACTCAGATGTCTTCTGGAAATGAGATCCTTGGGTGGGGGAAAACAGATATTTCATCAGTTCCAGCTAGGAAGCTATTTGCGTGCTCCATACAGGACACGTTTCTTCCCATCGCTGGGGTTTTTTTGCACTTACTACGTCCTGGAGTCAGAGATGACTCTGTGCTTGGCACAGGGGATCCTAGGAGCTCTTCCAGACTGAGGGACAGCCACAGAGACAGAATGAGTTGAAAGTGCCTCAAGAGTGAGAGAGAGAGAGAGAGAGTGTGTGTGTGTGTGTGTGTGTGTGTGTAGGTACATGCATGTGAGTGTGGGTGTTCAGAGGTTTGCCCTGTCTGTATCACTGATTGAACACAACTGTAAAGTTCAGATTACTTCAGGCCACCTACAAGCATGTCAGCTTCTGGTAGCTACCTTTGAATGCAACAGTCAGGCGGTAGCAACCAGTAAGGGGCATGCACAAAGTCACTCCTGCACTTGTTCTTTACAGAGCACTTGAAAACAAATTCAGCTAAATCTTTTTACAGAACTTCTATTTCCACAGACAGCGGAAGAAAAGTTGCTGCAGTTGCTGCAAGTCACCCAGCTTTAAAAAGGCCAGACTCAAAAGTTAGGTTTGCTAACAATAATGAGGAAAACAAGGCACCTCTGGTTTTAAGCCAAATTAACAGGCTAAATTCATCTGGAGGCCTCCCTTTTAACTCCAATGCAAGCTGCTTGCCCAGATCATCTTCAAAGCTTTTTCTCACAAGGCACTAGCAGAAGTAAAGGATATATTTCCTTTTTTTTGTTAGAAAGGCATATCTTGCATTTCCGCCCTGCAAAAGATGTTAATGTGGGAAATGCTTAAATGGTGAAAGTTTTGGTCTGCACACAAACCCATGCATTCACCTTGATTAATGAATGATTTTGTAAGGATATCTACCTTCAAGGAGGTGTATAAATTGCAGACAGTACCTAACATGAGTAACGGCATCGGGTCTCTTCTTAGAACAGTTTCCTGACAATATGGTATGGAGATTTCCCCTCTTATATTCTGCTTTCATAAAACTCATGTTTCCAAGTAAGGAGGTTCTGCACGCTTTGCAAGTCAAGAGGTTTGCATTTGGGCAGACGTAGAGTTGTTTCGGTTTAACTAGTTACCATCTGTTGTCTCACAGCCGAGGTGGGCTGCTGTGTCCCTTATCAAAGAATGTGGTCAGTTACTACAGTTTAGAAAACATCGGTGTGAACGGCTGCTTTCAGACTGTTGTAATCAAAGCAAGCGCAGTCTATACAGGCACTCACACACTACGGTAAAGGAGATCTAGAGAGACAGTCACACATTAACATAGCTTGGGATTTTCCTTCCTCTTAGTTCCACAGTGTCTGCATAACCAATAACCTTGGTTATGGTATGGACGAAAAACTGACTTTAAGCTCATGATACAGAATGAAAATGATTTTAATGTCCATTCTGTTTATGGCTCGGACATACAGAAAGCTTACAGGGTAAGTGGTGGCACACAGACGCCTTTGGGTTAAGAGCCTGCAGAACCTACTGGTTTTGTTTCACCAAAAAAAAATAACATGTTCCGGGACTTCTTTCAAAGTTATTCTCTCCCTTCACACAACAATGAGATGAAAAATCCACATGGTCTCATAACTTCCTAATTTGTTTAAACCTTCTCTGCTGAATGACAAATACATAATTTTCAACCTTGTGGCACACAGTATCCTCAAACAAGGTCCCAAACCTTATCAAGCCACAGAGACGCCTTCACATATGGAATAGGTTTGGCACAAGTAAGGGTGTGTCTGGAAGAGCTGTTATTAATGAAGTCAGTGCAGACACCCAGCTACAGTAACACACATTCTTCCAAAATAATTGACATTGCACTCATCCTTTGAGACAAAATGGCCCGAGATATCGACCATTCGTAAACACATTGCAATGCACTGACTGCAGGTTGAAGCATGCTCCCTTCGCCCAATACATTGCATATTGCAGCAAGATCCCTTTCCTGGCATCCATATACCAACTTCTGTTAATATAAGCAAAAAAAAAACCAACCCCAAAACCCACCACAAAACAGAAAACCCCCAAACCTGCTAAAAAGAAGCACAACAGTATTCCTGAACCTGTGAGATACTGCAGCTCTCATTTCAGTTAATGGATTTCACACAACAAATCAAAACAATCTCGCTGACTGAATTCTTAATAAAATGCCATCACATTTCATCAGCTGCTGCCATTGCAAAAGCAAATGTTTGTTGTTACCCACAATTACTTTAGTTTCAAACATCAATAAAGTAAACACAAGGGAATGTGACTGCTGTGAATTACTGTGAATCACGGGGACCACAAATACTCATACACACCTGGTGCCTTGTCTACTGCATCACTTCCCAGCTTTAGCCCATAAGCTGCGTATGTTTCCTTTGCAAGGTCTTTTGTCTAAGGCCAACCAGAGCCAACGGAAAGCCTGCTATCAGCTTCAATGGCGAAGAAGCTTCAACTTTGAATGAAGCCTGAATTCGGCCAAGTGCAGGTAATTTGACAGCAGACACCACGCTGCAGAAGAATAAAATACCCATGCATTGGCTTCGGCTTAACCATGCAGCTTGTGAGAGCATGGATTTGTCTGGTATTGAGCAATACAAGATTGATTTTCATTTGCTAGCCTCTGAGTGCCAAATACAAACTCCTTTTGCAGGACATACAGGACCCTGTCCCACGAAAGGAACACGACTTCTTGGCAATTACGCATTTCCCTGACTGGTGGAACAGCATGGCTAGCATCTGCTGTGCAATGCTAGCACCAGAAGGGAGGGGAACATTATTTTGGGCAGGCAGATGGTTTCCAAATTTATCCACAACCTCTGTGGTTCTTTGGGACAGCACTAACGCTCGGTAGACTGATTCACTGTTCCTCTGGGGTTTTTCGTGGGCATGCATCCAGGGGATATTTCAGGCACAACCTGCACCTCGTACCACACTGGGGCAAGAATCAGCATCCCATGCAACGGAGCTGTGCTTACTGCACAGGCAGAGCTGAATGAAGGAGGAGCTGTGGCTGACTGCTGCCACGTTGCCGATCACTTACAGTGCACCCCCATCCACAAGTACACAGCCTTCAAACTGTGTGGGAGAGAAGCCATCTTTTAAAAGCTTCAAACACAGGAAAAGCTTCAAGTGGAACTTGAACTTTCCTGGTCTCCTAGCCACAACTAACGTTGACTAACCACAAGATACAAACCCATGATAAATCAGGTTTCGTCCACTCTAGCGCTCCCAAATACACAAGCTTAAAGGACTTCTCCTAGGGGAGAAAAAAGGTTCTGTTTGCTACTTGTGGGAGAACTTACTTTTGTGGGCGAAAGTTCCAGATTTAGCAAAAAGTAAGCAGGTAACTGGTTTTCCACCACACAACACAGCTAAGGTTAACTAAAATCAAACTGTGGTTTTGCTGAACAGATTTTTCCTGAACACTTAGAGATGCAAACTTCACAAGAGAAATAGCAAAGCTATTTTGGCTGTCTCTGTGAGGACGAGGAATAAATTCTTCTGTTTCTAGCAAGTCATTCTGCATCTGTGTGAGCATGGCCATTTACTCAGGAGGGGCAGACCAGCCACATTTTAAAAGTTGGGCAGCTGAGAAGTTACTTGATCACTCCTGGTTTTTGGAAGGTATTCTATTTCTCTTCTCCATTCCTCCCTCTTTCCCTTCGTCCGTAAAAAAACTTTAAAAATCATCCTATCCAAGATCAAGGCATTTGCTGAAGCCAGTCTGGAGCAGCTGCCAGCCCGGAGAGCAAAATACAGTGGAGGTGATGCCTGCATTTGTGCTTAGCAGTGGTCACCAGTTTAGCAGGCTCCTGTCTGCAGATGCCAGACCCACAAGCTTCACCGAGGCCCAGGGGCGGTCTGCAGGAGCGAGCAAGCCTGTGCCTGTCCAGCTGCTGCCAGACACCTTTCCTAGAGGCAGCATGATTGTCCCCTTCGCTCAGGGGCTGGCACGGTGTTTGCACAGTCTCTGCAGGCTGTGCCGAGCGCTCTGCTGCCAGGGCTCTACTGATAGCACTCGTACCGAGCGTTTTGACACGACGTGTCCTCAGGCTGCTGTGCAGGCTCTGGTACAGACAAGTTCTCTCTAGCAGGCTGCCCCAGCCACTTGATATCTTGCTGGGAGGCAGAGGCATACGGGAGGTGATCTGGAGTCTTCCTTCACTGAGTTCATTCTCACAGGCAAGGTTTGCCTCCTGCCCTGATGTAAGACAAAGCTGCTTGTTCACTTCTTTTATGTGGCTTTGGAGATTAACTGGGAAGACACCCCCAGCTGCTGGGGTCTCTGTATCCTCCAAGACGAAGCAATTTCCTGCAGGAGGCGTATGACTGGCAGACCTATGCACATATAAACTGTAAATAATGGGCAGAACCCCCAGAACTGCTTTTTGCTGCTGAAATGGAAATAAACAACAAAGAGTGTTCTTCTTTGGTTGGTACACACAAAACCACGAAAAAGGAAATCAATACATCCGTATGATACCTGTCAGCAGCAGCTTTTGTCGTTATTCAAGTTAGTTGAACACTGCATTTATCGCCCAGATGGAGCTCAGAGGCTGCTGCCGCCGAGCCTTAATCCGAGTTCATAAATTGCACCACCGTGGCCTCTGAGCACCCAAAGTTATACCCTTAAGATTGCACTTGATTTCTCACTCTTTTCTCTTCTATCGTAAATTAGAACAGTTCTTCACACCTACTTTTCAGCTGGCTAAACAGCTGCTCCAGGTGTAACGCAGAACAGAGTTTAGCCTCCTTGCAGCATTCCACCCAGCGAAGGGCAGTGTTCGCTTCATGCCTTTGCTATTGTGTAGTTACGCAATCTTTACAGCTCTGTCTGCTTTACTGCAGGCCTTAATCTTTCCACGTGGGCATTACCACAGCCTGAAGGAACATCTGCCCTCTCCCAGGTGCTTTAAGAACATGCTTTGCCACTTAAGAAGTAGTTGGAAAGGAATCACCCGAAGCAGGCTTTGCTTTCAAAGATGCACAATGATTCGAAGGTGCTAATGATTTCGACCTGTTGGCATTGCTTACTTCACCACCACTGTCTGTGAACGTTCTGCTCTGCTGTCAGAAATCCCTGCTGACGTGTCAGGCTTTCCCAGCAGTGCAGAACAGCCTTGCTGATGCCTTCTACTTCAGGACGAGAAAGAAAAAGACTTGCGCCAGCTGAAAGGAAATTCAGTGCTGTGGTGGGCTGACCTTGGCTGGCTGCCAGGTGCCCACCAAGCTGCTCTGTCACTCCCCTCCTCAGCAGGACAGGAGGGAGAAAATAAGATTGAAACCTCCTGGGTCTCTGAGATAAAGGCAGTTTAATAAAGAAGAGCAAAGGTCGCACGTGCAAACAAAGGAAAACGAAAGATTTACTCTCTACTTCCCATCAGCAGGTGATGTCCAGCCACTTTCTGGGAAGCAGGGCCTCAGTACGTGTAGCAGTTGCTTCAGAAGACAAATGCTTTAATAAGGAATGCCTGCCCCCCCCCCCCCCCGCGATCTCCTCCTTTCTCTTGGCTTTTATAGCTCAGCATGAAGTCATATGGTATGTAATACCTCTTTGGTCAGCTGTCCTGGCTATGTCCCCTCCCAACCTCTTGCCTGCCTCCACCCTACTGGCCTTGGGGGGCGGGCTGGGGGGGTGGTGGTGGGGCTGGTTGGAGAGGCAGACTTGATCCTGTGGGAGCACTGCTCAGCAGTAGCCAAAACATTGGTGTATCAACACTGTTCCATAGAAATACACAGCACAGCACCATGAGTGCTGCTGTGCGGAAAGTTAACTTCATTCCAGCCAGACCCAATACAAGTGCACGTACCTACAGGAACTTTTGAGATGGAAGTATTCTCATTACACCAGGCTCACTCATTTGTTTTTCTAGGATACCTTTTTTTTTGAGACTTGACCTACACAGAGATGGACCGACGCAACTATCTTAGAGTGGGGTAAGATCTTCTGCTGAAGAAAAGCGACTAGCAAGACACTGACTAGGGTGGGCTCCTGATGATCTGGTTTGGTTGTGTCCATTTCCCAGTCAGTAAATTACATTGATGTAAGTATCTATACACCATTAGAGCCATCATAGAGTGGGACACTCAGTACTGATATTACTAAAGCTGTATAACTAACGCAGGACAACATGCACACAAGTAAGTTACCTTACTGGTTGTCTACAATCACCTAGCAGTGTCACGTGTACCTGGGGAGGGAGGCTGTGATATGGGGGAACAAAAGGTGCTGAAGAGGGTGGTGAATCACGTGGCTAAAAATTCAGTGAAAGAACTTAGCGTTGTGGATGGAGCACAGCAACACATGTGGGGTCACTCTGCACCCTACACAAGGAGTTTTAGAAGTTTTTATCTGCCCCAAAGTCTCCAAAGGGTTTTCACACACAGCTGCTTCTTTGCAGGTGAGAAACAGGAGCTGCTGAAAGGGTATAAATACACCTAGTGGGAGGAGGAAATCGAACTCTGGTCAACTACAGCTGGAAGATTAGGCAAGATTTTGCCAACAGAGGGTTTGTTAGAGAAGGAAAGAGTTGACAGATTGGTTTCTGACCTCCTTTAGAACGGGAGCAGATAAAGCACTAGGCACCGCAGCAGGAGAGCGGTACCCGCAGGACAGACAGACCGGGCGACGCCGGGCCGGGAAGGGCTGCCAGACCAGCATGACACTGCGGCCGCATCTTCTTCTCCCTGCACAGATCCACAAAATGTTCTGTGGGAAAACGCACAGCTTTCACAAGTTCCTGCTTCATCACAGACAACACAGAAATAGCAGGAGACCTATGTTGTAGTGGCGGGGAAATAAAGGCAGGGGGGTTTCTCTGGAGTTTTGTGTTGGCTTTTGTACGGTCAGTTTGTGAGAATATGGCATATGTGCCCCGTGGGAGAAAGAAATGGGAAGGCGAAAAAATCTACTGTTTCAGTCCATGGTTTGAGACTGTCCTCCACGTTTTGCTGCTTCCGTACCCTGCAAGCCCACAGAGACACTCTGCTGTGAGCGGCTGCAATGCGAAAGGGCAGGCAGGGGAGGCAGATGTGAGCAGAGCT
Source organism: Haliaeetus albicilla (assembly GCF_947461875.1). Taxonomy (NCBI): domain Eukaryota; kingdom Metazoa; phylum Chordata; class Aves; order Accipitriformes; family Accipitridae; genus Haliaeetus; species Haliaeetus albicilla. Next base: position 61,779,230 of record NC_091516.1, read on the forward strand.
ACAAGATTTTCAGTGCTGGCAACTGTGGCTGTACAGAGGTAACAGTGGAGCAGCATCTGTGATGCAATGCCAATGGTCTCTTTGGACCATCCTCCACTTCCACTTCCTTACCACCCCTGTTTTGCCTCTCTCTTACGTTTTCATGAGTTACACTGAAGGCCGCCCCCCACCCAGCACAGCCCTCTCTGAAGACCACCTGCCTACACGGCTCAGCTCCTCCACCCCACCTTCCTTCCTGCCCTGAAATCCGAGTGCCCCAGCCTGCCCCCTCAAGATTTTCTTCCTAGAAAGGCAACATATGGTGACGGTACTGAGACTGGCAGCTGCGACATGGCGACTATTGGCATAACTTCACTGTTAACCCCCCCTGCTAAGGCAGAGCTTTAAGACTGTGCTGCATCTGAGAGTTAATTTACGGAAGTGGCACGGAGAGCATGAGCGTGAACCTTTTCAGATTTAAAACTTTCAGCCAGACCCCCTCAATGAAAGTTCACCTCATGTGGACAGAAGGTTTTGCTTTTACAAAAGATCCTTCCAGAACTGTCTCCCTTTCCCCAGATTACCAAGGAAGTTAATTTTTGCTTGAGTATTTATTGTGCTAGGTTTAAAAACTAAATTGAAGAGCCCAACATAAGAAAGACAGCTTGTGCCTTGCCTGAACGAAGAACTTGAGCTCAGCGTTGCCTGTGGAGCAAACAACAAAACCTCCACAGCACGCTGTACACGTACAAAAGGAGCCTGGGGTTTGTTTTCATGCACACTGTCCTTCAGCCTGCTGAAAAGCAGATGTGGCAAACCACCATTCCCATACGCAGGGTTTTTGCACCCCGTGTGAGTGACTGCCAAAGTGATTGTGTGAATGGCTCTGTCTTCCTTTAATGGATGACTGACTAAAAGGGTGTCCAAAATTGCTCTTAGTAGCCTCTCATAAATCCTTACCGACAAACCTAAAATTCTGCTGACAGCATGAATCAGTACACTCCACTTCCAAGCAATATTCAAACCAAAAGTAAATGACACAGTAGCACCCCCGGGGAAGGACTTAATACTAGTGGTGTGCTTATCTCAATGGTTTTGTTTCTATTTTCACTTTTTCCCATCTAGCTACGGGGAAAACTGTAGTAGCACAGAATCATCTACATGTTTTCTGTCCACCCAGAAAGCAAATTTCCAAAACAACCATTTCTGGTTAATTTAAATAATTATTATGTTTCATTCCAAAATTGACTTTGTATATAATAATAAAAATGTGAGGATCTTTACGAATAAAAATGTCAAAATATTCCATTTCGTCAAGGCACGTATTTCTAGTACATGTCAACCGAAATCCACATATACCTGCAGAAAGTTTCAGTTTCAAGCAGAAGAGGAAAGTATTTTCTGCAGGAAAAGTGTTGAAAAATGTAAAAAATTTTAGGCCTCCTTTTCAGCTCCTCGAAGCATTTCAGGATTTCTTTTTATTAACCTCAGGGAGGTCAACATAATTTGGGCTAACACCGCCTCTGCAGCCCTGGTCTTCCTCAAGTAGGGATTTTGAGGACAACAGGAATATTTCACCTTGAATTGATAGCCTTTCCCCACTTTCTACTCATACCTTCTTTCCTTTCATTCCTGAACTTTCTATTTACCATGGTCTGAGAAACACTGCACAGTAAATATCCTTCCGTCCAGTTCTTCCACAGTAGATGACTGTGCCTGAACCCCTGGAGACTTTCTTGTGAAGCTTTCCACTGCTGTTTCTCGGGGACCTGGAGGCTGCCAGTGGTATAAATCATCTGCATTTACAGATTCCCAGGCATCAGGGATGCAATTTCCAGGAGGCAGGAGGGGGGAGGCCTTTCTTCATTTTTCAAAACCTTGCAGTAGAATATAGTTATTAATGGGTTTCCATTCCCTTTCATATTGGAAAAAGCCTTTAAAAGAGCATGTTTTGCATTCAGATTAGCGCAAGATCTGTCATTAACTGGTACAGGGAAAGACTGTTTTTTCAATACAGCTGCTATGGCTATTATTTTTAATTACACTCCTGCTGCTGTAAATTGGTTGTGGTTTGCAACCACAGTAATTCAAAATAGGTGAGACACAGAGTACAGAGGGGTGCAAGAAAACACAAAGGCATCGGTATCAACAGGGGATAAAATGTTCTACCTTAAACAAGAGATCTAGTATTATAACGGTGAAACAAACAGCACAGGAAAGCACCACTAAATCCAGACTAAATTACAACCTAAATCAAGCACGATGTGTGAGCAGGCAAGATGCGGTACCTGCTGGTTTTCACTTGCCTGAGAATCTAAGCTTAGTACCTGGTGACTGGAGACGATGCTAACACATCACTATCCAAGCCTTTTTTTCTGCGTACCTTTGGGGCACATCGGAAATTGGATCCGTTTGGTATCTTTAGCACTGGACATATTTTGGGAAATGCTTCTATAAAAAATACATTGCGTGATTTTGAGGATGAGCTTTCTGGGTGATCTTTCTGGATTTTTTGAGATCTGAATACCTGATTCATGCAAGAGAGCATTCGGGACCACAAAAGAACTACAGAAAGTTCAGCCTTAACAGAGAAGGATTTTAAAACTGTATGTTCAGTCACACCTGCAAGCAATGATTTCTGATATACCATACCTGCCTGCACTATTTTCAGAACAACTGTTTAGAACTGGGAAAGGATCAACATCTCAGGAATTTTATTCTTCTTTTTTTCCATTAAACTTCACGTTATCCTTTCTTCTTGGAAATATTTTACAATTGTATCATGGCCAGACATGACAGAGAGTTTGTTTGGGTTTGGGTTGGTTTGGTTGGTTGGGGTTTTTTTGACAAAAAAGCATTTTAACAGCAGATCTCATGGCCATTTTGCATGGGAACCTCCCCATCAACCTACTGGTCCTCAAAAGGCGGTGATGCTTCATCCCTCTTCCTGAAGAATGGGCCAGATGGACTTTTCAGGCCCAGACTGGGTGAAATGAAAGACAGATCTGAACTTTGCAACACACTTCTATAACTCTAACTTACAGAAGGTTAGGGCTTTTTTGTTTCACCATTTGCTCCTCACATAGCTTAGTATGTACATTTCAAAAAAATCTTCCGTGAAAACGACAAGTTCATATGCTGACTTAAATGTTTTGTGTCACAAGCCCTTCCACTGCGTGTTAGCCAGCCACCAAGAGAAACACTGATCCAGTCAGAAAGCAGAAATTAGCACAAATACATTCCAAAGTAGCTAGACCACAGGTACCCACTATTGCAGGCCCACTGACTCCAGCCGCAGGTTTGTCCTGCTGGTTCCACAAGGAAGCTACAGCATCAGCTGCCTTCACAAAAATCGTCTTTGCAGTGCTCTCACGCCGGGTATGTACTGCATTCCTGTAACGGAAAGCAGACTGCGAGAGCATGAAAAGCAAAGCAGCCAGGTGTCGTGCTGTTAAATCAACCCCATGCTAACCGGGAATGCATTGCACTTCTCTTGACCACGCTGTGCAAGCTCTAGTGGTGATAAACATCCCTAGCCAATTTTTTCCATTTCTCTTTGCTTCAGTCAATGGTAATTGAATCTGATCAGTGACTCTCAGTCGTTCCACCACCAGGCATTTATTATAATGTACTCTGTAAATACAGAAGAGCAGCAAACTGCAACACTGGACCCCATCACACTGTAATGCAGGAAAAGTCTAAATTTGATTCAGACCCTGCCACATGAGTCCACGTGTACCACAACAGATAAATGTGATCTTTCATGTCTGGCAAGGGCATTAAACGGTGTGGCTATACACAAAGTTTAAGTCTCTAAGCTGAGGCCTACAGAGTTTTCACTGGAATCTATCTTTTCTTAAGAAAAAACCCGTACAAAATAAATCTTCCTAATACTTCCTGATTCTTGATAAACCAACAGTTTTGCTGGGAAGAAGAGCAAAAGGTGTAGAACTAAAGTAGCACTTTAGAAAATCAGGGAAGTCACGTGGAGAGAAAACATTTTCCAGGAGTTATGAGCAAACGCTGAGAAAGGTGGCAGCAGTTCATTCTTTGCACTGCAAGGAGTGCAAGGCCCCGTATCACTTGCTCTGACACACGATGCTAGACAGCATGCACGCCAGGGTTGTAACATTTTTACTTCAGGGACTAGCTTTGGTTGTCATGCCAGCCACATCCGTCCTATACTTCGGTGTCCTTTGGGGCTGTGTCTACACTGCTGCACTGACAGTGGTGGGGGGTGATACCATGCTGATCAATGCCTAGGACCTTTCCTGGCACAGGTCTGCCCTGCTCCAAGGAGCAGCCCTGCTGAAATGCTGCCCGCCCAGGCCAGGAGTGTTCCAGAGACTCCTGCCCCTAGAGAAATGGCATGCGACTTAGTTTGGAGGAGAAGACTAATTTCTGGCCCAGGAGGCTGCGACCGCAAGCAGCCAGCCCCTGGACCCAGCCGCTCTCGGCCTGCCAGTGAGGTGCAGCCTCAAGGACGGTGCACTGCAACGGCGATTCCTTGGGAAGCAGCCAAGGGGCCCCAGGGAAGCGTACGGAAACCGCGTTAAAAGAAGGACTAGTGGGAGTCAGGCTGGGGCTGCACGGAGTCCTGAGCTGGCTATTTCTACCTGCCTTTCCTCTGCTGCATCTAGACTGGCTCTTTTGTCCAGCCCCGTTTGTCTAAATTTACCTTGCCCTGTAGAGCGGATACATTTTTTCTCGGGGCAGTTTCATTTGCTGTTAATGCAATTCTCCAACCTGTCTGGTTTTGAGACGCTGCCTCTTGGTTTTTTGAGTAACCGTTTGCTGGGCACTGCAGCATTCAGCAGTCAGAGCTCTTGCAGGCTAAAGACTGCATTTGCTTTTATCTGGGAACGGAGGAAAAGGAAAGGCAGGGCGCAGAGCTAGTGCAGCAGCATTTGTGGCCTGTGGGGACCGCACAGCATCTTCCACCGACTTCTCCTAGGCTCTAAGCGACATTACCAATTTGCAGTCCTCATTACTAAAAAGCATAAAGTAACACCGCCTTCAGTGAATACTGTTACAGGGTGGGTAAAAATTAAAAGGGGAGTTTTATTAGGATGATTCTCCATCCTCTTCAGAATGTAAAGCATCAGATACTCGTGAGCTCAATGGCACAAGAAAAGGCTTTGGGAGGAAACAGTATTACATGCAGGTTTCTCAACCAGAGCTGGGGCACGTGTGCATTCCTCCTTAAGGTAACATTCTCAAGATTTAGCATCGATCCTCCACAGCTGTATTAAGAGGACAAAAGAAAAAGAAAAAAACAAAAAAACTCCACCCAAACAGAAAAAAATGCCTTTTTTTTTTTAATTTGAAGAAGTGATAAAACCAATTTTCATCTGTGATCCAACTGCTTGTCTGTTTAGCATAGGAGTGAAAAAGAGGATGTGATAATTTTTGCACAAAAACTTGCGTTTTAATTTAGTTCTCAAGTAGTGTCCCACTGTATACTTTCCAGTCCAGCAGACATTCTAAAATAAATAATCCAAGCCAAACTTGAAATTTATAATCGATGCAATAAATCTGGGGGGGTGGGGGGGTGGGGAGGAGGCGAGAAGAAACCTTTCCAGGCTACTTTGGAGTCTGCTTTAAAACAAACAATGCTCCACCTTCCTGTGAAATTGCAGCTGAACACCAAGAGACCATCATACTGAAGATCAAATGGCAGAGACTAATTTAGAATTTCTGATTTTCTTAGTAACCATCTCACGGAACCTTGTGAAAGCTTTATTCTTCATACATTTAATCTGACCAATAGTCTTTGCTAAAATAAAATTACAGAATTTAGGATTTCAAAATGTTGTACTTCTCTTTTCAGTCGGCCTCTTCTTAAAAACTTCTTTTTACAGGGCAGTGTGGTGGGGAAGTGCTTCCAGCACTTCCAGCGGCCAGCGTGGGATGTTATGCAGAGATTCTTGTACTTAAGCATTTAAAAACCGCACTTCCCTCCACGATCATAGCCTTGGAGGGTATTTTACAACGTGGGGCTGTGAACAAGCTATACCACGCATTGTCTGTGGTGGGAAACCTGGGGACTGGGAGGCTAAACTTCTGCGTTTGGGCTTACTCACTCAAACCGGTGCCAGTGGGGCTGCGCTCCTGCCAGGGGCCTCCGCAACGCCTCTCCTTGCTCACCTCCAGTGAAAGCTGCGGGAAGCGTGGGAGCGGAGCTGGCAGACAAACGCTGCAAAGGCTGCGGCCGTAGCCAGCATCCACAGGCACTTCAGTCCGGAGCGGGACGGGCGGCAGAGACCGAGCTTCCCCAGTGGCCTCCCCAGAGGAGGAGGCCACGGAAGGCAGCGAGGCAGCCAGCGCTAGCCAGGGCCACCACGAAGACATCTGTCTCAGAGACGAACAACACCGAGCGCACGAGGCATCTAGGTACAGCGGCACCACAGCTGTTAATTGCTGTGTTAGGAGGGGAGCAGCTGAGACGCATGTGAGCGAGGCTGGGCCCCAGAGGTGCTGATGGCAATGGAAACAGTTGCCATGGAGACCACGAAGAAAGGCCAACCAAAGGAATTACCAATATGCGCGAGTCTAAGGGTGCCTAAGGTTGAATAATGCAGGGCGCTGCCGCCACAGCCCCAGCGCCAGTTCTGAGCCCGGGGAGCACAGCAGTACTGAACACGTACTGTTTGGTTTGCTTTGCTGCAGCTGGCCAGCAACCACTGGGTTAGAGGCACTTACATGTAACGCCACCAAAAAAAAAAGCAGCGGCAGCAGCAATAGAGGGAGTAAAACCCTCAACAAACCGAATGGGTCCCCTTGCCTGTGCTGGAAGAAGGAATTCTGCTGATGCTATGGCTTAGCAGTTAGCTCGCCGCGAGTCACCGAAAACAGTCTCGACACGAGGGGAAGAGAGAAGGAAAATCAGTGTCGTTTGATCATTGGAAAGCTAAAACCATTAGGAGCACAAGGAAGATTGCCATTCTCATTAAGGCACGTATTGCTCCTCCCCGCACATCTGCTTCTCTGAGCCACTGTTTCGCAGTTTCAAGGTCACATGCGGCGTAAAGCAGCACAGCGTCGCTGAGCCAGTCCTGGGTTTTAACTTGGACCAAGATCAGTCATTAATGTGAAACACAAAGAAAATTCCTGTGTGACAAAAAATAGGAAAAAGCACCACAGAAGCCTCTTGTACGCAGCAAGGGAAACAGTGTTTTGCAACCCATAAAAATAAGAAGTTTGTATTAATTCCAAAGTAAATTGTTGTCATTCTCACTAAGAAAAAAAAAAAAGGCGTTTTTAAATTTCACACTATAACTTTTCTGAACATCATTATTACCAGTTTAGCATCCCTGGTTTTAATAGAGACGTGCTTGCCAATGGCAGCACTTTGAGGGCATCTGTTGGCTTTACTTGGAGTAAAGAAGGTGAAGAAAGAGAAGCCAAACGTTGTTGCTGCTGCTTTCACAGGGAAAACGGAAATGTTGAGATTCTTCTGGTGAACGGCAAATATTAATTCCGTTTAATTTGCGTCGCATCAATCACAGCAGAGCTGGAAAATGGGTGCCTACACGGCTTTTCATGGTAGCATGCAAGTGCCTATGAAATACCCTGTCAGCTAAACACATCACACAATATATATTTTCTACTTAAGAAATACACACACACACACACACACACACACACGAGTAATTTACACATAACTTAAGCTAGAAACTTCTTGACTTCCCTATATTCCTTTGAGAACCAGACACCCCGGTGCTGCTGAGTGGCAGAGGGGTGGGTGACTGACAGCTGAGGAGCAGCAGGAGGGAGAGGGCATCAGCCTGTGACCCCACCACCAACCAGGCTGGTCTGTCTGCTACGCATCTTTCCTAGAGCACACTCTTGCACACCCTGAGAAGACACTGGTGCGCTCCCTGAGAAGACACAAGTGGAAGAGGGAACCCTGCTGCAGGGCAACTGAAGGTGGGTTAAGTTAGCTAATGTGCCTTGCCTGCTTCCACAGAATCCTAGGGAACATTTTAGTGGCCTACTGCATGCATGAAAATGCACACAGCACTCCACTGATGTGCAAAGTAGTCGACAGAGTACTCCTACTTTTATTTCCATGTAACTGCTCCAGAGTAATGCACTTTAAATTATTTCTTGAACTAGGTAACTCTTTTCCCTTTCTACAGTCCATGGTAGCTCAACCAGAATTATTTTTAGGGTCTCTACTACCGTGGTGAAACTCCTGTGCTTGAAACTTTTGAAGTAGGAACTTTCAGGGAGTCCTTTTTTTGTATCACGTCCCCGGTTGATTGTGAAAGATACCAAACTGAAGTCTTTGGCTGAACTTACATGGCATACTCTCTGGCTTGAAGAATGAATGATGGGCAACTGGAAACGGTTCACAGCTCTCTGCTTTGCTGAGATCATCCCTGCCCTGGCAAGATGCAGAACAATAAATTAATACTTTTGAAGAGTTTGGGGGACCTTGTAAAGATAAGTTAGAAGACAGTAAGTGTACAATGTAATTAACGTAAATACAATAGGATTTTTGTCACCTAACGGCTAAAATTATGCAGCAGTAAGGAAAGAAATGAGATAGTTGTTCCGAGAAAATAAGTTGGTAGCCATTCATAATTCATGTGCTCCCTAAAGTGTCCCTTAATAGGGTCTAGGTGGTTCCAGGAAATACGCAGTAGAATTTTTTTGATGGGTTATTTTTCTGGAATCAAAGTTTTAATTATCCTCTTGTGGCTTTCAAGTTTAGGAGGAAACAAACAAAAAAAACCCCAAACCAAAACAGGCCACTCATCTACAAGCTGTGTGGTTGCTGTGGGTTGACCCAGGCCAGCAGCTAAGCACCCATGTAGCCGCTTGCTCATGGGGCGTGAAAACTCACGGGCTGAAATGAAGACCATTTAATATGAAAGAGGCTTTTCAAAAAAGTGATGCAAACGCAGTCATTCCCCGCCTCCTACCAGCAGACTGATGCCCAGCCAGTCTCCGAGCAACAGCTACTTTGGCAAGAGCAGCCCTCCAGTCTTTACCGCGGACCATGATGTTATATGATATGGAATACCCCTTGGCCAGTTCAGGTCACCCATCCCAGCTGTGCCTTCTGCCAGCCTCTTCCCACCACTAGACTGCTTGCTGGGGGAGGCAGCGTGAGAAGCAGAGAAAGCCTTGATGCTGTGCAAGCACAGCCCAGCATTAGCCAAAACACTGGTGTGTGTCACCAGCACCTTCTTAGTCACGAATGCAGAGCGGAGCACCCTGTGGGCTGCTGGGAAGAACATTAAGCCCATCCCAGACAGACCCAGTACAGCGGTTTGATTGGTTTTCCCACTACTTCCTCTCAGCTCAACAGAAATGCCCATTGCAGATGGTGTCTAAAGGGTGCTTTTCACCATTAATGACCAAATCACTGCACACTCCACGCTCCACCTCCCTTTCCTTCAGAAGGTGTGCTTGCGAGCTAAACCAAGCGGAAACTGAAGGAAGGCTTCTGGCAGAGATCTAGTCCAAACCCAATGTTGTCTTTTTCTAGCTTAGATGCTTTTCTAGCAAGATGCTTAAGCCTCGTTGCTTAAAAATCTGTAAGTGTTTTCCCAACCACCATTTTAAATAATATTTCAGCCTATAATGGTGTCTTTTTTCTATTCTAAAGACTGATAACAAGGGCTCAATTTGGAAATCAAAAGGTATCTACATAGATCGAAGATCCTGAAGATTAGAAAGACTTCTAGATTAGCATTTAATTCCCACTATTAAAATCTGAATTTTGAATATGAAACAGTGTAGTGAAGGTTAAAAAGACAAACTGATACATAGCTACTGAAGGCAGTTTACGCCTGAAATTATTCTGAGAACAGGCATCAAAGAAAAGCATGTGTGTGATGGGGATGATACTGTTGCATAGCATCAGAAGGCTGCCTAAACAGCTACTTCTAACGGGATTAAGCAAACTCACTGCAGGCAAATGAAGTTAGAATCTGCAGATACTGTCATCCAACACATTTCACCCTTTTCAAAGTTTTCACTAAGATGACTCCTAAATTCTGTTCCAGCCTTTTCCTGATATTTTCTGGTTCTCAGCTGGAAACGAATGCTTATTACAATTTTACCAGAATGCTCCCACTCTCAAAATTGCCTCCTTAATTTTGCAATCTTGTGATATTCACCTGGCTTCACTCAATTCAGTGGAAGGTTTGCAGTCAGCTTGAGGTGTTTTCCTGAACTTCAGTCAGTGATTCCAGAATCAATTCACAGTACAGATGGGGCCTTATCTTTTGTACCCATCTAAACCTCATTTACAGGTCATCCATCATCTCTGTTTTTAATCTCCCACAAACTTGTTTCAATGTCAGTAAGTACCTGTCTACAGTGAGACAGAGCAGCTCAATGTTCCTTGCTAAAATGTGTGTGTGGGGGGGGGGTTATCCGCATAAGAAATTCTTAAAAACAAGTGGTTTAGCGGGTTAGAAAGACTTTTGGACAAAAGCTCCTCAAGTGCTTCTGAAAATTTTAATCTACTATTTCAAATACTACAATTTTTTCTTTCCTTTTTTTTTTTTTTTTTACTATTTAGGCCATAATTTCAAAATACTTGTAACACAAGCCATGCATTTTACAATTAAGCTTAATTTAGACTGATGGATTGCCACTGTGTATAAATTTAAGCTTAGCAAATTTTCCAACTTCCATTCCGCTCTCAGGACAACGCATCCTGATAGGTGAAAAAAACGTGGTTACTGTTCTTGTTACGTTAGTCTTTGCCCTGGCTCCATATGATATCGCTGTGGAGAAACTGTTGAAACAGATTTTCCACCCAAATCCAAATAATCCATCAGTTTCTTACTAGCGTTCTCATCTCTTTCCCAAAGAAACCTGGTATTCTCTGGCAGAAAAAGCTTGAGAGACACGGCTCATGCTCTTCCGACAGACACGCAGGATGATGATAGGGCTTAACTAAAACCCAACAAAGTTATGTATTTTCATCCCCCCCCGAGCAAAAATATCAAGTACTCAATACACTGTTCTTTCCACTATTTAAAAAAAACCAAAGAAATTCAAGGCAAAGGGGAGACAAGAACTGAGAAATTCAGAACAGCTATGACAACATTGTCAGTTTGACGTGATTGACTCTAATGAATCGCACAGCAACAGTGACATATCTGGGTTATATTTCCACACAGTGACTCTTTGTCGTGCAAAGTAGTGCCAGCTAGTGGTGTCATTGCACTCGCCACATTAGACAATAAGTACCAGCTCACAAATACCAAGTATTATAACTTCTGAGAGACTGATATTGAAATGCTATGAAGGCCTAGGCAGCCTTATAAATTTAAGTGAGGGAGATTTGGACACCCAATCTGCAACACAGTTTGGAGGAGTCAGGCTGCCACGTATCCTCATTTTTAAATTCTCCACCTTCATGCCCCTGTTGCCCAGGAATGGTCCTTGCAGATGTACTGGGCTTTTCTCATCCTTGTACTGTGCCAAGCGTAAAAGTGTCTAGGATCACCACTACTCCACACTAGCAAAGACCTGGGGAAACCGATATTGCTATTTGTCTTATGGAGGGGAAGATATAACATTAACTTCCAAGGTTAGCAAATCTGACATGAAATATTAGTTACAATTATAATTTCAGAAAAAAGGAAGGAACGACATTTCACTATTCAGTTAGATCTGCCTGTGACAGTTCTGCCCACAAAGTGTGGGAGTATCTGTCAGAAAATCAGCTTCCAAGGTTCAGGTGACATGTCATCATCAACAGCTTTGCCAAGGAAGTGGTAACCCTTTGTTTATTTCTCCACTGCACCCATTAGTCTGTGTCACTTTTTGTGGTACTGGCAGCTAGGGAAGTTTAAGGCACCCCAGTCAGTTCATTTGGCAACACAGATCTTGTACTGGCAGTGGACATCTTCAAGCGCTCAGACTGCCTGAAGCAATGTCAAAGAACAGGATAAAAAAAGTCTGCTGAAAGCAATACTGGCAAAGGCAACATGCAACTTCACTAGTTCAGTCTTCAAATAGACCCTTAGAGCAGAAAGCAACTGCCAATGGGAGCTGATAAACTTTTTAAAGTAAAACCGTGTACGAAAAATTTAACGCAGTTTTATTTCATGACATATATCAATCAGCCACAAAGCACATCCAAACATTTGTTATGATAAAATACTTATTTTGAGATCTCTTACTTGGTGATTTCGTGCACTAGGCTCCGGGCATGCTCATAGCAAGACAGTTTCAGGCTGCTAGGAGCTATTTTGCTGTTGAAGCTATTGAGCTTCCTCCTCAATTTGGGAAGAAGAGTTTGAGTGAGAAGACATGAAAAATGTTCTTTGAACGGAGTCAAAACCAAGACAGGTCTGTGGAAATATAGCTCAGGTTTGGGTACATAGAAATTGTCACGCAGTCCAGAAGCGGAAGCGCTGCCTTGCAGCGGCCAGAGGCAGCACTAGGAGAGGAGCCTGAGCTGTGCCTGAGCTTTGAAGTGGGTAACTACAAAAACAGTTTGTCGGAAATTTTTCTCCTAATCCTGTCTACCAGAGATTTGCTTAACTTGCAACACAAAGGGTTTCGCTTTTTGTTTTCCTTCCAAATGTTTGGGGGCTTGTTGTTAGAATGGTTCTTTGCTTCTTTTCTTTTGTTCACCTTCATACTCCGTATGCAAGGATGTTCTCTCCTGCCATGAATTTCAGCTCATTACACTGATTGCCATATATGTCAAGCTGCTCTTTTGTTTTTCATTGAGTCACCCTCACAAACTAGTTACGTGGCATAGCACATTCACCTAAGATCTGCTTTTGCCACAATGAACAAGATATTCAGTCAAGAGAGAAGGGTTTTTACAGTAATTTTATGATTTTCAAATGACCAGATATGAGACCCAATGAGTTTTTCTTCCAGCTAAGTGTACTCAGAAAACTGTCAGTCTACAATATATAATCTGGAAGACAATTCATGTGTCACAAGCAAGTCTTCCAAATAACCACCAGGATTATACACTTAAACTAGCCCTGTCTCAGACACTCTATAAAGAAACTAAACAACAACAACAACAACAACAACAACAACAACAACAGAGTCAAGTAGCAATTACTCATTTAGAGGCAATAATAAACTATTCTTATGTCAGGGCAGCAAGGGGATTCCTTGGATTAAGTGGGTAAACTACTAAAGAGATGAAAAGAAAGTAAAGATCAAAAAGGTAGCATGGTTCTCTTTTTGGAAAGGGCAGTAGAAGAGTTTATTCACTGAGAGGGAGAAAAAGTAAGTGATCATACTCTTCTGCTTAGAGAGCCATGTTGTCCTCTGGCATCAGTCTGCAACCCACTTGGAGCAGGAAGCTAACACTAAGCACCTGCTTCCTTACCCCTGCTGTCGATAACTGTCACCCAGGTATCTAGCCACAAAAGGAAAAAAAAAAGTTACATCTTCTTCACTGAAGTGCTTCCTGCAGGCATGACAGGAGAGAAACTGCCCCCTCGGATTCAGGAAGAAGGTCACTAGGTATGCACTCTGTGGTGGTTTTTGTGCATTCCAGGCATGCCCTCCAGCAAAAATGGACTGAAGTGTTGGACTTGAAGTCCCTCCCAACTGAGCCTCTTCTGACTGGGAAGGGAAAAAAGGAGACATCCTTCTTCTGGGAGAAATCAGGTAGTCAAATGGTTTCCTTCAATGTCTCTTGAGAGAGCTGTAGGCTTTTTGCATCTCATGCCTGGGTTACACAGCAACGATGGATGTAAAAGCTCACACCCATATGCCTACGTGGAGTCCAGGCTGGAGAAGCTCTCTGCAGGTCAGGACTCAGGTACAAAACCAAATCATAGCATCTCTTAAAAAAGAGATGCAGGATTTGTCCTTGGATGTCTGAATGCCTGGAGTGCAACTGAGCCGTGCTCACAAGGTCCAATGCTTTGATCCAGCTACCCAAGGGTGGGCATCACCGATATGTCAGTTTCCCTGTAATGCCCCAGATCCCCACCTCCGGCTGGCAGACACAAGATCCACATCATTTTGGAGCAGCAGCTGGAGGCCTGCAGTCCCTGGTTAAGGTGCCTCAGTGGCATGACACAGGACACCTAAATCAAGCCTCCAGCAATGCCATTTTCCCCCTGCTACCGAACGTTGAGATTCCTTTCAAACCCCAGTGCCTCATGATCTTGAACAAAACAACTTTGTCTCGCTGAGAGACAGACAAGAGCGTGTCAGAGCTGACTGCAGTGAGGAAGAGATGAACATGTCACTGTGCAGCAGACAGCCCGAAGTCAGCCAAGATCCGGGAAAGGAGGAATGATGGCTGAAGAGGGGAGGACTCTGCAGAGAGTGATTGATTTTGAGGAAGCAGACAATATTCAGTGGTATACTTGTGAACTCAGTGGCTTTGGTGGAAGGGCAGGGGGAAGCAGTGGTGGGAACCCTGTGCTTTATGTCGGGGCCGTCACAAACTACTGCAGCACAAAGAAAAGGCGCTCTTAGGGCACTGCCACATCACAGGGGAAGGAATAATGCGGGAGAGCAAGGGGCAACAACTAGTAACTTGGAGTGAGTTAATTGCCTGGTAATTTGGTGAACCACGTATTTGGGCAGGTTTGTTCTGTGCTGTCATGCAGAGACTCACTGAAATATCAGAAACATGGAAATATTTCATGCGTCTGGAAGTGCCGTATCACGTCAAGCTATGCACAGCAGAGCAATCCAGCTGGCAAAGGCATGACAAATGTGTCCTCATAGTAATTCACATAAAAGAAGGGGAACAGCATACTAATTTAAAGAGCTGGTCAGAGAGTCAGTAGACTATATCTGCCACTGGGGTTGGAAATGAAATATTTGAGCAAAGAGATTCCCTTCCAATTTACATTGATGTAACAGACCTGAGACAAAGACAAGAACTTTTAGACCTGTCATTTTTATGCCTCCAGATTTTATTCTTCATTCTTTATTTACACAGCTGTAAAAGCTAACCAACCAATATTTTTCCAAACCCAAAGTGTCTCCTTTTGAAAGGAGAGCAGGCTGGAAGAGCAGAGAGGCTGCTTTGTCTGAAAGCCATGTAGGACTTCAGTCATGCAGAGGTCCTGAGCACAAAGTCTGTTTGCTGCTCCCGATGGAAATGGATAAAATACAAGGTCTTTCAGATTTCAAAGCAGAGGGAAGGGAGCTTTGCAGTTTGGCTGATAGGGCAGGATCAAGTAAGTGAGGATCGAAGCAAGGATGGTTACCTTCGGGCAATGTACATTTTCCTACTGACACCTTCTGGAAGACTGAAAAACTTCCAACCTTCCCCCTGTCTTTTGGGTACTAGCAAAAAATGCAGTGGCTTCACACTGGAAGGGCAGCTTTAACGCAAAGGCTGCTCCCCTGGAAAGAACAATTTCGGCACCACCAGCTGAGAATGAAACTATCACAACATCAGGAGAGAATCTGAGTTTTGATTAAACAATTTTAATGTTAAATCCCCCCAGAGAAATGGCACACAGAAAAAGCAAGAAGAAGCTAAGAACAATTTAAACCATCTATGGGACGGGATGGTTGTCACCAATGACAGTGTTATTACAGAGCAGCAGAGTGCAAGCAAGGATAGAGAATAACTGGAGGTTACGTTTATTGGAAGGGTTTTCCTCCTCTCCCTCTTCCACTTTGCCCCATACTTCTGTGTGTGGAATGAAAATACAGCATTTCCAAACTCTTTTCAGGCAGTAGATGTTCCAGCTATTACAGAATGTTGCTCCCACCATAAACAAGCAAACGAACAACGAATGCTGCCACTTCTGCTGAGCAAACAGCTAAGTGGTATGTATCATTTATCTCATACAACATCCCTCCAAATGTGTAACCTTTTTTTGCTCTGACATGACACAAAGTTATTAAGAATTTGGGAGGAGGAAGAAACAGAAATCAATGAGAATAATAATCTGAATACAAACCCAACTTTTAAATGAAGATTGAAAGCGTCTAAAAGTAAACTCCTTCCAAAGGAAGAAAAGTCATCTATCAGGGCATAGAAAAGTTAAAAAGAAAATCAGTAAGACAGTAAAGTCACAAGAAAAATAAAAGCTGAAAATACAAGGTATCAACATGCATGGAAATTTCAGCAGTAACTCCTTTTTGACTGTCTGTGGAGCTACAACATGCCGCAAATTTTGAAATATACGTCCAGAAGGGAGGATTTTTCCTCTGAATGATCTGTTATTCACATGCTAAAAATGCTAGGCTCTTTGTTTCAAACACAGAAAAAGATTATCTGGACAAAATCCTTTCCTTGCTGTTGATCAGAATAAGTTCAGTAGCTATCACTGGAAAAGTGACAAAGGGCAATTCAGCAGAGATGGAGCAGATGCTCGTCAAAGTGGGAGCGCACACAGTAATTTGGTGGGCACTGAACCAGGCTGTAGTGGCTTAGGCCAAAAACGTTTGTCTGCACAGAAGTTACAGTCAGACACTACCATCAGAGGCATTTGTGTAGCGCACATGGGAATAAATCTATTTCTGCAGTATAAAGCATGAGAACTGCATGTGTTTTAGCAGTGCAACTATTGCCGGGGGAGGGAGGCGAAGGGGAGAGAGAATGGGAAGAACTCACCCAGACCAACACCTCCTCAAGTGTCTGCCCTCAAGTATCTCATGCAAATGTCTAAAATCACTGCGCGACGGGGGTTGTAGGGAGAAAAAGGTCTGCATGTCCGTGGAGTACTCCCATGTGGGTAAAGATACAACTCTCTGGTCCCCAGCGTGTTCCTGAAAAGAAGCAGAGGAGAAGCACATCCCAACCTAGCCCACAGGACAGCTTCAAATTCAGACTGACTATCCTACCACTCAACATCTGACCATTTTGCAGTGAGCTCACCAAGCTGGCAGCAAATTTGTTGGAGGAACCACACCATAACCCACATGCTTCGCGCGGCCAACACGTCGCGAGGTGGAGATCAAGTGGCTTGTGCTTTGGGCTGAGGCCGACTCACCTGCAGGAGCCGTAGCGGGCTACGAGCTTGAGTTTGCAGCAAAACACCCTGCTTTTCTCTGTGCAGAAGCTGCGTGGTCTCACCTCTGCCATGGCCTGCTGGACACAGGCTCGGACGTTCAGGACAACCTGACACAAAGGGAGCACAGCAAGAGTCAGAGAAGGCCCTTCTTTGCTGGGAAGGAGGACTGGGACGCTGACTTGCCTCCAAAAGCAGCGGCTCTTTTTCAGACAGCAGCAGGCAGAGAAATGCTCTGCCCTATATGCCATGACCACTCTGGAGAGGGGTCACACACACCTCACTGCACTGTAACCCATGTTCCCGGCCACTCAATGACACGCCTCCCTCATCAGACACCATCATTAGAAAAATGCTACCATGTTCAGTAGCAGAAACTGATAGGAAACTTGAGAGAATAGGCACACCCAGAGCTAGCATTCAGAAGCAAGAGGTCTTGATAGGAAAAAGGAAAAACAAGTCCGTGGTTACCCAGAGTTGACTACTCTCCTTGGCCCGAGAGTTTCACAGCTTCCAGAGTACGGGCGTACTCAGGCTCAAACAAAAGATATTTTTAAGTGGTTCTGCACTGTATTTGGGAGCACTTCTAAGAGGGCACAAATCGAGAAGGCAATGCCAGCAGTGGGAAGGGGAGGACGCATGCCACACTCTGTCTGCTCTAGGTTTCTCTCTGAGCTAGCACACTGACTGGCAGATACAAGAATCAGGACAGGTGAAAACAGTGAGAAAGGAAGGAGTCACCCAGCGTGTTTGCTTTCTCCCTCAATGCCTTTGTTTGGTTTTCTGTAAGGCACAGTCTGAGCATTTATCATTGTAGCTGTGGAAGTCTTTGATCTGACTAACCACTCACATTTCTGTGTTTGACGTTTTTGTTATTCAAAGAGCAGCAAATTAATCTTGTGAAGCCTTTGGTGTTCCCTCACTGTACTTTAAATAGCTATCATTTAATCTGTTATCCATATGCATTGCAAGATAGATGCTTTGTTATGCATACTGAACTGTGCACTCTGCATCTCAGAGGGGAGCTGGTTCTGAGCAGTGGCCATGAAAAAACAAATCCAATCTGAAAAGTATAAGATTTTTCCCTACAAAACACACTAGTAGAGTTTTAGCCTTTCCTCAGTCATCATGTTACTTGCCTAATTCCACAAAAATCTTGACTGAATTCCTTTAAAATATAAATGCTTGAGAGTATTTGCTTAGAATAGGAAAAGAGATAATTTTCAGGTAAATTTGTCAGCTTAGCACACTACCTATTTTATTTTCCATGGCATGCTAGTGAACTTGTTCACTGGTAAAAGTTTCCACATAAACAGGATCTTTTTTAAAAAATCACAAAAACAAATTCTAAATGTGCAAGTGCAGGAATTTATACAATCAAAGGACAGAAGCATACAGCAGGACATAGGCCATAGGCATTCAATTAAAATGATCCAATCTCAGTATGAATATTAAAGATCTAGAATAAGCTGTGCATAAACCATGTACAGAAATAATTCATTGTATAGTTTTGAATAATTAACCGGATAACCAGGACTTTCTTGAAGCAATTTGCAAATAACAGCACACAGAATTTCCAAATGCATTATTTTTAAAAACCTGTCAACTTAATTGAGCACAGATGCAAGCATTTTTAAAATAACTCAATATTTCAGCTTTTTTTTCTGGCAAAGAACATGCTTACCTAGAGATTAGGAATTTTTCCCAAGTCGAAATTTAGCTGAATCTATTTCTGTTTACCTAGATATTTACCACTGTGAACTTGTGGTAGCCTGTAATCCTTTTCCAGGAGCTTGCCCGTGCCCTCCAGCCAGCGTCCTGGCCCACGCCTGGAGGTGGCCAGCCCCTGTGGTGCCTGGCACTGTCAGGCTGTGGGAGGGAGGCACATGCTCTGCACAAGCCCCTGTGGGTCTTCCAGCCTACTCCAGGCCTGTGGGTCTCACAGTGTCTGCAGCCACACCACGAACCACATAGCAGCTGAAGACCCTGAACATTTTGTGCCATGGGGTTCTGAATGTCACCTAATTTAACTGTTTAAGCAATGACTTTAAGACCTGGTGGCTACTGGTTGCACTCAGCCTTCCTGTCTTATGGCACCCAAGCAACCCCAGAAGTTTTCTCGCTACTTCTGCTTTTATCCCAGTATAGGTGGCTGTCGATATGCTGCACTGAAACACTTGAGCTGCTAGTCACTGTCCACAAAGTGATGAGTGGCTATCATTTATTCAGAATTGCCAGGTGTGACCAGCTTTATCAGACCAACAAGTGAGCCAGGAAGGAAATACCCAGGACACACCCACAGAACCGAGAGTTTACTCGGAGTGGGAAAGACATTGGGTTTAGAGGAGGATGACTGTGTATTAGGCAGAAGTACTCAACTCTTAGCTTCCCATGCAGAATAAGGCTGAGGGGAAGGTAAATGTCTCCTGTCTTTTTATTAAGTCCAGATTTCCCCCTCTCCATCTAGCAGAGGAAAAAAGTCATAACTAACTAATCAAGGAAGGGCTGACATGACAGAAAAGTGCATTGGACAGGCTCAGAAATGGAAACAGGCTTTGTAGATACATAACATTGAAGATAAGATTTTGCAAAAGACATTACAGTTAAACTTAGCAGTGCTGTTAGGCAATTGCCCCCCAGTTTTATTGATCAGGACATAAAACAACTGAGAAGCTGGGGACAGATTTTCTGGTGCTGTTTCACTACATTATTTCAGGGAAGTCAATGAAAAATCCCAGTTTACACCGACCAGAAACCCAGCCTGTAGACAACAAAATAGAGAATAATGGCTTCTCCAGGGCAATCACTGCTCACTGACACTTCCCATGATAGCAAGAGCGTGCCTACAAAAGACAACCACGTGATAGTTTCAACCTCACACCTTCAGCAGAATGGTCCCTTTCCTGAAAATCTGTGGGCCTGTTCCACTCCAAGAAAGACCGCTCCTGAATGCAGAAAACACAAAGAAAAACAGGACTTTATCCATTGCTTCCCTTGCCTTCAGATTCACAGGTTGCCCTGACTTAGTGGGAGAGGAAATGAGGACATGAAAATGAGGACACAATTGTACCCTGGGTTTTTTTAGAACACGTTTATTTTCTGCTTGGGACAAGCCTTTATAACTCCTGTAAGAGGAAGTTTAGTCTACATGGGAACTGACTTCCATACGCTACAGCTGTTCATTACTTTTTCTCCAGAATTTCAGTCCGCTCCCTGCGTTCTGCCAACTTTGTGGTTTAGTGCAATGAAGATGAACAGAGAATGGACAATAAATAACGAAAAACAAGTGAGGCTCACTCACAGTTTACCTTTTCTGCTCAGAAGTCAGATTCCATGCTTCAGCTAAACAGAACTGGAAAACACCTGGTAGCTTAGAAACTCATTCTCTGTCTGACTGAAAAAAACTTGCTTGTTTCAAGACACAGTGAGCCTGCAACCTTCTTTTATTCAGCTGGCAAAAGCAAGATATGTCTCTGGTACTATCAAATTGTCAATAGAACACTCACAATCATGACATTTGATGATGTGAATACGTCTTCATTGAGCTGTTTGATTTATAAATCTGATTTATGCCATAGAATCATAGAATCATAGAATGGTTTGGGTTGGAAGGCACCTTAAAGACCATCTAGTTCCAACCCCCCTGCCATGGGCAGGGACACCTTCTGCTAGACCAGATTGCTCAAAGCCCCACCCAACCTGGCCATGATCCTGTTGCCTAAGTCACCAGGTATACATTCATTAATATTCCAATTAACAAAAACACACAGAGAGCTGCAAAGGGTCAGTGTCTTCAGTAACACTTCTTGGATTTCCTACATTTACCAAACATTACAAAAAAAATAAAATCAGGAAAAAAGTGATACACAGTACACAACAGACTTTATGAAAAAATGATTAACACTTTGTATATTTTATTAAAAGTCTGCCTGATGCATTTCCCACTAATATGTACACAAAAATGAAATTAAGAAAAAGATTCTGTCAAATGAGAAAGGCAGCTCTCACAACATGTCTTTTTGCAAAATAGCCTGTAATATCTAAAAGGCGTATTTCAGCACAGCTTTAGTTCATCAAGGATCAGATGGGTTTGTTGCCTGGAACTACCTGTGAACCTCAAGCTTCAATATGTTAGTGTGCATAATACATGTATTTGACAGGTATTTACAGCTGGGGGAGGAAATCAAGACAGCAGCTATCACCAGGCTCAAATGTGCTTCCATTCCTTCTGTATAACTTAGGAAAGACTCCAGGAAAGGCTTCTGTGCTTTTATCTTATAAAATTGATCTGAGTGGAGATCTGAAGGCTGAGGCACGATACTGCCTGCCAAAAAACATAAACGTATTGCTCATGCCAAACACGCTAGGTATGAGGAGGGAATTCCCTTGCCCTGAGGAATGTTGGCCCCTTCTGTCTATTGATGAAGTGGTGTAAATTTCAAACAGATGTCAAAATGCATTGGCTGAAGGTGGCCCAACAATAACTATTTTTAAGGAGTTTGGCAGCATATTCTGCAAAGAAAAGGCATTTTAGAAAAATGCTAGAAACTTGTGTTAAAAATCTCTTCACACCCTTCCTAAAATGCAGGTATTTTATTCACACCTTATGTCCTTACTTTTCCCTTGCTGTTTTTGGGTGAAAAGTATGAATGATATCTAGGATTTAGATTCTCGCAGAGTACTACTGTTATCTTCCTCACTCTTCCTTTTCCTTTTTCTTTTCCTATTCCTTTATGTGGAGGCAGAGGGGACTTTATTATTTCTAGGGCAGAAGCAAAAATTTTGAAACAACACATTTTCTGAAGAGTGTTTCACTGGGAAAGAAGAGGAGGAAGGAAAGTAATATCTTTTTAAAAAAGTTTATATTTTTTAATTTTTGGAAACACAACTCAAAAATATTTCAGGTAGCAATTAAACTAGATGCAAAGGTTGGGTTGAGAAGAAGTGGTGCAAAGTTTTCACATACAAAACTAAATCAAATAAACAAGCCTGTGGAGAGTTATTGTACAGCCCTTACAAGATGTACTTTAGGGTTTTCATGAATCTTTCTTTCTGCAGGTGATGGGAGACAAGATATTTAGCTCCACACTAAAAACCAGGAATGTTTTGTCATAAGATTACTGGCTTAATCTTCAGTTCTTTAATGGGGACCTACAAACAAACCCTCAGAATTTTGTTTGTCAGATGAGGAGCTGAACAATTGAGACAAAGACAGAGCATGTTGTTTGTGCAAGTTAGAGGTAAATCTGACACTGACCACAAAATCTCCAAATCCCACCTAAACTGAGATTACAGGGATTTTTCCTCTTGTCTTCTTTCTGATCCAGGATTCTTGTTTCTTCCTGGGTGATTTCAGTTAAAAATTGTAGCCAGGCAGAGAGCCCAGGGTCGTTTGATGCTAGAAATGCACCTTGATCTACAGTAGAGACAGAACAGAGACCTCGGCTCTGACCTAAAACATACAAATACCAAGTAAGTCTGGAGAGAAAGTATCTGCCATTTGGCTCCTAGACAATGTACTTTTTCAGAAGGCATGCTAAGCCACCTCCTCCTGGAATCCTGAGCCACAGCCTGCATGAGAGCAACCATACATGTATTCATCATTGTATTTATTTCATCCTGTACATTTATCTGAAATGAAATGCAGTTGGGTCAAACATCTGAGCATGCTGGTGAGGCAGGAGTTCTACAGTTCATTTACTCATGTCTTCAGCAACAATGTCAGACTAAGAAGTTCTTGCATGCACCAGTGTCTGCTCGCTGGTAGTTGGTGTCTCACACTCGGTGTTGCCCTGTACCACCAGTTGTGTCAAGAGAACTGACTGTCAGGCCATACTCTAGCCAAGGTCACTCAAATGGTTTGGCCTGAAAAGAGCACCAATTCCTTTTTCACAGACTCACAGAGTGGTTGAGGTTGGAAGGGACCTCTGGAGGTCACCTGGTCCAACCCCCCTCCTCAAGCAGGGACACCTAGAGCCGGCTGCCCAGGACTATGTCCGGATGGCTTTTCAATATCTCCAAGGACGGAGGCTCCACAACCTCTCCAGGCAACTTGTTCCAGCGCTAATTTTTTAAACAGTTGGTAGCCAGCGTGATAGCATTAGAATAACTCTACCAGTATATCTTCGGGGGAAGAAAATGGCAGTATGGAGGCAAAATGAGTCACTACCAACACTTGAGGTTGGCTTTGCCACCAAGCTGTCATGGTGTGGAGCCATACTAAGTTTAACCAGCACTCTATTTTTCACTGAGTTCTTATGTGTGGATGGAGAAGGAGGAAAAACAGATAGCAAGCAACATCCACTTAAACAGAATATCTGACCAGCTACATTTCATGGCCCTTCAAATTAATGTGCTTATCTACCTTAGTTCAGACAGATTCTGCAAGGAATTAATCACAAAGGTCTCATATTTTCAGTAGGTATACTTTACCAATTCATTTTCAAAAGAGAGATAATTCACGGTCTGGCTTCCTACTGCCTGCGATTTGAGTTTTCTTTGCAGTGAGGGCAAAAAAATGAAGACAATGCTATTAACTATTCAGTAATATGGAAAACCATGCATGTTCATCACAAAACTGTGATGAAGTCATTTATATGCAGAGAAACCGCCAATATACAAAACGGTACTTCTATCTCTGCATGAGTGAAGGGCATTTCTCACAGCAGAGCTTGATTTCTATGTAGGCACTGAAATAAGAGACCAGCTTTTGAAAAAGCTGGTCAAGATAGTTGACGTCCTGTGAGTGAGAGCTTGTCTGACAGAAGGGCACCTATTCAGGTCCTGAAGCAGATGAGAAATACTTTGATATCTCTGAGGACCTAGGCTAGTCTGGCCATAAATTCTTCTGCCTAAAATATGTGAACTTCAAAAAATCCAGCCCTTTTTAGACTCTGAAACAGGAACTAATAATTTGGGAAAATCTGGCTTGCATCTGAGTCAATCAGAAAATGGTTTCAGACTCCAAATAGAACCTAAAAACTGTAGGATGAACTTCCAGCACATTCCACTTAATGCAAGAATACCTTCTTTGCAGGCTATGCCATTCCCATGGCTGCTCAAACACAAAGGAGTTTATCTACAAAACCCCATTATCCCCTTTTCCTTTTTCCTCCCTCAAAGGGAGAAGAGGTCACAGAAGATGCACATACATAAAGTCTCTTGCAGTCTAATAAGCATACACATATAGCTATACATTGTATACATCTACTTACATACACTGCAGGGTTCTTACCTAAGAACTGCAGCCACCTGAACGTATGGCAAAGCCGCAGGCAACTTTGCATTCAAAAGAAATGGAGGTCAGCAGAAAACACAGCAAGGCTCAGGGGAACATTACAGCCTAGACAGCTTGTCAGTGCCAAAGACAGCCCGCACCCACAGGAGAATCAAAGGTGTCTACTACCAGTCATGACAATGAAGTTACAGATAGCTGGCTAAGCTGGGAGTCAGTAGCTTGTGCAAGGGCACAGTGCAGCCCCACACTTAAGCAGGTGTCAGTTGTAGGAAACCTTGAGGGCAGTGAGGCCACTCATTAACGTCAAGTCAGATGTGTGCAGGCACCTGGCTCACCCAAAGCCTGGAGAGTATCAGCTGGTATGAAATGCTGCTGTGCTCTTTCAAACCAGATGGGCAGAGCACCAACACAGGTATTTGATCAAAGGTACAAAGAAAGCCCAGTGCCTTACAGCTTACCCTCCGCCCTCCCATCGGGTAAGGAAGCACCAACCACTCCACCGGTGATGGGGGCAGATGGCAGAGTACAGCCCACTGAAGCAACAAGTTATCACAGAAAAGTTTTCAGTGTTAAAATACTTGGAGAATTAAGAAATGCCTGGCAAGCAACAATCCCACTGCTCACGTTTTTTCTGCAGAGCTAAAATTTTTGCATCTTAAAATAGAAATGTTAATTCTCTTCAGGAGTTCATGTCAGCCGCTCCAGCAGCAGGAGTAGAAAGCTGCTTTAGAGCCTGGATACATACTAAAGAATCCGTATAAACCCGTCAGCAACTAAGCTGTGCTTAGAAATGACAGTTCAGTGGAGCGGATGCGATAGGAGTCACAGAAGTACGAGCTTGGTCCTCCCCTCAGGGTGCCATGCCTGAGATTATGGACCCAGGGAACAAAAGCCTTTCACATTTTCTTGGAAGGTGCATGTCCAATAAATAGAAAACAGATGCTGCTGAATATTTGATTACTTTTCTCACCCCTCAGTGTCCACAAATGTTTTATAATTAATGGGCCCAGAAAAAAAAAATCATTCTATCCCTGTGCTTTTGAAACAGCAAGAGATGGGTCTGTTTAATGCCCTGTGACAGAGGACTTTCATATGTACCGTTCCTTTTCTTGGAAGGGAAAAAAAAAAAAAGATCTGACTGAAAGCTCACTGAAGAAAATGGTAGATAGGGAAGAATCTGAGCTTGAGGTGAATCATAACATGATTTTTACAGGCTTGGAACTTAAAAAATGGGAGTAAAATGACTACATGAATAGAATGAAAAATACTGCTAGAAAAACCTCTATAAGAAAATACTGCTAATAAGGTTTCTTGTCCCTCCCTTTATTTTCATTTTGTTTGTTTATTTCAGCCTCTTTCTTTACGGGGTCCTTCTCCTGAGCCTCTCTCTGACACTGTCATGGATCAAATACACTGCCTTCCACAAGCAGCACCCAAAGCTACACTCGCAAGCCCAGAAAAAAATTAAGGCTTCCTGGTTTTGTTGAGAACATGCAGAGCCAGACTGTCACAAGGCTGCAGTGTGCAGCAAAAATGTTCCCGAGAGTCCAGCCCTCGCTGCCTGCGAAGAGGTTGATCTCTCTCAGAAAGTAAATTTTTAAGGAAATACTTTCTTTCCAAAAGCTTCTTCTGAACAGCATTCTCTCTATACTACTGAGTGGAGCACAACATAAACACAGACAAATACAATTAAGCATTCTGCAATAAAAATACAAAGCTTCTTTGAACTGTTCTTACCAACACAGTTAAATGGGCAGAATTCACCGCTCAGACTATTAGAAAGCCTTGGGTCTAAACAATTAGTCTTCTGCAAACATCCCTCACAACTGTAGTTTATCCACTGATCCAGAGGGATGTACTTTTGACAATCTGAGTTTTAGCTTATCCATTCTGCTGCACTGCCAGGAGTGTGGCACTGTGCTGTGGAAAACTTTACATTTTGCAAAGTAAGCAGACGCTAAACTGATGAGCGCCACGGAGGTATAGAACTTGAAAACAAAAAATGGTATTTCCTTTTTTCTCCTGTAAAGTTGTTGATATGGACTCTGCTGATGACCACCTGAAACTTGGTTCTTCTCACAGGATGAGGGTAAGATCACCGGAAGGCTGTGGGCGGAGTGGACCTTGGGAGGTCTGTAGTCCAACCTCCTGCCCAAAGCAGGGTCAGCCCTGGGGTCGGACCAGGTGCTCTGGGAATTGTCCAGCTGGGGCTTGAAACCCCCAAGCACAGAGATGGCAAAAATCTCTCTGGGAAACCGGCCCCACCACCAGACTGCCCTCATGGGCGAAGGTAGACCCTGGTCTCCAGGCTGAACTCCCTAGTTTTAGCTGATGCTGTGCTCCTTGTCTTCGGCGCCGGCAGAGCCTGGGCCGGTCTGTCTCATGCCTGGACTCCGGCCGAGCGTGCCTGCAAGGTCCGGAGGGTCGAGCGAGGCTTCTCCTGGTGCCGGGTGGTGCTTTGGGGGCTGCCGTCGGCAGCTCTCGCTGCCCGTCCCGGAGCCATCCCCTGGGTTTCCCCGGCCCTGCCAGGTTCAGGCGGCCGGGCACCGCGGGGCAAGCTTGCAGCAGCAGAGGTGAGCCGTGCGGGGAAGCGTCCCCCCGGGGTGGCCGTGGGGCGGGCGATGGGGCTCAGGGAGCCGGCAGGGTGTCCTTCGTGAGGGGCCTGGGCATTCCTTCTTCCCATCCCCTCCCTGGGACACCGAGTGATCATGGCCTCTCTCCCTTTCGCAGCGTGTGACGCCAGTGAGGAGGAGCAGCTCCTCGTCCTCGGCTCACCCCCCTGCCACAACAAGCAAACATGGCCACGCAGGTAGAGTGGAGCTGCCCCATCTGCCGCGACTCTGAAGACGACGTCTCTTATGTGACCCCCTGTCTCCACCAGTTCTGCCTGGGCTGCATTGTGCGGTGGGCAAAGAGGAAACCGTCGTGCCCCCTTTGCAGGCAGCCCATCAACTCCATCCTTTACTCCGTGCGGTCAGAGGTGGATTTTTTGGAGATAATTGTTCAACACCCCTCAGATCTGTCGGTCGCTGGCCACCAGGAGCAGCAGCGGGCTGTGAGGCCAGCGCCCAGGGCTCAGGCGGCCGGCTTCCAGCCTGAGGTCTGGGCAGGCCTTTTCCGCGGCTCCTTGGAGATCCTCCAGCCCCTGCTGTCCTGGCTGAACCAGGTGCTGCACAGGGCCTGCTGGTGGGAGTTGGCTTTGGCACAGGGCACCGTCATCACCAATCTGTGCCGCTACGGGCTGGACGAGGAGGCCTTGGTCCGGGAGCTGGAGCCCTTCCTGCAACACCAGACGGTGACATTCGTGCGCCAGCTCATCAGCGTCGCCACAGGCCGGTGCAGGGAGCAGATCCTGCAGCAGCGGGGCCTCCTGCACTCCCGTGCTGCTGAGGAGCGGGAGGACGGCCCCGCGGACAGCCCTGGCCCCGCCGACTCGCTGGAGGGGACTCCTGCCCCCAGCCCCAGAGCGCAGGAGGAGCCCCGCGAGGAGCTGGGGCCGGCAGTGGCAGACCCCTCCGCTGCTGGCCGGGGCAGGGACTGGTCACCTGTGGGGCCCAGTGCCCCCCGAAGAGGAGGCCCTGCGGCTCCCAGGCCTCTTCAGCCCACAGGAGGCCATGCTGCCGGCAACGCTAGGGTGCCCCAGAAGCTGGCGAAACCAGGGCCGGGCTAGCAGCGGGGGCATGCGCCGGCCCTCAAGGGGACTCGGGGGGCACTTGTTAGTCACCTAGTTATGACAGAAGAAAGTAAAACTAAGAAAGCCGCCGGAAAAGTCTTCGTCTCTCACCACAAGCAGTGCAGCTGGCGTTGCCGTCGCTGCCACCCGTCATGCTCTCTCCTCCTCCTCCTGGTGCTGTGTGCACGTCCCCCATCTCGAGCCTGCTGCAACCTGCGGTCGACAGGGCCCGTCTGGTGGGAGAGGGTACAGCCCTGTGCAGCCCCTTGCCGGGGCGGGGAGGTCTCCAGGTCCAGCTTGTGCCCCATC
Organism: Haliaeetus albicilla; assembly: GCF_947461875.1. Classification (NCBI taxonomy): domain Eukaryota; kingdom Metazoa; phylum Chordata; class Aves; order Accipitriformes; family Accipitridae; genus Haliaeetus; species Haliaeetus albicilla. Next base: position 61,807,368 of record NC_091516.1, read on the forward strand.
GCTCATTAGCCCAGGCCTGGCCTCCATGCCTCCCGCTCTGCCCCGGCGTCTTGGGGCTCTGCTCTCCTGCCAGCCTCCGCTGCTCGCTACGACCTCAGTCTAGTTGCGCCAAATACCTCCCGCACAGAAACACGTCTTGGTGCTGGGCTCTGTGTAAAACCACGGCCGTACCCTACCGAGGTGAGCAAGAGTGCAATGAAGGGAGGCACCGTGGCCGCCTGGTCAGCAGAGAAAGCGCTGTGGCAGCTCAGCCCGGTGAAAGCCCGGCTCCAGGCCGGCCAGGTCACACCCCGGCAGAGGAGGCCTGAGCAGCGTCGGCTGGGAGGCCTTGCACACTCCGTGCAGAGCCTGTGCCCTGCTGCTGGCAATGGCCGTGTGCTGTTCCTGGGCTACAGGGCTCAAGGGCCGGGGTGCAGGAGCCCCCCCAGGAATGTGGACGGAAGGCAGGCTGGGGCTCAGGTCCCAGGAGGAGCGGAGGCACGGTCCCCTCCGCTTTGATCCCCTGGCAGAAGGTGGGAATGCCTCGCACCAAACCCTTCCTTGGGCACGTGCTGCCTTTAGCGAAGGTGTTCTTCACTGGAAATGTCTGCCTGGTGTCACCTGGGAGTGGAGGCACTTTGCAGTGCATCCAGAGTTTTCTTGTAGGTCCTGGTTTCGGCTGGGATACAGTTAATGTTCCTTCTAGTAGCTGGTATAGCGCTATGCTTTGGATTTAGTGTGAGACTAACATTGATAACACACTGATGTTTTCAGCTGTTGCTAAGTCGTGTTTATACTAAGCCAAGGACTTTTCAGCTTCTCGTGCCCTGCCAGCAAGAAGGCTGGAGGGGCACAGGGAGCTGGGAGGGGACACAGCCAGGACACCTGACCCAAACTGGCCAAAGGGGTGTTCCATACCGTGTGACGTTACGCCTAGTACGTGAAGTAGGGGGAGTTGGCCGGGGGAGGCAGAACGCTGCTTGGGAACTGACGGGGCATCGGTAGGCAATTGGTGAGCAACTGCATTGTGCAGCACTTGTTCTGTATATTCCAATTCCTTTAGTACTACTGTCATTTTATTATTATTATTATTATTATTATCACTAGAATTACCATTTTCTTCCTTTCTGTCCTATTGAACTGTCTTTATCTCAGTCCGCAAGTTCACTTTCTTTCCGATTCTCTCCCCCATCCCACTGGGTGGTGGGGGAGTAAGCACGCACCTGCGTGCTGCTTAGTTGCCGGCTGGGATTAAACTACGACGTAGGTATATTATGAGAATAAGTCCAAATTGCTGGCAGAAAAATATTGTCCTTGTTAATAGAAATTCTGTTTAAAAATACTGTAGTGTTCTTCAGAAACCTTAAGCATCACAGGAAACCACGGACAGTCCTGCTCCAAATGAAAGGAAGGGCAGTCCTTTCAAAACAAGTCTTCACTGAATAATGTTTTAGAGAACTCTTCGAGGGAAGATCATACTGGATTAAATCAAAATGGAGCAGGCCTGTGCCTTACCTGAAACTTTTAAATTATTGGTGTTTTGAAGAGTGCACTTGCCATTTGTTCCAGTTATCTGCAAGTTTTTCTGTGTGCTTGAATATGTGGTCTAACCAAGAAAGACTGATCTTCTCAACCTCTTACCATGTTATATAGAAAACTCTTACCATATTACATATATATCCCTCTCCCTTTTGCAGCATACGACACCCTTTGGCAGCGCCAGCACCAGCAACTGGGAGCAGCTCCTCCTCCTCCGCTCTCCCCGAGCCACTGTGGAGTGCAAACATGGCCACAGGGACAGACTGGAGCTGCCCCATCTGCCACAAAGCTCGGAAGAGCATCGCCTTCGTGCAGCCATGTCAACACCAGTTCTGCCTGGACTGCATCCTGCGGTGGGCAGAAATTACATCAAACTGCCCACTCTGCAGAACACAGATGGAAAAGGTCAAGTTTTCTGTGCGGGGAGAAGAAGACTACCTGGAGCATGTCATCACGCATCCCACAGAGCCATCACTCGCCATCAGCCAGGCAAGGAGAGCTCTCAGCTGCCTGGCCAACAGCAGCCCCCATTACCCCGCAGCATCCTTGCTGTCATCTCTGCAGGGGATGCCATTACTGGAAGAGCAGGGGCGTGCAGGGACTGGGGTAAGGGCTACTGTTGGTGGTCTCCTGCCTGAGGCCTGGGCAGCACTTTTCCAGCAAAACCAGTACCTCCTCTACCCTGTGCTACCCTGGCTGCGCCGGGAGCTGACGGCAATATATGAGGAACAGCAGTGGCTGGCAGTGGCAGCAGAGAAGCTGATCCTGCACGCTCTGTGCTCCTACGGGCTGGACAGCGAGGCTGTGATCCAGCGGATGCAGCCTGGCCTCCAGGAACGTACAGCACCACTGATCCATGGCCTCATCAACAGGATTGTGCATCAGTGCAGCGAGGAGGCCCAGAGGCTGCTGCACTCCTCCGCTCCTGCCAGGGAGGAGAATGACAGTCTTGTGGCCAGCTCCAGCTCCAGCCCCACCAGTTCCCGAGGGGAGACTCCTGCCCCTCACCCAGCCTCCTCCAGCAGCCCGGCAGGCTCCAACAGGGAGGACCAACCCAGCACGTCGAAGGCTGCCCTCCGCGGGGGTCCTGGCCGCCCCCCAACTCCTGCAGAGCAGGAGCAGCCCCAGGAGGAGCCAGGGCAGGAGGCAGCGGCAGGTCCCTCTGCCCAGGGCTGCAGCCGCAGACCCTCCGCTCCTGGCCAGGGCAGGGACCGCTCACCTGGGTGGGCCCGGCGCCCCGCAAAGAGGAGGGCCCCTGGCCCCCAGGACTCCTCCTAGTCGGGCAAGAAGCTGCCCTGCTGGTGGCACTAGCAGGGCTCCAGCAAATGTTTGTTCAAGGAAAAGGAAATAAATGCTTATTTCCCTGACACAGACTCCGAGTGCTGCTTTCTGCCCCTTCTCCTGCTTGTGCGTCGAGACAAGGACAGGCAGGAATTACCACTTATGGTCAGGGGCAAAAGACAGGCTCAACTTGGGCAAAACTACCAATCAAATCAAAACAAGGAAAATGAGAAGTAGACCCAAATCTTAAAAACACCTTCCCCCACCCCTCCCTCCTTCCCAGGCACAGCTTCACTCCTGGTTTTCTCCACCTCCTCCCCTACGGCGGCACAGGGGGATGGGGAATGGGGGTTACGGTCAGTTCCTCACAGGTTGTCTCTGCTGCTTCTTCCTCCTTAGGGGGAGGACTCCTCACTCTTCCCCTGCTCTGGCATGGGTCCTTCCCACAGGCTGCAGTTCTTCAGTGACACACTGCTCCAGCACAGGCTTCGCCATGGAGTCATGGCCATCTTTGGAGGCATCCACCTGCTCCAGCGTGGGCTCCTCTCTCCCCAGGCTGCGGGTGGGCATCTGCTGCCCCGCTCCCCTCCGTGGGCTGGGGGGGGACAGCCTGCCGCCTCACCACGGGCTGCGGGGGCATCCACCTCCTCCCCTCCTTCCTCACTGACCTTGCTGCCTGCACAGGGCTTTCTCTCGCATGCCGCTCTCCTCCCCCGCTGCAGGTTCCCCTTCTTCAACCTGTTCTCCCAGAGGGCTAACGCCGTCGCTCACAGGGTCAGCCTTGGCCAGCGGCAGATCCGACTTGGAGCCGGGGAAGCGTCTGGCAGCTTCTCACAGGAGCCACCCCTGCAGCCCCTCCCCTGCTACCAAAACCTCAACACACAAACCCCAAACTGTCCTTCAGCTTTCACCTCATGCACGCTGGCATTTCACTTCTCATTTGGCCAGCAGAGACATTTTGTACATCTCTACTCCAGGACAAAGGTGGAGTGAGAGAAGAAATGTAGAAATACCACCAGAGGAGAAGGGATAAGGAGAATGAGCTTGGGAAGGTGCCGAGGTTAACAAGAGGCATGCGCTCAAATGTCACCTCTCTGCACATACCTTGTACCCTCAAAATTCTCCTAAAATCCCACAGTTACGGTACCAGGAGGGCTTTGATAGGGAAGTGTCATCCTCTCAGCTGAATCCTATCAGCATTAGCTCAGAGAGAAAGTACAGCGATGGTTCGGTCTGGTTGACTTGACTTGGGTTGTGATTAGCTGGGTTTTGACCCCAGCCAAGCTCTTTTGTGGAGAGATCTGCTGTTCTTTTGTCTCTCTGGCTTGCTTCTCAAAACCAAAGCCTGCAGCCAGAAAGTACTTTCTCTTTGCAACGCCGTGGGATTCGTCATCTTCCAGGGACTAAATCGTTTTCACTCCTGTTGCTTTCCCACCTGCCTTTCTGTGTTTATGTAGTCATTCCATTGAGAGGTCTGCAGCAGCAGGGAACAATCTCTACCCCGCTCCCCACTCCCATCTAACAGCTGGCTGCCACTGCACAGCAGCACCGAGCCATGTCTCTCACACAGCATTTTCCAGGAACTTGCCAGGAACACGAGGACCACCAGGCTTTTTCCACCCTTCCTACTTTTGGAAGGAGCAGGAAGATCTGTTGCAAGTGCTGGATCCAAGAGCAGCCTGATTACAAGCTGGATCAGACGCAAATGCAACCTGCACTGTGACTAACCCTGCCAAGCACGTTCACGTCATAATTGCTGCTAGTCTAAAGAGACTGGTTATCATCACTTCTGGCCTTGAACAAGACTGCATTATTTCCATTCCTTTTTCCTTGTGGGTTTCAGACTATACGGTCATACAAAGTACAAATGGTGCACACAACAATATTTGTCCAACTCAAAACGAGTGCTTACCACAACATAGTTTAATCATTCATCTATAGTTCAGTTAAGTAGCGGGACCACTGACTAGTCTGCTTACCTCTGGACAGAAGGCGGCTCTACCCAGCTGTGTTCAGGGGAGAGCAGTGTCTCTAGACTGGACAGAGTAATTCAATAATCCCTTAAAAGAACATTTAACCTGCCCACTTCATTAAGTGATGAGTCACAGGAATAACTGAGAGGAAGGAAGCTTTTTAATCTTGGGTAAGAGCCAGGCATTTAAGGGTACAACTGCCTTTAAGTCAAGATCTTCTTCACGAAATGCTGAACTCGGGGTAAGACATTTTCTAGTGGGAGGATGGACCCCAGCCACAGACTGCTGTAAGGACAGGCTGTTCGGTGGGTGACAGAGTGAGAGACCTCTCCAACGTCTCAGCAGCTGCTGGGAAGCATGCACAGACAGAAGCAGGACTTTTATTTTCATGTGGCTATTTCTGATCTAGCTCCTTTGGTGTATGGGTTAATTCCTACAAGTAAGATTTGTGTATCTACCTTTAGCTACCTGGTATGGTGGGAAGTGTCACGGTAACTAGCAAACAGCACGAACACCTCTCAGGTGAGAGGTGGAGGAGTGCTCCTCTCCCACTTACAGAGGTGGGGTTTGCACAGGGTTGGTGTGTACAGCACTTGGGGACTTTGCAGTGGGCTGGTGTGCATGGCAAATTTGGCTGTGAACAGCTCCAGGCAGCCACTCCTCAGCACACAGCAGGACGCAGGGCACGAGGGACGATGTCACACTCACAGGCCCCTTTCCAAACACGCAACACCTGCAGCTCTGTCTCTGCAAGGGGCAGTGCTGGATGCTTCAGAGGAAGGTGCTGGACCTCACCCCACCCTCTGTGGTGGGTACATGTAGCATCAGTCTGATTTCTGCGTAAGAGCAGATTGACTCCAATGGCCAGACACGAGCTTAGCACCTGAAGGTCAGGGTTTAACCAACCGTGCAAAATTACTTAAGGAAGGAAAATGACTCTGAAAGCAGTCCAAAAGTATTATAGGAGAAATAGGAGAATATGGGACTAGGAATATGAGAAACAGGGCTTCTGGCTGAACTTATGCATACCACCAGATACTAGATGACAGTAAACCTTAATGAACATACCTAGTGAAGATGCCTTAACTCTTGCCTACTCTTTTCTCTAAAGCATTAAAAATCAGTGCTGCCAATACAGAGCTGGGGAGATGAAAGATAGTTTTCAAAGGCATTGGCGTCATCTAGGAACCACGCTTTTATAGGTTTCCATAAATTCTGAGTACCTACTCCACTCTTGGCTTTCACAAAATCTTCCCTGTTAGTGAGTAATGATCGTCCCTGAAAACAGACACCCACAGAAATAAAGGCCTATGCAGAATACTTGGCCCAGCCTTCTCCCAAGATACTTTTGAGCCTCAAGCAACAGCTCCATTTCATCAAATGCTCTGTTCCTCTCCTCTAATTTAATTTCCGATGCAGCTGTCCATCTAGTTCACATGCTGTTCATTACAGCTTTTAAATTTTAACAATGCTCTTGGGCTGGATGCAGGAAAAAGAGAATGGGTAGGCATTTGTCATTCAAGAGGTAATGAAAAGACTGTCCTGGCTATATCTTTTTAATCCATTTTTAAACATGAATGCTTTTCAAAAGAACAATTTGGCCTTGGTTTATCTTCCCAGGTGCCAGGCTAGACAATCACATCATGTCTTGAAAAAGACTTACTTTGCTTCTACAGCATGTACACAACTTCAAGACTTCCAAGCATATGCTAGCAGAAAAGCCCTAGGAAAATGCATTTGCCTATCAGTACAGAGTCGTCCACTGTTTCGCTTCTCAGAATTAAACGCTTTGAGGGAATTAATTACTAACCAGGGCCTATATCCTCTGAAGATAAGTAGGAACCCAGTGCTCACTGACTTCAGTGGGAGTTAGTTACTCAAGAATCTTTTAAGAATAAGCAATGATACGGCATTGCAAGATAACGCCAGAAAAGACTTGCATTTAAGGCAGTTTGGCTTTGATCTGTGTCTTTGGCTGAAAACCATAGGCATGCCACAGTCCACCTGCAGGAATAATCATCTAGTGCTGTTGTGCTTCAGCTGGTTGAATCTGCAGGCTGAGAGGCAAGAGACAACCCCTGAGATAATAAGATGCAGGTGAGTAATTCAGGAAATTGCTGAAGGCAATGCAGGAAATGGGCCAGCTGGGTGAAAAATGAAAGAAAGCAAGATCAGCTCAGGTGAAAAATCACAGTAGTTTCAACAAAAGTCAAGAAAATAGCTACCACTGACTCATACTCATCAACTTTCATGAGCTTTCCAAAAGCAGGTATGTTATTGGAGAAGCAACAAAGTAGCCATTCGATTTCCAAACAGCAACCGAAAGTCCACTTGCAGCTCACTACTGAGACATTCAGGATAAGAATTAAAATTTAGGAAGTTCTGCGTTCTGCACTCTGTTTATCTCCTTCCTGAAAGAGAAGAAGTCGTTCTCATGGACAGAAGGGATTTTAACTTGTTATGAAGGGGCATCAACATCTCTTTGCAAACCAATGCAAAACTTTCTTCCTTCATTGTTGAATAAGAGAGACATCGCATTTGCTTCCTTAAGTTTGGTAGGAATCAAATAGGATCTGTTCACATTTTAAAGACACTCTGCCTGTACAACAGAATCAGACAATACCAAATAATTTCATTATACTTTACCATATTGAAATAAAAAAATAACAATGACCATAGGATGGAGGAAATGGAGTCAGAGAACTGTCCTATTAGCTGGGATAACAGGGTAAGAGTCAGAATATTTTATGAGCTTCATAACGGATTATTTGGTAAGTGTTTGACATTGGTGACATATTTAAAAAAGGTACCTATAATGGTAGTAGCATACATAACCGTTATTTTACCAGCTAACCTCAAAGGCAGCTATGGCACAGACAGAGACCTTAAAAAGTGCTGCAGGGCCTGGACTGCTACAGAGTACTCTAACTGCAGAGCTCCTACAAAGCAAGGTTTATCTATTTTTAAACGGGGGGGGTTAAGTGTTATCCACCACTGTACAACACTCAAAAGGAGGAGAATATGTTACTGGTATACGTTAAGAATTCCAAAGGTTAGTTTATTTGGGAAATTCAGCAAAATGCCTTTCATGAGAACCTGTCAGGAAAACAAACTAGACTTACAGGAAATAACCCTCTTAATGACAAATATGTTTCATATCAAAAGCAGAAATCCCTGGGAAAACCAAAAGCTTCAATCCAGAGACCAACGCCTGAAAGGGCAAAAACCACATGCAGATTTTTGGCCTACAATTCTAGTCTGCCAAAAGGAGACTGAACTAGCTCTCTATTTTGACGGCAGCTGAGCACCTTGAGGGGAAAGGGTTTGATTTCACTTTAAAAATCCCTCAAGCCTTCTATCGCAAGAAGAAAAAAGCCATTCCTCATTGACTCCTAGAAGTATTGGTGACACAAAGGGTCACTTTGAGTTTTTGCAAGCAGGAAGAGGAAGAAAAGTCCCAAAGGACCCCACTGAAGCACCACGATCTTAGCAAAACCTTCACCAGTGGCAGTCAAGCAAAACAAGCCTACTTTTGCCTACTCCGTGGGGAATGCACTGCACTGCAGCAATGCAGAACAGTCAGCTAAGTGACACAGCTCCAAAGCAGAAATTCTCAGGATAAGGGAAAAGACTCATCAACACGGATGCCACTCCGAGCAATAGGGGCTGTGCAGCAAGAAGCAACACTCGTGTACGGTGGCAGGGAGCAGAGAAGCAGGAGCGCAGCTTAGGAGGCTGCTCCTGCCCCTCTCATGGCTCTTCTTCACAGCCTCTCAAATAAGGCACGTTCGCGAGGAACAGCCTCGCAGCAACTGTCAAGCCAACTCGCATAGGGCCAAACACACCACCTGGGCACAGCATCACCCAGTAGCTGGAAAAGACCAGCACTGAGAAGCACACCTGCCACCACACCTCCTCCAGCCAAGTAGGCTGTGTGAAACATCCCCTTACTCATCTTTAAGTTGCACATACACTGCTCGTGGCTTCAAAGTATCGCAAAGAGGTAAAGTATCGCAGACCACTGTCTTGCAATTGGGCTTGATCTCCCCACTAACAAGGTGGGTAGACACCTCTCTAGCGCAGATGCTGACAGACAGAACTTCTTACTTCAGCCTCCGCTACCCTTCCAAGTAACACGCAACACGGGGAGAGAGTTCAGAAGCTAAACAGTCACGCAACCACCAGCTAACAGGTTTCCTTTATGGCCTTGTCAGAAAAAGGGTGCAGTGGCAGGGTGGGACTTTGCAAAGTTTAGAAACCACAGCCAGCATCTGGACATGTCACTTTACCCCTGCTTCCCACCTTACCTCTCTCTTCTCTCCTGCGTAGTGAGATCATCGTGGCTCCGTGGCAGGACTGGCTCCAGACCCCAGCTCTGTCCACCGTCGAGCTCCGCGGAGCTGAGCAATACCGACAGTCACCAGGCCCTGCAGCAATATTGATAATTTTGTAGAAACGACACATGCTAAGAGGGCAGTAACACTGGATTTCCTGCAAGTGTCTCAGTCATTTAGATAGCTTCGATACTCTGAGGCCATATGATTTATCATGTGACAGGGAAAGCTGTCGAGCTGATGACTCCCATTTTTTCTGCATCAAGAAGCTAAACACACTTTTAGGGCTAAGGTTGTGCCAGCAAAGCGTGGTCTTAAATACTTCAAAGGTTGACAGTTAATTGGCCTTAAAGAACAAATAATTCCGCTTATCTCTGGTTTCCCAAAGAACCTTCTATCCGGCATTGCCCATATATTTCTTCCACCCCAGTGTCTCTCTACATCTTCAAACTTTTGTAATCGTGCATACTTCATTCCTATCACAGAGGAACAAACACAGTGAAAGCTGTCACTGTCAGAAGAGCTGAGGGCTAAACGAAACAGCTACACAGAGCCTTACTCAAAAACGTAAAAAAAATCCAGACCAACTATCATCTTAAGTGAAAAATAATGCAACCCTTCTTTGCTGTGCTCCTCACTTCTTCATCTGAGCTGGCACATGGAGTGACAAACACCCTTCTTTTGCAAGGCATTCCAAACCTATCTGAAACAACTAAGTCTCTAAGCCTGGTTGATCTCTCAGGTTTCCACCTAAACTTGTTTAAGGTAGAAGGGTTCAGGCACAGGTCCTCCTTTGCCCCTCCATTTTGTCTGTCATGCAAACACAGTTTACTCGGTTTCAGGACCCATGAACTTTTCCAGGCGGCAGCAGAGCTTAGGGCTTAGGTCGTCTTTGCTCTCCGTCTAGCTGGAGCAGAAAGACTGAATGTAGAGGCAATGCAGGAGCACACTGGGTGATCTGCAGCAATTCAAGTGACTGCTCCATCAGACTCCTCCTCTACCCATGCACAAGACCTGTACAGCCCAACACAAGCCAAAAACTACTGTCATGGTTTCACCCCAGCCGGCAAGTAAGCACCACGCAGCCACTCGCTCACTCCCCCCACCCAGTGGGATGGGGGAGAGAATCGAAAACAAGTAAAACTCCTGGGGTGAGATAAAGGCAGTTTAATAGGACAGAAAAACACCCCTTCTGTCAAAGCTCAAAATCTTAGAAGTGGCTGTAGCTTTCAACTGATGACGTTTTTTACAAATCTTCCACTGAAACTTGTTTTCTCTTTCCATTTTTCAGAGGAGAAATGCACCCCACCCAAGCTATTTGTACTTCTGCCCTTTCAGATTCAAATGTAGCTCGAAAAAACCCTGTTAAGATGCCACCTTAAGACCTCCAGGACCTGTATTTGGTCCCCAACTTTTCCCTGTGACGAGTCTCTGTGTCTCAGTTCCAGCGCTTCAAAAGGGCGAATGTCATCACTGTCTTACATTAGGCAGTGGTCCGAAGGATGAGTAGGCTGGAGACTGCCAAGGGGCTCAAGGCACAAAGGTACCATGCACTGCTGCACTAGAAACACCAGTGCCCAGCAGCACTATAACCGCAGAAGCCCGCTGCCACTTTTAATGGCAGATCAAGCCAGGCACAGAGCTATGCTTTTTTCCATTTTTAAACCCAACTGGTAATTCTGAACGGCTCTTGTCTTCTTCAGCATGGGATATCTAGTATTGTGAACACCAAAGATGCACGTGTTGGCTTCTCATCTTTAAAAAATGCTCCTCGGCATTATACTATATAATGCTTTGAAAAAAAAAAAAACAAATGTTTTTTCATGAGGAACTTTTGAAGGCTCTTGGCAGCATGCGTGGCTGAAATGCAGGCAGTCCAGATACAGGCTGCAGCTGACCACAGGGAGTTTCCAGCACAAGAAAGTTGTGAATAGCTCTTTACCACTTCCAGATCTCTTTCTGGAATACTGTTTGACTTTCTGTTTGAAAGAAAAGACTATTTTCTCAAAATGCTTCTGTTGCAGAGGATGCACTTTGTGATAAATGAAAGTCAAATGGCTCTTGAGTTTGTGTTTGTAATGTTTAGTGACAAAATTCAATTAGGAGCTGTATATGTAAATGCTAAGGCACTCAGTTACGCTTAAGCTTGTGTGCATATATAATCCTCTTACAGTCTAGATGATTTAATAGTCACTCTACTGAATAACTGTGCTTCTTTCCCCACAGATAACACAGCTGAATACTGCAGCCCACAGACACAGGATTTAACTGGTTTGGAGCCCTTACACTGAAACAGAGTTGGAATGATGCCACTTGGAAAAAGTTATCTTTTATGCACAAAATATTTATCATTTCAACCTCCGCAGACACTTATGCAGAGACAGCTCTCCGAGAAAAGAGTTCTGTGCACAGAACTAACACAAATCAAATTAGTGCACTGAAGCTAAAGAGGACACGTTTAGTCTCATCTCTCAAAAGTTCTTCGAAAAGTCATTAGAAAGAAGTTTTACTTTTTCTTTTTTTTTTAAATCTCCCTAGGAATGACTAGGAAAACACAGCAATGGATTCCCAAGGGTAGAAGTCACAGAGCTCCATTCAGAGATAGGAAAACATATCACCACCCATCAGAACTACCTTTTTGAAATTCACCAGCTCTTTAGAAAGAAAAAGGAAAAGCTGGAGAGTACATAAATGCTTTTTTGATTCAAAATCCTGTTGTTGCCCTGCATGATTCCAGTCACGCACTATCCAATGTCAGTCACTTGGAAACGGGCACCAGTGAAGCTGGTGGCTACTTCACGAAGCAGTGCACAGGTTATTGCAGAGCAGTGCGAAATCAAAGTAGTTCTATTATTAATATAAACTGGGATTTTTAAAATGTTTTCCAGAGAAACTGTCTACAGATTTCTCGTACAGACCAAGTCTCCTTTTTCCCTCCAAAACTGATGGACAATTTTAATCCTATCTTACTCTACCACAGTGCTCATTCATGCATGCAGAGGTATACATAATGCAATACTGCTCTAGGAGAGCAATGAAGACCTCAGGAATTTTTCCCTCAACCACAAAAGCACTTTTATAGCTCAAAAGATGGATGCATGAATTCAAACTAACTGTAGTCGGAATCTCCGAAACTTAGCCTTCGCCAGTGTTTTCCTGGATGAAAACACCAGCAGAGCTAAGAGGCCAACGTGGCCAGCCTATGCAGCATATGGGGAGTAACACGCAGCAAAGAGGTATGAAAGCAATGTAGGGAAAAGGGAGGGTGACCACTCGTAAGGAATCAAGACTATATCAGTGCCTTGCAGGACTTTTCATGATGGAATTCCCTAATTTCCTTCTCCAATTATTTTCCACTTAAACCTAAATAAAACCTTCTGAAGGAAAAAAAAAAAAAAGAGCAAGAACTTTTGCCTTGGAAGGTCTCCTAAAAAGTGCCTTCCCTCCCCTCTCCCTGCCCCACCCCCCAGGTACCTGTTCAGATGCAAAGATGTTCTGGAATAGTGACAGTGGAAAAAAATATGGTTTATGCACAAAATATTTCTCATTTGAAGCTGGCAAGGCTCTTACACGGAGACAGCTCTCTGAGAAAAAGAGTTCTGTGCACAGAACTGACTCTATGTACTCCAATGCCAGTATTTTCTTTTCCCTTTCAAGTAGAAACATTGTTTTCCACTTTTCCCTTTCAATTAGAGACATTGTTTTCTATTTTTCCATTTCAAACAGTAGTCCACTATTAAAGTCATGTGTTTCCAATTCTTATCTCTAATTAATATTAAATATTTTTTTCTCAACATTGCAGCAGCTGGCACTGTTTTACACTCTCAGCTTTCACCCAGGGAAGTGATAAGGGTCTAGCCTTCACAACTCTAGGTAAAACTCAGTATTCTCAACAACGCCAGCTTGAAACCCTGGAGGCATGCAGGAACAGAAAGATGTTTTTTTTAAAGTCATGATTTTGAGTACCTAGTTCACGGTGGTTAATAACTTGGGATTGGCAATCTTGAAACAACCGAACTAGAAGTGATCAGCTGAAGCGAGATTTTTAAACAGGTAAGGCTATGCAGTGAATTATTAAAAAAGCAGGCTCCATTATCGCTTTAGATAACAGCTCAGGTCTCTGAGCAGGCATCTAGATAGCTACTTCATTGGTTATGTGAGAGAGGCATGGATAAATGAACAGCAATTTAGCTTAAAAAGGACCACGGAATTTCTAACCAATTAGGGTTGGGAGATGCTCCATCAGTGGAAGCTTTTACTGAAAGCACTTTCCCATGTTTCCCATGGCATTCTGATTTAAAAGAATGATGGGGTTTAGAGTTTTCCCGCTGTACATATTCACCTCAGTTAACAGTACTACTGCCTGACATAACAAGCGTTTGTCCAAACAGGAGTGAGTAATAAAATGCAGAAAAAATACACCCCACAAACACAACGAACCTCATTAAGTTCATCTTTTTCTCCCAGCTCTACACTTCGGCACGGCTAGGAGGCCTTACCATATTTTGGGTAGTCACAGGTCCCATTTGGTTTAGCACGCAGGCCTTCTCAGTGGCCTGTGAGGGCCTGGAAGTGCTTTCGTCCCCATTGCACAGGCACAGAATAAAAGGCTTGGGGAAGCCAGGTGACTTGCATAGAGTCAGACAGTGTCTGCACGGCTGTGCCCCCCGCTTGCACCCACGCCAGAGAGCTTCTCCCTGCAAGGGGGCCAGGAGGGCTGCTCAAGGCATCACCCCCCGGACAGCGGGAGGTGTCCTCCCGCTCCTGCAAATGGAAGATGGGATCACTGAAGCACAGGCACTTCCCCTTTCCCAGCTGTAGCACCCTCCAAGCACAGAACCTTCAACCTCCCAGCCACCTTGCCGGCTGGCACCCCTCAGCAGCCTCTTTACATGTACCCTTGAGGGCGGAGGCCCGCAACTCCAGCTGAGACATCTGGCAATCTCTTACGAGACCAGTCCTGGAGGCTATACTTGTTTAAAGGAGTAGACTGAACTGGTTTGGTTTATGTTTTGTAACATAGCTTCCCATCTTAATAATTGCCTTTGCTACCTCAGCAGTAGAATTCAAAATGTCTATCTCCCTTTGCTTGCTGCCTTATTCGTGACCGCGGCGCTACGTGTGTGTTTGCCACCGCATCAGCATGCTTCTTGTTCCTGCAGGGAACTCAACAGGAGCAACTTCTGCTCTGGTTAAACCATCTGAGCAAGATGATGCCCAGACATGTTCTCTTGCTGCCCGTGGCAATTTTCTGGTCTTGTAGCACAAAATTCTCTTTAAAAAGCCCTGGCGGTTTGACTTGGACGTCAGAGATAAAGGAAGAACAGTAACAACAACAATAATAATAAGGAAAACAATTTCCTTCTGATTTTGTTGCACACAGTTGTAGGGCTGCTTCTTCCAAATGAAGCTATCACTGTCACGCATGCAGAGGAAGATGAGCCGCTTGGCAGCACAGTCACACTGCAAACAAGTGAAAGGAAGGTGTAAGAGAAGTTGCAAAAAAAGAGCGTACTTGGGCAGGGGTGCATTAGAGTTTTTTGCTGAACTTTTGATTAAATATCCAGAGCAACCATACAATACGTTGTCCTCTACATAAATGGAAGGTGTAGAAGAGAAATGGATTGAGTTAATTTGTTTAATAAGAAAAGAGTTTGTCTGCAATGATTTAAACCTTTGTTTCCGTGTTCATAATCCCTTGCCGCTGTATGCTTAGTAAAGCTTCCTCATTTCTGGTCTGTAGTTTGCCCTTTATGCTTGCAATGTGGCTGATAAATACAGCTTGGTAGCCTTTTACTATGGGTTTAAAATTAGCAATGCTTCTTTGGTAAACTCTGAGCGAATCGACTCTTCCCATTTTCATTGTTCCTCGTAAATAAAGATGAATGATGAAAATCTACTAAAAATGGGTGGTACAAACTGGTAGAAGAGGAAGTGATTTTTAGCACTATGGGCAGGGGGATTTGTTGACAGTGCAAGCATGCTCCCAGTAAGTCCAGACTGGTTTCGAAAAGGGGCCAGACAGGCTGCCTTTGCAACTTTGTGAGAGAGGGATTGAGGAGAGGCATGGTGGAAAGCAAGAAGGAATCGCCAATCAGTACATATTACGGCGCAAACAACATATTAGAGCAGCTATCTCTGTAGCAAATTCACAAGGAAAATATTATTTTTTAAAGGTTACTTGCCCTGAGGGAGACTTATTAGGAATATTTGCCAAATGGAAATGGACGGTGGAACCATACCCAAGCGCAGTGATGGAGATTGCTATTGCATTTGTCGGCAGTTTCATTCCTGCAATGGCCAGATGCCCAAGCAAAACATCATACAGGGACATAATTCTTACAGCAACGTTGTCCCTTAATATTGCAGAGTCACCAGTGGTCTCATAAAGACAGGCAAAAAGTGCTGACTTTTAGAAAGGCTGTTGATTCTTCCAGCAGCCATTTCTTCATGGCTCTGCATAAAATGTTAATGCCATGACATTTGTCAAAGGTTTAAATCATCCTAATGAAAAAGAAAGAGTTACTGCACTAATTCATCCCAGCACGTTCCACTGCAGATCTTTTATCAGTGGTTTTAAGATAATGTAATTATAACAAGAAAAATCTCTTCCAGTGAGATTTAACCAGATGCAGTTTTACCTGTTTATTTAAGAACTTGTGTCGTCCCATCACATATTATCTGAACTCAGCCCCAGCATTTAGAAACAGAAATTAGTTGTATTTCTTTCACAGATCTTTTTTACCTTAGCATGTAGGTGAAATATTTCAGAATTACTTCAGTGGGGGGAGAGTCAATGATAACAAGATTATCCCTAACTATTCAGAGAGCTCCTCAAACCACTAAAAAACTATAGTGGGCTGGAAAAGGACATTCTGGCATGATTTGTGATAGCTTATTTTCATGCAGGGTATGATGAAGCAGAACCCAGTGCATCTGGGTAAATAAAGGAACAAAGCCTGAAAGAGGAAGAGCTAATAAGGCGCAGTTTTTCTCAGTCTCTCTGAACTTGCACAAAATTTCTGGGTAATGAATGCCTTCACACTGGCAAGTTAAACCAGATGCATTTCTGCTACTGTTTCAATGATGTGTAAGGTAATAGAAACTCTTGCATTACGTAAAAAAAAATGCACCTGAACTTTTTCTCCTTTTGACTGAGAAAGAGGTGAACAGACCCCTGTGCCAAGATATTTCATGCAAAATTACTTTGCTATTAGTAGGGTTTGTATGTTTCTTTCTTCCCCCTTTTCTATGCAAAAATACACTTGGCACTGCTGACAAAAAAACGTGGGAAACCCTATTAAGAAGGTCACTATTTATCAAATAACAGCAACTGTTGCAAAAGGTATTTACCAAAGCCTTTGGTATAACAAGTTCTTAACTGAAAACCATAAAAAGCTGCAGAGTGAGAACAGATGAAGGCCCCTCCAAAATAAGACCATCACACTTTTACTCCCAGTCATCTAGGATCCTCCTGGTGAGTCTGCACACTTCCTATCTGTGAAGCTCAATGTCAAATAAAATGCACCAAGAAAAGCCAGCAGCCCATAAATGTGTGGGTTTATGTG
Organism: Haliaeetus albicilla; assembly: GCF_947461875.1. Lineage (NCBI taxonomy): Eukaryota > Metazoa > Chordata > Aves > Accipitriformes > Accipitridae > Haliaeetus > Haliaeetus albicilla. The sequence goes on from NC_091516.1 coordinate 61,824,042, forward strand.
TTCATAAATGGGAGTCCCCAGGCTAGTTTTACACACACCTGGGGGTATGTATGTGTGTGTGTGTGTGTGTGTGTGTATACACACACGAAGGTACATATACATGTACGTATAAATACGTGTATACATATGCATATAAGAGAGTGTGTATGCAGCTAAAGTTACAGTTATACATACTGCTGTATGTCATTATGAGTGCCAAATCTTCTTACAGAAATTTGCTGTAAGGGCTGGGAGGAGTGAGGAAATGACCACAAAATTGTTATATAGACTCGTAAAGGTGAATGTTTAATGAAACTGTCCCAGCAACCTACCAGAACAGTTATAGGAAGAAAAGTACACTGGGCTACAGTAAGAGACAAGGGAGAACCTGACATACTAAATCAGTGTCCACATCATGCCATTACACATTCAATGGGCACTAGTTTCTGTTGGTGCCACTACTGCTGTAGGCATTGCCTTAGTAGGAAGGGATTCTTTCTACAGGGAACATGGAGTCAGTTAAATGGAGCACGGTGGAAACACATGCTCTGCTTTTCACTTGCAGAGTGCTGAAATTCAGCTTTCCAGAACAAGCGGACGTAAGGCAAGTACACCAAGCTGCACGTTGAGCGTGTGACAGAGTCAGCAGAGGAAACGGAGAAGGAAAGCAGATCACAGTGCTGCATTTAAGTCAGTTTGATCTGCCAATCCACACCTGAAAATCTGTGTCACTCTTTCTCATTCTGCCAGGCACGCTTCTGAAAAAAACACATGGGTACGTCTCCACTCATCCTCCCACAGCTCCCATTGTTGATCTCCCTCTCACTTACCACTGGCAAACCCTAAATCTTACTTAGAAGATGAGATCTTTAATCTTGGACCAAGTGAAGCATCTTTTTTGATCTAAGACTTACAGTGGAAGAATTAAATTAAATCCCTGCCTGCCCTGACCTAGCTCCTAAATCTTACAAATTGCAAATGTTCCCTCTTGATTTACTTCCACGGCGTTTCTCAGAAAATAGATGATTTTATTTCTACAAACTTAATGGCCACCAACTTCACCCTTGGCATCTCTCAAGAGATTGTTTAGACTGACTTACACTGAAGGGGCAGGTTGACTGAGTAACACTGGTATAACGTCAATGAAAGACAGTAGTCGAGTGATGAACTATGAAGCAAACCCTTACCCTTGCCTGCTGTCTAAGTGAGAATAGTTTCTTGCTACTCTGCAAGACTTGTGTATTTAAGAAGCGCTGCTCTGCTGAGTTTTAACATCTTCTTGTTTTAATTTGCATAAGGATCACTGCTATCCCACAGCCTCATAGGAATTTCAAAGGCTTTGGCAGAGACTGAAATGAGTGCAAATGCCCTCATTTGCCCAAAGGCATTAAAGTCCTCACTCAGGGAATCCATACACCAGCCAAGCCAGGCCTGAAGCAAAGAACGTACCACTTGATACATGCCTACACTCACGCTGCAGCTGCTAATGCCACACGACTCTGGCCATGAGAGAGCCCTATGGAGAGAAACGGCAGCTATGTGGACATTATTCATGGTTTTCCGTCTCTGACAGCACACTGCCAAGTGAGTTTTGTAAAGCCTGAGGCTGGGAACAGCTTCTTCCTGAGAGTCTGTAAGGCAACGCTCAGGTGCTGTGAACTCAAGTAGCTAGATGTTTACAGGCATGGAAACTAACTTTTTGTCAGACTGAATTTAGATTTAACACACTTCAGATGGCTGCATCTGGTCAGTCAAATTGAGCCTTGTACCAACAAGAGAGCATACAGGCTGCAACTCCTCTTCTGAAGCAGTAGGGCTAAATGCAGATAGGTACTGCTAAGGCAGACAGATTCACAACAGAACAAAATGTCTAAACAGGTGGATAAATCGTGATAGCTTTTCAACAGGAACCAAGTTTCTACTGTTGTTTTTTTTAAAATCATTTCTATGCACCATAAGCCACAGCCAGTTTAACCTGAGCGCAACCATTTGTATCAAGACAAGAGTGCCAAAGCCTGCAAAGAAGACTGAGCGAGCAAACCAGGCACAGGAAGGCACTGGGGAAACCCTCTGACCACAGCTGCATGGGAAGCCTCACTTCCAGCCTCGCGGCACCTTCTCTGAGCCCTGGTTCGGCACTCTCTCCTGACCTGGCAAAGCAGTTCGGTACCAGCTAAGAACCAACTTAACCCCACGTGATTCAACACGGAGTTAGGCAGTGCAAAACTGAATTCTTCTAGCAGAGCCCACAGCTGCCTATGGCGCTCTGCACCCTGCACACAGAGGACGTTAGCTTGCTCAAGCCAGAGAGTTTAACAAGACAACCTTTATTTCTGACCCTCCCCCACTGTCTTCTCCTAGGAGACAACTCCTTTGGGATACACAGTGAGGAAATACCCTTCTAAAGACTGGTGATGCCTCTCCTCCCATGTGCTTTTTTTTTAACAAATAGTTATAAAGCATCACTCTTTAAAATGTAATAAGTAGCATAATAATAACAAACATAATAAAAATTATAAGGACAACTGGACGGGGAAGGAACAGAGATGCTATATCCTAGTTGCTAGAGAGGTTAAGAAAGTTATCTAGATGAAGAATGAAGAAAAAAATCGTTTAATTAGACCTTTTCTATGCTTTTGATATTGGAGATGAATCTCTATTACCAACAATCTTTGCCTGCAGAACAAATAGAAGATGCAGAAGAATATCTAGCAAAAGAAAATTGTTCACGTACACATACAAAACTTGGGTTGAACTGTGAACAATCAAGTGCCAGAGCGACTTCCACGTGTGGGTGCTGGAACAGATTGCCGTTTCAGTGGAATTCAGTCACTGCTAGTCACATTTCAGTGTTGCCTAACATGCAAGACACAAAAATGCCTCAAGGAAACCTATCCTTATCTTATCTTGGTGGCAGAAAGTGAAGTGAATACAATCAAGATTAATCCAGCTGAAAAGGAAATGAATCAGTCAAAGGCTGGGTCTCCTCATCACCCAGGAGGTGCTTGTTACACTCTGTACCTGCAGGACATACAGAAGGCATGGACACACTACAGGTGCACAGTAACTCCGACACATCACACAGTGCAACAGGTACGAAGAGCTGCCTTAACTTTGAACATTTCTCGTGTTAGAGGCAACCCCTTACTGAAATCCAGATTTGTGCCCATAACTGTCAGAAACCAGAGGGTACTCCTGCCCACAGTCCTCATTCTTTCTACTACACAACTCTGGTTAAAAAAAAAAAAAAAAAAAAAGTCTTACGTATCAAGCTTGGGGATGCTTTAGACCTGAAATTGTGGTTTGTCCTATTTTAGTAGTTTCCTCACACTAGCTTTTCCATCCAAAGCCTCCAGTGACAACCGGATAACTCCAACAATAAATGCAAAAAGTATTTTAAAGCTCCTGAAGCCTTCCCCTTTGTATTTTAATTTTGTAGGCTGGGACATAACTGCCCAAAAATAATGACATGTGACATACCAAAGAATAGCTGTCAGCTCCTGCACGGGCCCTCTACTGAACAAAAATGATGAAAAACGCAAAGTAATAAAAATAAAACAACTGCAGGGGCAGGCTATATCTAAACTGGTGAATCCAGAAGTGCAGCCCAGTTCCTGGGCGTGGCTGTAAGTCTCACCATTTCAAACGATTTTGGGTTGCAAGGCCTCCTGCCTGTGCATCAGGACCAATGCTGATTCAGGTGGGAAGGAAACCCATCTCTCCTTTCACCAGAGTGAAGCCTGTGCGACTGTGGAATGGGACCTCAGCTGCTCCACAGAAATAAACTGCGGTGCAGGTGCAACATAACCTCTTTAGGTTAGGAAACACTTGTAAAACACTTGTATAAACATTTGTAAATAAACATGGCAACACATTTGCAAATCAGTGTGTGTTGAAAGTAAAGGCAAAAGGGGTGGGTAAACCCCAGGTTTCTGCAGCTGAGCAGCTCTAGTGTGGTCGTAACTAATAGGCCAGAAATAGGCCAAATGTGTGCAATCTGTTACCTTCCTCAGACTCATCTAAGCCTGAGTGACTGTTCCGCATTCATGGCTAGGAAATGAAAGGCCCGTGGCTGACAAGAAAAGCAGCCATTAGGGGAAGGGCCACTGTGTTCCAGTATGCAACTGTTTATGCTAGAAGAGAACCTTTACAAGAGAAACATCTTCTGAAATCCCATTTGGGCCCCTTGCACAGATATGGAGTAGAACATTTGTTCGTGGTAATACAAAATATGAGACCAATTAGCTCCCTACCACCGAACATTACAAAATCTGCATTTCAGCAAAAGCACGGTTGCTTGTATGGGGCTGCTGGAAAAGTACAGGTTTCTCTAACGCTGTTTGTCTCAGCCGTCATTTTCTGCCTCAGTCATTTCATGGGAAAAGTCACCACCAACAGGAATAGCTGCTGAACTGCCATATCTTCTGCTGGATCTGCATGCATGGTGGATACACCAGCTAGAAACAAAACCAACAATTGCATCCAGAAGCCCAGGTCTCAACCAACTTGAAGTCCAGACAGGAGTCTTGCTGCACAGAATTCTTTTACATTTTAAACAAAGGGTCAGTCTGACTTCTGGCACAGTCAGAAACTTAAGAGAACAAAGTCACCTTAGCTAGAAACGAGTACGCTGCTTCAGAGCTGGCATTCCCAACACCCTGGGAGATGTGTAGCACTGACTCTCTCCAGAAAAGCTGAATGGTTAAGAAGATCCAATATCCTTCCTGCTGGCTGAATACAGATATAAATTGATAGAGATATAACCTGGTCAACTTCAGCCCTCCTCTAGCGGGGAAGAAGGGGTGTCAGTAGCAATGAGCTTAAGTGAAAGCTGAAGAAAAGCCCTAACTTTAGATATGGATCTCCAGCTAGAAAAGTCAAAAGGAAGCACAAGACCAAAAAAAGACCTGACCTCCTTGGATTTGCATAAAAGATGCTATTACCAGTTTTGCAAATTCATACGGTAATTCTTGTAATCCAAGGCTTTTTAAGAGACCTGAGCTTTACCAAAAAGCTGTGGATTAAACTCTTCTCTGGTTTGGTGTTTCTATAACAACAGTAAGTTCATAAACCAATACTGTTTTGTTTATAAAACACTAAGCCTGTTAACATTTAACCAATTAACTCCTCTGTAATTCTTGTGTAAATGACAGCAGAAATATCCATTCTTTGAAATGAAGACAAACAGGCAAAATATTTCATTTTATCATGTACTGTGAAATCAGTGTCATCAAAAGCTTCTGTTACCTCAGGAACCACTGAATCGCCTCACCTCTGTGGAACACAGCAAGCAGGGTATTTTTTAGGTTTGAGTAAGTTGTAGGCTAAGTTTGCATGGTGCTTACATCCCAAAGAAAGTATAGAGGCAGTTCAGAACATCTACTAACTGCAAGGCAAGAAACAGTGTCAGATGAAGCACTTGGCAGCCATGCTTGAGTTACAAGTACATGGCAGGCTTAAGCAGTGACAACAACAGGAACTAACAGTCTAGGAGCACATTCTTTTCTGGCAACATTAATGTTGCCCAGTTAAAATAAATAACTTCTATTTTTGGAGTCACTAGCTCAGCTAGTAACTCTACATGCCTTGACTGTCATCTACCTCGACTTCTGTAAGGCCTTTGACATGGTCACCCACAACATCCTTCCCTCTAAATTGCAGAGATACGGATTTGATGGATGGACTGTTGAGTGGATGAGGAATTGGTTGGATGGTCACATCCAGAGGGTAGTGGTCAACAGCTCAATGTCCAGATCCCTCAGGGGTCCGTATTGGGACCAGCACTGTTTAACATCTTCATCAATGACTTAGTGGGATCTAGCGCACCCTCAGCAAGTTGGCAGATGACACCAAGCTGAGCGATGCGGTTGACGCGCCTGAGGGATGGGAGGCCATCCAGAGGAACCTGGACAAGATCGAGAAGTGGGCCCACGTGAACCTCATGAGGTTCAACAAGGCCAAAGGCAAGGTCCTGCACATGGGTCGGGGCAACCCCCAGCATCGACACAGGCTGGGGGATGAAGGGAATTGAGAGCAGCCCTGCAGAGAAGGCCTTGGGGGTACTGGTGGATGAAAAGCTGGACATGTGATGACAATGTGTGCTTGCAGCCCAGAAAGCAAACCATATCCTGGGCTGCATCAAAAGAAGCGTGGCCAGTGGGTTGAGGGAGGTGATTCTGCCCCCTTACTCCGCTCTGGTGAGACCCCGCCTGGAGTCCTGCATCCAGCTCTGGAGTCCTCAGCACAAAAAAGACATGGACCTGCTGGAGTAGGTCCAGAAGAGGGCCACAAAAATGATCAGAGGGATGGAACACCTCTCCTACGAAAAAAGGCTGAGAGAGTTGGGGTTGTTCAGCCTGGAGAAGAGAAGGCTCTGGAGAGACCTTCTTGCGACCTTTCAGTACTTAAAGGGGGCTTATAAGAAAGATGGGAACAAACTTTTTAGTAGCACCTGTAGCAACAGGACAAGGGGGTAAGGTAGATTTAGACTGAACACAAGGAAGAAATTCTTTACAATGAGGGTGGTGAAACACTGGAACAGGTTGCCCAGGGAGGTGGTAGGTGCCCCATCCCTGGCAACATTCAAAGTCAGGTTGGACAGGGTTCTGAGCAACCTGGACTAGTGGAAGGTATCCCTGCTCATTGCAGGGGGGTTAGACAAGATGACCTTTAAAGGTCCCTTCCAACCCAAACTATTCCATGATTCTGTGACAGTCTGCCTTGACTTGGGAGGCTTATCTCCAGCAGTATCTTTAAAATTTCTGCTCTCAAACTTGAGGAAAACTTCTAGGTATTTTCTAACGGGTTAATTTACATAACAGTGTTGCTATGTTTTATATTGGCTTGGGCAATAGGATCTGAGACAGCTTACCCACTGTTTTTGCCAGTAAACCTCCATTAAGCCAGTAACCAACCAAACTCTTTACATGCCTTTTCTTGTTGCTAAACAAAGGGAAAGGAAACTGCAATCTGGTGAAAAAGCTGGAATCCGGGGTAGGTCGTTCATTGGCCCTGCTCCCATTTACTACAGTGACAAAAGAGGAGATAAATTAAGTATAGCTTCTTATGGTCTTGACTTTCCCCAGCTTACTATCACTATCACTTATTTAATGCTGGCTGTAATTTAGCACCAGAAATCTCATGCATGGGAATCACAGAAGGATAAATGCTTCCTTCTGTTTGCAAGCTGCATTTTCAGATTCTAGAAAGTATTTGTTCCTACTTCACTTTATATTCCAAATCTTCTTGAGGAAAATCATGGTTAGCTGTAATCTCACCTTGGATTTAGCAAGGGCTCATGGAACTTTTGTTGACATTTTGATTAAAAAACCTCTGGCTCAACATTTTCCAGCAAGCTGGGGTGTAAGCTACATGAAAGGTCTGATTTTAAAAGGGTATTCAAGTCACCCTTCCAAGACGACATAGCTGCCAAGGACAGCATGGCAAAACAGCTACCCCAAAATGAATGCATGATTTTTGCCAGGGTTGGTACGATTTACAGCATGAGATTCCTGGCCAAGCTTGCCAGTCCTTGGAGCTGTGGAGGCTCAGCCAGCCTCTCATCCCCCAGAGACCACGCAGGTGCCGGTTCATAGCTAATCTCTTTCTTATTCCTACACTGTTTTCATCTATACAGTACAAAACACTGTGTAGTATTTAATTAGAATGTTACTAATACAGTAGCATTTGGATGCTAAGGCTCTTTCTTAATTGACTTGGCGTCTAGTGACCTTTAACTGGTTTTGTAAGTCCTGAATTGCATCTCATTACCGAAAGACAGAAGGACATGGAGGGGAAACCATTAGAGAAACTGAAGAAGGGCTTGAGGAAGACATTAACAACATGCACATGAATTTGACAGTTCTTAAAACACCCACTGGAAAAACAGCTGAGACATTTTGTTTATTGCTGACTATTTATACTGTTGCTATTGCAGCTGGACTCAAGAACTCCTGAAAACTACTGAGGGTTTTCAGAAGTCACGGTAAGCATTTTCTTCTTTAAAGACAATCCCACTTGATTTCTTCTGAAGAATGAATTAAGTGGAGTGGGCTCGCTGAGTGTTATGCAATTTCGCCTTCTGATTATGTGCCTGAAAAAAGGTAGGGCTTTAAAAATAGGTAGTCTAAGGCCGAGGCTGGCCTTTCTTCCCTACGGGGAACGTGTCTGAGTCTCAAAAAGCACACTAAAAGAAAGCTAATAATATGGTTTCACCCAAAGCATGTGCATCTCTGATGCCTTTTGTTTGCCATACAGAGAGATACTACCACAGTTCCCTCTCCATCTGTACATTTGCCATGGCAGGGAGGAGCTTTCATTTAGCAATTAGAGCAGGGATGTTTGTGTTTCACTCTCAGCTCTGTTACTGACTCATTAATAAGTTGTTTCCACATCATACACGTATCTGTGTTGCAAAAGGTATCTTCACCTTCTATAAAATGTCAAAAAAAACATAACTGGACTGAGCTACATTAGAATTCTGCACATCTCACATTAAAATTCATCTTATCATTGACTTCAGAGAAATGTTGAAGTATACAGAAGTAGGTTTTATCATGGTCTTTAGAAGATTAGGAAACAGAAATGCCTAGCTTTTACCACCAGGACTGGAAAAAAATGCAACAGACAGCATCTATCCGCTACTGAAAGTTGGATGGTGAATTTAACCACGGCATAAAGTAAGTAAGGTTTAAATTTTTGTCTGGCAAGTTTCAGAAACTGCAGGATGGCTTACTCAAGAGTAGTAATTTTATCTGTTGTAGGTAGAGGAGCTTCAATTTTCTTGCCAGAGGAACCTACATACTTCTAGTGTACGTTACTACAGTTCAAGAATCCTGTTGCCTGAAGTGTATTTATTTTGCAAATCAAAACCTCAGGGAAGGATAAAAATAGCCAGCCTTCATGAGTGGAGCTAGAACAACACAGTCATTAAAGTAATGCACTATTATACATAGTGACACTTCTGATGACATTTGTTCTAAAATCCCCAAAGAATTTACCCGCTTCCACCAAAAGAAAAGAATAAGATTTCTATATATCCTCCTCTGAGCTGCTTTTATCTTCCACAGGAGAATTCCACATTGGCTGTTAATTTTTGCCTGCAACATAAACATTTCATAGTTTTTAATAAATTACTGCTTTAATTTATGCATTGTTTCTAGAATACTCCTCTATACTTCTCTCTCATTTCTTTTACAGTCAAAACAAGGCGGGGGGGGGCATTTATACTCTGTAGGCGCGAGCGCTTCTATACTAATATTTACTCATAAACATAATATGGTTTATACAAGAGGGATAGTCTTCCGTATTCCAGGTCAATTATAGAAGAATGTCAGAAAATGGCATACCAGTCTTTTCTGTGTATAAGATTACACACAAGAGTCACACCAATGCCATGTGAAAAGCTTGTCTAAAGAGCCTTCCTGTCAACCAAAAATAGCTTCGCACTTATCATCCTTGTACACAGCCAATTCTCGGAGCCGAGGAAAAAAATCCCCAATACACGATTAGAGAACCGTCTTTCATTTTGCATGAGGTTTAGAAATGTATTTGGGGAACAAAACTTGAATGAAAATCTTGCACAGCTCTTGACATAAGTAGGGCAGCTTTAATAAAATGATACAGTGAACATGAGGCCCTGTGCCAAAATCTTGATGTGAAAAGGCTAAAAATGTCAACTTCTTCCTCTTCATCAGAGAGTTATAATTTCACAGCTACACTTCCAGTTTTTAAACCAGGGAGTCACTCTCTCCCAACTTTTTCTGAATTTGATTAATAGACTAACAAAAGTCTAAAAGGTAGGACTGGAGATACTCAGCTCATGGGCAGCACAGTATTTAAAAATAGCTGTAGGTCGGGGAATTTTGTGGAGGTAAGAGAGGGAAAGAATAAGGTCTGATCCTGCATCCAGAAAACAAGTAGGAATATTGTCATTTGCTTAGTTAAAATACAAAATCAAATCATTACATGACACTTCTAAAGAGTGCCAGTGTATTCACAACAAAACATGTTGACCTTAACAACAACAGCAGAAGCGTAAAGGTAATTATAATTGTACTTTGCTTCAAGATTAGCTTGTGTGGCAACTTCACTAGAGCCACATTCTTCACAAATTCACATGCACCCAGTATGCAGATGAGGTTCATCAGACAGCAGAAAATGATCTGTCCCTGTGTTCAGTGAATCGCAGTTCAAAGAACTCGTGGTATGAAGCTTGCAGGCTCAAGCCCCACTCAGAAGCAGTTTTGGAAAAGGTATGCTCACTGTTATAAAGCTAGGCAGTTGCATGTGAGTTTTGAGACTCAGGCTCAAGGAAAAGTTGCTTCCTAGAAAAATCATGAAGTTCTTTCCATTTGCAAGAGCAACCACAAAAGCTAAGTGTTGGCATCTCGGTTTGTTGTATGGGTCACGTTCAGGTTTGTCTCCACATTAGGAAAGCACTGAAGACTTGTCTTCCCCACCTCCAGAGCCTGAAACACTTAGCAAATACTCTGAGCTCATCACACCTTGAACAGAAATCCTCCTGGAATAAAAATGCATCCTCTCTCCTCATAAATCAGTAGAACAGAGATCACAAGAGCTAACACTGCATCAGCATTTTAGGAAGAGACCAGAACTGGTCTAGTAGCAATGATCATGCATTTTGTTTATCAGTGTTGACAGCCTGTTCCAAGAAGGAGGCTAGTGGAGCCGGTTGACTTGTTTCTTTCTGTTGTCGTCCTGCTCACTCCATGTTCCCAAAGCTATTTATACCAACACCCAAGAGAGCTGAAATACTGGAACTAAGTTACTATGTTCCTTCAGTCCCAATCTCTTCATTGAACTTAAAAAAGAAAAGCAATTATTTTCTGCAAATGCTGATAAACATCTGTGTCATAAAACCTAATGCCATCGTGGGTACAACTGCAATTCATGACAACAGTTCTCCACCCTCTTCATCCTCATTAAGACAACTGGAAGGCCAGAACAGCTGGACTCTACGTGGCTCTCATTCGCAGCTAGGAAGCTTGGGTGGCACTATCCCGTTTCGAAAGCTACTGAAAATAGGAACATTTCAGAACAGATCAAAGGATCGGCACAAACTCCTGAATGTGTTCCTCTGAAGATGGATTCACAGACTGCTTCAAGCCATATGACCCCACACAGGATTATACGAAACCACCTTGTTTCCAGTCCGTATGGTGTTACGCTTAATAAGATGATGAGAAGCAGACTGTAAAACCATTATCTACTTCTGGTATAATCTAATTAAGGGTGAAGGTTTGTGTGCAGCATCTGCAAACCTAGCTGTATACTCATAATGTACTTTAGTCAGTGACTGAATTAGTCAAATCATCTCTGCCTTTGGGAAATTTCATTCTTACATACTCAGAAACTCTGTAGATAAAAGAAGGTAAAACTCTTCTTCTTGTTTAATAACTGAAATTAGCAGAAGGACTAGTTAACAGCACTTAGCTGTGTACCTTGACGCTCCTTACCGTTCTAACAACTCCAGATTACACTTAAAGATTCTTTTTAACTCATTAAGAATAAAACTGAAAACAAAAATCCTAGAGTAAATTCATTTCTTGTTTGGTGCCTTTGAATATTTCTTTTATTGTGCACAAGCCACATGGATTTTTTTGCTATGGTTCTTAAGCCGAGACTAGGAATTCTTGAACAATCGGTTCATATAGCTACCACTGATACTATTGTAATTTAACAACCTTAGGGCACTGTAACATTATAACGTTTTCAGTACCCACTTATTTAGCTTAACTTCATACAGAATATATATGTAACATTTTGGATCATTTATTTCTGTAGGGGTGCATATAAGTTGTCCTTTATTCATGAAAATGCAAGACCAGTCCAAGACCATTCCTGCATCCAGAAACACACTCCTTTCCCCATTGTGGAAGTATTGTATCCTGTGAAGACAAAAGACTTCAACCACTAAGTAGCAGTTTGCGGTACCTGTCACAATTTCAATCGTGGCTTCACCAGTCCTCTTCCTACCTACTCCAAACAACTAGAGGAGAAGCCAGATCTAGCCCAGTGTGATGGATGTTACGTTTGGACTATCGTATCTCACAATCTGAGTTGTACGTTACAGAAGCCACCTTAGTAGGAAGCACCCAATCCAACAGAGGACAAGCCTCGCAAGAAACTGGGCAAGTGCAGTGGTAACCCAAGCTGAGCTCGCTTTGGAGCCCAACACCTCAACTCAACACGCTGCCTCTCCTGTCCTGAGTGACCACCGTAACAGATGGAGACCAAGCCATGGAATAAATGAAGTCAATGGACATTTATGGACATTTGATGAGGACGGTCCATAAAGTAAGGGGAGGATATAGGTGTGTATAACAAAGGATGAAAAAAGGCTGCTGGCTGATGAGGATCTGTTGGGTAGTGGAGGACCTGAGCATGACACAAATGATACGGAATAGGAGGTAGAGATTGTACTGCATCTGGCTGGCACGGAGCTGGTTTCCTTCACAGTAGTCCGTAAGGTGCTGTGTTTTGGATTTGTCACTAAACCAGCCTTGACAGCACGCTAGTGTTTTGACTGTTGCCGAGCAGTGCTTGCACAGTGTCAAGGCTTTCTCTGCTCCTCACGCTGCCACCTTGTCCTCTTGTGGACAAGAAGCTGGCAGTGGATACAGCTGGGACAGCTGACATGAATTTACCACAGAGGTATTCCATACCATATAATGTCAAGATCTGCAATAAAAGCTCAAGGAAAGGAGGAGGAAGCAGCAACACTCATGGTTATGGTCTTTGTCCTCCACTTGCCAATCAGCTGTCGCATGTGCTGACACCCTGCTTTCCAGCAAGTGGCTAAACATCTGCCTGCCGATGGGAAGTAGCGAAAAAAACCCCACTTTGCCTTCCTGGTGCACGCAGCTTTTGCTTCGCCTATTAAACTGCCTTTACCACAATGCATGAGTCTTTTTACCTTCCTTCTATTTTCTCCCTGTCCCGTGGGAGAGGGCTGAGTGAGCGAGTGGCTGTGTGGGTGCCTAACTGCTGGACAGGCTCAACCCAGAGCATCCAGAAAATGCAGAATCCCAACCATGCATTGCCATGGCACCAGCCAGATCCTAAGGGAATGAAATCCAGGTGAACCACCTCAGTAAGGCTTATTCTGTGCTCTAATGAATTTTGCTGGGCCACCCAGTAAGGCTTTCAGATGTAAGGCATCTCCAGGGGTCAGCGGGAATTCCTACCTCTGGATTTTTCAGGTCATGTTTTCTCTCCTACCTCTCTGGCTGCCGAGATACTATCCTCAGAATCTGGCCTTTTCTAAAGACCCCTGGACCTATTGTTTTCTGTGCTTGAACCCATCTCTGTCAACAGGACAGGTGAGCACTGAAAGAGCAGTGTTTTGGAGGAAAAACAAGTAAGTCTGGGGAAGAAATGTAGCCTGTGATGGGTTTATACAACTATTCCAGTGCTTTAATTAGCTTTCTTACTAAAAAAAAAAAACCAACCAAAAAACCAAACAACAAAAAACCCAGAAGTAAGCAGATACAACTAACTCCTGTTCAAAGCCACCTGCAATGTCAAAAGTGCTCTTGGAAGACCTGCAGGAGGGACGGGGTGCGCACGGAACCAGAACTGGACAGTTTTGCCCTCACTTGGAGAAAAGAATGTCATCTGTCTAGAGGAAATTCTCTCTTGGGGCTCCTTTGCTATCGTTAGTCTTGGGGCTTAGCTTTCAGGGTTTACAACTGCACAGCACAGAACAAAATAAAAGCCTTATAATGCACAGTGTGGCATACCTTGCTTAAACCATGAATTTTTGTGAGATTATTAGCACACCGTGGATGGTGTGATAACGTGAAAGGCCAAAGGTCAAAAGCAGAGTCACTTTAATCACCCAGAAGGTATCCTGATTCCCCGGAGGTGCATTTCCTGGTCTGTCTCATACTGCTGTGAAGCAGAATGGGCTCAGGCAAATACAGTTCAAGCTGAGCATTTACTAGGCATTAAGAGTGCTGCACCCTGCCTCCCCAGCTGCCAGGGAGCCAGCATTACTTATGACCACACTCCTAAGCTAAATCACAGCTTAATTAGTTATATGAGCACTATAATAGACGTCTTTGAAGAATTAATTCAGTATTTAGCTGGAGCATCTGATACAATATGCCCACAAAAATCCATAACGCCTTCCAACGTCAGTATTACACCTCACTATATGCTATGACCATTTCGACCCCCACTACAGCGTCAGCTCCAGGACACCATTCTGTCCTTAATTACAGAACAGGAATCTCCACTTTCTTACAAGAATTGAGAGCGGCACACAGTCAGATTCACTCCTGTAGACAGCAGTGGAGCTTGGTCACTAGCTTGGCAGAACGCATCAGAACTTTAAATGTGCGAGTCCAAACTTTGTGATTATCTTAAGATTTCATACTTTGCTGTCTCTATGTATTTACCCAAACCAAATACCTAATTCTTCTGATAGCTATTTATGGTACCGTTATAAACAGAAACTTACATCTTAGACACGTTTGGACCACATCTGTAAAACAAGGCAGTGCAAGAACTTTCAATTTCTTGCATTTGAGAAGGCTGGTTTACATGTGGTCTAAATACACATTTTGAAGGTTTGTAAAAATGTGTTTAGTCCTATTCAAGAAGGCCAAGGTGACAGAACATTTTCCATCATAGAGAGAACGTAACACTCCCTGATGGAGTCTATTAGCCAAAGGCAAGAGACTTGAACCTTCAAACCTTGTGCTTTGCCCAAAGGATGCATCTAATCAAAGCAGGTTTTGCACAAGCACACTTAACTGGTAGATGTAGTCCAAAACACATCTCACGACAGCAGGATGCACGTGTAGCTCCTCAAGAATACACAGACTCCTCTGGCCCAAAACTATCCAGAGCACCTCTCACTTCTTCTGAGATGAGCAACGTGCAAGAACAGTGTAACATAATTGCTAACTAATTTACTGTAGAAATCTTAGATAAAAACCACCTCATTGCCTACTTGTTAAATTTGGCAGTCCAATGTGTCAAAACAGAAGCCAGCTGTGCCTCCTCCTTGCAAGCTGAAAATTACCGATATACTCTCCGCAGCCCTTGTGGCTGCAAACAAATAATATGTTCATATGGTACGCTTCTCTGGGTGAAAGTTGCCAGGTACTGCTTACAGCTTAACATGCTGTTTTTTCTTGTCACTGTTCAGTGACTGCACTTCACTCACAACTTGACTCTCATGCTACTCATCTAAATACCACACAGGGTAGATTCCTAATGCAGTTCGGAGCAGGAAAGAAAAAAATGAGGTTGATAGGCAAAGAAACCTCATGAGTGATTCAGCACCGGATGAAAAGTGACTCGTGTCCCTGTTTTCTGAAGAACACTCCTTCTGTACACGGCACAGTGAATCTATACCACTGACAACTCATTTTTAAGAGAAAGGACTATTCTCTGTCTGGTGGCATGTTGAGGCAGGAGCTTTGTTTTGCCAAGCCAGCAGGAACTGGAGGAATCCTTCCATTTTGAACGAAGCAACAGAACAGGTCCCAGGGAATGTTATTTAACTGCCTGCGGAGGTCAGGTAAAGTTTTGCCCAAGCAGAGCTTATGTTGGCTACCACTGTGCCGAGCAGTTTGTATGTAACTGATGGGCTAGTGTCAAATGTTGTGTTGCTCAGACACACAACCTCTCCAAAAAATTCATTTATGCTGGCAGGACAGTAAATAGCTTTTTCTTTTTCTCACTTACTTAATTGGATTCTAGTTACTCTAAGATACAAAAATATTTTCAGAACCTGTCCGTTAAGATTTGCCAGGAGAGGATGAACCTGCCATTTAAACCTCCAGTGCAATACATCTGTGTGCAGAAACCAAAACAGACCTCATGGCTCTATGCAGAAACAGCAGGAAGCAAGAGAGATGACATTCAGGAAATACGCCGTCCACCCGCTTTAGATACTGCAAATCCAGAAAAGTGCCAAATTTTACAGAACTGGCCTCTTGAATGCATTGGTTTGCATGCTGTGGTATGGGCAGTTCAAGAACACAAGAATGACATATACTGCTTTGAACTTCACTATTTTATACTAGTTCCAAATTTTCTCCCCCTCCCAGACTAAAGTGGGATAACTTCCTCCAGTTTTGGAGATGATTAGTAGGAGATGCCATTAATTGCACTTCACCTGCAAGAGCTCGTGAAAGGATGATTGCTCCTCGTGGGTAAATCTGCATCCCAGAAGCTAGCACTTGAGTGGACAGCGGTGGGATAAAACATGGTGGGATATCTGCACAGCACCGAACATCCACCAGTTTTTCATTCCGTTCACTTTCGTACGCTGCTACGATTTCCAAGATGGAGGTATTCCTCCTCTCTCTGTCTGTGCCATTGTCAGTGCCTTCCACTGCGGTGGCTCCTTCTGGTGGCTCCTAAGAAGAAGATCAGAACAAAAAATGAAACTGCCTTCTGCACCTCGACGTGGATGGGGAACACACACCCGCTTGTGGGCCACGTCGGCAGCATTGCGCTACAGCCATTTCAAATCTCAACACAGCAACCATCTCCTTTCCTCCCTAGCAGCCTGGGTGCCTGCACAAACCATCCTGGTAAAGCGGCATTCTGCTAGTAACCTCTTTTCTCTGGCACACGCTCCTGACATAATGAAATACCTGTCCTGAGGCAGGATCACTGAGGAAGACACCAGGAGATGCTTTGCATCCAATCACAGAAGAAGAGGTTTGCAAACTTGCCGTTTTCAAGCTGTCTGCTGAAAATCGGCAGGGGTCACCCAGACGAGGGTATTTCAGAGATTGTCACTGAAGCCCAGGAAACAACGCTAGCCTTCTGAAATGCCAGAACTGTGCATGAATACTTCCTCCTCTAAAAGAATTACTTATTCTGGGAACCACATGGTAAGGCTTGAAAGAGTTTTGACAGTTTATTCAGCAGTTCTACTAACAAAACAAAATAATGTTTCTCAAAAAGACAACACTCATTTCTCTTAGAATCTGTTTTTCTTCACCGACTCTCTCAGGTCAAACAAACCCACTTTATTCCCACTCACTAGCTACCAGATACCTGAAATTCCATCAGAACAGTTACACATCCAAATATTATGGCACAATGTTCACTATTTAGAAAAGTAAAAATAATTTAAAAAAAAAAAAGTTAAATTTCTGACAGGGTCTTAGAAATCTAATAACCAGTAAAACCACATTACAGAGAGGTGTGAGCTAGAGGCAACACACAGCATGTTGCTCAGGGAATGAATAAAAACCCAAACACACAAGTGCGTTTAGAGCTGTGAAATGTAAAAATGATACAGTATGTGTATTTCACACTCAAGCTGTGGCATTCATGTGCTAATGGCAATTACCAGACCTTGATGACAACATCAGTCCTTCCTAAGAAAAAGAAAGCAAGTTTGTAATTGTTTGAAGAGGATTTGTTTGACTCTTGACAAATGACTTCCAACAGAAAATGCCATTTTGGGAGAAGAAAGCCCTGACTTCAGAAAACAATACAAATGCTTTCATTTCAATTAGAACTTCTTTTTCACAGCTTCTGAAAACTCGGTTTCAAAAATGTATGAAGGACAAAGAAGGCAAGGACTGGATTGCTCAAAGACAGACAGAACTGGTTTTTTTTTAAATCAGTTAGTTCAGGGACCAAACAGAAAGAAGGTGGGGCTTCTGGGTGTGGATTTCAAGAAACTTGGTACTTCTTGGCTGTGGTCACGCACTAACGTCTTTGGTGTCACTGCTGATCTGGGCAGTCTCTCTCTCACAGACATTTTTTCCTTTGATGCTGCTGGACTTAGGTGGATTCATGCCAGTACAGCCAGCTCTGTAGTACCGTCGGAATGAGAAGATGAACTGTCGTTTCTCAAAAATGGTAAACCCTGTCCTGCTCAGCCAGAAGAAGTGAAACGCTACATTTCGTCTAAGAGCCCCAAGGCGTGAGCTCTACCAAGGACCTTGTGTAGGTCCTGAAAAGCAACCAGCCAAGCCTTTGAAGACAGGAGCCCGTTTCCTCCTGGATCAAACACGATTCATTTTAAAGTGATGAAACTACACGACCCACACAAAGCTAATGAAAGAACTAAATTGACCTCTCTCTTTAGCAGTACTGCTACAAGCACAAAAGACCAAACAGCTTCCCACTAACCAGTGCCGTTTCCATCCTAAGGCAACCACTGTGCTGATGTTGTGGAGATAGCTTGCGAGGCACCCACAGCCAGCAAAATCGTGAACTGCAGCGTTGGCTTCCCCAGCTATTGTAGCAATAACTTCTTACACTATTTTTTAAAAAGGCATCCCCGTTGGCCAGTGGAAACTGAAGAAAAGCAATTCCCCCTTGTCCATGCAGTGGCTCCTTGCTGCAGAGAAAACCACAGGCTGCTCTGTGTCACAGCTGAGATGAACAGTCACTCCAATTTTAAAGTAGTTCAGTTATCAGTTGCCACGATGATACCAAAGCTAAGGGCAACATTAAGGGACAGCAATCACAGAGAAGAGTTGCTAGTGAGACTGGGGTATCTCCAATGAGTAAACCAGGATTACAAACCATTTTTAACTGAAGCGAGAGATTGTTCACAGCCTCTCTCTCTCCTAGCCCATCAAATGTTCCTTTTTTTCTCCAGGCAGTTGATATTCCATTTTTTCTCCAAGCTGTACAAAGGTCAGTGTCCTACACAGCAGCTGGCAAAGGCTACTCCACTGTCTTTTCTCATGCGTAGTGTGACATTTTGGCCATGCTTTAGCTAACAGAATTTGGCAGACTGTAGAAAAAAAAATGCACCTGAAAATGACAGCTTTGAGTTTTTTACCAGTGGTTTCACAAGATCAGAATCTTCAGACCAAATTCTCAGAAAATTGGGGTTTTCCCCCCTTTAGATATAAGCAAAGATACAAATCCACAGTCAGTGAAGCAAAGGTATTCAGTGCAAACATAGATGAATCAAAAATGCAGAAGACCTATTAATCAGGACAGTCATTTGGGTGACTCTGAACTTTCCCCAACTACCTCTAGGGGAGGTATGGAGAAGGCAGAGCCAGACTCATGCCAGCTGGAGTAAAGCAGATCTCTGGTCACCACAAAGGTGGTCAAACACCTGAACGGGGGGGCCCAGAGAGGCTGTGCAGTTTTCAGCCTTGCAGGTATTTGAACTCGGCTGCCCACGGCCCCAGGCAACCTGAATCAGATGGCCCTGCTCTGAGAGGGGGATTAGTCCAGAGGCCTCCAGAGGTCCTCTCCAACCTGAATTGCTCAATCAGTTCTACCTCTTACAGTCAATTAATTCATGCATCCATCAGGCTGCAATGGAGTATAATCCTATCATTGCTTTTTTATCATAACATTCAGCTTTAAGCACAGGAATTCTGACTTGGCAACATCCAGTGAAACGCCAGGATCCTTCAATAAAGGATATAAATAAATAGCTCCTGTCGGAAGGGTGTGTTCCTCTTCCCCTGTTACACGGAAAAAACTGGTCCACCAGGAACCACCTTCAACAGGTCCACAAAATAACAACTATCTTTTCAAAGATCTCTGCTCAGGTAAATGCTATGCTGGCAGATTTTGTGAGGGAATGGTAACTTTTTCAAACACCTTCAGCTAACAAGCTGCTAGAACAGAATCAACATTGCTGAAAAATTTAGTGCTGCTAAACTATTCTATCACCCGCACCTATTATTCTCCCGCTTCAACAACACTGTTCCTCCACCTGAGTAAGCCAAAACCAAACTCCCTGCTTATTCTTGTGCAAACAACAGGAGCTTTGGGCTACTCCGTTTTACATAGGCCACTGAAATCATTCATACATTTCTTTTCCTGAACTGTGATGTTAGTATCACCAAGCACGCATTTCTGCAAATAAAATGCTAGGACTACACAAGAGACAAAACCATGTCCTCAATTCTTGAGAATACATAATCTGCTGTCGTGTTATTCTGACTCTCCAAAACAGTCCAACGTAGGCCAAGGCATCCATTTGTCTTAAAAAACACCTTCTATCCATCTTCCATGAGAACATTTTTGGACTGACAGCTAGAACCCGTATAAATCCTGAATCACCAGAATCTGCTGTACGCAAAGTCTTTGACGGTACTTGTACACCAACTCTCCCTTCTCAGAAGCGTGCTGCTCCCTTAGCCTGGCCTTCAGGTCACAGCTCTACCACCCAGTTGCTGTGTGACCTACAAGAAGAGTTTGCTTCCATTACTGTCTCTGTCCATCCTTGCTCTCCCAAGACCGAGAGACATGTTCCCTGACCTGACAGCTTGGGGGCAGGCTGCTAGCAACCAGCAACTCATCTCTGTTCATCAGCTTTGGAGGTCTTCTGTACACACAGTCTCTTTTGTCCTGCAGGATGCAATCTGTGTGGTTTAACGGTGTGGTTTGGGAGTGGTTTTGGCAGGACACAGGCATTCCCACTCCTCTGGTATGGCCTCCCAAAGGAACCTCTCTGCTTCTAATCTTGACTTGGATTCTTTTGTCTCCTTTGAATCATTAACAGCCCTCAACAAAAGTAATGCGAGCCTTTCACTGTATAGTGATAGATAGATAGGCAGCCCACAAAGGAAAAGCTGCTGTCAAACAGGGTTTGGAATGACACTATAATTGCTTTAGATTGTGCAATTAAAAATCAAGAATGCTCACATCCTTTGACAGAATTACGGTTTTAGTTGCTGCAAACCAACCATCAATATCTCCACAAACTTCTGCGTGGAGAAAATGGCATCTAGTAGCTATTTAGGAACATTTCCTATGGACAGCAAGGTTACTATACAGCATCAAGATCAGCTGTAGGCACAGCAAATTTTTGGACAACAGCGTAAAATCCAAACTTTTGCTCAGTCCCACAGTATCAAACCTTCAGACTCTGATACAGTCTGAGCTGACATCCTGAGGAAAATCACCTTGGGCATTCCCTAGATGTATCGTGTTTCACCTAGCGCGTCCCTGGGCTGATAAAAGAGCTTTGAGGTGGAGGGAATCCAATCTCCATTCTGTAAATGAGGAAAGCCTCTGAGGGACATGCAGCTAATTTCCCCAGGATGTAGGGCATGAAAGAGACACCTGTCGTTGGTTTTCTCTCGGCTTCTTCATCAGTCCACTACAGGTCCAAAGAGGATTTACATGTTCAGGGCCTGCCAGTTCCAAAAGCACATCCCATGGGTCACCCTGGTTTACTGCTTCATTTCCACTGTTAGCAGAAGCTTGGCATTTTGCTCAGATCAGCAAAGGGATTCCAACAAAAAGTTTTCTCATATGCTTCCCAGATGGGAGGACAACGGTCATGCCTTAAAGCACAGGATTTTACAGAAAAACACGGGTTTTGCATGAAAGATGCCTCATATATACACACACAGATGAGGACAGCAGCTGTATTAATTCCACCAATGGTAGTAACTTCTGCAGGCTCTGCCAGAAACACTGGCTGAGAAGGTAAAAAAAAACAATTGAAATCCACTTCTACTTCTAGGTGCCTTACTGTGCATTTGCTTAAATGTGGTTGCTTCAAAAGAGTTCCTTCAATTAATAACTCCAGGTGGAAAGGCAATTTTCCCTCCATCATGGTTCACTGCCCTTTTTTCATCTGCCTATAGTACACAGCTTCTAGCTATTATCTCCCAGTAGATTGTCTTGCACTGGAGATCAGGTACGTTGCCTTGGAAGAAAAGTTGTTTTCTATTAATCAGTTCTTCAGTTCTTGCTAATGTTCTATGCTGCTGACATCAACAGAAACATTATTGCCCAGTAACAACGTATTGCCACATTTCACTGCACTGTGGTATTACTACCACTGTTGATTCACCTAGAGCCCTAATCATCACTCTCTTTCTCTGCAGACAGCAATTTCACACAAAAAGATTTCACTCTTCTTTGACATTAAAATATACTCCCACTTTTCCTAGTCCACACTGAAACAGTCTAATTTAGTCAGCCCATTTTTCTTTAGTAGGCCTCTCTGCAATGAAGTCGGGCTTTGTGAATGGAGAGCTGCACGGCCACTGCCTTGCAGCTTGCACGGCTGCTCACACCCACCACAGAATAAGCAGAGTGAAGCTCTCCTGCCTCGTCTGCAGCGGTACAAATACCACAAAAGCAGACAGCAATGGCAAATTGTGAACTCGGTCTTGCAGCAGCAGCAGCTTGTAGTCCTCACTTAACATCGCTTGGTTTTGACAAAGTTCTTGTAACACAATCTCAGTTCTGGCCTGATGGGAGCAACCGAGTCCTCCCAGACTTCAGAGAAATACCACGGGCTTCATGGGGATGGAGATGCAGTGCAGGGCAGCAGGCTGGTTCACCTCACCCTCCCTCCAGAGCAAGGAGAGGGAGAGAAATGGCTGGGGCAGGCAGACTTGCTCAACAGAGGAAACACCACTGGAGGGAATGCTTGAACTGATCTTCTTTGTCTCAGCCATGGTGCTCCCACGACAGGAGACAGATGTTGCCACTGCTTCCCTGCTGTGGTGCGAGCCCACCACAGACTATGCTCTCCAAAGCCCTGGGAGATGGTGCCTTAAGAGAAAATGTGATAAACTGTGCCACTGGATTGAAGCTGTTAAAAGGTCACTTGGTCAGAAGAGAGGGCTGGGCATGCCAGTACCAATAAACACACCAGCAAGGTTTAGTCAGTCTGCCAAGAAATTGGAGAAGTTGGGCCGCCTCCTGCAGCTGGGCTCTACAACCAGCTCTACACCAGCAGCAGGCTGCCTGCCACCGGTCCCCATAGCACTGGTGCCACGTATACCACAGCCTGGAAACCCAAGCTGCACTTCTGCAAGTTTCTGACAAAGACCAAGCGTGTTGTCTCCAAGACATGCCTGAGCTACCTCAAAATTCGCTAATTCAGATACCCATAGCAACACAGATGCAACAGGAAGACAGCAGCAGAGGTGAATACTCCACATACAAACCAAGCTGCTTGCCTGGATTTGAGATTTCCCAGTTACGCTGTTACAAGAAGACGGCTTAGCCGGCTTTAGGCCGTTCCGGCCAGGCCTGCGTGACCTATGTCCACATCCCAACTGTAACATAACCCTGTGCTGTCTCCATGTAGTTTCTGTATTTTGGTGTACTGACACTTATACAGCTGATTGCAAAGAGCACCAACTAAAAATTCTTGCAGCTGCGTAAGTTACTCAGAGGAAAAATGCTTACTGTAAAGTTGCACACGCAGTGGATCTTTGACTCAGCTCAATACTGTGTGAAAGGCACAAAGCAGCTCGTGAAACAGTATTTCCTCATAATATGGGGGGTGCCTCATGAGCGTGAAAAATGGAACAGAGATAAATATGAAAGGTCAAGAAAAAATCCCAAACTCTTCACTTTCCAAGCAAAAACCTGACAGGTTCTGAAAATATAAAAGCCATCTGCCCAGGTCCGGCAAACTCACGTTTTACTCACAGACAAGGAAATGAGCAATTTCTTTTAAAATCTCTATTTTTTCCATGTTTAGGCTTCTCCTGGGACCTCACACAGAGTTAATAAACTCTTTTGCTATTCTGGACATAATGTCAGAAACGCATATATGCTCCAAAAGACAAGAAGTTTATATTGACTAGGCCAAGAGCCACCACCTTTGATAAAATCTGCATGCACAAAAGAAACGCATTAAACCACCCGCAGAAAGCCCAACATTATAACTCAGTGCAGGCCTGCTGAATTTTCAATGGATCAAAATTAATTATATACTTCAGGGCAATTTTGCATGAGCCAGGGACTTTTCGCCTTCGCAGGTATATTTAAACATTCAGATGCACTGGAGAATTACATCATTAAACCTGCTGCAGAGTACCTGAAAAATGGACTACTGCCGAAAGTTTGTTTGTTTTGCGCTGCAATTTCCTGTCCGACTCTTGCTAACGATCGTTGCTAGTACTTCCGTCTGAATCACTTAATCATCTGACTGGGGAGGAAGGAGGGAAGGAAAAAGAAAGAGGGGAGAAAAAAATCTAACCAGGCTGAGCAATGCCTTTGGTCAATAGAGAACGGAGTCTTTCACAGAAGTCGGCTGCCTCCTCGGGTCACTGCTCTGAGATGGTGCCTCTACCCTCAAGAGGCTGCCAAAGGCCACAACCCTACCGTTTCCTCTGCCTGTGCCAGCGTGCCAGAAACCCAGCTGTCACGTTGCTACCGAGAGACAGTCAGAGCATCCACAAACGCTGGTGTCTGAAGGTTCCCCCACCCTACAGCAGCAGCTCTTCCCTGCCCTCACCTCTCCACCTGCGGCAGAGCAGCAAAGTCCCCGTCCGTCCCACAGACCTCCTTCCCTCAAGTCTCACCTCTTTCGCTCCCGTGCTCGCAGACATCTTCCACATTCGCTTTGCAAGTGTGCCAAGCTGTGCCTCATTAACACTCATGCAGTACAGAGATGCTCAGTCCGTATTTAAAGACTAAAGGAGAGAAACAGAGAGATTAAATTACTTGTTAAAAAAACCCACATGAAACTCCTATCAACAGAGACGTAGCGGACTTCAAAGGCAGTGCTGCATCACTACGCTCTTGGCCACTGACGCGCAGCTGCACGTCTTCCCGTGGTGACATGCTGTCAGGTGCTTACATTTTAGCTTGCCCGCTACTCAGGCTTTGCCTTCACCCAGGCCTCCCGCTGAAGCACACGCTGCGATGAAGAATGGGCTGCCCGACGGCTACCCACGGCCACGCACGCACCACTTCCAGCAAGAAGGATGCAGGGGCTGCAACGCACGCCTTCACAGGAACGGCACGCCATGTTATCCCTCGACGCGCGGCAGTCTCGCAGTCGCTGTGTCAAGACGTGGGCCGCAGCGGACCCTGGCCGAGGATCTGCCGCCCCTCGAGGCCGCGCACTACTTGAAAGCAGACTGAACGACCGCCACCCAGCGCTGTGGGGAGAGGCGGCCCTTCGGGCACCCTCAGCACAGCGGTGGCCCAACAAAGCTGTTCCTGCAGCCGCCAAAGCCGCGTTCTACCCTGCCCCCGCTGCAGAGCGGGGGCGTTCACTCCACTCACTACCTGAGCTCACGGTGCACACACAAAACTCCCGCGGCCCTCGGCGGAGGCAGCCGGCCGCCCGGGACTGAGAGGGGCCGGCGGCACCGCGGGACTGAGGAGAGGGGCCGGCTGCAACCCGGGACCGGCTGCAACCCGGGACCGGCGGCCGCGCCGACCCGGCCGGGGCCCGCGTGCTCCGCAGCGTCGGCCGCCCTGATTGGCCCGCGCGCTCGGGACCCTCTCCAAGGAGAAGGGGGGACGTGACCGGCTCGCCCGCGGCTAATGGCCGCCTGCCCACAAGATGGCGTCCCCGGGATGAGGCGCAGGGGCCGGCGGTCGCACCTGTGGGGTGGTAGTTGTCTCTGTACTGTAACCTGTGAAAGAAGGACAAGCAGGTGTTTAATACCGCGGTTGTGAAATCGATGAGAGGGACTGTGACAGCGTTACCTCGCCATCGAGGCTGGCCTGTGCAGGAAGCCGCTGGGAAGCCACGTGGCACGGTGTTTCTGCATGACTCTCAGACGCCCTCTTTCGCCAAGCTCTTTACCCGCCCAGGCGGTAAACGGCTGCAGCGGCAGGACTCATTGCTTCCGAGATTGCTTGGCCGAGGTGGGCGCTTCCGAGTGATCCATGATGGAAATGCTGCTCAGCCTGCATTCCCTGAGCTGGCAGGTACCAGTGTGCACAGCTTCTAGGAAATGGGGGGAGGGGGGGGAGAGGTGTTTCCACAGAAATAAACCAGGTTACTCCAGAAACAGCAATAAACCTGTAAAACACTTGAAATTTATTGTGATAGAACCGTGTAGAAAAATACTGATGATTTAAAAGCTGTATACTTCACTGCTCCTCCTAGCTCTCCTTCTCCGATGCAGGCTGAGCCACACTTCTCCCTCACATCCTCAGTGATTAAGCCTTCAGCTAAATATACAGAAATGAGTGTGCACAAATGGACAACTGTTTGAAGGAGACTGAGGTGATGCAGAACATCTTTGGTTTGGCATTGAATAATAAAAAAACAATGTGCCTGGAAAAGACCTGCATCAGAGGAGTTGACATCTAAAGAACACTGAGGCCACATTGTATTGGGTCTGGCTGAGATGTAGTTAATTCTCCCTACAGCAGCCCTCATAGTGCTGTGCTCTGTATTGGTTGATAACACACCAGTGTTTTGGCTACTGCTGAGCAGTGCTCCCA
The DNA here is from genome assembly GCF_947461875.1 of Haliaeetus albicilla. NCBI lineage: Eukaryota > Metazoa > Chordata > Aves > Accipitriformes > Accipitridae > Haliaeetus > Haliaeetus albicilla. The sequence continues at coordinate 61,850,169 of NC_091516.1, forward strand.
CAGCATCAAGTCTGCCTCTCCAACATTTTTCCCCCCCTTGATGGCAGGCTGAGACTGGGGAAGATTTTGGGAGGGGACACAGGCAAGACAGCTGACCCAAACTAATCAAACATATTCCATACCAGCTCAGCTATAAAAGCTAAGTAAAGGGAGATGGAAGGGGGGCATTTTTGTCTTCCGGAGCAACCACTACATGTACTGAAGCCCTGCTTCCCAGGAAGTGGCTGGACATCACCTGCTGATGGGAAGTAGAGAATAACATCATTTGTTTTCCCTTGCTTTCATGCATGACCTTTGCTTTCACTTTATTAAACAGTCCTTATCTTGACCCATGAGCTTCCTGTTACATTTTCTCTTCCCTGTCCAGCTGAGGAGGGGGAGTGATAGAACGGCATTGGTGGGCACCTGGCACCCAGCTGTGGGAGCACTGCTCAGCAGTAGCCAAAACACTGGTGTGTTATCAACACCTTTCTAGCTACCAATACAGAGTACAGCACTATGAGGGCAGCTATGGGGAGAATTAACTCCATCTCAGCCAGACCCTATACACACATAGCTAGACTTTTATGCTCTACAGAGTGCTACAATCACAGACAAGGGCAAGAGCAAGCTGTTCTGCTACCTGCAAAAGTGGTATCTTTTCGGTTTCAGAAGGCAGTGGTGGTGATAATGATAGAAAAATGAAAAGACAGTTTGGATGCCTTCCGAGGCCTGTGAACTCAGTAAGGTTTGCCCATTGCTAACATGCAGTGCTGTCAAATTTCTTGCCTTTAGAGATGTGCTGCTTTCTAAAATGGACTGGGAAGGAGCACTCTCCTGCTTCAGACTGGAAGGACTGCCTCCTTCCTTCATCTGCTCAGGAGACACTCTGGCCTCTCCCACTGGCCAGAGTGCATTCAAACAGCAGTGTATCTCTTGAAAACAATAATTTTCCTTTTCTCTCACGCTTCCTGAAGTCCTTCCTTCCTCCTAAAAATAACAACCAGCACAATTTGAGATATTCTATAAGGCACTTTGTACTCTTGCTTTCTCAGAAGACTGAGAATCCTCAGACATGAAATACCAAATAAATCACAAAAACAGAGCAATGTGACCAAACGTGGTAGGCCAGATTCTTAAGAAACAGAAATTGATACAACTCTGCTGAAATCCTTGCAACTAAGCCAACTTAAGTGAAAGATGGTGGGCCTGGGACATAGGCCTAATACACTGTTCCTTTTTAGTCTTGTGTTTGAAGTGGTGGAATGCAGTATTCAGTGCTGAGAAAGGTTGCGTATATCTAAAAGACGTCAAGTTTCTTTGCACCACCTGCATTCCCTTCATCTAACATTTCCCTCGCTATCACATAACCCCTTTCTATCAAATATCTACATGACTTTTGCAGTAGCTTCTCTCAGAGTTTCTGAAACAGTGATACTGGTTAGCAAAACACTGTTGGAGGTGGTTTTGAAGAAGCTACCAGAGAAGTACATGGCCTCATGGCTTGGTTGATGAAAGCACATATTGCTCAAGCCTGTCTCCCAGACATTGTTTTGTGGCAATAAGACATGTGCAGACCTGAGCATATCAACAAGAGCTCTCATGCTGCAATTACACACATTCAGATACAGGATTTCTGGTTGCCCCTATTAAGATTCCTCAATCTCCACCGGCTGGAGCTGTACTGTAGACCAGATGACCATGTATGATGGAGTGGCTGTGTATGACATTCTCCATGCAAAAATACTACTTCAGCATTTGCTAAAAAAAACCTGGAGAGCTGTTAAGTCTGCTTTCTCCTCAATTTTATCCAGCTAGAAGATAAACCCCAGACCCAGGACAACACTTTGTGGGCCATTAATAAAGCACAGAAGGTGACAGAACTCTAAAAGACAGTTTAAGTTTATGGAAAACTGCAGTGCAACAATGAAATTTAAAATGCACATAGGCTTTAAGAATGCCTTTGGTGCAGTACATGTCAGAAGGTCATAGCTCTGAAGTCTTCAAGATGCCATGTTTAGGGCAATCAACTCCTCCAGTCTTCCAGCACTGGAACTTGAGAACGCCAGGATGCCACATGAACATCAAAATTGGCAGCAGCTGCCCATTCAAGACAGATTGGTATAGGTCTTTCACAACGTTACACCTGAAACTCTGATGGTGTGAGCTCATGAGGTGTTAACATCTCACCAGTACTTGCTAGAAGTTGCGGGCATAAAATGCGGGATGTCTCTGTAATAAAAGTCTGATGGACTGTTCCCAGGCTGAGCATTATTAGTCCTCCTCCAGCTACTGCTGACCCACTAGAATGAACATGAATTGTCTTCCTGATAGATACTTTCACCTTCCAGTAAATTAGATTGATTGCAGGAGCCAGGTCCTGCATACTACTTTGGGACATTTTGGAAAGACAGATGAAGTGAAAATACCATAGAAGGATCATGATGAAGAAGAAACCTACTCCTACTGATGCAGATCCCTAAGCCTTGCCTGTGAATTTAAATGTTTCCTCCTGCTGTTACCTAGGTCCATCAAAAAAGAAGAAAAAAATGCTCATTCTAACAAGAATATACTAACAAGGCAGTATGGAGAACCTTACCCCTCATTCATATGCCAGCCACTACAACCTGTGTGAAGAATGTGCTCCAACCAATCTGGTTAGAGTCTGCTTTTAATTATCTAGAAATTTATTTTGCAACGTAGCAGGCTGTGTTCTGTTCGACTGCTGATTTTTGCTCTGCAATAATTTATTTTTATGATAAAAGATCTTCAAGGTCAATAAAGATGGGCAAAAAATGTTAAAATGGTTTAGAATATGAATTTAAAAATAAAATGGATGAGTAAACAACACATTTCTCACAGCTTTGTCCAGTAGTGTGTAGACACACTTTTTGCCTTGACGCTTGCAGGCTGACGGCATCTGTGCCATATTTTCCTCTGCAAGTAGCAAGAGGGGAGGTTGGAATTAATATTTGTTTAGGTCTTTTTTTAAGCTAGCTTTATATAGTACAAACCCAAAAGGCATGCAGAAGCTAAAGTTTATAAAACCCTTGTTTTTCATCTCCTTTTCCAATGCGAATCCTGAATACTCTTCAGATATTTCATCATTTAACATCAGGAGACCAGAATGCTGTGCATGACACTGCTCTATTTGTCAGTAGCAAAGATAAGAAGCTTTAAACAGGGGCAAAACAAGGAGGTTTTAGAGATGGGCTTTACTCTTGCACCAGCCTGGTAAGTATCAGATTGCATTGTCAAACAATTTAGCATTTTGTTTATGAACATTTTTTACTAAAGATTGCTCATTTGTTGCCTCTGTTGTTTCCTCGGGCTATTCTTTTGGGATAGCAAGGACAGCTGGCTTCCCCCTCAGCCATACTGCTCACGTGTCTGTGTGTGAATAGGCTTCTCCAGCTTTATAAAAGCTATCCCAGTTTTAACTTTCACAGTGAAAACAGACTGTTGTACAGCTGGCTGTCAGTGCAAACTGCATTCTGCTCCTTACTCTGGAAGGTGGGGAAGTTTCCAGACATCATACTGCAGGGGATTTTATGTGTAAAGAATACACCTCCTCAAAGCTACATTCAACAAGTCCATCAATGTCATTTCCAGCTTAATCCCACCTGCTTCACAGTGATCGTGGTTGCTTGTCTTGTGCTTGACTTTTCTATCTGACATGATTTATACCCAGATTCTGATGTCCTGGCTCTGGCTGACTAGCCTTTGACTTCATGCACGGGTCTGTGCCATTCCTTGCAACAACACAAGTAAAGATCTTTTGTGATAGTTCTTACTAGTAAAGGACACCCTTCTTTCACCCTAACTCCTCTAAGTAATCCTGTGCAACTGCTCACTTTAACACCCTCAATTTGAACAACACTGAAACAACGTTCTACTTCCAGGAAAATTCCCATCAAGACCAAAATAATTGTTTGTGATTCTTTACTCTTTTCTACGCAAGAATAGCAAAGAATTCAACACAGACTAATTTACTTTACTTCCTTCAATTGCCTCTGCCTGATGAAAACACAGAAGACCCCTGGAGACCAGAAAGAAGAAGCTGAGAGCAACAAAAAATTCAAAACACAATTATAGCTCCCAGTTCAAACATATCTGTTTACCTCCTTTGCTTCTACTCTACCCACTCTAGCTAGGTTTCCTACAGAAATAAGGACTGTGGATGGCTCCTTGACCACGTCTGCATCCATTGTCATCTTCAGTTTGACAGGAGAGCCAAAAAGGTGATTAGCCACTAGTAGGTGTCTGTGCAGGACTGAGAAAACACACAGCCCCTGCTAAAAGGACAGTGACTGCAGGAAGAACATGATAAAGCAAGACCCAGGTGGTGGGAAAACTTTATAAATACTCTTAATGGCAAACAAAGCATTTGCCAATACTTGCGTCATCGTCCATATCTACCTACATCCATCAGCTTGGAGAGAAATCCTCAGGAAAACATACACTATTAATTCTGCTATTTATTGAACTATTCACTTGTTTGTAGCGCACTGCCTGTACCTGTCTTAGACTGCAAGCTCCTGAGGACAAGTCCCCGCTTTGTTTTGCTTGCACAGCAATAAGCACTAAACAAAAACTCTGGCTAATGTTCTTTATCTGGGACATCTGGCATGCAACCCAAACAACCCCTGTTTGTTCCAATATGGCAAAATCGATCTTGTCACCCCAGTTATCAGGGTAATTTAGGCAGGCTGCAAAGGAAGTAGCAGTGGCACAGAATATAACCTCCTCTTGCAGCTGCTAAAGCACAGAGTAACAACAGAAGCCAGAGCTGTGGTTCAGAAGGATGATTTTCCTTTCAGCCCTGTGTATCTTTCCAGGCAGTAAGATGACCACAAAAAACTGCAGAAATTGATGTAAATGTAATGCCTAGCCAGGGGATTAACTTGTTCATCAGCCATTTTCTGCATGCCATGCTAATTCAAGTACTAAAAAAGCATCCTGCAAATTGATGCCTGTACAGTATGTGGTCTATTAATTGGCTGTTAAGGTTAGAAGAATACTGATTAAGAAACAGGAAAACGATTTGTTACCACTGTCGTGGTTTAACCCCAGCCGGTAACTAAATACCACGCAGCTGCTCACTCACTCCTCCCCCTGCAGTGGGATGGGAGAGACAATTGAAAATAAAAAGTAAAACTCATGGGATGAGATACTAACTGTTTAATAGAACAGAAAGGAAGAAACTAATAATGATAATGATAACAATAATAAAATGACAATAATAATAAGAGGATTGAAATATACAAAACAAGTGATGCACAATGCAATTGCTCACCACTCACCGACCGATGCCCAGTTAGTTCCTAAGCGGTGATCCCCCCAGCCAACCCCTCCTAGTTTATATACTAGACATGACATCCCATGGTATGGAATACCCCTTTGGCCAGTTTGGGTCAGCTGTCCTGGCTATGTCCCCTCCCAGCTTCTCGTGCCTCTCCAGCCTTCTTGCTAGCTGGGCATGGGAAGCTGAAAAGTCCTTGACTTAGTCTAAACCCTACTTAGCAACAACTGAAAACATCAGTGTGTTATCAACGTTATTCTCATACTAAATCCAAAACATAACACTATACCAGCTACTAGAAAGAAAATTAACTCTGTCCCAGCCAAAACCAGGACATCACCATGAGCAGCTTCAAGCTTCAGGCAGCTTCAGTGTAGATTCTAACTATATATTTATTTACAGTCTATTATTACAGCAAACTTCCACAAGAAGGGGCCAAAAAGTAAAAAAAAAAAAACCCAAACACCAAACATCCTGTAAAGCAGCTTTTGTGCCAACACTGACAAACCACTTAGCATTTCCCACTGCTGAGGTTAAGTGCTGGAGCATGTCAGAGCAGACCAAGAAATATTTTGAGGAGGCAGAACTTCATCAGGCTGCTTTGTTTTTCTAATTTTAGGAACAGCCAGAGAGTATCAGAGGACAAAATGCTATTTCAGATGACAGGGTAGACATGAGACACTGAATCTGGAAAGAGAAACCTTCAGTGACTGCGTCAAGGGAGAATAATTCAGGTCTGTAGGCAGAATTCCCCATTGCCTTGCCACTTGTGACTTTATACCAGTGCTGCTACATGTGATGCAGTCAGAATGACAATCTCTTTCACCTGTTTTTTACAAATATAAATTAAGACCAAACTGAAAAGGCAGTGGTCATTTAGGCCTGCTCCTTAACATGTGTTACACACCTATTCCCAATGTAACATAAAGTGCACCGATGTTGACAGAAACAAAGGAGTACACTGATGTACGCCTACATTAATGGGATGCTTCTCTGTCAGATCTTTTGGTGTATTTCTATCTCTGTCACCCTGTCAGTTGCATAAGTCTATTCTCACAATAATTAAAAGAAGATCCTTGCTTTGCACTCTCCAGGTTGCATCACACAATGTTTTACACATTTTTATCCAGACTGTTCAAGGGCACATATCAAGAGAGCTACAAAAATGCTGCTTGTGGTCAAGTAATCAGGGCAATGCTAGCAAGAAACTTGTCACTCATCAGAGAAGGAAAATGCAGCATGATTTTTGCAGCCCTTATTGTAAGAAATAATTGCTGTTCTAGCATTTAATGCAAAAACAGTTGTCATTTCTGGCGTCTAATCCCTGGCAGATGGAAACGCAAGTTTGCAGCTTAGTGCGTTAGTGATCCTTCATTCTGTTGGTTGTGTGGTAATACCAAATGCAGAGCAAATGCATTACAGATCAGTAGGACAGAACCAATGAATAACAAAGCAGTCAGATAATGCCTCAGAGATACCTTTTTCTTTCACTATATACACATTCTTGTTAGGACTTCAGCTCCAGACTGTCCCCCACTGACCATAGCAAGTCTCACTGCCTCCCTCTCATGTGGTCAAGATATTTTCCTGAATACTGCAGAACGTGATAGCTGTCAGACCTCTCCCTTTCTGGAAGAAGCAAGTCCAGTGATGAGTAGGTTTAAAAGTTATTAGCACTCCATCCTGCTTCAGAATACATTAGCCAGTTCGTACACCTGAAGAAACCCTATTGTATTAAGAAATCAGGCCAAAGTACTTCTTTCATGGTTTGGTGAGGGCTTTTTTCCTAGCAGTACATTCCAGACCAGGAAAACTGGTCTTCTTTAGCTTCATAACTTGCTCCCACAATAAAGGAGATCTTTGAAAACCAAGCATACGTGTTGGTGATGTCTGCTGCTAACTAGCACCCAGCCCTGCAGTGGCAGGGAAGGGGGTATTCCAGGCCTGCAAGGACATCCCAGTCTGCTCCACGACTAGGTTTGCTCTTGCCTTTGGCATAGCATACAGACAAAGCACTGAGAATTCAGTTAAAATAAATCTGAGTTACATGCCTCTATGTGTCCCCTAGAGTTCCACAAATTCATCTTTAGGGAATGTTTTTCTTGAGATTATTCTAGATTTGTGAGTTTAAGCAGATCATGCAAGAGAATTAGTAAACCTGCAGATAAAAATCTTTAAAAAGAAGCCCTGAAATGCTGAATGCTGCTGAATGACCTCATAAAATCAGGAGCATAAAAGCCTTTGCATTGTTATTAGAAAATACTCTGAGTTTCATGGAAGAATAAACATCAGAATAGGTTCGAACACAGTTCCTCTTTCACTGATTGCACGTGCTTTCACTGGTCACAGACAAGCAGTAGGAAGCCAGAGTCGGGAGCAAGTCTGCTGTCCCTGTGAAACTGCAGTCACCTCCATCAGGACCCATTGTGCTTTAAGGAAACCACTTTGTATCCAAAGCATGAAAAACTGCATTTTGGAAAAAGGCAGCAGCTCCCTTCACAACTCAGCCTTCCTGTTAGTGGTTGAACAAGTAGGTCTGCTTGGCACTGTGACTTGGGCCAATAATTACTGGTTTCTTGTTGCTCTGCTATTGATGGTGTGTTGCTGTGTCAGGTGTTGCTGGGGTGGAGCTGCTAGTATGTTTCACTTGGACAGTCTGGTTTCTTGTTGCTCTGCTATTGATGGTGTGTTGCTGTGTCAGGTGTTGCTGGGGTGGAGCTGCTAGTATGTTTCACTTGGACAGTCTGGGCTGTTTTCTTGTTTTAATAAATTCTATCATCCCTTTGGGTGCCCAGAGCATTCTTCAAAAAACTTCATTCAGTAACAGAAAGCTTGACCAGGAAAGTCCTCCCGTGCTGGGCAGGATGCATGCTTGGCCTGCAGTGATTCTTGGGAGCAGAAGCACAAGGCAATACAGCTTCAAATCCACATGCTCTCTCCCCTCAAGCTCTGACATTGCTGTGGAAAAAAGAAATTTTTCAAAGTTCATGGCTATATGCCAAGAGTGGATGAGCAGGTGAGTCTATTAACAGGAGTACTTAGACATGGGAAACAAGACCACCAGCCACCATCTTCTCTCTGGCTTAGATTCTCACTGCCTGCTGCTGTAGGGTGATGGTCCTTCTACCTATAGCAATGAAAGAGGAGGATGACACCCCATGCATTGCAACATCAGCTTTGAAGTGAAGAAAGAGTCCAAACTTGGGCTAAACTGACAAGCTGTGGTTCAGCAGGGGTGGTGCCAGCTGAGGAGGAGCTCACCTCCCCTGTCTCTGTTCAACCAGCTGCCTTGGCAGCACATCCTGGAGGGACGACCGCACCAGCTCCACAGTACAACCACAGCACACCTGCAACCGGGTGCTCAGCCAACCACCAGCCAGGTGTATCTGTCTGTGACGCTAAACAAGGGCTCTGGGGCCCTCTGTGTTGTGCAATACCTCCTCCTTGCAGGGATATGCATATAAATATGGTGGGGGGGTGTTTTATTACAAGGCAGGTGAGTGTATGTATGTATGTATGTATCTATCTATCTATCTGTCTGTCTATCTATTTTTTTTCTCTCTGTGTCACTAGCACTACAGAGTCCTCTACATTCTCCCAGGCCAGTCGATAGTATTTTTAGCCAAATTCCCTATTCTTGCTAATAATGCAATTGTTTTGTAAAAAATCTGAGTATGGGCTGCAACCTGCTCCTGTGGATAGTGCTTCAGAGGCTCTCACCAGGATGCTGCTGTGCCAGTGGTGCCCCTGTAGGAATAAACACAATTGCTTCCCTCTTCCATCCCCAGCACCATGTGCTCTTAGTGTCATCCTTAGCCTTGGACTGCTGCTGTTTCCTCCTCTCCTGCCCTCTTCACACACAAGCACTCCTGCACCAGCACCACACTGCACAGTTTAGGTTCTTTCTAGAAAGAGGCAACAGGACAAAACACCCATCCTCAAGCTGTGACTGGAGATGATGGAGAGTACCAGAGTGATCTTTGAATGTGGTGACTTTGCCTGAGCTAGCAGAATAAGTCTAGCAACATGGAAAAAAGTTGCGTTCATAGTACAGAGCTATGTACTTCTTAAAACCGTAACCTGGCTTGTTTGCAGGAGTGGTTGTAGACACCCTGACTTTGATAATCCTGCTTAACCACAGAACCTGTTTTATATCTCCACTGTTGCCATTGTCCAAAATGTGCCACAGAGCTATTCAATTAGCTTTCGTCCAGTCTTATTGTTATGTCCTAACAATTTAGTTAAGAGTGATACATTATTAGGTCTGGAGAGAGGAAGAGGTAGGCTAATAGGGAAAAGGAAGAAAAGGTGCAAGTGCACCTCAGAAAGCCACAATTGCCTCAGAGAGGATCTGCACTTACCATGCCAGAATGTTTCATAACCTGGTCCTGAGTAGTTTTTCTGCACATCAGTGGCTTGTTGGCTTAACGCTGATTTCCGCCATGGTTTTACCTTCACTCATGAGGTTTCCATGGAAACTTCTATGCCTGAGAAACTGTGAAGACCCAGCTGTAGGACTGGAGAATACATAAATCAGTAAGCAGGGAAGTAAGTCAGAAAAAAGCAAGGGATTCAGATGTGCACCTTTTCATCAAAGCCACACCTGAACACTTTACAGAGGACAAGAAAAGTGCCTTTTCCTAGCAAAAGCCGTGAGTTACAGAATCAGGGCACAGGCTAGTTAAGAAGATGCTGAACTAAAATCTAGAGAGCATGAGGAGGATGTAGTCTTCTTGCATGAAAATATTTGATTAATAACATCAACCTAGAGTCTGATAACACCCTGCTTTCCCCAACTTGTCCCGGGCAAGACTTTTGACTTTCCTAGCCTTGAGATCATAATCAACTTCCCTCCTTTTCTAGTAGCATAAATTAGTTTTAACCAGTATCTCATAAGGGAATAACTCTCCTGTATCTTCTTCTTCCCACACTGTTCTCATCCCCCCTTCTTCCTTCTCTACTTGATGCAGTCCAATAAACCAGAATTTGATTTGCTGGCTTGACCTAGTATGTGCACTGAGGGATGTGCTATGTGGTAGAATTTTTAATTTTTTTTCTAAAAGTGAGAGGCACACTGCACACAACTGTCAGGTACTAGCCACAGCACAGAGTAGCTCATACTCTACAGATCACAAACAAAAGACTGGGGAACAAGGTGTTGCAAAAGTGGACTTAGTTGTTTCCCTCCCTTGTTGTTGTGGTTTAACTCCAGCTGGCAACTAAGCACCACACGACGCTTGCTTACTCCGCCCACAGTGGGATGAGGTAGAGAATCAGAAGGGTAAAAGTGAGAAAGCTCATGGGCTGGGATAAAGACAGTGTAATAGGGAAAGCAAAAGCTGTACATGCAAGCAAAGCAAAACAAGGAATTCCTTCACCACTGCCCATGTCAGGCAGGTGTTCAGCCATCTCAGGAAAGCAGGGCTCCATCATGCCTAACAGTCGCTTGGGAAGACAAATGCCATCACTCCCAACGTCCCCCCTTCCTTCTTCTTCCTCCAGCTTTATGTGCTGAGCATGACATCCTGTGGTCTGGAATATCCCTTTGGCCAGTTGGGGTCAGCTGTCTCAGCTGTGTCCCCTCCCAACTTCTTGTGCCCCCCCCCCCAGCCTACTCTCTGGTGGGGTGGGGTGAGAAGCAGAAAAGGCCTGGACTCTGTGTAAGCACTGCTCAGCACTCACTGAAACATCCCTGTGTTACCGACAGTGTTTTCAGCACAAATCCAAAACACAGCCCTATACCAGCTACTATGATGAAAATTAACTCTGTCCCAGCCAAAACCAGCACACCTCTTTACCACTATATTTAATACCATTTAATATATATGGTGAAATACTTTGCATAGTCATCTTGATTAAGATGCTCCTAAAAGATACTCATAAAAGAATTAAGATACATGAAGAATTAAGCTACTTGCTTAAGCAAGTACCTTCTTCTGCATACCTGACTCTCAGCTACAGCATCTATGGCAGCGTTTCCGCTGGCTGGTAGTTGCATGCACACAGCATCAGCTGTATTGGGAGTAAAACTGAGGACTGTGCTCCTTTTTTCCTAAGAACTCAAACTAATCTGCTAAATGAATTGACTCCACTTCTCAGTGACCTTCAGGGGGGGCACAGTTGCAGTCTAATGCTCCCTACTTAAAACATGCACATTTTTTGTCAAGGGTAAGACACCATACAATCTTACTTTCAAAGATGTCTCAGGAGACTGGAGGTTAAAATCATGCCATTTGCAATTACTCTTTATAGGACACAGCAGACACAGCCTGTGCTTAGACAAACAGAAAGCAATTACTTCTGTTGCTAACTAGGCCCTTTGATCACTTTATTGTCTAACAAGTTGTTATTATTTTACTAACTGTCCTTAATCCGTTCCTGTGATGAAGTCTTATTTTCCACTACTGTCCTTCTGAAAAGAGTCTCTGTCTTTGCAAAATTTTCTTTTCTTGCTCTGAGTTGTTAGTGGTGTCAAGGTTTCATGGAAGTACTGGAGTCTTCATTAGTCAGGTATTTGCACAGCAAAGCTCCTGTTTGACTTAATGCGTAAGGGAGTGAGAAGCAGAAATTTCCATAGAAGACAAAAAGAAAATGATACCTGCTAATGTGAGAAAGGCAGCTCGCAGGGATTCACATCCTCAGGAAAGTCAATTCAATGCACAGGGCAAATCACTGCCCCAGAAGAGATATGGGACCAGGGCTGCTTCATACACAGGGTGCCGGTTTCCCCAGCCTAATACATGGTGTTTCAGTCACTCATTCTTCCTATGGATGACCTGAATTCATAATTGTTTAGTCTTTTCCCAAAATTTGGGAAATTTCCATGCTGCCCTCTTCTTTCCCCCCAATAAAAATACATGATTTGGGTTTTGATACCAATCAAAACAGGTTTGTCAAACTGCTTGTATCTAGCCATCAAACCAGGAAGCTATTCTCCCAGATCCAGTTAGAAATAGAAATCTTTTGGAAAAGGAACTTTTAATACCTTTGCCTTGTGCTGCATGTCAATATGCAGTAACTCCAGAGCACAGGCTTTTGCCTTTTGCTCTCAGGATAACAGTCCCAACAAAAACTTACTACAGGATTCAGAGTCCTTATTACCATGATGACTATTAATAATTGCTAGATATATTTTAAAAAGTGGCAGGAAAAAACACTTTAGGGAAGTCAAGTTAATCAACATGTGACTAATTTTCTAACACAAGTTACCAAGTCACATGTTTTATCGGATATTCCTGTTGCCTGTAGAGAGATGGATATGTATAATCCCTCTTTGCCACAGAAAGGACACTTCAGAGAATTTTGGCAGAGATTGCCACAGAAGGAGTTTTATGTTCATTAGATGCAGAGCTGGAGCACAATGGGGACCTGGGGATCTTCAGCAGGTCCACAAGGAACCCTTCCTGACAACATAAATTTGCATGCCCTTAGGCTGTTTTAATTTGCACCAAAGGTTAGATCAGTCTCTGAGTACTGCCTGGCAGATAAAAGGCAGGCTGGAGCCACTTGGATGCCCAATATCAGCTTCTAATGATCAAAAAGGCTGCTTGCCAAGTAGACTGGAAGGGAGATTGACCAGAAATGGAAAAGGATCACTGTGTAAGTAAATGATACTGGATAATCTCATTCATTTGTTCTGAAATAGAAAGCTTACAAATACTGTAAAAGTCCAAACAGTGCTAAATATGTAGCTAATGCTAAAGAGTTGACACTTGTGAAAGAGGAGAAAGTGAATACAGAGAACATCAGTAGTTCTGCAAAAGTACCACTTTGAAGAATGCTTACAAGAAAAAAAATCAGGTCCTACAAGAAGAGCCACTGTGCCCTGGAGCTGCTAACTGCAAGGATTTCTATTTAAATATATATTCTCCCACAGCTTCCAAGAGGTGAGAAATGTGCTTAATTTTCTTTCAGCCTCCTTGACATTTTCTGGTGCTGTTCTTATGTTATCTACATCAGTTTAAACCATTTCAGCTGTAGAAATTGTATTTACATGCAGGTTTGCTTCACATACTATTGTCTGCTTATAACAGTATTTGAGTAGCTTAACATTTATTTAGGATTTTCTGGTAATGCACACTTGTTTTACTATGTGATCGCTTTCATAATGTTTGAAATGGTGCATGCCTGCCTGCCTTTTAGTCTTGGAGTTGACCATAACAGACGTTCGCCGTTTACACTGTGTTGTGCTTTGTTAAAACGGTTTTATTGGGGAGCAAAAAGACCAGCTTTCTGTTCAACTTATCCTGAATTCTCCATTCTAAGGACCAAGTGGAAACCTTTGGAGCTGCAAAATAGAGAAGGTCCAGGAAAGCTGAGAGTGCAATACACAGCTATAGATGGGAAGATACCCAAGAAGAACAGTGAGAAGGCGAAGTTACTTTCTTGGCATGTAGGACCGAGAAGAATATAGCAATATACGGAAGTTCTGGATCCAAAGCAAGGAAATGGAAAAGCATTCATGTTATAGGTTAAATAACCTACAACTATTGCATTATAAAACTTAAGCACTTGCACCACATTCTTTTTCTTGCATTTGAACTTTTGCATCTGAAAGAAGCATCCTCTTACTCCCAGTCAAAATCATCAGGAGTGTTAAAAGACATCTCAGCAGTCTGATAATTAAGTCTTCATTGAACATCATTGAGATTTTAGGTACAAGTTTTATTGTATGGGCACTGAACACTGCTGTTCGTTCTGGAGTGTAGAAGTCACCAATTTTATTAAAAGTCTTTTGCTATCAGGCCAAAATATCTAATAAGATATCATTTCAGACCCTAACTTAACACCTCAGATTTTATGGAAAGCTATATCTGCCTAAATCCTTCTCAGTAAAACAAGAATTGCTCACTCACATAGCTAAGCCCTTCTCTGTCTTGCTCACTCCAACATCTAAATCCAGGTCTGAGCTACAGGGTAGCAAGTACCTGAATCCTGTAGGCTGCATCATCGCTGTTAACAGCTGGTTACATCTGCATCATCACTTCTGTTTATTCCAAATTCTGTGATAAAGGGACGAAAGTGGAATGGAAACATAATGGCCTTCTGCTGCTAGAGGTGATCCAGCATCCCAGATAATGCCTACCAGCACCTGATTTTTCAATATGCATGTTTTTATGGGCAAGTTTAAAAGGCCAGAGGGTTGCACTAGAGTGAAAGGAAGAAACCCTATGCCCCAGGAGGAGAGGCCTGATCCATGTTTACAGGGTTCAGGTCAGAGTTTTGCTGACCAAATTCCTGAAGAAGCAGTACCTTGCTCCCTTAAGGATTCCATAAAAAGTCCACTTTCTTTTACAATTGGAATTGTGGAGATTAGAAGGACTCATGCATATGCAATTTAAAATGTAAAGCAAAACAATATTCATTATCAAAAAGTCAGTATGTTTTAGAATAGTTGCTACAGGAATCCATACTTTTCCATAGAATCCTACTGGAATATTACTTCTCTGTAACAACAAACATTTAAAAAAAAAAAACAACTTAGACTGCTGTAAAGCCATTTGAATTCCAACTTTAATGATTTCCCCTCCTTTCTTTTCTTCCACAGGGACAACTGAATGCAAACATTGTTCCGGTTGCTATCTCAAGATTTATCTGTTCTCCTTTTGGCAAATGGATTTTCCCTCTCCCTCTCTAGTGTGCCTGGCTGGGCATTTAAACAAACTAGATCCTAAGTAATAGACTCCTAGAGGAGTATCCTGGATTGCAAGCATTATATCAAATTATCAGGTCAGAAGTATCACATTCAGTGACAGACAGCCTTACAGAGACCGTCATCTCTACTACCTTGGAATTTCCTCAGTTACTTTCCTTAATAATTTACATTTAATCAGTACAAAGAGAAGTAATAGTACAAAAGCTCACAGTGGCATTGGGCCATCTAGTAATTTGCAGACAACAGCAAAAGTATGTTTATACTGTGATGACTGCTTCTGTACGGGACTGGCGTAACTAGCTGCTGAGGGGCAAAATCTCTGTAGAGGCATAGCTGTGACATTGTAATTCATGCTGAAACTCGATTACAATGCATCCACAGTATTTTACTGGGAGATTCAGTTTCTGGCTTATGTGACTTAAGAGGGAAAATATTTTGCTTTTTGGAAAAAACTCTTTAAAATGAGTGAGGAGAACAGGATCTAATTCTGTTTTGCTCCCTTCTTCATGTTCTTTTCCCCTTTTTGTGTTGTTTGGGGTGGTTTTTTCCCTACTCCCTAACTAAACCTGCCTGTACTCCCAATAATGGACTAAATTCAATCTCAGCCTGTAGGCATCATCAAAGAGGAAGAGGAGACTGAAAATAAAGTGGCGAGTGATTTCCAAGTACACCCATGTTTCCACACCAGGGATTGTCTTATTAAATGCCTGTTCACAAGGAGGTTTGCTTGGCTGCTGGCTTGTTTTTCCCCATCAAAATGGTCTAAGAGTTTTGGATTACCTATCTTTAGAGTTCCATAGGCAGCTGAGCAGATGGCATTTAAAGCTGAACTTTTGAAAATAAGTTTAAATAATGCATTTTAAAATATTTTAAATGAACATTTTGTCAGGACCCATGCCAGTTAAGGTTCATGCATTTGGTGAAAGGGACATCTCAATGTCATTAGCAGAGTTACAGAATACCTCGCCTTTCTTGTTTAGGTCAGACTGCAGCCAGTTCTTTCTACGGGAATCAGTTTCCACTCATTCCCACAGGTCTTTAATCAGCAAAACACTCACCATTAAAGCAACGGTCTTGAAGCTGTGGTACGTGCTCTTATGAAAGGTAATCCGGCCTCATTTTCAGCTGCTTCCCAAAGAGGTTTCGGCTCAGCTATAGTCTGGGCAGACCTTTCCTCTTCAGAATTTTTGCTTGAAATTGTACCCATATTATCAATCTTGAAATTTTGTTTAGGAGGCACTGCTTAAGCCTCTCATGTCACTTATTTTTAATAAACTTTCTTTTTTCTTGTTGGTTTGAGTGTCAGCTGTCAAGGTTGTTGCTTCCCATTTTCAAGACTTTTACCTTTACATATTCTACTCATATTATTGATCTACCCTTGGGTGGCTGAAACTGCCCTTGGGGCTGACAGCTGACCTGGGCAGCAACCTGGCTCTTGGAAGTGGAATTAGACTAAAAACTGGGGAAGCATTTTATTAAAAATTCATTCCTTCATCTGCCCCTTGCCTCCTTCCCTCCATCCCATCTGCCTCCCTTCCTCCTTTTCTTCCTCTCTTTTTTCTTTCTCTTTCTTTCCTTCCTTCTTCCTTCCTTCCTTCCTTCCTTCTTTCTCTCTCGCTTTATCTACTCCCATCTCTCTTTCTCTGTCTTTCTCTTTTCTACAGACCTGCAGGCTTCTCTTTATCCCATGTCACAAGGCAGTCTCTGTGTAAATGTTGCCACTGACCTGATTTTTTTTTTCATTCCTCCTAACAAAATGTATATTCTTCATAACACATTGCGTGTGTGTGTGTGTGTATGTACACACACGTATGACTCTACACATGTGTGTTATAGTCTGCTTAAAAGAGGAGGAAAAGCCAACTACAGTCCTCTTGGGAGAGGCGGGCAATGTGTCCCGCTTTGGTGGACACATCTGCAGCTGCCTGCCTCTGGGCCCAGTGTTGGAGGTTGCTGACATAGGAGGTTGCCACTGCCTGTCCCCAGCCCTTCTCCCACCTGCATTGACACCTGTGGGCTCCCTTCTGTCCCTCAGAAACATGGACCAGCACCGGGAAACCCTGCCCCAGTGATGCACAGGGATGCCAACCAGGACCCTGGCTTTCCCTCACCATGGGGGTTCTTTGGGCGGGCTTGGACAAAGAAGCCAGGAGGCCACCTGCATCCTGACTGCCTGCTCTGACCTTAGGACGAAGTCATGGCCCCATGCCGCAAAAGCCAACATCCAGCCTCAGCAGCCCTTCTCTAATTAGCTTTTTTCCCCTCTACGTCTCTTTCTTAATCTGCCATTCCCAGATTCCTTCACAGTCAGCTATCCCTTTTATGCCTCCTGGAAAGCATTATATATAGCGCAGGGCTATAAATAAGACTAGCAATGTCATGGTAACCATGGTAACCAGTAGGCTTCAAACACGGATGTGTGTGAGATTTATAGGAGGCTGCCCTCGACTTTACAGCCAGATGATCTGTCCTTCTTAAAACTACACTGCTTGGAATTTGGATTTCCCACCTGACACAAAAATTCTTTTTTTTTTTCAAATACTAAGCAAGGAACTGGACGTTTTTCCCTTTTTTAAAATAAATGGGTGTTGAAAAGAATGCCTGAAAGTGGATACCTTCTTTGGATGCTGATTGCAATGGTATTTCAAAAACTTTTTCATTTCAGATAAAGGGAGAAGCTGTTCTTGCTCACCATGCATTGTAACTGTTAGGTCTCATCTCTTGTTGCGAGGGAGAATTCAATTCACTGCAAGGATGAAATGGGTGTATTCTGATCTTCTGTGCTGGGCAGAATATCAAAGGTTCAATTTCTTGAAAATAAATGCAGCAACTGAAATGCAAAGAAGACACAACTGGCATCTTTCAATAGCTATATAGTAAAAAGGTGCTGCTTGGTTCCCCAAAAGTTGTAACTCGTGACACAATTTGCACATGAAGCAGAGGAGGCCTTCAGGTACCTTTGCAGCGGGGTCTCTGCAGCAAAGCAGCGACATCCATGTAGACAGTCTTTGTGGGCAGTGGCCAGACGCTGATTTATGAGGGGGGTAAGCACCAGTCCGCAGCTCCAGCCTGCATCTGCCAGCACGCTGTGTACCCCCGCCTCCCACAACAGCAAAGCTGTGTCTGCCAGTCCCTCGATAGTCATGCAACCACAGCGGCTCACTGCTCACTGCACAAACCCACCTGAGAAGCAAGGTGGATGATCAGATAGCTAGTCCCTGTAGACCTCCCCATGGCTGGCCTGTCACCTGTCCTGGCAGTGGCAACTGCACAGGCATCCCTTGCTGTGTGGCCCAGGGAGCTTCTCCCCACTGTGATTTATTACTCTGCCCTTGTGGAAACACCGATACCAAAGTCTACAGCAATCCCTCAGGCAGTGGTACTGCAAGGTATTTGGGACCATCACTGGGAAACGGCCCAGCATTCTGCTTAATTAGTCTGGACGATAATTACAGCAGGGGACCTGAAGCTCTTCAACGTAAGGGTAGATGCTCAGATGTAAATAAACTGATTGCAGGCTCAAGCTGTGAGCAGGAAGCACTGACAAGCTACATCTCGGGAAAAGCTCTGGGAAAAGCCAGACCTGAGAGGTCCCTTCACACAATTCCTGTGTTACAGAGAAGGAGTACGATCACCTCCCTGCTCCATGGAGGTGCTAGCGAACTTGTCAAGACCAGAGAAAGAGGGTAGCTGTTTTCTACCAGGATCCTGCCACAACAACTGCAGACAGCTCAGCACTGCACACCTGGCTGGACTTTACAGGGGCATCCAGTGCGCGTGGTTGGGTAGAAAGCCTGGTGAGGTCTGTCTCCTCTTCACTGCATGGGAAGGGAACCAGTTGTATGTGTTTCTAGATAGCAGTTGGACATGGGGAATATAGGGCTCCCCCAGCAGTAGAAGTGCTCTTGCTCCATGAACTTCAGCAAGAAGAAACCTGCGCTCTGCTAGCTGAGCTCTTTGTACTAATGTGTGTATGCTGCTTGAACAAAAATATGAAGCTTTCACTGTCCCAAAGATAGTTCAGCTTGAATAGTTGAGATTCAAAATGATGCAGCTCTCTGCAGAAGGATTTGGGAGTGGCATCTGGGAAAAAAAATAATGCACCACTGTTTCATAGTTTCAGGTTTGTTGGCAGCCCCTTGGAGATGGATTTGGGGAAGGGAACAACAATGCGCAGCATATGGATGTTTTGGCTGTTCTGCAGACTGGCTCTGCAGCAAAAGGAAATTGCTGAGAAAGGCTGGTGTTTCTCAGTCCACATGTTAATGGAGGTGTTTGAAAGGTGACCCTAACTTCAGTGGACTCCAGAAATTCCCTCCACAGAGATGTGACTTGTGTTTTGGCATCAGTCCTGAGGCTCTGTGCTGTTTTTCTATTATAATGCCTATCCTTAGCTCAGCATTACTTGCAAGATTTTTGTGTTTGGAAATAAACGTGGGTCCATTAGAAAATGTTGCTTGCATGTTGTGTGTGTGCGTGTGTGTGTGTGTGTAAAATGCATAGCGCTTTGGGGGAAGCAATATGAGTCAGACTGTTTCTTTCCACTCCACCGAGACTTGCCGAAGGTCTGAGTTTCTACAAATACACCACAGAAATTCTTCTCTCTTCCAGCAGCACAAAAGGCATGCATGCTGCCTCCAGCAAAGCCCTTGTCCCTGCAATTTTTGCTGCCTTCAGCAGGAAGCAGGTTCAGCAATGCCCACCTCAAGCACCTGCGCTCCATCTGTCAGCAAGGAATGCTCTTGAACTGACAGAAGGGCCACCAGTGAAACTCACGGTGCAATGCTAGAGGCCCTCTTTATCCACCCCGTGACCCATAACCATCGCCATAGATTTTCAATGAGAGTGCATTGGGGTGTTAAAATGGCCGTGCTCCCCTTGATAAGCAAGGGCATAGAAAGGTGGCAAGGACACAGCAGATCAATAGGAGTTTTAAAGCTGCTCTGTGCAGATGGTGAGCCTTGATCTTGCAAGCAGTCACAGGGTAGCATTACAGCTATCCATTTTCCATTAATTCCAGTAGGATTTCTGATGGCAGTAAAGTCCTTTGTCTGCCGTGCCAGCCCTGGTGTCTGTTGGTCAAGAATTTAGAGCCTCTTGGCAGGCTTAGACTCAACCATCACGAAAATATACCCTTCATTGCCTTCTTTCACAGGCAGCTGTCAAACCAGTGGCTGGTACTGAACTGCCAGGCTCTTGCATGTTTTTTTCACTGGCACCAGTAACACATCTCCAAATTGCTGAAGTTTTTTACCTATCAGAAAACACTAGTATGCCCTTGAGCTTCACAGCACAGACTTGTGTTAGAATAACCTCTCTGCCAGAGAGCAGTTATCCCATCATTCTTTTTGAAACCTGCTTCCAGACAAAAGCAGAGCACTGTTTGATGCTGTGAAGAACCTCAGAAAAGATGAGCACAGCCATTTCCAAAAGACCTCAGAAACTCACTTCCTAGACCCTTTCCCTTTCCTTAAAAAACACAGCCAGTTTCTTAACTGTTTTTGACTGACCTTGCTCAGCTGAAGGTAATAGAAGATGCTGATTTCCTCTGGCTGAGGCTAAAGAAATTGCCGATAGCGGGGGAAAGCTAAGGAAACAGTGGTGGAGCATCTTTTCTTTCACTCTCAGGATTTCTATGGTTTCAGTCAGGCATTATAATTGCTCATGACATCTTTTTTTCTCTTCCCACAGACTCAGACTAGAAACTTGGGTTCATCTACAGTTCCCCCAGTTCCTGCCTCATTGTGCAACTGGCCATAAACCATTTATAACACAGACAAGCAGCCTGCCTACCTGCAATGGCTTCCATGTGAGTCTACTTTATAGTTGCAGTAGGTTTACAAAGAGCAAACTGTTGGATGCGAGTAGCTTGCAAAGGTTTTCTCTCAGAGCAAATTTTCTCTCTTACATTTCAGTGTAAACAGCTGGCAAAAAGAGCTGCCAGTTCCATGGTTAGGGACCCAGAGCTTGCTCCACCGTCAGCTTACCAGTTTTTCCCTCATGTCAGGGGAGCTCTTGGCTCAAAGTAAATGCCATTGGAAGAGTCAGGCTTGGTTCTCCAACTGCACAAAGAAACAAAATGCTCCCTTTGATGTTAATGAGCTGCTGGTATAGATTGGTGCAGCGTATGGTTATTATCAAGGGGCAGGATGCCTGACCTGATGGATTTGGGACACATCTTGTTACATTTGTGCCACCCAACATCTGCCCCTCATCATCTTCAGGCTCATTGTTATTCTGCAAAGACTGATCTTTGATGCTGTAAGAAATTTCTGACAGGGGCTGAATTTTGTTGTGTGATTCACACACAAGACCTGGCACAGCAGAAGCCAGACTTGTCTGGGCAATAAAAATTTTGAGCAATTTGTATCTGAATCCAGCACCTGATTTTCAAAAGTATTGAATCACCTATGGAAGGGTGACTTTGCTTCTGAAATTGTATTAAGTGTTTATTTGCATCTGTTGAAGCCAAGATCAATTTGACAATCCACCCTGCATGTCTGAAGAAACATCTGACCCCAGCTTTAAAGGTACAGTTAGCGTCTGTTTTCTCTACTGAAAGCAGTTTCTTCATTCCCATGAAGGAGAAGATATAGGGGAAGGATGGCAAGATTTTTGCAGCCACAGCAGCTGAAGCAGAAGGAACTTCTCAACATGGGCTTTCTGGACCACAGGCTGCCAATAAACTATGTGTACAGGAGCTTCGTGCCTTCTGAGGCATTGCCTCCAGGAACTGGTTTCACACAGTGTTGGGCCCTGCTTGCCCTGTGCTCTCCTGAACACCTTATCCCATTCCTTCATTATTTTCTGCTTCAGTCTTTTGGGGGGATTAGTATGTGCTGAAGCGCTGCTTTATTGACGATAATAATTATCTCCATCATAAACTGACTTTATGCAGGAAGACAGGTGGAAGGGAAAGTGAGAAAAGAACTAAATAAGGGCACACAGATGAATAGTTTGGAAGGGGGGAAAAAGCAGATGGTGGATGAAATTCATTAGATCAGATTAACCGTATTGATTGCCTCCTTTTCTCCGAAGTTGCAGCTAACTTTTACTTCTCCTATTTGTAATCCTGCTCCCCCTGACTGGCAACTTCCTTTCACATTTGCTACCCTTACAATGCTGTCCTTGGAGCATGCAGACAGCAGCTCTTTGGTTTACCTGTAACAAAGTGAAGCCACAGCCAAACCACCTTTCCAGCTATGCAACCAGCCAGCAATAAATTCAGGTGGAGATCCAGCTATTGGAAGACATTACTTGCTGGTTTTAGCCATACTGAGACTGTTCATTGCAAAATAGGAGCATTTTTTTGCCCCAGGAGGTTAGTGTGCCACTTGGGTATAGAGCTTGAAAGCTCCAATTCCCTCTGAAGTTCAAAGAGACTGAATTGTATTTTGGGGGAGCTCCAACAACAGGCACATAAATGCATCATTTCTCGAACAATAATCCAATTCCTGCTGTCCCACACCGAGAGCTGTTAGAAGCGGGCCGGATTCCCTGGAGTAGCTGGATGAATCTGAACAACATGCGAGGGGTTTCAGACACGACCTTGCCCTGGCGAGCAGTGCAGCGGCAGATGGAGCACCTGCACAGCAGAAGAAGGGGCTTCCCAGGTCTGCTCACCCCAATGAGATGAGCAGAATTTGACAGGGAAGCCACCCTCAGCCACGACCAGCGGCCACCTCCCTTCCCCAGCACCAATCACCTTCCCAAATGCATCGTTTTCTGCAGCTTCATCTGTGGACATGGAGGAAAACCTCTTGCAGGTCCTTTGGAAAGGCTCAGCACGCATCCCTCCGAGGCTGGGACCCTCCTTTTTGTGCAGTTGTCAAGCCAGCAAGGTAGTGCCAAAGCCCAGAGGGGAAACTGGTCCTAAACTGAACACAGGGATGGACTGAGGCATGCTGAAGTAACTACTAAGGCAGCAATTAAGTTAATGGAGCTTTGGACCTGGCCCATAAATGGCTTCTAAATCTTAGCACGATTCTTTTGCCTGTTGCTAATTTGACTAATTAATTTGTCTAATTCTACATGTTGTAGAACTGTTAATATTGGGGAAGCGAATGTTTAATTTAAAAGCTAATTAAAGAACATCAGGCTGCGGTCAAAAAATGTAGCAGGATGAAATGGGTATTTGCTGATCACTTAAACTTCATCATTGTCAGTGGAAGAAGGCAGGCTCGGTAACCTTAGGAAACAGATCCTGTGCGTGAGCAAGGAGTAAGAGAGACAAATAATTTATTGACATAACTAATGCTCATTCTTTTTTACCAAGCCATTGGTGAATCTCCCTTCTTTCTTACAGTGAGCAATTAGAGTATTATGTCTCCACCTTGTTTAAAGGATTTTAGAATTTGTGGCTCAAAATGTTCAGAGTATTTAAAAATAAGTGCTGACACCTAGCCAAATGCTTTTAAATTGGCCACAAAAGGTTACTTTGGGAGAATACTATGTTAAGATTGGACTGCTTTTCCCAAGACTTTGATTAGAAGTACTTCAGGAAATTTCATTTGGAGCTTTCATTAGAAGGAGGATTTAGGGATGCTTTGTACCTGTGTGCACTTGTATACATTTCTTTCTTTGTAACATGCTGCACGTGTACACCCTCTGTAATTAGCTATAGCAATCAATCGTGCAGGCTACACTGCTTCTCCAGCTCTTAGTATCCATTAAACCAATTACCAGGAGAACTCGGAAGAATGCTTATGCTGCAGTTTGCAGAATTTATGTTTTCAGGAAGCAAGGGTAGGAAACTGTGTGTTTAACATTCACTGCAAGTATGTGCGCAGTCACTCATTGAGATAAGAAAAGGAACATGCAGACTTCCTCCACCTGGAGCTGCAGCCACCCATCCTCCATCATTGTCATTGAAGAAAGACCAGGGTCCAAACCAAGGACAAGATTTCTGTGAACTTCACTTTATAGTGTTTATCTCGATGACTGTAGTGTGCCCAGAGTCTTTAAAAGCCTGGCATTGAAAGAGCCTGTTCTTATTAAGAGAATTAAGCTGAATTTCAGGTTATAGCCAGAGATCTGTTCTTTCCACCTACTCCTTCAGAGACTCACCTGCAGGACATATTTCCCCAGGGTGACTCTCAAAACTGGTGTGGCTACAGAAATTAAGAAGTTAAAACAGATGTGGGAAAGAGATAAACTGCCGTGTTGCTGCAATGTGCCACATGGTTGGGGCGACTCCTGCTCTGTACATAGACCTCTGGGTATTCTTCAGTTGACGCACAGGAAGCGTCATTCTGAGAATGTATTTCCCCATTATATTTTGGGGTGGTAAGTTGTCTCGTCACCTTCATTATGTATCCATCCCCACATTACAGGGTCTGCCCTGGGGTCCTTATGACACTGCTGAACCTAACTGAACGTTTGCAACTGACTTCAGTGCCTGGTCCATTGAGCCCTGCTCCTCCTCATCTGCCACCCCTTGTCTGAGATGTATGGACAAGTTTAACTGTTACCTTGCAGTGCGTCTAATGCCCACATGGCCCCGTCCCTGCTGCGCTGCACACAGAGGCTGAACTATTTGCTGAGTGGCTCAGGGAAGAGCTGAGCCTTGGTGTCCCCAGCTTCAGGCTACCTGTCAAACACAAGGATGAATAGTATCTGAAGGATGCTAGTCTTGGACTTCTGTTGTACCAGAGACCCAGGGAAGTACAACCCCTGTTGAGGAGACATACAGTTGCTGTAAGATGAAGGCACAAATGACAAATATTGCAAATCACAGGGGAGGAATGCGGGAAGGACAAGAGGGCCGCAATTACAACTGGATATGTGATCTTCATTGCATTTATTGTACTAAAGTGTTTGAAATGTTCTTCTTTCCAAATCAGATCTAAAATTTAGTCCTGATTTTTTTGTTTATTGGGTTTACTTTGGGGTTTTTGCAAACTGATTATAAGGAAGGAAAAAAAAAAAAAGAATTAAAATGGCCAGTTGAAAATTTGGGGTTGATTCTGACCTTTTAAAACTCCAGACAAAACCACAAATCTTCTTTGTACAAAGTCACTTACTTTCTAAAATGGCCAGTCTTTTTGAACTGGAACTCAAACAGAAAAGACTTTAAAAACTACAAAACCTCTTTGAGCTGCAGATAGACTGAGAGGTGCATCAAAGTCATCTTTCATGGAAAGTTTTGATTTTTGACAGGGTGTGCTTTCCGGTTAAAAAAAAAAAAGCATTTACTCTGATAATTACAAACCAGCAAAGCACAGCAGCGATGGACATAACCATCAGCTTCTGCAACACTTGGAATACCTTTTTGCTGTGCTAAACTTCTCTCATTTTCATCTCCAGGCTCCTTCCCACAGTGTAGGGCGGGTTCTTTCATCATTCTGCCATGCTTGGCCGCTGCTGCTGTAGAAGCATTATAATCTCACCAGCCTTCCCCAGTATTGACGTAAGGTTTCAGGCCCCATCCCATACAGCTGAAAGCCACAGATGGCTTTTATAGATCCCTGCATGTCATCCAAAGCTCAAAGCTGCACTGCAGTGTGGCAGGCAGGAGAGGGGGGAATTTCTGCTCTGCACTGCATGGTCGGGCAAGACCAGCCAGGGCAGGATCTTGTCTCCATAGGGCCCCTGTTCTGGCAGAGAGATTGGAGCCCACAGGGAGCTCCTTTTCTTACCCTTCATCTTCAGCAAGTGCATGCTGCAGCCCACGTCCATGCCATCACAAAATTGACCATGTATTAAAATAACTTTTTTCCCCTCTTCCCTTCCTTTTGGTGGGCAGAAGTTGTCAGGATTACGATCCACCTCGAATGAGCAGACCACACCACAGATCTTCCTGGCCTCTGCTTTCTTTCATGGCAGTAGCATCCCCCACCATGTTCTGCCAGAAGACAGATGTGGAGCATTTTCCTTGACAGGATGGGGTCCTTGTGACCCATGGGGCACTGGTTGCACTGGTCTCCGCATAAGGCAGTCTGAGATCAGGTTTGAGTGTTGCTCTCTGGGTATCTGTGCTTTTATTAAAAAGTTTGTAGAAAAACTGGAGAGGTCACATCAAGGACACATCAGATGATTGTATTTAGGGGCTGCAGAAAATCCATTAAGATGAGATACTTGCAGGAATCTGCCTGTTTCACTTATCAAAAAGGAGGCTGATCTATGACATGATTGCTGTGGAAGAGTACCTTCATGAGGAATGATTTCCATGTACTGACCTTGCAGAGAAATGTATAAAAAGAATTGATTTCTGCACTTAATGTCTGGTCCAAATGAAAAAATAGGACATTTTTAAACAGAAATTACCAATAACTCAATTACAACCTGATGTAGAACAGGAAAAATTGTTTGTCCTCTCAGCAATGTTAACAAGCCAGAAAAACTATTTCCTACCCCACTTAGAGAAATGTAGATCAGACAAAACCAGGGCCAGGAGCTCTGCTCAGAGCCTTTAGGTGCTATTTTATTGCGACCAATAAAACACAAGCTCTCTTCAACTGCCGAAAGGCTTTTACTTTTCCAAGAACAAGTGTACCTCAGTAACAACAACAAAAGCTAGACGGCACTAATTAATATTGCTACAGCACTTAGAGAATAAATTATATTGATTAATAGCTTTGGGAAGGTTTAGTTTTTCCATGCAAGTTCTTTTAATACAAGATCCTTGAAAAGCAGTGCTTCAGAAGTATGGAGGATAAAAAAGCTGTGACCTGTCTTTACGAAAAAGGCAAACGACATGGAATAACAACAATTAACCAGACGTGCTGCCACAGTATAACTGGAAGATGTTCAGACATGCCTTCTAAGGTTGAAGTGCTTATTTGTTAAGATATTCAGTGCCAAATAAAGCATTCAAATACCCTTTCTTCCATTACTAGCAATGGGAACTGGGCACGACGATGGCCTAGAAAGCTTTAGGAGTCTCCCTTTCTCTTCACATTACAACTAACGGAAAGCATTTATCCTGCCACACAGAGCTGATGCCAAGTTTTTGCGCCTTTGCATCTTGGCAGAAAGCAGTAGCTGTGCTACAGTCTGTTTGTGATTTTTCCATAAATCATAGTAGAGAGGAGTGTTGTTTGTGATCATTGATCAACACCATACAAAAATAACAGCCTTGATACAGACAGACATTTCAGGATGATTCTAATGCTGCCTGTAGAACAACTCCAAAAAGCCACCGTTCAGAGTGCTCAGTTATGCTGTTGACACCCAAACAGGAGCCTGACCCCTATTTAGAGAAGAAGCTGTCACTAAGAGCTCTTCAGAAACCCCTTTATTTATGATAATTTATTACAGCTTGTAGGCTGGTGTTTCTGCAACTCACATATCCTTTCAGGCATAAGGATGGTCTAATAAAAATAGAAGTGTAACAGGTCACGTTTCTACACTTTAGCCTAATGGGATAATTTAATGCATTGTTAATGGCTATAGATCTCTCCCATCCTCCCTACATCCAGTTCGAACAACGTGAGATTTGAGGAAACAGAAGCCTCTGGTCTGGAGCCATTATTTCTTCTTGCAGCTTGCTTTTGCCACTATGCAGAGTGCAAAATTAAAGTTTAGTTTTGATTAGTTTGGATAAGCATAAGTACATCACAGAGAAATTTTTAATTGCTTCTTCCTGCCTTACCAAAGTCCATTGGCATTCAGGAAAAAATCTGTACAGAATTCATGTGTAATATTTGGGTGAAGGCTTGAAAGCCAATGTTTAAGAGCATTCATTGCAAAGAAAATTCCAGTTGAAAAATCATGCAGGTTCTTTTGGGATCCTGAACCCTTGACAGTAATGAAGTATTTTTGGAGATACTGTTTTATTCTGGTTTTACTTTTAATAAATGGGACAAAAGTATTTAATACAAAATAAATTGAATTTGATTATAATGGTGAGCCACCAATCTCTATTCTCTTCTGCTGTTCAGTTTACACATGTCTAAGTGCACACAAGACATTAAGTCTATGATTACTAACCAGTTTTCGGGTTTGCCTTGTGTAACATAACCCTTGAAATTCCTGATAAATTCTAGCTTTTCTTGCATGCTTGCCAACTCTTTCCATGTCTACACAAGCAAAATGTTTAATTCTTTGTTCTGGAGTAAAGTGCCTTTTGCTTTGCTTGGTACTAGGAAAATGTAATCACGGTGTCAAAAATAAAATACGGTAAAATTTCACAGCTTTTTTGTAAAGTTACAAGGACCTTTCAGTTTGTGAAGGATTGATTCTAGTGGGGCTTCATTGTCTCCATTTACAGTGGCCCAGAAGATGCACAGAATATGTTCAGTTACAGAAGATGTAATTAATATTAAGTAACAGAAAACCGCTCTTGGTTTTAGCATCATTGAATACCATTCTGAAGCATTCAAGCCCCTGTGTCAGCCCCCTCTATGTGTATTGTCCAGAAAGGAGGGATGTTTTAGTTGCACTCTGGGTTTATCCTCTAAAAATTAAACAAAAAAATTAAGTCATAGCATTAGCAATATAAACAAATGGCTTTAGTAACTTTTCTCCAACCTCTGTTTAACACACAGGGCATTGTACCAGGGCAAAGAGCCACAAGTAATTACATCTTACCTCAAACAGTTTCTATTTATGCAATTTCAGTTAAGGAAAAGCTGTGAGTTCCTCTTTCCATTGCCATGCCACAACATAAACCAGTCCCTTAGGGCCCTTCAGAAAGATGCCTGTCCCTGCTTCACCTCAATGGGGGACTTTTCCCCTATGTGGGGTCAGCACAAGCCTCTCCCCACTGGAAACTGGCTTTTCCAGTTCACCCCTTGGGGCATGCTGGGTGACTGTCTGTCACACAATTGAGACGTAAGAGATACAACATTTCCATCAGGGTGTACTTGACATAAACCCCATATTTAGCCTATAAACACAGCAGCTTTCCTCCAGCCAGAATGTGCTCAGGGACAACTGGGTGGCTTGACTGAGGCAATGCTCTCCTGAAATGAAGCTGGAAGTCATGTCCTGCTGACGTAGCGTGACAGCAGCCAGAATAACAAGGACCAACTGCTCTGGTGGTTCACGTCTTCTTCCTGAAACAAGAAGTACCTGAAAGAGGTGGTGGTTTTGCCAGCTGCTGGGACCCAGCTTTCTGCTTTAGCAGCTCTGGTGACGCTCTGCTCTTCCCAACACAACAGCATAGTGGCTTTTCAGAAGACCGCAACATCTATTTTGTGTCTGCTCTGGACTGCCTTCAACATCCCTGAAGCTCTGCCACATGGGAGAAAAACCCCTAGTGTGCTGCTGTCAAAACGTTCCTTCCCTTCTGTGCTGTTAACTGGGAGACCACAACCGCTGGGAATCGGGAATGGCAGAGCACGTAACATAAATAAATTGCGAGGTGCTTTAGGACTCTCAGGAGTGGAAAAAAAAATAAATCTGTGTTTGGCTATTCTAGAAAATGAATGAAGGACAGACTTCAGATTGCAGACATTGCACTGTGATGCATGTACATACCAAGGCCATTTTCTATCACATGTGTCGTATCCCAGTAAAAACCCAGATGTCTAGTGACGAGGCTCCAGATGGGCTGTGGCAGCAGTCAGTACAACTGGCAGCAGTCAGCCTGTACAGAAGCTTTCTTGATCCCTCCACCAGAGCAATATCAGACTCTGCAGCCAAAGAGACCAAAAATTCATTACCCCACTTTGGGAGCTTCAAGCCAGAAGGGACTACCAGATCTGACGTCTAAATACCAGGCTCGTCCAGATAGCCTGCGCTGAGACCAAAGTCTGCTGTTAGACCACAGAATGACCTTGTGGAGATTAAAATGTGTGTTACAGGCAGAGGACTTTTCCACTGGTGTTTTAGCTGGCTAAGCATGTCTTGCAGGCAAAGCAAAGCTGAGCTTACAGCTTGATCTGACAGCCATGAAGAGGCTGAGTGTCTCCCCTCTGACTTCACTGAGCTGTGGATGCAGTTGTGTGTCCAAACACCATCCTCTGCAAGTTTGACCCTTCAAGGGACTGAGCAGGAGCAGAGAAAAGAACAAGCCTTCACCAGGCTGGCATTCACATCATTAGCCGGGGCAAGGTCAGCTAAAGGGAAAACAGTCCAAGAAAGTCATCGGTTGATTACGGGTGCATTTTGTTCAGCTGGTGAGGTACGAAGTCACATCAACAGCAACAGCTTCATTCTCTCAGACACACCAGCACCCGAGCTTACACTGTCAACCACATGGGATTGGTGTGGTGCTCAGTAGCACTTTCTGCACCTGTAGGTGTATGTGGTTTGCCATAGCTAATCATATTGCAATTAGGAACTTGGGTTATGAAGCTAGGGAATGGTTCTTGGTCAAAAGCCATTCACTTTAGCACTTCTGTTGTCCCTCTTTGGCACAAGTTTAGAGTTGGCCTAATGTTTACTAATGAAGCACAGGTGCTAGATTGCAGCGGAGCTTTGATATGGTGAGATACATCAGATATTATGAGATATTATGAGATATTATGAGGCACTCAGCTCATCACAGGAAAATTCACATCTGTGATGGATTTCCTCTACACTTTACCTCTTCTTAAGAGCCTTAAGTTCTCTTGAGGAAAGCCAGAACTACACATTTATTAATTCAAAATGTACACAGCAACTCTGGCTTAATTGATAATGCCCTTTTCTCATCTGGCTTCAAGGTCAAGTATTTGTCTAGATATATTTGGGATTCCCAGCTCAAACAGGGTCTCATTGTGCTGAATGCTGATCAGACAGATGGTATGGGCATTTTCCTTTCAAAATAGTTGATGATCTGGATATCAGATGGAAAATGTCAGGTAAGCAGAACAGACAAATGATCACAAAATGAACTGGAAAAAGAAGTGTGTGGATAAAATTGAGAAGTTGTGTAATCACAGTTTCAAAATGTTTATTTTCTCACTGAAAATGTATGTAGTGTGAGCTCAGGTGTCTTTTGCCATACTGCAATTCACTTGTCAGGCATTTCTGCTACTACTTGAATTTTTAAATTTAGGTTATGCCATTCACTGACTTCAGCAGAATAAGGATGAACTCTTCCTATCCAAAACTGACTCTTCATAGATAAAGCAGCACCTCCTTGCTTACCCCTGGGCACGTGCTTGAGCTACACAGACACACTGCTTCCACAGATACACTTCCATGCTCTTACACATGAACTGGCTGATGCAATGCAAGCAAAAAGAGTGAGTATTGACCAGATAACAGATTTTATTTTTTTATTACAAATTTGAAAATCAAAACAAATGAACCTTTTCTTTTGTTATGAAATAATATACCTCAAACACCCAAATCTAACTCCCATATTTCTTGTCCACTGTAGTAACAGGGATGCCACGCAGTTGTATCCATTAAAATGAGGACACCAGAAATTCACTATATGGCTTCTCTGCATCATTTGCAAAACTAGTTATTCCTAACATACTGAGTGAGAAACCAAGCGTGTCTGCATTAATAAATCAGTAGTCCGGGATATCTAACTGATCACTGACCTATGAATACTCCTGTCCTGATTTCAGCTGGGGTGTAGTTAACTGTCTTCCTAGTAGCTGGTCCAGTGCTACGTTTTGAGTTCAGTATGCGAAGAATGTTGATAACACTGATGTTTTCAGTTGTTGCTCAGTAGTGTTTAGACTACAGTCAAGGATTTTTCAGCTTCTCATGCCCAGCCAGCGAGAAAGCTGGAGGGGCACAAGAAGTTGGCACAGGACACAGCCAGGGCAGCTGACCCAAACTGGCCAACGGGGTATTCCATACCATGGGATGTCACATCTAGTATAGGAACTGGGAAGGGGGGGGCACAAAATCACCGCTGGGGGTCTAACTGGGTGTCGATCGGCGGGTGGTGAGCAATTGCCCTGTGCATCACTTGTACATTCCAATCCTTTTATTACTACTGTTGTCATTTTATTAGTGTTATCATTATTAGTTTCTTCTTTTCTGTTCTATTAAACCGTTCTTATCTCAACCCACGAGTTTCACTTCTTTTCCTGATTTTCTCCCCCATCCCACTGGATGGGGGGGAGTGAGTGAGCGGCTGCGTGGTGCTTAGTTGCTGGCTGGGGTTAAACTACAACAACTCCTTAGCAAAAAAATGGTAAGGGTTAGAAAAAGGATGCAAAAAGTCATAGGCCTCTGGTATTTCTGCATCTTGATAAACAATGCTACAAATGTGTAGTCATAGATAGGTCAGTGGGAAGTGAAAAAAAAATACAAATGTTCAAGCTGTCTCACACATGTGCAGACCATAACAAAGAAGAAAATCAGGAAAACTGATGAAAATTTGAGTATGTTTTAGTCTAAAAGCAAAGGAAGCATATAACAGTTTATAGCTGTATCAACATAAAAATCACAGTTACAGCTGTATCAACAGAAAAACAGGGCCTTATAATGACAGGTTTGAGAAGGTTAGCAGATACTGATTCAAACAATCCAGGAGAGATTTGTCTTCAATTTCTGGGCCTTTCTTTGAAGCGTGATCAATGCAAAGGTACCAGTAGGGCTGAATTCCTAGGGCAAATCTTTAGCTGACATAAATCAGCATAGCTGCCTCTGCTTTATGGCTAGTTCTGAGATCGAGAAAGTGATGGTAGCTGTAAAAGAAATTTATAAGCTATCCAGTTGTTTAGTTAGTTATAACTTATTGTTATGCTCAGCTCAGAAACCAGCAAATACCAGGCAGAGGTACAATTCAAATCCTCTGTAAAAGCACTCATGCAATGCTTCCTCAGGTAGGTATACAATGATTTCCATGTCCATTACCAGGGGTTTTGCCACTTTTGAGACAAAAGCGCCATAAACATTTGAAGAGACTGACAGCACTGAAGTCCATTCATTCTTCCCTTTGCACTGTCACCCTTGTAGTGATCGGAGCTTTTAAGACAGCTATCCACAACTGCTACAGGTACCCCTATCGATGTACTCTTGCACCCTCAGCTGCAAACATACAAGGCTTTTACTGCAGGACTCTGCCAAACTGCACTTTGCACGCCCTTTCATATAAAAGGTGTGTTTCCCTCTACTCCACCCATACTTCTAGCTCCATTTTTTGGTATCTCCAAGCCTTCATAGAAGTTTGTCTATTTAGATGATTCCTGCAATCACACTCTCCTCTCCGCCCTTAGGTTCATTCTTCCATATCTCTTCTGTTAAGACACATTCATGACTCGCCACTTTCTTCTTGCTCTTGGAGAATATTGCACAAGTCCAGACTAGTGAGAGAATAAACACCAAAAGGTGTGTATTTGTCTTCCTTCTCTTTGGATGGGAATAAAAATGAACTGCAGTCATCCTGCTGCTCTCCTCTGGCAGTGGTGATGACATAGTGATAACGAGAGATCACCAAGAACACCACAAGGTCAGTGTTAAAGGTGGGGAAAACATGCAGTGGAGTTATCCAGCCAGGAATAAATCTGTGATTGTATGAAGTGTATACATGGTGATCTTTATAGCTTTTATAGACTGCAACCTGTGACTAGGACAGCTGAACCATGGCAATAGCAGACACAATTATGTCAGTGATGTTTGTTTAAATTTAGCAGTATATGGTTACAGGTCTGTACTCCTACAACAACTCAAGCCCAACTCTGATCCAGAAACAACGACCACCTCGCTCTCTTCCTGCAGCTGTCGAAACCACAAGGTAATTTATCACTTTTCCTACTTCCTAGTAATTTGCCATGTACCTTCACACAGCTAGGAAGCAAGAACTGGTTAGCTTCTGTGTTGCCACAAGCCATCCTAAAATTACTTATGCTGCATTGACAATTCTCTTACAGACCCACCTTGGCTCAGTGGTATCCTTAGTGCTACTGTGAGCCTGAGATCCTCGCTGCTCGTAGAGTTAGATTTCATTTTCTCTTACACTGGGATGTATCAGAGGAAGATGAACAGCTCTGAAAGCAAGTCCCCTTGCCTTGCTCTCAGTCTTGTGTCTCCTGTCCTGGAAACCACCCTTCTAATCTGCTCTGCAGCTGCTAAAGTAGTGTGGCATTTTCTTCTTGTTTGTCTGCAGAAATAAATATTTGTATATAGAAGTTCTTTACAAATACATTTATGAGGAAGCTGTTTGTCTGGTATGGAATTATAGAATGATCCCATTTGTTGATTGACAAATTGTACAGAGTCAATAAAAATTGGCTTTATGAATGTGAACTGCAGAGCAAAACAAATAATGTTGGTATAAACAGCTTGAGATTCCAGCTCTGGCACTGTTAGCATGGTCAGATCACCTTTTTCAGAAGTCATTCATGATGTCAGTCTTTTGATTTCAAAGGACCTTTTTTTCCAGAGGCTGGTGGAACAACAACCTCTTAATTAAAAGAAGAAGAAATGAATCCCTTCACACTGTTTCATGCTCTGCAAACAAAATCTCCAATTGCTTCTAAAAATCTTCACTTCAATCTATATAGGAGGACAGAAATACTCATATTCATGTCATCATCTTGTTTCTGGAGTACACTAATCAGCACTGACTGGAAGAAGGATATGCTTAGTATCAATAATCACATTTTTGTTCCACTATAGCCATGTTAACTCTAATTCAGAGGGACTACTCAGAAATTTCATACAGTGCATATTTTCAGGTAGCTTGCTAGGTCAAATCCAAGTGCCAAACATTCAAAACCTGTCCCTATTCAATCTAGCCTGTGGCAACAAATCAATTATGAAAACAGAAAAAGGAAAATGTATAACAAAATGTCCATTCAGCAAATTAGAAACATCCAATTGACAACAGAAAGGCAGTTCTGCTGTAAGGGTGATGACATATACGAAAAAGCCAAGACAAGTGCTTTTCTACATGTAGTTGGAAAACAATGAACAAATACTGCAGGAAAACAGCATCTGCACTCTTTCTTGCCCCCCTTTCAATCACGAGGCATTACCCTTACAGATCAGATGTATTAATGAGACTTTCTGTTTTTTCCATGACTGCTTGGGGATCGTATGTTTTAGCCTCATGTCTGTTCTTCGAAGTATGTGCCATTCCCCTTTCTGAGCAGAGATTATCTTACAGCCAGGAAGCCATGTGGTGTTTTCAGACAAGACCCATCACAAAACAACTGGCCCAGTAAGAACCACTGGTCTTGGCCCAGTCAGGGATAATTACTTTTCTTCTAGCTGGGTTGAGCAACTAAACGATGGGGGGAAGATCATCCAGTCCTCCTGGGAGCCCTCCAGAGAGGAGGGTGAGTTGTGAGGAGGCTCTTTTGGGGAAAGAGTTTTGAAAAACAAAGAGTGGAGCAGGGTATGGTTGATAAGGCAGCTTTCCACTCACTGGGCTGATGAAAAGCATTTGATATGGTGAATTTATTTTTGTTGGAGAAATGATTTTGAATGTTCAAAGGGAAGAGTCTGGGCTGAGCTGGAGAGAGCCTTTAGACACCTAGCATTGTCAGTTACTTTTGCCTGGTACTTCTTAGGAAGAAAATAACTGTTTCCCTCTCAGATCTGACCCTTAGCAGGTATGTAGCCAGCTGGGAAATATTTCATAGCCAGAACTTCCTCAGGTATTTCTTAGCTTCTCTTCTGTATATCATTTCAATGGTGCAAAGCCTTCTGATTCTGGAAATTTTGGTTTGCAGTGCCATAAGCGTTTCCATTCTGTCATAAGGCTCTTCAGCATAAGTTAAGATTTTTTTTTTCCTTCAACACCTTAATATAGAGTTCATATGATATAGAGATTTTTCTGTATTAGCTGGGAAAATAGCTAAAAGCAAACCAAATCGTGTCCTTCCTGATGGCCTCAGAGAAGCCATGCTGCCCCATGGAGTCAGTTCTCTGATAGAGCATCAGCAATGATATAGGCCCTTCTGCAGTCTGTCAAAGCTCCCTGCTTGGCTGTTTAGATTATCTTACACAGAAATTGGAATACGGGAAAGGGGCTTGAATGTCCATCTGACCAAAGTGCAGCTGGGGTCCAGCCCCGGGAACCGGCCCTGGGCTGTCATGTCCTGCACATCATCCCTGAGGAGCTGGCTGTGAGGTTGGAGAGCTCTGCTCTCTCTAATGCAATAGTCCTACTGTGGGGTGCTGAAGACCCACTCCAAGACTAAGGACTCCTGCAATTTTGTAGTCAGCTGCACAATGTTGAAGAACCCCTGTGACTCTGAGCTGACCAACAAGGTGTGAGTCTGGACTTGCTCTATAAGAGGATAGTGACGTCTACTTATACATTTCCTTTTCTGCATAAATTAAGTCTTGCTTAATTTTGCAGCCAGTGCTGCTCAGGAGAGCAAAGTTGATAACCTGATGCCAGCCAAAGCCGAAAGTAAACTGTTTCTCATGGGAGGAAAATGGTTGCACGGGAGTAGTTCTGCCACGAAGCATTTTAAAGTTTAAGTCTTCTTCAAATATACTCTTAGAAGCAGTTTAGGCAAAACTATTGGCTTAGAAGCAAGTCCTAAATTTCAAAAAGTGCCAGGAAGTACTTACTAATTGAGTAACTGAGGCTTATTCTGAAGGGCATGAGTGGCTTCATGCCAAAGCACATTATGTTCTCAGAGAGTAAGTAAGGAAAACATTTAAAATGGTCCATACTGAGGAGCAGCTGAAATTCTGGTTTAGCTGGGGAAGTTGCAGACATTGCTGAGCAAAGCATATAGGGGCACTTTTTTTATTCTTATTTGTGTTTTGTTTGAACAGCTGATAAAGAATGGATACTTGTAATTTACAGGTAGCAGAGCTGTTTGGAGGTCTTGGGGGCATTTTTATGTAGGAGGGAAAGAAATGTCTCTCTGCAAACTTCCAGAATTACATGCATCACAGAGCTAAAGGAAAATATTTCTTTCCTCCCAAGGCAGCACAAGTAGCCTCATGTTGCACACTGTTCTCATTTAAAGCTGCCTTATAACAGGGGAACCATCCAGCTCGCACAACATACCAGTCTGCGTGTTTGTGCATGAATTGGGACTGTTCTGTTTTGGGCAGCTCTGCAGGCCAACAGTGTTCAATAACTGCCTATATTTCTCAAGTGGAAATTGTGAACAAATAGATATGTTCACTAAATGAGGGCTCTCTACAGAAGAAATCAGTACTTGTGCCAGGTGCTTGTAGAGTTACTTGTAGAGATACATCATGTATCCTGCTTCCAACCCCTGGAGATCAAAACATAAAGTAATCCATGTGATTCAAAACTCTCACAGTCCTGCTAGGCATTAGACTACTATGGACTACTACGGATGAAGTCCATACCAGAAGTCCTCTTAGCTCACCCCAAAGGATTAGGGCCTGTTGGTGATGGAGGTTCTGTAACTGGTTATTATGGCTACAGTATCTGAGGAGCTTCCAGTTCTTGCTACTAGCTCTAGTAGCTCTTAGCTACTAGCTCTGAGTGAGGGCTAGATTCACATGGGGATTTAGGTGCTGCCAGGAACTTCCCACTTCTAACCAAGAGAACCTACCTGGAGCATCATTCTAGAGAGAGGGCTGGTATGGTCATCTGTGTCTCAAAATAAAGCACAATGTAATACCTATACCCCTACCTTTCCAACCTTATACTCTACCCCCTATGTTAGGGGTACCCCAAGATGTGAAGAAACCCAGGTTCAGCCTCCTTTTTCTCTTTAATGGATCTTGAGCTTGTCTTCCACCTTACAATTCATGAACCCAGTTGCCCTTGATGACAGGTAGGTTATAGGCACACTGGGCTAGAGCCACAAAGTATTTAGATGAAGGCACCTGAAGCTGATGGCAAAGCAGGGAATTCAACTAAACATATTGGTTGGATTACTTTTACCTTCCTGCACCTCAAATTGCTTTCACTATCATTTCAATGTTTACTGATACTTTCAAAGCAGTCTGTAGTACTCGTAAGCTAAGACTTGTACTCACCAGCTGCTGCTGAGAACAGCCTGTGCGCTAAGGCACGTGTCCATGGCACACCTCACCAACTGACAAATGTATGTGCTGTCACGTTAGTGTTTAATTATACAACTCTTCCCCATCTCCATCTGCACAACTGAGGAGGGCTGAGATCAAAGGTGATGAGAAAAGGAAAACAGTAATCTGGCAGGGGGAAACATATGAAAATCTTTCAAGCTGCTGCAGCACAAATTACTCCAACTAGGCTACAATGGGGCATTAAGCAGTAAGATGTGGCAGGCAGAGTATTAGGCAGGATAACATCTCCTCTTCCAATGGCAGAGAACAGAGGAAAACAAATCCTGTGCATGAACAGAGTGGAAAAATGGGAAGGTGAAGAGTAATACCAAAAACCCCAATGCACAGCAGATGAGAAATGTAAGGAATGTGGGGATATCCATAGGGTTGTGGAGAGGAAAAGGGCTGAGGGTGAGATGAAGGATGCAAGACTTAGAGCTTTCCTCCTTTGGTGAAAGTGGAGCTCCTGTTGCCTGATCTCTGCTCTGTGCCAGGCTAATGCACCACAACAATTACACTCTCTGTCTGCATGCTTCATTTGGGGGGGGGGGGGGGGGGGGTTGAGGAAAAAGTCCCAGAACTCTGATAAGCTTTATGATTTATCATGTCAGTCAGGGCTCCAACAGAAGCCCACTGTCAGAACTTTCAAAAGTGAAGCAAAACTTTCTAAAATCAAGAAGCCTACAGAAATTAAAAGTTTTGAAGCTCTACATCCAAAAGCTTTCTAATTTCCCTTTGAGCTGTTAGGGTTAATGCTTTTAACAACAATGTTGGATGAACAAGGAAAAAGGAGATTCATATGTAATCACCTTGTTTCAGGAGCCTGGGTTTTAAGATGCACAACATAAGACAATATTAAACTTTCATGAAATGTGTTCATTAAAATGACTGAGTTCCTTTTGTAAATAACTAGCTCCTTCACCATTTAATGTCTTCACAAGGCACTTCACAATCTGATATCTTTGTAAACTTTGACAATATCTTCCCCTCCATTCCTCCCCTGTATTTGTGGGAATATATATGCTCCTTCTGAAATAACTTCATATCCCTCAATCCCTATGAATATTAACCAACAGACTTTGTAAAGTAGGAGATGAAGTGTTTACCACTCACATCAAAGTTAGTCAATTCATGACCCATTTAGATTGAATCCCTGTTGGGGGCGTAGGGGAAGGAAGAACAGGATGAGGTAGAAAACAGTCCTCTATGAGCGCCTTTTGAGCACACATTTATGGTAAACCTTTCTTGCCTCCACAGATGTATTTGCATATCCATAAGTAATAAGAATTAAGACAAGGGCTTTGTTTGAACTCTTCTTGACATTTGATTTTCCTTTAACAGGTGGGTCCTGGTTTGCATACTGTGTTCAGTGTCATTTGAGTCCCCAAATCACTTCACCAAAATAGCTTAATAACTGCTTTCTGGCTCCTTTCAACTCCAGAACTTTTAACAGAAATAAATTATCAAAGATAAATCCCCTATCCTGAATCTCTGCATTTCAGGGACAGCAAATTAAATGTTCAGTAGTGATTCCTATGTTCTGGTGGCTCTGAGTGTTGTCTGAGGCAGGGGAACGTGTCTGCTACGTGCGTAGGATGACATTGAGCAAGTTCCTGCATCTCTGTGTGTTCAAGGTTTTTTCCGCATTCTTGTAGGATGGGAGTAATACTGATAATTGTAACAGATATTGAGACCTGGTAAGGGCAAATGTTCAAGAAAGAACCAAGAAATTATTGTAGAAAAATCAATCTTATGACTTTATTATCATTCACTTCACAGTTCAAGCAAGTACATAGATGGCCAAAATTGCCAAAACAGAACAAAAACCAGAAGGGCGACTTCACTGACTTCAAAACAATGCTATGGATTTATTTCAGCCTTTAACAATGTACCCTACAGTCTGCACCTGCTTTTATCATTCAATTCACATGCACAGTGCAAACGAACAATGTATTAACAATTCTGTTTTCTCCAGAGCATCTCTTCATCCACAGCAATTTCAAATAGTATTTGAGGTAGCTAGACTTAAAAATACACCAAGGGACTACAAAACCCTCACTTTTTAAATAGTTCCAGCTTAAGAGTTTACAAAGAAAAGAAAGCCTTTGTTGCGATTCAGATTCCATTTCTATTTAGATAGGTGTTAACTAAAATCATCTGCTGGTAGGGAGAAAAAAACCCATCGATCCCACCAAGGTGGGTAACATCTTTTTTCTCTTAAAACCACTGAAATTCCAATCCTCCAACACCCAGTTTTGTGGAGGAAGATTTAGTTCCTTGCATTTTTAACAAATTCTAAATCTGATTCTTGCAACTGATTCTGTTTTGTGGGGAGTTTCAACGAACAAACTCAGAAAGTTTGAAGAGAAGCAGACACAGAAGCACTCCAAGTCCAGACTCATGCCTTTGCCTCATTTTCCATCACTGGTGGAAATTAAATTCTTTCCTTCCCTCTCAAAAGTTAACGCAGGGCAAGTACTACCTGGTAAGCAGTGGTGCCTCGTAAGTGTTATGGAAAGGTGCAGAAACGTACGGCATGACTGACAGGTCTTATTGTTGAATAATAGTGCAGTTTTATAGTGACAATGTATCTGGCATTCATGCCCTAGTAACAGGCCTAACTCGGCTGTTTCATTGTGCTCAGTATCTCACCCTTGGGTGATGGTCATTAAGTGCAGGGGCACAGGAAGACCTTTCCTATTCCTTCCAAGTGAAAATGGTTCTGAGAAGGGATGAGATGTTCTTGGAGATAAAATAATACAGTTGCAATCCTATTTACCTTCCTCTAATAGCCCTGAATTAGATGATCACAATATTCATTTTCTTTAGTAAAATTAAGGCATAAATGAGCTAGTGCTATTCATTTTCTTTTTGCTAGCAGGAAACTATTGCAATGAACCTTTCTCTCCTGCCTGCCCTGTTTCCCTTCAGCATCAGAAGAAGGTGGTGGGTATCACACTGGGGCATGATTACAAAGAAGGTGGATGGTAGAAATGTCTTGTTTGTTAAACAGTTGCTGGCTTGCTGTTGAGATATTCACATCTCAAGCAGGTGTTTAAGTCTTCTTCCGAGCTGCAGGAGGCAGAGAGGCATCCCTTGTCTTTCTGGGAGACAGTGCCACAGCTCAGCTGAAGCAGGAGTCTTCTGCAGTAGCTGTAGTCTTCACATTTCTAAAGCAAGTGGAGCATGGGCTTCTGCCACTCTCAATTCCCATGTTTTGTTAATCAAAGACAGATCTGAGTTTTGGATTCAGGCTAGCGTATGTCCGAAAGCTCATGGTGGAGATGTGGAGAGGTGGTATGCAAATGCCTCGGTCCATGTTAGCATGGAGAGCCCTGCTGGTGCTGGCACAGAGGGAGAGCCAGAGGTAGAGAAGGGAAATTGGGTTGATGGAGGTCTCTGCGCTAAGGCTCCTCTTGTCATACAGAATTAATTGGTGCTGTCAAGCCAGTGCCAAGAACGCATCTCAGTGGCAGGAGTTAATACTACCCTAGGAGAGAATCTGCGGCAGGGGTCCTGAAGCAGCTCAGGTGTCTGTTAATGCCTGTCACCTTTCCTTCCTCATCCTCTCCACGTTTTAATAAGCCAGGTGTTTGGCACTGACTTGGTGCTCCTAGGAGACCTTGTAGCTACACAGTAGAACAGCTGGAGAAAATCTTCTGGTGCCAGTGAGCTGCCCAATGTCCAGGAAGCTCCTGCTGCTTGTGTAAATTGAAGGCTGTTCCAACTCATGGTAAAAGCTCAGCTTTGCTCTTCAATAAGGTCTGGGAAGGACAGAAGGGCTATAGCTGAGTAACTATACTACCTGTTTCTACTTTGCCTGCTCCCTTAACAGTTAATCCTTTGCATTTTCTCTCTCATTCCCTGTCTGTTCATTTCCCCTTCTTTTATTGGTAACCAGAACCTCTCTAAAGTGGGTGTATAAATCCAATCATTACTTGGCCTAGGATTGTATGCAACAACCTCAGTATCCAAACTCTTTATATTCATCACTTCCAAATTAATCTCTTTATCCTGGAGGAGCTATGTGAATTGAGCTTGTCATTACACAAACTGGGTTGTATTGCCTTTTCAAAGCAAGCCCTGCTTCTGGGAAGCCATATCTGAGGAGCCACTACTCCACAGGCACTGTGTGTATTAACTTTTATTTTTTGGTTCTCTTTTCCTTTTTTTTTTCTTTAATTGACATTTAATATCCCTTCCATTTTAGGACAGCAACAGATTTAGGGGGAAAAAAAAAAAAAAAAAAAAAAAAGAACTATTTAACTCTTTATCTGCCGTGATATTGTCCAGAAACACCAGTCCTGTGTCTCTTTGACCAGCTGCTATTTCCTTTCAACCCTCCCAAGGCCCTGGTTTTCCACTCCCAGTCAGAAACTACCAAAGACCTCCAGGCTTTTCAAGGCTTGAAATCTATATCCAGGTCTTGATTGGACCTTGTTTTTCTGGTGGCAGAGAACAATTTCTATGTAAATGATTATATACCTAGTAGCTGTAGGGCTTGTGTTGATTGTTTGATCTGATAATCTCAAGTCCTCTACCGATTCTGGTGTCTCTGATTCCTACAGTCATGAGATACCTCGTCATGGCCAGGGTCTCTGGAAGATCCACAGACAAATCTGATTGCAATGACCTAAAGAAGACACTTCCTGTTAAAACCCTGAGGTATTATAAAGCACTAGGGTATCAGGGTTTGGTGTGTATCCTGAAACCGCTGTAAGAACCAATGTTCAGAAACAGCTGCTCTGCTCAGACTGTTGGGTAGGGGGTGTTACAGTTCTGATTGTCAAGGATGAATCACCACCACCTGTGACAGGCCTGTAGGACCCTGCTTCTGTTGTATCTCTGAGCTGTCACAGGAGATTCTACACACCGTTGTGACACATCTGCCCATGTACAGGGAAACAGCTCCTCTGGAGCAGATTGTGCATCTGCCCCTTCAAGACCGCAATAGTGGTTGATCTCAAAATGGGCTGTGCCTGCCTGTGAAATATAAGTAGCATTGCGGTGCTTGGAGAGCTAAAGTTGATACTCTTGAGAGCAGAGAAAGGAATCACATGTATATAATAATTACTATATGAGTAATAAGCTAAATGTTTTCCCTAATATTTCTAAACTCTTCTAGGTATTCTAAATATAATGAAGTCAATTCAAGGTAAGAGTGTTTGTACCTGATAAAAATCCTATTCTGTGCTACTTGATGCTCCTGTATCTTGTATTAAACCTAGCAGGGCACTAGGTGGTGATGAAAAAAGTGTAGATTCTTCTCCACCCTCCTTCCTCTGTCTTCTACCCCAACACTCATCAAAGAGAGGTGGTGAGGACAGTACATGGTCGCAATATTTTTCACAGAGGAAGTGTTTTTTAACTGAGGAACCAAACTTCAGTGGAGCCAAATTATCTTTGTTTTCTCCTCTCTTTCCTTCCAAACATTATAGATGACCATCTTAAATCAACAGAATTACTGGAGTGAATAAGGC
This sequence comes from Haliaeetus albicilla, assembly GCF_947461875.1. Lineage (NCBI taxonomy): Eukaryota > Metazoa > Chordata > Aves > Accipitriformes > Accipitridae > Haliaeetus > Haliaeetus albicilla. The sequence continues at coordinate 61,893,394 of NC_091516.1, forward strand.
AGAGAGGTCTGGCCACACTTTGGAAACATCCCTGGAAGTCTCTCTAATCAAGTCAATGGTGTATCCTCCTTGTTTTTAAATGCACACCTTGGCAAGTCACAGTATGATCAAATGCATCACAAAAAACCTAGAGAAGCCTTATGTGTGAAGCTGTTCTCAGAGGACAAAAGCCTTTCCTGTTTCATGCTCGTACCTTGGGTCTCTTCTGAAATAATTTTTTTCTGTTGGTTGATAGCTAAACCTATCTGCCAAGCCTTTACAATTTACCCTCTTCTTCACAGTAAGACTGCATTAGCCACCTCCACAAGGCAGTAGGTGGTTGTTGGCTGCCATCCAAAGTGCTCTGTAGCTACAATGGCGTTTCTTACTCTGCCTACACTTTGATTTGGCTGGCGATGGCTTGTCACCTCTATACAAATGGTATGAGTATATAAATACTTTTGGGGGGGGGGGTTTAAGACTCCATTCATGGAAAGACATGGACCTGTTGCTGCAGGTCTGGAGGAGGGCCACAACTATGATCAGAGGGATGGAGCACCTCTCCTATGAAAAAAGGCTGAGAGAGTTGGGGTTGTTCAGCCTGGAGAAAAGAAGGCTTTGGGGAGACCTTCTTGAGGCCTTTCAGTACTTAAAGGGGGCTTATAAGAAAGATGGGAGCAAACTTTTTAGCATGGCCTGTAGCAATAGAACAAGGAGTAATGGTTTTAAACTAAAAGAGGGTAGATTTAGACTGGATATAAGAAAGAAATTCTTTATGATGAGGGTGGTGAAACACCAGAACAGGTTGCCCAAGGAGGTGGTAGATGCCCCATCCCTGGAAACATTCATGGTCAGGTTGAATGGGGCTCTGAGCAATTTGATCTAGTTGAAGTTGTCCCTACCCATTGCAGGGGGTTTGGACTAGATGTCCTTGAAAGGTTGCTTCCAACCCAAAATATGATTCTATGATGATTCTATGATTGTATGATTTATCATCATACTGTTGTTCAGAGTGGCATGCAATACCTGCCTCGTGATGAGCTGGACTGATCCACTTTTCCCCCCAAAAGGGAAACATTCAAATGCATATCCCTTATTTAATGTGAGCTGCTGAATCAGGTCAGAGTCAAAAGTCACTGACTTTCCTCATTTCTTGTCTCTGGTTAATCAAAGCAGCCATCCTTCTTGTTACACAATGTGTTTTGTTGTCTTTCATTTCTACAGAAAATTAAATACTGCAAAAAAACAAACTGAACCTTACTTTTTTTCCACCGAAGATGCACAATTTTCTTTGAAAGGAAGAGAAAGCAGAAACTATAGATTTCCAGTAAGTCACTTTCACAGCTATCACGATTATTTTCAGACGTCGTTGGTGTGGTCAGCCCTGTGGGAACCCTGTGCCATGAGGACACCATACATTGCTCTGCTTATCCAGGAAATACCCATGCACCTGGCCCTAAGTCTGACCAAGACTGGCTGTAGAGCTGGAGGGGTTGTGTGGCTGGCTTGCACTGACACAGTGCAAGATTTGGATTACAACCCTCCCAAATCTAGGTACCACAGCTGTGGATAGCAATGCAATGGGCAGTAAATCTGGAAAGGTCTGTAGAAACTCCTCTTCTGGCCCTTTCCTTCCTTGTAATGGCTTTAAAAATAAAAGTCGGAGCCAGTTCACTCATCACTCACAGATAATTTCTTGAAGAGGGAAGGAAGGACTGAGGCTGGCTTTTTTGCTCTTCTGTTGTGACAAGCACTCGCTGACAGAATGAGGTTATTCTCAAATGGTACCTTCTAAAAGTTACTGTTCCAGGCTGCATTTCCAGCTGTGAAACCCCCAGATTTCACAAGCAGCCTTTGTGGAGCTCCATTCCTCATGCCTGGTGGAAAATCTGCTTCGTCAGAAGAGCAAGAAGGTTAATATCAAGCCTTGTAAAATGAAGCAGTTACTCTGAATGCTCTTGTGTGACACCACATTCTCCCACCAAACCACACAACCTCTTCAACGTAAGCATTATCCAACTGCCAGATTAGTTCAGGTCCCAGGTTCCTGACCCACCAAGATGATCATTACAACTTCTGTACCCGATTCTCAGCTGCTGTGCACAGATGTAGTTGGACTCAACAAAAATGACAGATGACAGTGTAATTAAACTCAGTAATTACATCTCTTCTCAATAACCTACTTTCTAGAGAGCTGTCCTACAAACTTCAAATTAGTTTTAAACTTCAGCCACTGTATTATTGCATGCTAATCTTGTTGTTAGGCTGAGCACACGGAAACAAAGAAATTCACCTTGGCATTTAATCTGATGGAAAGCTTGCTGCTCAGACGCATTGCACTCATCTTTGAGCGTGCTGTGGAGTCATGAATAAGCATATGAGCACAGAGGGAGAATCTCCTGTGCAGGAAAGAGGTAGAGTGGGCAGAGGGAGATCAAGTCCTTTGCTCATATAAAAGCAACTCATTTTAAATTGGCAGCAAAGGATTTCCTTGCTAAAGCATTTTTAAAATTACTCTTACACTGGAGAAAAAGAAAAGAGTAACAGACACTAGCTGATATATCTAACAACATTTTGTGACCCTAACACTAGCAGGTCAGGCTTTCCAAAGCTGCTCCTAGTCCTTAAAAGTCTCGTGCTTCATCATTGCTGCAAACGACTGACAGCTTGGACCTGGAACCATGAAATGGCAGGCGCTGAAAATGGGTTAGGAGGCAAGGACATGGATGGTGGGGTGGCAGGGGTGTGATCTCTTGGCCCTTCCCTGGAGCAGCATCAGAGAGCAGAGGAAGGACAGGCAGGTGGGAGCTCTGCTAGGGAGCTGTGCGCAGCCCCCAGTGCTGCCAGACCCCAAATGGGCACCTGCATGGTGTTACAAGGATGCTCGATTTGGTCCACCCAGGTATGGGGGTGGACCACTCCCACCCAGTCCTCCTGTGGATGGGACCAGGCCCCACTCATATGGTGAAGGTGTAGCTACGGGTTTTACTGACTGTCTCGCTCCAGCTGCCATGCCCAAGTGCAGGACTGCCTGATGGCTACCCCCAGACAGCCCCGCTCACATCGTCTGCAGACCTTATCATCCCTTCTCCCACTTCTTAACCCTCCATTTCACCAGCCTTGTACCTCCTTATGTCCACCTCAGTCTCTGCCCGAATCAACAACCCACCCCAAATTGCTTTTTGCCCACAGACACCAAGTTGGATATTTCTGAGACTGTTACCTGGCTAATCTTCGTCTGATGTGATATACCTGATACAGTTACCGGGCTATGGTAGCTTTTCAAGACTGTACTTCCCATAAGGTCCTTAGCACTCGCCCCAGTTATCTGTGGAGTTTGGCCATGTCTCACACAACTGCCCCTTAGCTGCCTGTGAGATGTGGCCGTCCTTCGTGGCACCATCTCTAACTTCTGTCAGCGTCTCACACTGCTCTTTGTTACATCCAACAGTTTTCTCATGTCAGGTCCAACATTCTTCCATGTCCTGTTCCGTTTGGTTAACCTGAGGCCAGAGTCCAGTCAGTGCTCTCCTCATTTGCTTGCAGCCCTAAGAGTGATTTTTTAGGGCAGGTCTTGCAGCATGAGTCTAAATAGCTCGGTAAGTGTGCACAAATGCTCATCCTTGGGGATCAGACTAAAATGCACTCAGGAAGAGCTGTTGCTTGTCCTTTCCCTCTAGGATGAAGAGGTCCAGGGATACACCGATGGATTTCATGATCAGAAAGACTTGCTCGACTCGTGAGTGCTGCTGGACTTTAACTTAAGGTGCAACTGCAGCATGAACAAATACAATCAAGTAAAAACCACTGAAGTACAAACTATGGCTTCTGTAGGCCACAAGATTAGGGCCCTTTATTTTCATATTTCGCCGATACATTGAAATGAGTCAGCTACCTTTTGGCACAGGGGCTGCTCAACCTCCAAAAATGGAATACACTTTTTAAAACAGCATTCAAAAGCAAGCAAATTGATGGAAAGGGAATGGCTAGCTTTGAGTTCTAAACCAGGAACCCATTGAGTACGAATGCTACCTGAAGAGAAAGTGCAGTTCAACGGGTTTGTACAAGACTGAAAAAACCTAACGTAAACTGAAAACACGTGAAGATATGTTGGGGAAAATCTTGCCTGGAAGCTAAAATCTAATTCAGCAAAATAAGACAGGCAAGCTAAATTACTGTGAGTTGACACGAAAATATATGAATAGAAGGGTTACCAGTTTAGCTAAATTGGTGCCTCTTTGTGTAGGACAACCCCTCCTATTTCCGAGGTCTGCAACTCGGACAAATCGGAACGACTGCACAGCAGACCTATTCAGAGCAAATTAGAAGGAGCCTCATTTGTTAGAGCACTGAGTCTTGTTGTGCTTTGAGACTGATTCTTCCTCAAACAAGACTTGACCAGACCCTGAAGCTTTTACGGAGGTGCCCACATTTCTGAAACCTGAACACGAGACTGGAGAGCAAACAGCTGCATGCCACGCTGACTCATTTACTTACGTGTGAGCTAGGCTGAAGATGTAGTCTCCACAGATTTGATACGGTTGTTCTGAAAGCATAAATTTGCTTGTTTTGCTAATGCCTCTTCTCTTGTGTAGAGATGTTACATTTTTGCTTGTTTGAACCTCCCTAAATGCTCATGCCTAAGAATATGAAGAGCTTGTAAGGCTTTTCGCCTGTCCAGCCAACTGTTGAGGGCATTAGGTCTAGCAGAAGTTATCTCATTTAGGAGGTTAAATTCAGTGCTCTTTAGTACGACGGATGATGTTCAGAAAGCTTGAAGAAAATAATGTACGACACCTCAACAAAGCTAGAACTTCACTAAATTCTAACTTTCAGCTCATGTCTGAGCAATTAATCGGTGAGATTTTCAAGCTGTACTGAAATAGTTTTAGTCTTCATGGCTGTGACACAGGTGAATTCCTTGTCCTTGTTCTTGTCAAAAGATTTTTTGTCTATGCATCAGGTGGCCTCACGAAGGCCCCAAGCAGGTAGCAAGCGAAGTACCCAGCATCAATTTGAGAACGACACCTGCAAGAAGTAAGCACTGTATATTTCTGAAACTGCCTGTAAATTTTTCTGAGTCTTTCAAATCCGATGTGGAAAAGCGGAGTTTATTCTTAAGATACCTGAATAGCAATACCTGAAATAGTTCTTAGCCCTGAAATGGAAAACAGGTATTTGTGAATCACTCACTCTGCTTTCTCTGGTGGCTTGGTCTTTGTCACCCACTCCTGGACGAACAGTGGGCAGATGCCTTGTGTACAGCAAACCCGCCAGCACTTGTGTGGCATGTCCTAGCTCACATGGACAAGGACTCTGGTGGGGGGAATTGCACAGCTGTTCTGGCACAGGAGGCCAATGGCCAGGAAGGCTCACAGAATGATGGGGAAAGAGAGTCAATGAGATACGTCTGTACCTCTTTGAATCTTACACAAATGTGTGGGGAACTTTCTCCCATTGCTACAAGTGTTCTTCTGAATGTGCCAGCTGCTAGTGACCCACACAGGAGGAATCCCATTGATTCGCGTGTTAGGGCAGGACTTACCCAGCACCGTTAACAATACTGACCACAGAAAACAAGTTGACAAGAAAAAACCCCAACAAACTAGAAGTGTACACAGGCCAAAAAAAATTAGTTTAAGCAATGTAAAAGTTGAGATCAAACATTGTCCAAAGAGAGGGTGTGTTCCTGATGTGAGGGTGTGTCCTGATGTGAGCCTTTAAGCCAACAGATAAAAGGCAATGGAGAGAGCTGGGCTGCGGTATACATCTTGCTCTCAGACATCGTAGACTGTTTGGCTGGAGTGCTGGTTTTAGGCCCATACGAGAAAAAATACAGGCCATCTCCACTTAGGTGCAAATTCTGGTTTGTTCTTCTTTCCCTGTACAGTAATTAGGAATTTGTTGTTATCCCTGCGGAGATAGCATCTCCTCTCTTGCTAATAGGAAGGTGCTAGAAAATTTAAGAAAAATAGAAAAACCACATGTGAGGCATAGAAACTCTTCACATGTGCTAAGGAAACAGCTTTCTAAGTTACTGCTGAAGTGTACTACCTGCCTACACCCACTCAGCTTGAGCTCACCTGCCAGTACACTTCATTATGCAAGTGTAATTTGCTATCATAAAGCTATGAGATGATTTTCCCAAAATTAGGTGTATCACACCCTATTGGCAGGCTTGTGTGTGTGTGCATGTGTATGCGTATAGAGGGGTTTTGCTAGAAAGCGCCAATCTGATGCTGAAAAGCAGAAAGCTGGTGCCGCACTCCCTAAAGAGTGAATAATTTGGAGTGTTCCCGGCGTTGCAGGGTGCGTTGCTCATTGTATTCACACCTCTCTTGCCAGGTTGCTTTGTTCCCGTTCCCCATGAATCTTCTCCATGGTGAAGGCTTCTTCTGTGTCACTGGCAGCTAAAAGATTTTCATACCTGTAGTAGCAATGTAACATGTTAGAAATCGGTCTATGCCCTCTGTGTGGGCTTTAGCTTGCCCTTTATGCTTGAACCCTTTGTTCTCAGGTAAGAAACTGGCATTTGCATTTAGCCAACCGGGCGTTTAATGAGAAATCGCAGGTCCCATCATACCTCCCTCTGGCCAAAAGAGTCCGTCTTACAGGAGGTTTGGGCATGGTGTTGTTTATGAAACCGGTCTTCCCTGTAGCTGAAGTGGAATACCATTATCCTACATTGGCGAAACAGATGGTGCATTTTCCTGTGACTAATTAGCTATGCGGTGCCTAGCCTGCAAAGAGTGAGAGGAAATCCTCGATGCCTCTCTGCTACTGTCTCTTCCCCCCAGGTCTTCTGCCCGTGCAGCACACGCCCCAGACCGCTGTGGTCGAGAGCTTCTTGGCTGGACAGCATCCAGCGAAAAGCAGTCCTGACCTATTTCAGGGCTTTGGCAATTTGGCAGATCACTCACCACCAGTCATGAGAGGCTTGCTTGGGCTGCTGCTCGACTCAGGCGTATTTGGCACGCACAGCTGAGATGGGAAGCCTCTCGGGCTGACTGCCGTGAAGACGGGCTCATGGCACCTTGGCCGTCCAGCCAGCGCCTGGTGTGGAGTTTCACATCAGGGCAGGGCTGTTGCCTCCCTCCTGCCCCCTCAGGGAGTCCTTGGAGGTGATGGTGGCCTACTGAGGCCCCCTCAGACCCTAGAGAAACTGAGTTTTCAATCTGTGACCTAAGGCAGCTGTGTAAATCTAGATTCTAAGGGACAGTAGTACTCCAGCAGTGTGCCCTGCGAGTGAGACTACGGCAACCGACATACTCGCAAATAAGCGCACTGAATTTCCAACCAGAAACGTCTGACACCGTAACAGTTGGTATGGCTAACTCTCTGGCTAGCCATGAGGGGTGCATAACGTCATTTCAGGATAGCAGGAGAAAATAAACCATAGTGGAGAGGAACCTCCCAAGGGCGAATTCACTGGCAGCTCTGTAGCTGTCAGCCCCAGCTCGCCACAGCGACACCTGACTGAGAAATTATCTGACTGCCGCCTGACCTGCTGTCAGCGGGCACCCGCTTAACTTCAGGTGCTTTGCAGAGCTGTAGCCTAAATTGGTGCCGGCGGGCCTGGGATTGGTAACCCGTCACTGCTGCTTGACAGGCACTTAGCAAAGATGATTAAGTAAGCGCGGTGCTCTTAGACAGAACGTACTTGGCTAAAAAAATCCCCCAGGTACGTCCTAAAATTCTTTTTTGTTCTATTGGTTGCAAACTTTGCGTCTCCATGCCTTATAGGCAAATCCTACAGATGCAGTTTGGTCTGTGCGTATGTGTGCTGTCATCTTCTCGCTCTGTGCACAGGTTAGTGTGGGCATGAATTAGATGCAGCTGCTCTGGTCAGTGGAACACTTAAAAGTCTCACTGGGTTCAAAAAGCTTTGCAGAAAGCCTATCCTTTTGCCCCCTGAAGAGAGTAGTGGGGCAAATCTATTGATAAACAAGAATGGCGAGGCCTTACGTCAAATTCCTACGCACTAAACTCTGACGTGACTTCATCTGAAACCTCGTCTGTATTCATACTGGTGTGGAAAAAAGTCGGATGGGGCCACCGAAGAGGTGTTTATTAATTAGAAGAAAAGTGCTGATTTTTTCTTCTTTTTGAGGAAATCATCTCATGAAATCAACAGCAAGCAAATGCATGCTAAACGTAGCAAAACACTTTTGTTGTCACTGTGAGCATCCTACTACAAGACGTGATGGAGTAACATATGATTGTAGGACTTTGGTAGGCGTATCTCTCCTGACAGCGGCATGAAGTTTCATTGTGGTACTCTGTATGAAGGGGAAACTGCTTCCAGCCTGTAAGTTGTGCTACACATTCTCAGCTCCTAAAAGCTTCCAGTGACCCAGATTGTTCTGGATATTTGGATTGGATCTACCCGAACACTCGGGCAAGCAAACAGCTTTGAATGTGTCCTGCAATATGCTTCGGGGGACCGACTCACGCCTTCAGGAGAGTCAGAACATGAGATGTCTTATTGGGACTTCTTCTGGAAAGAGGAGAAACTACTACCAGGAGCTATAAAAAAACAGTAGAAACCAGCTATGTGAGTCCGTGTGGGAGGTACACATGCGGTTGTGGTGAATGTCGTTACACTCCTTCTTCCGTGAAGATTTACAGACTGCTGAATTATCGCAATCTAGTCTTCCAATGCCAATACTAGACGAAAGAGCTGACAGATATCCATGCCCCCAACCACATTCCCATTGACTGAAAACTAAAATTTCTTGCTTTCGGGAGTAAAAAATGACTCTTTCTTCTATGGTGCCTATCCTTACCTCTTTTTCCTGCCTACTGCAGAGAGCTGCATGTCGGGAGCAGCACCTTGCCCACAGGATTTCACTAACGAACATGGGCAGGTATTCTCCCAGCAAGTGGGGCAACCAGTTTCAACGCACTTTGGGTGCCAGCTAGACTCTGATTCAAAACACAGACGTGTGCCGAACTCTAAGGCAGCGATTGATTTCTATTTAAGTCACCAGGCTAGGTATGCTTTTTCGGGGAAATGAATGCATGCTGAAACCTGCTGAATCAGGCATCTCGAAAAATCCCATTCCAGATGTGCGGCGCTAAACCAAGACACTTTGATTGTTCTGAAGGCAAGACATACTGTTGAGAAGTTGCATTTGCTTGGGTTTCGGGGGGTGGGCTCATGTCCCCTGAGGTGCAGGATGCAGTTTCTACACATCTACCGTTCAGCGAGTGCTTCTGCTAAAAGGTGATTCTTGTTTACATTTCTCAGTTTGTTTTCTCCTTTGTTTGCTTGCTTTGTTCTCAAATGTTCCTCCTATTAACGTGTCTTCTGGAACTGCCTGGCCTACTTGAGGCTAAAAATAGCCCTTGTTGCTACTGCTGTAGCTCCACGCAAGCCACGCAATGCCCACGCTAGGAAAGAAAACCTCGTGCCCTGCTGAGCTTCCCCGAAATGAGAAGCAGGCGAGAAATCCGTATGACCAAAAAGCAGGAGGAAAGACAAATCCTGCCTTCCTGCTCTGCTTCTGCTAGGCTTGCTGATGGTGCGAGCTGGGCCACCAGCAGGAAGGCACGTCAGTGTTCCAGTCTCCCTCTGCCTCCTCCACGTCTGCCAAGGACAGTAGATGGATGCCACTCACGGAGGAGAGACGCGACAGAAACAATGAGACCGCAGGGATGTGAAGCGGCAAAGACGACGTTTTCGTGTCAGTGTCCAAGCAGTCGTTCTTGAAATTAACTTAACTTGATTGACCTTTTGGGTGCGCATCAGGCTTTGGGTATGATCAGACCAATGCTGCCCATGCTGTCGCACTGCTTCAAAGAGCAGGAATACCTCTCTGCCACAGCTGAGACGGCTTCAGCGGGCTGTGCCGGTGCTCCCGATGTCTTACAAAGGAAGAGGGCTCTGGGTAGACAAATGTTTTCCTCTGCATTGCAGCAGACAAGACTTAACGCTTCTCAGCCTTAAGCGGATAACTTTACGCTGCCGGTCTGCTTGGGCTCCTCAGTCTGCGCGGCCCGTGGCGCGTGCCGGTGAGACGCAAACGGTCGGGGCTTTCTGGCGAGCTCGGGCAAGTCACCTCACTGCTGTGTGGCACTGTGCTCCCCGTCTGTGAAATGGGGGGTAGTGAGGTACCCAGAAACGCTTCTGCAGCTACCTTGGCAACGGAGGCGTGACGCTCCATTGCTCCACAGAGAGGAATTTTGTGCGCGTGGTTCACGCTAGCCCGCGGTCGCCTTTTTGCCCGTGTTACGGTTAAGGCATATTGGCGAGAGCACTTGACACACTTGTGGGAAGCCAGGACTCTGCGCTGCTCGGTCGTTCGCAGCAGGACAGCTCCTGGGTCACCTCTCCTCTGCCCTGCCAGCCAGGAATTTGGCTTGCCTATAGCTGCGGCGGCACGGTTCTCACTCCCCATGACACATCTGTGGCTCGGAGGCAAACCTGGCAGAGTTTCCCAAGGCGGAGGAAGCGCAAGCTGCTCTCTTGGTGTTCTCACTGAGCTGGCGAGTGGCAGGTTGTTGAGGACAGGCTAAGTCGGGTGCCCTGAGTTCAGAGTGGCCCGGCAGCTCCGGCTCGGGTGGACGGGGCAACGGAGCGCTTTTGAGTCCGGGTCCCCAGGGCTGCGCAGCGGTCTCGGTCAGCAGTCCTGCCCGGCGCCCTGCGCGAGCACGATGGGGCAAGAGGGGACGGAGGCAGCCAGCGCTGCCAGGGCCGGGACCAGGGCCTGGATCCCACCCTGCTGCCCTTGCCGCGGCCGGTGCTCCAGGCTGCGAGGGTCCTCTGACCCAGAGCATCCCCGGGCTTAGGGGCACCAACGCTGTTACGGGGCCCCCCGATCTCACCCCTCTGTGTGCTCCCTTTGCTCCCTGGGTTCACCCTCCTCTCCCCGCTCCCTTTTTTTTTGGGGGGGGGGGGGGTGGTGGCGGGGGCTGTGTGTGTGTGCCGTCCAGCCTGCGGGCAAGCAGGGGCTGGAGCTGCAGCTCCCCACAGCGGGGGCCGGGGGAGGAAGAGCAGGAGGGGGGGCTGCCGGACGGCGGCCAGCCTCTGCCTGGCAGCTGCCGAATTTCGGGTGGAAACGTCCCCGGGGCGGCGGGAGGCGTGTTGCTCCCCGCCCCCGCGGCGTGCGGGAGCGGGCAAAGCGCCGGGGACCGGCGGCTGCGGCACAAAGGAGGGCGCCGGGGCCGGCGCCGGGGCCGGGGCCGGGGCAGCCGCGGCGGTGCCCGGGGGGATCCCGCTCCTCCTCCCCTCCCTCCCTCCCCTCCCCTCCCCTCCCCGCCGCTCCGCTCCGCCCGCCCGCCCCTCCCCGGCCGGCGCCTGTCCCCTCCCTCCGCTCCGCAGCCGCGGCGGGGGGCTGAGAGCCGGGTCCGGCGGAGGGGGAGGCAGAGGAGGAGAGGCGGGCGATGGGGAAGGAGCCGCGGCGGTGATCCTCCGGGCATCGCGCGGGAGAAGGAGCGGGTGGCGGGAGGGGGCGAAGAGAGGCGAAGCAGGACGGGGGAGGGCGGCCCCGGCCCCCGCCCCTCTCCGCCGCGCCGAGGAGGGAGGGCGGACCACGATGCCCGGCCGGCGGGCGCTGCCCGCCCGCCCGCATGGAGACCGCCGCCCGTAGCGGGGCTGCCGCGCCGCACCGCGGGGTGAGCCGGGCCGGGCGGGGGCGGGGCCGGGGGGGGCCCGGGTGGGTGGGCGGTGCGCGGTGCCCCCGGCCCGGCGGGGCTGGGGGGGGCGGAGCGGGCTCGGGGGGGCGGCCGGAGCCCGGCGCGGCCCTGGGGGCGGCCCTGGGGGCGGCCGGGCTGCGGGGGCCGGGGCGACGCGGCCGCGCTCCCGCCGCCGCAGCGGGCCGGGGCGACGCGGGAGCCCGCGGGCTCGCCGTCCTGCTGCCCCCGCCGGCTCGCCGTCCTCCTGCCCCCGCGGCACTCCCGGGGCGCCCCGGCAGCCGAGCGGGGGCAGCGCCCGGGGGGACGGCGCCGGCCGGGGGGGGGGCCGTGCGGGGCCGCCGCGGGGCTGAGGGGCGCGCTCGGGGGTCGGTGCTCGGGGAGGGGGCGGGTCACTCGCCCCGCCGGGGAGCTGCCCCGGGAAGGGGGTCCCCGGCCGCCGGCTCCGCTCCCGGCCTCGGCGGAGCCGCGCGGGCCGGCGCCTCGCCGGCGGCTGGGCCGGGGTCCGCGGGGGGGGCCCGCGCCTTCCCCTCGCCCCGGCCGGCGGCCGGTGGTGGCCGGTGTCCGGCGGCGGCGTCCGCCCGTGTGCGCGGCCGAGAGGCGCGGGCCGCCCCCGGGCGGTGGTTCCCGCCGGCAGGAGCGGCGGTTCCCGGCGGCGGCGGGCGCCGCGTTTCCGCCGCGCCGGTGCCCGGCCGTGCTCTGCTCTCCCGGCCGAGAGCGGGGCTGCGGAGCTGCTCGCTGGCTGGGGAGAAGGCTGCCTGCTGCAGCGGGGCGTGAGGGATACGCCGCATGCGGGGGAAAGACGCTTTGGAGCGGAGATGCAAAAATGCCACTGTATGCAGTGTCCCTGTCGGGTTTGGATGGTCTGAGAGACCTTGACCCTGAGCCTTTTAGCATCTCCAGAAAACCTAGGTGGTACCAAAAGGAAAAAAATGCAGGCATTTTGATCAGCTGTCATTTAAAGCTTGCAGGTAGTGAGATGGGATTTCCTAGCTGACATCAATTGTACAATAGTTGTACGATAGTTCTCTTGATCCCTCTGGGTGAGTGCTTAAGAAATAAATGGGTAAGAGTAACAGTGCTGGTCCCGCACATGATGCAGTCTTTGTGGTGGCGTGAAGACACCTGGGACAGAGGAGGGACTTCAGGTGACATCCTCCCTATTGCAAATGAGATGGGTATGGTGAGGAAAAACAGAGGTCATGCCTTTGTGCTCAGATTTCCACCTGTTTCTACTTGGGCACAAGGAAGGAGGTTTTTTAAAACCTTTCAGTTCTGTACAATGGGCTCTTGAGCTTGACTTGGGAAGGAAGGTTTCCAGAGGAGTTACTGCAGAAGGAGTTACCTCTGAGCCAGAGGCTACTCGGTGTGACAGCCCCTAGCCTTTGAATTTCAAGATCCAGTTTAGTCTGAGGACATTGGTGTGGACCGCCCTCTTTTTTAAGTCATCTCACTACTCAGAGGTGTGATCTGGGGGGGGGCTATTTCTAAAAATAAAGGTGGGTAAGACCTTAGGGCAAGTCTTTTCTGCATTCGTCCATAGCTAAGTTTGAATGTACTGTTCAGGAGGAGAACCTGCTTTGGAGGCTTGACACGGGAGGAAAAAGGACAAAATTTACATCAGCTGAGTATCTGTCAAGTACTGGGAGCTATGACAACAGCTCTGGACTACCTCCCCTTAGTTATTTGTATTCCTTTCTCTCCTCCTCAACTTTCATTGCTAGCTCTCATGTGGCATATTTTACTGTTGGCTTATGCTCAGTCTGGGTGGAAAACCAGTGATGCTGAAAAACATGCTAAACCCACGTGTATAAACAAGGATGATACTCAGTGCTATTTCTTCTTTGATGGTGGATGTGAACCTGCTTCAGAATATGTAGACTTACTGGGCAAAACTGTGCTAGATGTTGGTGCTTATTAACCTGTTTCAACACACACAATAAAGACCATGCTTCCCCCCCCTCCCCCAATTGATGAGACATCTGAGGAGAGAAAGAGCTGGTGGGCAACCATATCCTTAATTCCTCAGCCATGCAGTCACATCTGCTCAGTTACAGAACCTTTTGGTGGGTCTGTAATTGGAGATATATTTTGACTGAATTGAGAGAATTCAGTAGCAGATGAAGGGGATTTTTGAATTTTCAGTGACATCATAGCTGTCTTTTTTTTTTTTTTAATATTGTACCTTAATTTTTTTTGACAGCTTTGATCATCATGAAAAACTTCCCTGCCTCTTTGTTCAATGGTAGGAGTCTAGATGCACTTTGTTGTTTTGAGGGATTTTTTTTAAATTGGAAAACGTTTCCATAACTGTTACTTCATCAGACAGTATGTCGAACTGATTAGCCTACTTTCTAGTGCTCTAATTTTTCTTCTTAATAGTTTCTGCAGCCACAGATATCTTGCAGTTCTGTAGATGATACAACAGCATGGAGGAAGGGTGTTTTTCCAGTTGTGTTCAGGAAGACTTATTGTGAATATCACTTTGTCTGGGATTTTATTGTGGAATTGTCACTTCTCATGGAAAGAGGCCCTCAAGATAAACAAACTTCTCTAATGGAAAACATCTACCTATCACCAATGCTTAAAAACATTTTTTTCAGTCTACTAATTCTGGCCTACTTACACTGGTTGAAGTTATGGCAAAAGACTAACTTTTTAAGTTTGCGACTCTTCAAGAGTAAATTCTGTCTTCAAGATTATTTTTCCCTGTCATTGTCTCCTGAAAATAAAGGTAGAAGAAAGACAAATTCTGTAGTGCTGATGCCAGAAGCCTTTGTGAGCCTCTCTTCTCTCTCTACTGGTTTATGCCAAGCAAATCTGTGACACATGGTCAGTTCTCCACTAGTTTTCACACAATGGTGCTGAAATCAGCTGTGCTGCGTCATTCTGAGAGACTGAAATCAGAGTGGTTATTTCTTAGGAAGTGAGAGCCTTTGCTTGGTTTTTCGTCCATTCTTTCCCAAGTGAGAGTCCCATGTGAATGAAATGGGTTCAGTGTTGTTCTGTCAACCTGGTTGGCAGCCAGGAGGTCACTTCTCCAGAGCTGGCTGCATAGTGTTTGCTGTGGCTCTGACTGGGGGTCTGTGATGGGTTTGTGCTTTGAATTTCTCAACTCTGGAGGAAATCCGTGCTCTTCAGCTAGCCAGGCTTGATGTTACAATGAGTTCTGCAGACTCAGCCCTGTACTCTTCACAGGCCATGTTTTCTTTCTTTTTGGATTTTTCTTTCTTTTTTTTTTTTTATCTGATCACAGACAGAAAAGACTGGGTGCAAACATTGATCTGCAAATCCACTTCTCTGAAGAACACCCAAAGCTCCTGGGTTTAATAGGTAGATGTTTGGATGGGGCATAAACGCAAAACTAACAACCAACATATTTATTGCTACTAGCATGCAAAGTTGGTGCTGCAGCTTGCTCACATATCCTCTCTTACCTGTTTAGGTTTTGTTTGCTGGGTTTGCATATCCAGTGTAAAACTTGCTTTTCAGTGGTGCTTTTCAGAAATGCTTGCTTGGCAGTAGCTGAGAAAGCAGTTGTGAGTGGCATTGTTGTTCACGATGCATGTCCTGATTCTGAAAAATCTCATTCTTTTGTTAACATCGTGCTACCATCAATGTCTATTGGATGGCATGAACACGGGTTGAAAAAGGGAGGCTACAGAATCAGTAGCTACTCTGAGTAATCATTAGCTGGGCTGTTAAGACAAGGGATCAACATTCACACATTTCCTCTCTTTTTGGAAAACGTGCTCCATTGGTAGCCTGCACCCTGTGCACTGTCAAAACAGCCTGTGTTGTCAACAGTCAGACCTCCTTACAGTGAGTAACTGCCTGAATCACCTGTAACAGTGATGGGGGCAATTCCATGCATTTGTAGGGAATGGAGGGTAGCATCATTCATATGTTAATCTTTGTTGTGCTACCTTTTTTTTCTAATAAGCAAGTGGATCACAGTCTGTGCAACCTCTTGAAATACAAGATAACTTTCCTTACCCAGGTGGGTTTCTGTGTTTTATTTCAAAATGATCAAACTTTGCTAGTGTGTGCTGCCGGACATCCCACGACAGTGTCTGGTGTGTCTTGTGCAACTGTCATCCTTTCTGGTTATAGTGGAAATCATATGGAGTGATTGAGGACATAATTATTTGGAAAGGGGTAGCCACAGGCAGGGGAGTGGGGACAGAATGTGGTTGTATCTATAAGACAGTGTCTTGATCCATTTTTTGAAGGATTCATGCTGCGTTATTCTCCTGTCTTAAACAGAAAACGAGAATTGCCTTCAAGGCAGATCCATGTGCACAAATGTGCTAATCATTGATTTACCACGTCCTCTAGGGATCTGAGGACCAGCATAAATGTAAAGGCATGCCGTTCATTGCCAACTAACAATTGTATTTGCCAGACGGAGGTTTAAAGTTACCCATGGGCTTGGACATCCTTTGCACTTGGAATAAGGTTTCTGCTTTTCTTGTTTTAAAGGTGTCACTTTTATTCATGACAATACAGGGTGGTTATGTTGCCACACATCCCCTACTCCTTTAAGCCATTTGTTTCAATAGCCTTGACAATGCACTCCTCTTTTGATTTTTATTTTCTCTTTGTTGTGCTCTAGCAAGTGGAGGGCTGATTCTTTGCTCAGAAAAGTTGTCCCATGGAGGAACAACATTTAATTAATGGCTCTTATTGATGACAAAGAGGGTTTGCAGAATTCATGGCAAATGTGTGTGAGACACTGACTCTTTTAATGGCTCTAAGTCCACTATTACAATCTCAGAAGGCAGAACTGATTTTAAAATTAAAGTTGAACTCTGCACAGTTGCAAAACTGAGCTTCATTCCTAAGCCTCTCTGAAGACAGATGCTGTATAAAACTCAAGAAACATGCCTGAATCTCATGCCTGGTGTCCCTGGCATAGTCTCTTCTGAGTGGACCTGAATGCCTCTAAGCATAGAGTTTGCTAATGGGTTTCTAGAGAAGCTGAGGGTTGGACCTCTTAGAAGAGCTGCCCTGTTCAGTAACTCAGACAGGAGCATGAAATTTCAGGATGACTTTTCATACATGTTTCTTGTGCTGCTTTTTACTGCTTTGCTGAGGCACCAGTGAATTCAGAATCCTCCTTCACCATCCATCAGTTTAAATCAATCTAAAGGAGAGGAGGAGGAGAAAAAAATCCAACTTTGATGGAAACACACATACTGCAAAAGGCAGTTGTATCACATTTATATTCTGCTGTGTGCTTCTGTCACCCACGCTAGTAAAATACTCACTGACAACAAAATGAAGTACGTTTAATTTCCATATATACAGTAATTTATTGTATTTGCTGAGTAATTACTGGTAGCTCTTCTATGGTAACTTATTGTTCTACTTATTCCAGCCCTTCTTGCATTCCTTGTGCATGGAAGGGGGGTGTTTAATAATGCATGAACTGAAGAGAGACTCGGTTTGTATTAGCTGTTTGTTTTTAAATTGTCTGAGATATTTAGCAAGAAACTTGGAAAATTCAATTTCATAAAACACAGCTGGGATTTTTGGAGCATCCCATAAGAACCATTTATGGGAGAAAGGAAGAGTATTGGAAGAATGAAGAATCATTGTAAAAGCTTGGCTTTTCTTCCCTAAAACACCTAAATCACACTCTTGTGCTCAAAGCTTGCTTGTAATACTGATGAAACACACTCAGTAACCTGTCAGAGTAACAGTTCTGATGGCAATGCCATATTTGGATAAATGAAGCTAGAAGAACTGTTCACAGTCTCATGCAGGAGTCTTGCCCTCTCACAGAGCAAACCTGCTGTACAAGCTCATGCTCTCCTATGCTAAAACTCTTTCCTGCCTCTCAGAGTGGCATTGGCCCTACTCGTGAAATGCCATGCCAGTTCAGCAAGCAGACCTGAGGACAAGCAGGGCAGGACACCCTACAAAATGCAGGGCTGTGGGATGCTGGCTCCACTGGACTGCAAAGTGCCCCCAAATGCCATTTGTTTCTTTGTAAGGATCATGCCCGCTGGCTGCTTCGAGCATGACTGTGCTCCTGATGAAGAGGTACCCTGGGGAGGTGTCTTACCAGTCACCGTACTGGGTGTGCTGTCGACAGAGGAGGGAAAAAAAACACACATGTGTGTGTTGAGCAGGACTGTTTGCACATCTTTTTGGTGTGATTTAGAGATACGTCAGGTAGCTTAAAACCTTTGCTAGGTTGCAGAGCCATTGGCTGTAATCTACCAAGCTGAAAGTGGAATGGATTTTAAAGAACTGGGTGTGAAAAACTACTTGACAGTGGGTCATCTTTGCAACTGGGGTACTCAGGGATTTGAGTTGCTGGTAGAAAGGGGTCCACCTTAAGAAATATGTGGTGATAGTTGGTATGTTTCTTAAGAGCAGGACCAGGTCAGTCAGAAGATGCCAGTCTCCAGCGTTACACTTCTAACACTGGGCTCAGTCGAGGGAATTTCAGGTGTCCCCAGTGCAAATGTAAGCCACAAACTGATGAAGGTTTCACATCCTTTCATCACTCAGAAGAATTGGTCTCAGTTATCTTGAGAATCCAGTGAATGTTATTTGGAAGGTCATGAGAAGATGTAACACAATTTGTCAGTCATGAAAGCCATTAGGAGCAGGTAATGTCTTTCAGCAAATAAAACACTATTGAGGAAATACCCAGCTTCCTGAGGCTTTCACTGAGACCCTACTGCTTGGCTGTCTGCACAGAGCTGTGTACTCCAAATGCAGATGCAGCACGCAGACAAAGTGGTGTCTTGGCTACCGGTTACAGGTTGGTTCTCTGTGCCGATGAGCATCAGGCAGAGGGCAGCCCTTTGTAGCAGCCTGTGGTATTGGGAAAGGTAGAGGTGGGTCATGGCTTGTAGCAACCCCATTGCTACTGTGAAGCTGCCAAAAACACAAGAGAAAAATCATTGGTACATAACCATTTCAGGCACCGCTACAGCAGTGAAAGGAGAGAGGCCGTTGTTTATGTGGGGTTGTCACATATAGTACATCTGCTTCTGCTCTCATGCATGCCATTGTGCATGAAGCCAATGACCCAAGTGTCTGAGAAACAACTTGGAAGTTTTCAGGTATCTTAGGTTAGGTAAGGACAGAGGCAACTGAAAGGAAAGAAGATGAGAGGTTTGGTGGTATTCAATTTGAGCTTTATACAGAAGCTGTAATGGCAATGCAGGGATGGCGTAAGGCCACATTAATCTGTCCTGCCACCCGTCTGAGAGGAGATGTAATTCACATAAGCAAAACAGCACCTGGCTCACCCACAGGCTGTCACTGAGTTCAGCTCACTTAGGAAATATTGGAGCTGGACTCTGTACGACTTGCATCAGCTGACAGATTATGCAAGGCAGTTGCAGAATATAACTAATTCACAGGTGTTCAGCAAGAAAAGCAGTGTCTGTGCTACAAGGAATGATCTTTAAAGAGAAGCTGTTCAAGGACTATATGCCAATCATTCACTTGTATGATTTGTATGAAAGTGGAGGAAATTTTTTCTAGAAATGGATGGTCTATGGCTTTGTTTTTCTTAGGCAGGCAGTTTCCATAGCAAAATAAAATTCTGGAACATAGAGATTTCTGCCAAAAATTACTCAGTTCTGAAAAGTTTTGGCCCAAAACATTGAGCAGAAATATTATGCACACAAATTTCTTTTTTTGCTGTAGAGCTGTTTTTTGGAGGGTTTATGTTTATTTAAAATTGCAAACATAAAATGATCCACCATTTTGCATTGCATTAGTTTTTTTTCTTTGTTTATTTCCAGTTGAGAGTGTGAGGGTTTATCTGTTTTTCTGTGTTGTGTTAGTGGCTTGAGTTTGATAGAGAATATTCTACTTTTGATTTTGGTATGTAGAGTAAGAGAAGGGATGTGGAGCTTGAAGTAACAGAGAGATTAAGGATCCAGTGAAGGTCCCCTATTCCTACTAATAGTGTACAACTATCTTCATTAATTGGATTCTTACAGAGATTTTCTTGAGTTCGTGGTTCTGTGATGGAAATAAGAGGTAAAATAGGCAAGCTGGGAACCAGGAAGGAAATTGTTTTGGGTTGACCAAAGCCGTAAACTGTTTTTCTTGCTAACAGGAAGAAAATGCGGTGTCATTTCAGATAGAATTAAATACTTTGTTTGCTTTGTACCACTGTTTTATCTCTTTATGGTTTGCAGCTTCTTTCTGTAAAAACTTTCTTTTATTTACCCAGAGTTGAATTTTGAAACTACCTGCTGGAGTTGTTGACCGAAAGCATGTCCCCAAGCCCCTCCACTGCTCTTTCCTTTGGATTCACCAGTTCCCTTAAGAGAAGGGAAAGCACACAGCTGGTGTTCAACAGAGTAGCAGTGGTGTGAATTGGATGGGTTGCAATACGGGATAGTATTGCCCGTGATTCCCCAGGAATTGACTGCATTTGTCCCTAGAGAAAAGGGACCACCAAAGACAGGTTTTCCTGCCACTCTGTAACAGCTCTTGAAATAAAAGATTGAGACTCTTTTTTTTAGAATCTGTAACAACCTTTTTGCCTAAGCGTGTCATCAGACCTCATTTTTGATCACCACAAGAGTCATGAAAAAGCTATTTGCATGACGAAATGTTAACGTCAGGCTCAACAAAGAGTAACAGAAAGAAGCCCTGGCTGGAATGGCAAAAAATTAGTAAATATCATTGACCTTGTTGTCTTCCTGCTGGCTTTGTTCTCAGAATAGGAATATATAGGTCAAAGAAATGGTAAATAAACTTATTGATATTTTTTCAATAGCTCTGCATTTCCTGGCATGATAATCTGTATTTTCCAGTACATAATGATCTGCAATTAATCTGCAGTCATTTATCCAATCAAATGCTCACGTCTTTGGAATCAACACCACTAGGGCACTCAAAGAACTGATGCTATTTGAAAATAATTAATATTGATAGTATTAATTAACAGTTGACATAAACTGTATTCCGGCTCAGGTTAGACAATGTTAACTTAGGCATGGACATTAGTACCGTTCCCGGTGATCTGAAATTAGGACAAAAGTTGGAATAAGTTGTTCCTTCAGCATATGATTTTGAAATTTGTATTACTCGCCCGCATCCAGGATGCCGTCAACATGCAGATCATTACCCTAACTTACACTGTCAAACTGGGCTGTGGGAGATACTTGCTTTGAAAATGACTGTGTTGCTCATCACCACACTCCTAGCTGAAGACGTTAGTCTGCGATGTCAGTGTCCTCTTAGGACAGGACTTTCTCTTTGGTCTCTGGCTGATGCAGCATTGCAAAGAGAGATTGACAGCCAAAGAGGAGAATATGCCACTTTCCTCAGGAGAATATGGCAGCGATGATGATGATGATGATACACACCCAGTGACTGAAGTTTTCCACTGTGGACTTCAGCATTATCAGGAAGGAAATTTCTGACCAAATTTTGTATTTGCTTTTTTAAAAGTATTTTAAGAAGCTATTTTTTGGTACTAGAAATAGCTACCTGACTAGTGATTTAGGACAGACTGTTTTTTTCCTCTTAGTCTTCATTTGTTTACCAGAACTCGCCTTGGCTACCATACAACCCTGTCTTCCTCTGTCATTTCTTCTTGGGAAACTAACATCCTCAAAACACTTTCTTAAATTATTAATGTCGCTATCCTTTTATAATGGTAAGGCTTCATTTATCTGAAGAGGAATTTCTCCCCTGACTTCATTTATACAGTAGAGACAGTTTCTGCTGCTGTCAGAGACTTGGTCTGATGAATGTATCTCAGAGGTTTTAAAGATGACTTAATCTGGTCCGAAGTTATTCATGGGGTTCTTGGCTGAATAACTCAGTGAAATGGCTTCACAGATCTAAAATGCATGCACCAGAGAGCAGGTGTTTGGTTGCATTATTCCTTTTATGGGGCAGGAAAATATGCTTCTAAGTGTGAGCGACATGAGTTCCAAAGACAGGACTTAAAAAATGGTAATTGTCAAAAGAACAGAATGATTCATTGAGTAGAGGCTAATTTTCTTTTGATACATATTTGTCTGTCTCCTAAATTCCTGCTGAGGTTGTGCTGATTCCTGATTCCAAGATGTTTGCCCTGGTATAGAGGGCTAGCAAAACAGCTGTTCAGCTTTAAATCCCATTACACAGGTCTCATACTAAATTTTACCATGCATGGAGAGCGCACTTGCTGTTTGCAATGATGTGATGTGGAATGATTTTTAAAAATCTTACTGTATTGTGGAACAATGAAAGCAATCATTTTAAAACTGTCATTCCTCTTCCTTGTTATTCAGGGTAAGGATAAGAAGCCATAGCAAAATACTGAGTATTACTGCTTGTAGAATTTCATTTAGCTTGGTGATCTTCAGCAGAAGCCAGTCAATGATGTAGGTAAGCAAAAAAAAGGGGGGGAAAGTATTCATCTCTACTGTAAAGCATTCAACAAGGGAAATAGAAAGGCAGGAATAAAATCTACACTGTTTTGCAAGGAGAGGTGAATGAGTCAGGCAGTAAATGGTATGTTAATCAGAACAGAGAGAGCACAGTAAGTGTTTAAATTAAGTCTTGTATCAAACCACAGGACAGAAAAGCACATTTTGAGATTTTTGCATTCTGCGCCTCAGTGAAAAGGTAGTGTCAATACCTAAATGGGTTTTGATAGGCATTGAATGGCTATGTGGGCAGAGGGAAATAGAGGTGATAGGAGGTCAGGATACCTGAGTCCTCCTAGACCTCAGGCCAGTGTGTTTTCTTTACGTGGTGCTTTGTGCCTTGTCATCTCCTCCATCCTCATGTAATAGAAAAAGCCATTTTTTCTCCTCTGTCTATGCCCTTTGCCCTAAAGCCAGATGTGTGAGGTGTTCATTTCCAGACTGAAACCAGTCATGTTCATCTCCTTCATCCTCCTCAACATTTCATGTACCTTAACTGCAAACTTCTTCTGCTTTATAGGACTACTTTGGTATGACTCTCTGAGTCACGCAACTCTTCTGGGGTTTGTTTACTCATACATATTCAGTGGCAAAGCCTTCAACAGCCTGGCTGGGAGGAGCCAGGTCCTTTTCGGGTTGGCTACCAGAGGAGTCTAGTGTTCTCTGACCTTGCTTGCGTGTCCAGCCTTGGCCTTCCTTAATATTAGTGATCTTCTCAATCCTTATTTACTTTTGTCTCTTACAGTTTTGATTTCATCTACCTGTGACGATGACTGGAGGAGGAAACTGGGACTTCCTCAGTAACTTCATTATGTCTGAAAAGTAAACTGAGATTACCTGCAAGTATTAGTTAAGGCATTCTTGGTAGTAGTTGCAGTTTTTAGTTTGTTTTAAGCCTTAACAGCCTCACTGAGAGACTCAAAATTTTGGTCAAATCATCAGTGATTCAAGATAGGTACTTTTTAACGTTAACTGCTTTTAAGCCTTCAAACAACTTTTCTGCTGCAAGGTTTTGCTGATGACTTGTGGAGTACAGGGGGTAATGGAAATATTTCAGTTCAGGTGAGTGACAGATGGGAATTAGAAACTAATTTTCAGAACTTCTCTCTCCCTCTGCATTAGTGTAGCAGAAGCAGTTCATGCCCTGTTTTATCAGTTTGCTGTAAACAGTAGCTGAACAGTCGAGCAGTGACAGCTTGCAAACAAATGCTGAGGCGCTGGGAGGGTGTAGCTGTTATTCTGAAAGTTATGCAGAACTCCACATTTAATGTATGCACAGTGTATCCATGTATGACGAATATGAGTTACCACAGATACGGCTGGACTTTGAGTGGGAGGGCAAAAGGCAAGTGATACAATGTAAAGTGGAGGTGGTGAAGGAAGGGAATTAAATGGTAAATGGTAGTAGTTCTGTGAGCATCAGTTGTTGTTGACAAGTGTTGTGGGAATAAGAGTTGGTCTTTCTTGATGTCCTGTTTTCTTTATACCTTCCAGGCTGAGCAGAAGATGGGGTCCCCCCGCTTGGTCCTGGGGTCTGTACTCATGCATATGTTAACACAGAATGTTGTATCTCTAAACTAGTTCTATACTGCAGAGCTGTCATATCAGGATTAAGGCCATGCAGCTTCTTACTGGTGTGTGTACAGCACTTTTAGCTCTCTTCTTCTTCTGCACTTGGAACATGCTCTTGGTTTGACCCCCTCTGCAAACAGGCAGGGAGTTTAATTCGCTGGTCTTTTAAGCACTATAATGCATGTCTTGTCTCAGGAACATCCTCTAAAAAAGTACCTAATCTTTATAATTATCTTCCAGAGAAGCATATGTTTCTTTCCCCTCTCTTTCTGTCTATGCATGAAGGTACAGTTCATGGTACTGATCTGTTGACAATAGCCTGGTTTGTTGCAGCCATTGGAGTTATACAGGTTTATAGCAGAGGATGGCATGTCTCATGTGAAAGGTGAAATATTAGCCTGTGCAGGCAGGCTAAATTTTATGTACTACACAGTATTAGGCAGATCAAGTGGGGTGAAATTAAGCCAAATAGAAAATAATTGAGTTTTTCTCTCATTTCTGGTTTGCTCAGATTAAGCAGTGATTAATGCAGGCACCGAAACTCTTTCTAATGGCTGTATTTAAAATTGTTCATTTTTTAGAAATCTTCATTCTGCTAATGAAGTTGCAACTCCCATCTTGGCCATTGTTACAGCCCTGAAGATGAAATAGAAACAAAAAATAAATTGCAAACTGAAATCTGTGGCTATCCACTTTTCAAGTTAAATGCTAGATCTTTTGATGTCAACTCATTCACATTTTGGAGAAGCTATGCTGCAAGAGATTTCTCAGACCACCTTTCCCTTTACTGTTGCAGTGTTTTTCATAGAATTTGATAGATCTTTGATTCTCTTGAACTTAATGGCAAAGCTTCTACTGATTCCGTGGGATCAAGGTTTGACTCATTATTTGCATGTGGTGTAACCCCCCCAGAACCTGAGTTTTATCTTGCTTAACATAAAAATGGCTAATGCCTAAAATAAATAATTAAATAAATGGACTATCTCACCTTGACTTTAAATGTTTTCCAGGGACAGTTTCACACTACAGTTCTTGTATTTGTTTATAAGCACTTACACTGTGCATGCTGACATGCAGTGAACACCAATTCATTAAGGCATTTCTCTTCCAGCCAAATGTGTGTTTGGCTGGTTTGAGTCAGCCCTCAGTATATGCTTGTCTTTTTTTTCTGTAACCTTCCACTCTGCTTTGCTAGCCTTGTTTCCCAGTCTCACAACCTAACGGAAAGATAATCAAATCAAATTAGCTTCTTTGACACAAAAAAGACCTGGAGCTTGCTCAAATGTGTAGTCTTACATTGAAGAGCTGGTAACACCAAGAGACTTCTTCAGAAGTTTCACTTCTTGGTGATTTGGCCAGAGAGCATATGGTGGGGATATAAATTAGCTTGACAGAAGTAGAAAGGATAGGTGCTCTGATGGATTTAGCTCATGAGCCTTTACCTGTCTGTCCAGGGACTAGGAAGAAGCTGTAGGTAAGTTATTGTCCTGCAGTCTTCTATTGCTCCCTGAGCACCTGGAGGCTGCCACCTTCAGGTGGGATATTGAGTGTGATATGTGACTGCTCTGATGCCTTTATCCCAGTCCCAATATCTGTGGTTGGAAGCGCAGCTTATCTGCTGCTGAGTGGATACAGATCAGGCGTTCAAGCTGCTCACATTTTCACTAACTACCTGCCTAATAAGCATCATCCTGAAGAGGGAACCTGGGAAGATCAACCATACTGTAGTCTTTCTGATCTTGAATAAGCCGGGGCATTGAGATGGATTGCTACAAGTGTTATGTTTTGGCTAGATTTGGATGTAAAGGGAGAGACTGGATAAAAGAGTTAAAATGCTCTCAACAAAAGCAGTGGGCATATAAGTGAGAGAGATTGGGCTGAGGAATGGTGGTTTTAGCATGCCTTTGACCATAGGACAGGCTTCTGTAACCCTCAAAGCTTCACATGATATAAAGAATATTAGCCTAGAAATGAAAAGGACTTAATTAAAATGTTGGTCTCACTTCGCTACCCACTTATGACTATCATAGTGTAGCTGAGTTTGTTAATGAGATATGCCAATTATAGATGTTTTCTTTCTCAAAACTGTAGGGAAAAAAAAATTTTTAAGGTCAATTGCTATGTCTTTTCTTTTTTTTTTTTTAAAAAGAACCTATACTCCTTTTTAGAATGATTTTGAAAAACAGATTTTGAGGAAAGGATGATTACCATGGTCAAAATGAAAAGAAAAAAAAAGCCAACTTCAGTATTTTTCTAATGCATGTATTTTTAAACTCAATTCATTGAACTGAAATGTAGTTCCCTTCTGTGCACGATGAAACGGAAGAAATGGTAAGATTTTGAAATTTAGAAAAAAATTAGTATTATGTGAAATTTGATCATGTTTCATACAGTTTTTTTCTGACAGATTTTCTCTAACACAAGGGTGTGTTCCTAAGTAGCAGATTGGTTTTTTGTCATAAAGCAGTTACATTAGTGGACGTGATTGTCATACTGCTCTTCACATGAACACATAACTTCAAGTAGAAGTATTAAGCTGTGTCAGTTAAATTGCTTCTCCTCTTGAAGGCCTGTGATCTTTGGATAAAAGGTGGGAGAATATCTTGACACTCAAGTTTTTTATCATCTCTGCTCTTCCTTGTGAGGATGTGTTTTCCTTTTTTGTCTGAAAGCCTGCTCTTTGACCTTTTTCCGGCAGCCCCACGAGGGCTAGCTCTGTAAGTGTTGTTTTCTGCTGCCAATCAAGATCTACTTTCTACAACCACAACCGCACGCAAGCCTGGCTGGACACGCAGGGCCATGCTCTGCTGACACTTGGATCTGTGTAATCTACGTGAAGGCTTGTAAAGTGCAGAACTTAGCCCTTTGCATTCTCTAATGGATTTCACTTGCCTGTGCCATGGGATTCATTTTCTTTGTTACAACCTCACCCTGAACCCTCTTGCTGCTCTTACCTTCTACCCTCTTGCTTTGACTCTCTCTGGAAAGGCATCAGAGCTAACCTCCTCTGTCTTCGCTTCGTGGTATAAATTTATTTGCATTGTCCTTCTTTTAGAGTGATAGCAAAGCTAATGTCTACAACATATCTCACTTACACTGTGAAACATTTCTATTTCAGCACAGTCACAGTGGGATGATCTATAGGAGTCAGGTGAAGCAAAGTCTGGGTGCCCTTTGCTTCCCTAAACCCAAAAGAGGGAAAGTGGCACCAGTGATGACTGTTCTGATGATGTACAGCTCTCTCTCTGTAAAGAGTAGCAGTGCTTCTTCACCCTTTTCATCACCCCTAAAAGCATTTAACAGGAGCTATTCCTGCAGCCAGCCAGAAGCTTAGAGGTGACATTGGTTTGAGAAATGCAGCTTTTCAGAGAGCTCAAGTTTCTCGGTTACAGTTTCTATTAATTTTGTGTGCTTGGGTAAGGTCAGCATGCAGCAGAGGGAAGTATTAATATATAGGGCTGGTTTTCACTGCCCTCCCCTCCTTCTCCTTGGTATTACTGTGCTCTGTTCCTCTGTGACCACTGTCCAGACAAACCCTGAGAGACAAAGCCTCATGTTTTACCCCAGCTTCCAGCAGCTAGCTCAGGTGGGAGTAGCTGCTTACAGTAGCAGCAGAAGGCTCAAAATGAAAGAGCATTCTCCCTGCTGCTTGGGTGGTTTTGGTAGCGTCCCAGGAGGTTCCTCAAACCTGGTTCAGGTGCACGTGTGAGGGCTGAAGTTGCTGGGGCGGTTGATGTGGAGACAGCCTGCAGTACTCGCAGCTGGTTGTTCTGTGCAAAGCCATGCAGTGCTACACAAAGTTGTGCGAGCTTGGGAACTAGGGCCCCTGTAGTTACATGTCCCTGGACAGGCAATAACACTAGGGAAAAGCTGATGGTTGAACTCTGCCAGTGACCTTTTCCGTGGCACTGCTGTTGGGTTGAGTATCCACATAGGATGGTGGTGGGAACCTTTTCCTGGGAGGTGGGAGAGCTGAGTTGAAACTTAAGCTGCCTGACACTGCCTTGAGTACAGGCCACCTCAAGCAAAGGCGGGATGCAGTGTACGATTTGAGGTGGAAACAGCAGCTGTATCTCCAAAACCCTTTCTCAGCTCCCCTTGCAGCTTCAGTGTGCTGTGAGCGTGCTCCTAGGTCTCTGGCCCTGCTTATCAGGCAGGGGAACAGCTAGTTTGAGGACACTGCTCAAAGCAGCCCCAGCCCTAGAGCTGCTCTAAATGCACTTGCCTGGGAAATGGAGGTGTTTGTAGGAATAGGAGCCCACTGGGCTGCATCATAGCTAAGCACAAGTTTTGAAATGTCGAAGTCAAGAATTAGACCCCAGAGACTTGGCAGAGAGGACATTTGCCCAAGAGCATGGTGAATGCAGGAGCCAGTCACCTAGAGGTGAATTTTGTCGCATGCTCTATCGGGATTTAAGCAGCCAGCAACAGGGTACAGCAGCCCTTGAAGGTCATCTGAATGCCATTTCTGGCCAACTTTCTTGCTTGACAGTGATGGATGGCACTACTGGATGTTAGAGACCAACATTTGGCTTACAATTCAGCACACCTTGGATTGTATCAGACCCTTGAAGTCTGATCCATTATGCTTGCTTAACTTTAAAATAAATGTTTCCTCCTTTTTGGCATGCTTCATGACTGGCATTGCTTTGCAAGCTAGCAAGTAGAAAAGCAAGTGGTTTCCTGTATCTGTGATGAAAACCACTGAAAGGAGATGTATCTAATTTTGTTCTTTGGCGAGGCTTGAAATTTTTCAGTTAATTGTTAAACGCTCAATTCTCAGTCAGGAGCAAAGCCCTGGCTTCATTGAAGCTCTTCCAGTTTAACCAGTAGAGAGTACAGCCCTAAGGATCCAAGAGATGTA
Organism: Haliaeetus albicilla; assembly: GCF_947461875.1. Lineage (NCBI taxonomy): Eukaryota > Metazoa > Chordata > Aves > Accipitriformes > Accipitridae > Haliaeetus > Haliaeetus albicilla. Next base: position 61,921,849 of record NC_091516.1, read on the forward strand.
CCTGGCCTTAACAGCTTTGTGAAGAAGAAGAAGAAAGTGGGTGTGGCTAATATTTTGGTGAGAGGGAATGAGAGGTTTTGTAAGGAAGGCTTGTGGCATAGGGTAAATTACTTGCTATCCACTTTCTTGTCAGTCTCCAAGGAATAACTGCTTGATTTAATCAGTTCTTTAAATATCTTGTTTCTTGCATGATGTTGTTCATTTGGCTAATTATTTTGGAGTTTCCGTGTTCTCTGAGCAAGACAGATATGCAGCATGGCACTCATTTGTAAGTAGATAGATAATAATAAAATCCTGGATCTGAATATAACCTAACCTTTGAGTGTTGGTTAGAAGTGTGCTTGTCAGAAATTCACAGTGTCATTTTCAAAGCTGCTGCTCCATGTTCAGCCATTTTCTATAGCACACAGGGGTTAAAGGAGTGGTTTAAACCAAAAGTGGTGTTTGTTGCTGACTGAGTGGTGTGTTTTTAGAGCCAGCTGGCAAGAGGTGACAAAAGATTTCGTGCTTCAATGTGAAATACAAGCATTAGCATCAGATGAAGCCTTCTGCTGTATAAAAAGATAAGATAGGAAAACCAAACAGAGAGGAAAGCAAGGATTTGATCCAGTCAGATTTAAGGTGATTGAGATTAGACCACTGACTCACACTGGGCACTGGGTGATAACATGCCATCTGGGGCCCGATATGTGATGCGCCGGTTCCTTCACTCAGGTGGATGCCTGAGAGTGGTGGTATGCACTCAGGCTATTCTCAGTTTCAATACAAATTCCATTTCTGAGATTCAGTATTTTGGTCTCTGTCCTATTGTCCTCTTTATTCTTCTAACCATCCATCAGACTCATTAGATCCACTGAACTGCCTTATTCTCTGGTCCAGCTGTTTTATAGTCTCCATTCCAGAACTCTGCTGCTGAAATTTGTTTTACATTGGCTGGATTGGGATTGCTTCCCGCTCCCAGCAGGGTTGAATTTCATCTCCATTATGTATTCTGCATTATGCTTATGATGAAATAGATTACATTTTTAAGAGTCCATAACACGTCATGTTAATCTCTTGATGCCTACTACAGGTGAACTCCCATTGGCTTCCATGCATATGCTCTGAGTCTTGACTGCATGGATTTATCAAAACCAAACATAAAAATATATATAAACGGTAGGGTGCTTTTTTGCCTGCTGTTATTTCCTTTAACTTGTCATATTTTTTTTTCTATCTAAAACCTTATTTAAGGAACTCTCTAGGACTATATTCCTAGTTGCAAAGAAATTGAGACATGTAAAAAGGCAAGGCTACAAGCTCTGGTGAGTTGCATGGTGTAAAGGTAGCCTAGGATGTGTTTCCTGTTCCAGTTGTGTCCAGATAGACCTGTGATAACTGTACAGAGACCAGTTAATTAGAAAACTGCTCCTTGTAGTGCCCCTCCATTCCCTTATTCATACTTGGCTTGGTTGAACAGAAAGGAGATCTCAGGGAATGGTAATCTCTGTCTGGGGGAAGAAAGAATAGATGTGGTGATCAAAATAATGCCCTGCAACTTCAGAAGCACAGGCTCAGCTACTGACTCTGCCCTGACCTTGCTAACTTGTGGGTGTCCTAGTCCTTTGATGGCAGTTGAGAGCTGTCTTCATAGGTTTTGGCCTCTGAAAAAAGGAGTTGCTACTACTGTCTTAGCTTGCAAGCAACATGAGGACACATGGAAGGGAGGAAGTCTTCATACTCTACTGACAGTAAGGAAGATGCACTTATTGATTTTATCTGGGTAGACTTGTTAGCTGCAAGATTTTTTAGCTTACAGCTGCTAGATTTTGCACTTGGAACTTGAAGAGTTAGAACAGAGTCCTTTTTTTTCTCAGCTGGATTTTCCTTAGCTTTCTCTTTCACATTCTCTACGGTTTCTGTTACGGAGCATTGTGCCTGCAACTGTGAGTTAGAGAACTTGCTTTTCACCTTCCTAATAGTAACAGATGAATCCAACAGCTGTAGCTTTAAAAAGAAGCCAGACTGTTAAGTAGTGTAGGGTGTGTGAAATTGCAAGGTAGTTGCAATACAGATGGCAGAAGGTGAGGTTAAAAGTGTCATGAGCCCAGAGTGCCACTGATGGATGCATGCAGTTGGATTTTCTCCTGCCTGATCATTTTCTTCTATCCTAGCAAATAGATGTCCATTCCCCACACAAGATGCGGGTAAAAGCTAACTGCTTCTGCTGGCTAATCTGACAGCTTTGCTTTTGTTGGTGCTATTGCTCTGTCTTATTCTTCCTTCTTTTCTCTCTACTTCTTCTGTTAAAGTGAGAATGCTACATGCAAATTTTTTTTAATGAACGCTGATGAGTGTTCTAAACTATTTAAAAGTACAAAGTCATCCTTTCTGATGTAAAAATTATTTTTTATGTAATGGCTTTTTGGAAGATAAATGTTTTGCTCTCTGTAGAAAGCATTCTGTTGTTTAAAAACTGACCATCTGAAAAACAATCTCCATCTGGAGCTGCACTTGTTTTCTTTGGTGGTCCAGGGTTCTTAGCCAGACTACATCCATATAATGCAGTAAGGCATCCAGGAAAGGGTACCACACTGCCTTGGAATGGCACATATACAGTACTTCTTTATAACGTCCTTTCACCTCCAGCCATTTCAGTTCAAGGACTTCCTGAGTTGGATGTGATTTCTGTGTACAGAGGAGAAAAGCAAGCATATTTTTACTAGGCTTTAATTCACTAGAGACAGAGCCACATAAGTGAGGAGAGACAGGGAAATAGCTGAAGCAAATTTATCTTTGAATTGGAGGTGACATCCATGAAAAATGTTTTGTGCTTTTTTTGCCTGGCCAAGCTTTGCCTACCAATGTCTTCACAGCATTAATCACAACTAAAAGGTTCTGTGGGAAACCTTTTGTCCTAGCTTGAGAAATACTAATGCGAATATGGACTTAATGTTTCGTCCGTCTTCAGAGGGTTTGCTTGCCACAGACAGGGAAGGAAGGCTGTCAACAGAGAGTTTTAACGCTGGAAAGGGAGCAAGCACCTCCTGCTCACAAGATGTTTATATTATCTTGCTGTTAAGGAGCCGTAAGCATGAGATTGAGAGCCGCTAACACTTCCAGTGGCAGAAGAGGCAGGCAGCTTGTAAATGGCCTGACATGCGGGCAGAAGACCCATCTGTGCTCTTAGCCGGGATCTGGGTTAATAAGAGCAACCTTGCGTGCAAATTCAACGATGAGAGAGAAGTGTGGTTTGTATGGCAGTTGTGTAGTGGCACAGCAGGACTAGCAGTAATTGGGCATCTTCAGCCTTGTGTCAGAGGGCGTGCTTTTTTCCCCCTCCTGGGCAGGGAAGGAAGGAGGGCAGGACAGCACTGTGCAGGGAGGGCAGGGAGACCAAAATGTCCGTTATAGGGTTGTGAGACTGCCTACCTGGGTGAAGTCTTCTTAGGTGCGGTGATCGATCCCTAAGGCTCTGTGGAGAAATAAGTTTAATGTTTGCACATATGGAAGTGGTTTTGTTTTCTGGTGTTTTGTGTGCTTATGCCTGGAGCTTGAGTACAATGCAGATCTAATGGTTGTCCTCACCCTGTTTTTCAGATCACAAAAGGCCTGTCCTTACATTCCACAACCAGGAGTATGTAATCACCTCTGATGTGACCTCCTCATAAACAAATCCCAAATGATTTGGGGCCAGCCTGATTTACAGCCAAAGACCAAATCCCCAGAATGGAGCACTGGTCATTTTGGTTTTATCTTCTACCAGTTTCTGCAATAGTAACAGGGTGACAAAAATGTTTTCTTGCCTGTTATTCAAACATCAGTATGTCTGAAAGACTCTGTAAATCAGGCGTGTTTAAAGCCAGGCCTTTCGGAGTAAATGATGAGAGCTGAAATCCACTTAGAAACTCTCTTTGTTGCAGACTCACAGTGCATGAGTGAGTGTGCAAAAGCCTGCCTATAGTCTTGGAGGCATTATATCATCTGAACAGTGGCAAAGAGTGCTTTGGGGTATGTGTTGCTACTCGCAGCACTGTCACTTGAGCATGCGCGTGGAGCTTTGTGGGCAAGGTTTTCTGAAGCACTCAACCTTGGCCTAACCTTCCTCGCATAGCAACTGATAGTACAGTTTGTACCAATGCCAGTGAATGAAGAGTTGAAGCCTAGTGCTGTAGAAAATCCTGTATAGAGAAGTATTGTTGCAATAGGGAAGCATTATCACTGTTATATTAGACTGATTCTTAACCATTCATAAGGGAAGACTGAACCAAGCACTCAGACATCATGGCAATGAGGAGAGAGGGAGAGAGAGAGATCTGAAATCCCTGCATGGTAAATGCAATAGCCAGCACAGTATTGTCAAAAGAAAGACCTCTGACAAAGGGTATTCACTGTCAAGTAATAGCATAAAATATTGCGGTGCTTGGAGTATGGCATATTGAGATGCCAACAATATATTAAGTTTAACAAACTACTTGAACACATCCTAACTTTAAACTTTGTGACAGTGTCACTTGGCCTGAAATGGTTGCATCAAAAGAATGTTTGTTTCTTGAATTACACCCTTTGTAAATGGCAGAGCTAGTGTTACAGATGCACGCACAACCAAATCCAACAGGTGTTAAAGCTCAGATTTATTCCTCAGTAAAAAGTTAGAACTCCGGTAACATTTTATAAACCACGGGCTCAATGATGTAAGGGCAATTAGTACTACACAGCTGACTTAAGAATTCTTAAGGTTTAGAAATGATGGCTCAAAACGTGTATATCACTCCCCTAAAAGCTGAGGGCTCTCTCCCTCGAGGAGTTACCTGGCGTGGTGCCCCGACCCGAGGGGGAGTCCCCGACTGCAGACCCACTGCTCCGAGGAGGACTGACTCCAATGTGTCCTCCGGCGGGACCCCGTTTATACCCCTGTCGAATCTGACCGGTGGTCATTTAATTCTGTTGGCCAGGAGGGTCACCTCAGTGTAACTGGCATGTCTCGATTGGTCTGTTCAACTTTCAACCTGTGGCCTCTGGGGTTTAGTTTTTTTTTTTCCTTCCCCTTCTCCCTGCCTGGAGAAGTTCAGTTTCCTGCTGGCGGGATGTGGGGGGGAGATGTACTACCACAGCTAGCAAAAGCAAGGACAGTGCTATCACCTTCTGCTAGTTTTAACTGCCTTTTCTTTGAGATTTAACAATGAGAGACATTTTATTTATATTAATCATCCCTAGCTGTGGCTGAAAATTGCATTTGGTTTGAATGAAGAGTTCCTGAGGTCAACCCAAACTCACTAGTGCTGCAGTCTTAGTCTTACTATTGGGATCAGTCCAGGTGCTCCATGCACTTGTATTGTAAATCATCTTGCCCTTAATACCACACAAGGCTCTTTCGTGAATAAAGCCACAGTGTTAATCCATTCCTTAGCTTTTCAAGTAAGTGCTTATTAGGAGGTAAGAAGGCAGCCTGTTGCAATGTGAATCCTGAATAGGAGACGCCGATTCCCTTGATGTCAATGAAAGAGGTCAAAAGCACAATTTCCAGGCTCCTCTGCAGTCCTCATTAGGGCAGGACAGGCATCACAAGCCTCCGTGGATACAGGCCAGTCAGAGCAGCTGCCTCAGTAGCTGCAGCCTTTATTTTGGTCAGTTCAACCTTCTGCAAATCTGCAGATCCTGTTTACCTGCCTGCTCACACTGGCATCGTTTATGTCAAATCCAACAGTGGTGCAGCAGCCCAAGGAAATGTCTCTTCTTTAACTACAGAGACATAACTTTGTAGTTGTCTTGTTTTTATCTCTGGTTGAATATGGCTGAAACTCAGCATGTTATGTCTTCAGCTTCAATGGAAGGAAAATTATTGCTGTCTCTGTGCCTTGAAGACACATCACCCATTTCTCCTTACTCAAGGGTAGTGCAATTTCTTCCATCTCATTGAACTGGAAAAGAGCAAGGAGGTTGTCAACCTGTCCCACCTCCAGCTTTCGGAAAGATTTCCTGGGACCAGCGGATGGGGAATGGGAGAAGGGTGAGAGGGCCGGTGCGGGCAGTGGGGCAGGCTGCCTGCCCTCCTCTGCTCCTCCTCCTCCGGCAGGGAAGACAGACGTGAATCAGTGCCCTCGAAATCAAAGGCCAGGGTGTGAGGAGGTTGGGAACTGCTGATTCCTCCATTCGTAGTGGGATCTGGCCTGAGTGCAAATAAGCTGCGTGGTTTAGCTGACAAAAATATGCTAACATCCCTTGCAAGCCAGTCTTGCAGCAGTCAGCCTGATTTTTTTCCTTCCCCTCTCCCCTCAGTCGCATCCTTTGTAATACCTAAATAAATCTGTGTCAGTCTCAGCTCTCTTTCAGGATCTCCGCTGAAGGAAGATCAATGTCAGTGCCTCTGCTGGGGAATGCCCAGGGCTGGCCATGGCCTGATCCAGCCGGCTCCAGGCCTGGCGCTGTGTCCTTGGAGCCATCTGGAACCGGCCTTGACCAGCCCAGCCCCTCAGCCGCAAGGTGCGGCTGCCAAAGCATATGGAAGAAAAGTTGAAAAAGCTGAAGGAGCAGAGGAGTGAGGCAAAAAAGAGCAAGGGACAGGAGGGGGAAGAGGAAGGTAGAGCAGCATCCCCGGGCTGGAGCAGATCCACCTTGCCGCCTGCAGAGAGCCCATGCCGGGGCAGTTTTCCTGACAGGTACTGGAGCCTGGAGGGAGCGCGCGGAGCCCAGAGCAGGGGGACGGTGTGAGCGGGAATGAGCGGCAGAGAGAAACCGCCATGTTCTGACCACCCCCTGCCGCTCCGGGGCGGGGGGTGGTGGTGGTGGTGGTGTGAAGGTGTTGGGTTGTTTGAATTTGGCCCTTGGCCAAGGTTAACCCACCATATACTCTGCCAAGGAAGCACCTTTAACTCTCTAAATAAATACACCTTTCATTCTTAGGGGCTCTGTTAGGATACTATAAAAATCTGATTTCAGATTTTCTTTAGCAGTAGGAAAAAATAATCTTAACCAAGCAAAAAACTGCTGAATCATTAGCAGGACCCAGAGGATACAGTTCTCTCCTCAGCTCTGTGAGGAAAGTCAGAGTAGCCGAGCTCGGTCATCTGCCCTGGCCTTTGAAACCAAAATTTCTGACCAGTGGCTGCCCTGAAAAACGTGCATAAAGGCTGCCTGGGTCTTCAGCGGAAAAAAGCTTGTTGTTGCTCATTTTGAAACTCTTCAGAAGTGCTTCAAGATTCTGTAAATGCTGGGACTACAGAGGCAAAATACGGTCCCTTTTGCCAAACAGTTCATGATCGCAGGCAGCAGTTCCCAAATTATTCTGGTCATGAGGCCGTTCTCAGGAACAGGCTGGCCATGTTGACCAGATGTGTCTCCCTCAGTGAAATCTCCTTCAGCACCCTCCTAACATCTGGGAAATGACCCTTGTGTAGCTGATTCATGGTTTAGGTGTTACTGAATTATTTTTTTTTTTGCTTTCTTTCATTCTTTTTTTTAAAGACAAACCCTTCTTCTAGGTGTTTGTGTAAGAATCGTGACTAACAAGAAGAAATACCCTGAAATCAGAAGAGACTTTTAAATACAGATTTTGCTTTTTTTATAATGCAGGGTTAGACACAAAGCAAGCGGTGACTTTTTAAAGACGTACTTGCTTAAGGCGATTAATTTTTGCCCCACTGGATCTGCCACTGAGGCTATGTCCTGGTTAGAGGGCAATCTCTGTACACTTAGCTGTGGTAGAGAACAACAGGCAGACACCGTAATGATAGTGTTACTCTGCACCCACAGGAGGCCTGTAAATAGATCTTGATTCAGGCAGTGATGCATGTCTAAATGCAGGCTCTGCAGTCTCTCCTATTTACCCTTTGGCTATTTTGCAGTGTGTCCTTTTGCAATGTCAATTACAGACAGGCTCTCAGAGCTTGCAGGTGGAAGTAGAAGCGGTATGTAATCCTAGTGAGAGGTGTGGGTGTTCTGCCAGGCACCTGTCTGTATAGTCACCTACAAGCCTGCTGTCATACTCTATATTGCTAGTATGTAACCCTTTGAAATATCAAGTTTCAGCTTGCACACATGCACGCAAATCTGCTAACAGTGAAATGTAAATTTCCAGGAGAGGTACGAAGTTTCTTGACAGCTAGTGACAATAATATACTATTTCAATAGAGAGAGAGTTCAAATGGGACTGCTAAACATCGCTCAGCAAACACCCTTCAAACACAGTGATAATAGAAATGTTTCCACTGAGAGACAAAAAAGAGCAGAACTGCTGTAAATTGCGGTAATGTTGTAAAGGAATAGCAATAGGGCATTGCTGTCTTGTTAAGGTGCTAGAAAATAGTAACTTATTCTGGTCTCAATCACAGCTCAGGTCTCTAATCCCTTTCATCTCATTACCCTTGCTGGGCAAAAGATAACGCAATTTCAAATTTCAAAACAGATCCCCTGCTGTCAGACTGGGGTAATGCCTTCTCAAATCTACAGTGGAACACGCTTTAAGTGGGTCACTCTTTATCTTCAGACTTTGCTTGCCTTCAAATGTGAAGTCAGGCACCCGTCCCTACCCTACTGTTGTTAAAACAAAGCTTGACTGCATGTGGAGAAGCTTTTGCAGCTGTCTGAGAAGGTGAAATCAGAGTGGGATGTCAAAACTTTTTTTTAGTTTTATAGTTCTATTTGGAGATCAGCATAGTACATTAAAAGGTCTCTTTGTGTTCGCATTTCAGTCCTTTCAACGACACTGTAATGGAGTTGAGAATTTCTATGAAAGTATGGTAAGATGTCTTTTAAAACTGGCATGATTGCTGAGTGACAACAGGAAATACAGTTACAGTCAACTGCCATTACAGTTAGATACTCAATGTCATAGCGGTGTTTTTTTTTACTGTTGGGAAGGAGTCATGCATAATGCCAGGTTAGGAACAAGCATTGTTGTGTTTTCAAGGTGGTAGAGAACCGAGGTTTTTTATTCTGATCGTTAATAGTAATTCAACGTGTTCTTCACTGGAGTATTTAGCCCTTCTTCTTGCTAGTTTGTTTTCATGCATAAGAGACATTTCTGACTTTGATAAATTTAAAGTCTGTATACATAGCGTGTAAAGCATCGTATTCCATTGCATTGCTTTTGTTCAGACTTCAACAGAAAAAAACATAGAGTACTTTCAAATCCTCTATAAAAGGGCATTAATATAAAAACAGTTTTAAGATCAGTAAGCCCTTGCCCAACACATTTTAAAAAAATTGTGTTATCTTTAATAATTTTTTTTTTTTTTCCTTTCAGTGAACACTAAAATGTATTGGAGATTGTTCTGAACTGAACCAAACAGAGCTTCAGCCTTCGGTATATGTGCTAAGATATCCAGGTATAACTCCAGCTATTCTTGTGAAGCTGTCATGGATTTTAGTGGGTGTTTTGTACAGTAATTGAAAGGTATATTGTGACCTAGAAAGAGTGAGTTACAGTCTTGCTATGGCTACGTGTAGACAGTTGCCTGATCTTAGGCTGCCTGTAAAAAGCCCAGTACCAGACCTGTCAATCTTGTCTGATGTCAGAACAGGAACTGACTGTAATTGGTTCAGTTTTGAGTTCAGGTCCCATCAAAAGAAGAATAAAGTAATGCAAATGTCCATGTAATGTCTGTGTTTTGGACAGGTGAAATCTTCATTTCTCTCTCTTTGCTTTGCCTTAAATGAGGAGGAGTGTTTTCTTCTTGTTCAGGTTTGTCACATAAAGAATTAGTTAAGGGGGACAAACTTTTGAGCTTAAAAATCTCTCTTATAGGACAACGGATCCACAGCTATGTCTTCTAGTTCTTCAGAGAGCCATGTCTCTTTTGTGTCTTGTCCTGTTTTTCTTATAAAGAAAATCTTGTTACTCTGTATCATGGAAGAGATGCAGTGCAACTAGCATAAGATTGCACTTGTAGTTAGTTTTTCCAGGCAAGTAACTAGATTAGCCAAGGTAGAGTTGGATTTTTAACTGACAATGGCCTTACTCTTGTGTTTGCAGTTTCTGTAATATGAATTAACAGTTCTGAGCTTCTGTGTTTGTGTCTGTATTGACTCGGAGACCCTTATTTTGTCCAAGCTTGCCATATAATTTTCAGGAATGCTTACGTTGCTAAACTTCAGAATGAGCAATCACAGTAAAAAAGTCCTTGAGCATCACTAAGAAGCAAGGGAAAAGCTACATGCTTTGTGGACCTCCCTAAAGGAGAAATTGCTTGCGATAGAGGAAGAGGCAGGCTGGTTTTATGGTACTAGACTGAAATATGTTTTTTCGTCTTCCCTTTGGAAATGAAACAACTGGGGAACAGATCACATCTGCCTGCTCCCTCTCAGGACAGGCCTTAGACAAGAAATCTCTCCAAGGTCTACTAAGAAATCAATCTTTCATAGATGTGAGATTTGTCCTCACCTCTGCCATAGGAAATCCCATTTCGTGGTTTTCTCCAGCCCTTGATTCCAGCCCCAGCTGCCCTGTTGTGTCCCTTGCAGCTTGGTAGCACTGCTTTACCTTGAGTACCACAAGGGGAAAGTATATCTCAAAACACACTCCTCTGTGCTAACTCTATCCCCCAGGAAATGTAGTGCAAGCCCCTTGTCCTCATGCCCACTCCTTGTTGGCTTTTGGCCTCAGGTGTGGGTTTTTGCAGGCCAGTGCAATACCTTGGTGACTGCCTGGGGAAGTATGTATATGTTTCAGTCTTGCTTCTGCATTGGAGGAGGAAGGGGTTTTAACTTGGGATTGCTTCTCATGCTCAGGTTTAAGCAGCGTAATTCTGAGCCAGGGCTGTTGAAATGGAAAAGGGGTGAAAAAGAGGATTTTGTATAATTATGTATGGTTAACTTAGTCTTTCATGTTTCACTTCAATAAGAAAAAAAAAATCCATGTAGGTTACATTACCTTCATTTTAAGACATGGAGAATCTTTTCCCACTGATTTGGAGGGAAGCATATTCTAATGCAATATCCCTGGGCATGTTATAAATTCTTAATGTTTCATTTGAGCATAGTACACTGGATCTTGTGAATGGTACTTCCATGGGAATTACCTGACAGTTGAGTAAAATACCTTTGATGGGGTGGATAAATGATACTGTGGCAGAAGGATACCATACAGCAGTCTCATTGTTGTGAGAAAACAAGAAATCTTGCATTTTGAAAATGACAAATTTGAATTCATATCCTCTTTGGCGTCTCTGCAGGGCAAGCAAATGCAGCCAACAATGGCATCTGCTGCAGGACTGACAACGCGGCTCTCACAACCGGGAACTGAATCCTTTTATTTTATCATGTGTAGATTAGGTGCCTGGTGCTTTTTAATTTTTTATTAATAAGGTAGAATGTAGGGTATTGAGAATGCTTCTTGTAGACCAGAATAAAGCAGTTTAGATAATGCCAGAAGTAAAGCATATTTCCAAAGCAAAAACCCGGCAGAAGATAGAGATCTGCTAAGTGTAAATTCTTTTTAAGCTGCACAGATGGCCCAGCCTCACAGCAGCAGCAGGATGGGAACAATACTGTGTTTCCTTATGGTGCAAACAATGATGACAGCCTTCTTCAGTCCTTAAACCAGGCTAAGGAACAGCCCTGAAGGGGAACCCGTTGCAAGCTGGGAGATGTAAGGAATGCAATCAGTGCAATGTGAACACTTGCACAACACAGGTGTAATTAACAGCTTTTACATTTATGGACCCTGTTCATGAATTGTAATGATGGATTGCACTTCAGTGAATTTCCAGAAACCTATAATGCAGCAACAGCAAGCAAATCTGTAAGACTTCTGATTTGTCAGAGTTGTCTAGCTTTTGTCTGAGGAAGTTACACTTTGGCAGTGTGCTGTACGCTGTAGTCTCTTCCTGATGAATATGCTTGGGGCACCATGCCAGGATGTAATTATTCAATATGACGAAGTAGAATCCTATCTATTTATCCTGTTTATGCTTCAAAACTCATCCTTTCGTTTTATTTTCCCACATGCCAAATGAAATTTCATATGTGTTGTTATTTGAATATAATACTACAGTTTATGGTATTAAATTGTACAAAAACATTTGCAGATGATAAGGTTATTGCAGACTGTCTTTGAAATGCCTTAATGGGAAAAAAAAGGAGGTCTATTATTACTAATGGGTCCGTGTAGAAAGAAAAATCCATGTCTCACACCAGTGAACTAACAGGTGGCTTAATAGGGCCATGATCTGAAACAGGACAGACTAGAATACATTGATTAAAAATACGCAATTTCACTCTGTGAATACAGTAGCTTAGGGGCAACATGGTTTGTTTTTGCTTTTAACTAGAATGGGGCTTTACATGCTTTACCAATTACAGAATTACTTTTTTTTTTTTTAGAATGCAGAAAGTTGCTGATGTTTAAAAATGAACCAGCATAGAGCATGATCTGCATGCGCTTTGTGAGCAACTGCATTCTCTAGCTTCAGTACAGCAATTGTTGGTCACAGTTAATCGGAACTCTTTTGTCTAGTTGCAAAATAACTGTTAGTGTGAGTACGCAGTGTCCTTATCTATTGTACACTTTGCAAAGATTTATTTTCCTTCGTTTGATGGACAATACAGCAATATAACTTTCACAGATCATGAAGGAACTAACTCTCGTTCAAATACATGGGAAGGTATCTGTGAGAAAATGCATCCCAAGTGATTTAAGCAAATGAGTTGATATTATGTCTCTTAGTCACTTTTGGCCATACCTTACTCAATAAGTGGTTCCATCAAGATTTCCCATGGAGTCCAGTTTTACTCACAGTGCCACAGTCTGGCCATTACCTGCTTAGACTTCAGTATTTACAATAATTTAGGAATACAGTGAAATTAGCATTTCATACCTTGACGCTAGTGTAACGTGCCCTGCACTGTCACTTGCCTTTAGTTCAGCAGTTTGGACGAGGAGCAAGATGAGTTCTGATCATGTAACTGAGGAGGAACACACAGAAGATGGTGCTGTTCCTTGAGCTGGACAAACAAGTTACTGATCCAAGTAGAGATGTAGATTTAACTGGACTGGAGAAAGAGGGAATAGCTTTGTAGGGTGGGGTTTTCTTTGGGGTTGGTTGGTTTTTGGGAGTGTGTGGTTTTTTTCCCCCAGAAGTGAGCTTGACTAGTTTTTTTCAGGCATTTTGGAAGGAAGGGTGGCTGTGTATTTAAAAAAAAAAAAATCTGACTATAATTTAGAGGCTGGTATAATAAAGAATATATGCTACATATCCATGTTTCTTCTTAGTATGGTATGATTTTTTTTCAGCTTGAGTGAGAGTTTCTCTCCATGCTGTCACAACTTACCCTTTTAACTTTGGCGGTTGTCTCCAGTGTGTCAGACAAGATAGGAGCAGTCACAGAAACAGGGCTGCAAAGAACTTGCTTTCTCCATTGTTTTTTTTTCAGCAAGATAACCACAGTAATGGGTCACAAGAAGCCTTGTGCTGCACTGTTGTTGTTGACTACTCTGAATTTTATTCTAAAATAGCTTGGGAAAAAAAAGCATCTTACCATCCTCTAAGAGGTGTGTAGTGAAGAAAAAGACTTTGGTTTTAGTATGCCAAAACACGCACAACCACTTGGCTGCATTTCATTCACTCAGCTGTATGGGAGTTGAGTAGCTGTAGCCTGGCTGTTGTAATGTGCTTTTCCTTTTTGTCTGAGGGATAATAGTGTAGTATCTAGCTCACAGAATTCTTTGGACAAGTTTCTTTAGAATTACAAATGCTGCAATGCGAAAAATAAAATGTCAGTGTAGTGCCAGGGGTAGGAGCAGATACTGTCTTTCCAGAGTCCCACTCTGGTGTCTCAAATGCATGGAGAGAGGAGGCCTTTTAGAAGGAAGTGCATAGCATTGATTTTGAGAGTATTGACCTCTACCTGCAGAAATGAAAGCCTTGAGCATTAATTTGCTTCCTTAGCAGCAGCAGGTATCCAGCAATTGCACAGACAGGAGGATTCGACGCCAGGCAGGAACTCCCAGAGGCTGCTGTTGCTGAATGAGCAGCATAAACAGGTGTAAGCCCGGAGATACTTCGTTATGTTGTTCGCTAGTTGGGTTGCTTTTTATTTGAATGCGTTATAGCAAATGTGCCAACTCAATCGTTTCCATGGAATGCCAAGCAAGTCAGAAAACAGAGGCCTTACAGTAGCAAGGAGTAGTAAATAAATGTGTTCAAGAGCTTCTTCATCAAGTGTCAAACATGTAGCGCTGATGGATTATTCATTTTCCTTTGTCAAATGTAGAGCTGTTTTTCTAAGTAAATAGCCACTTCTTTGTATTGTAAGGGAACATGCAAAACTGAACACTGTGATAGTTCGTAGATTCCACTGACTTTTCTTTCATGCATGGAGAAGACATCTCTGCTCTCGGGAGGAGAGGATGCTGCCTCTCTGCTTGTGGAAACAAAAGTGCTTCCTGTGGAGCTGTTAAGAACCCTGTTCCATTAAACCCAAAACATTTCATGAGATCCAGTGACATCAGTTAAGCTTTTATCATTACGTATTTTACAGTTGGTCACTTCTGACTGGAGATCAAGGGAGAAAAAAGTCTCTGTGAGTGAAAACATGATCCTGAACTTCTGGACCTGAAAATGGGCTATTCTAAGAAAATTGCGCCTTGAAAAGATACGTGATTTCCAATGCAGAATGAAAACACAAGTTTACTGGTTTGCCTGAATACAGTATGTCCTTTTGGCAGTTCTATTTCTTGATCTAGTGCATGGATATTAGAGAATCCTAGCTGTCTTACTACTGTTGTGCTGCTGAGAGGGAAGGGGGAATCCTGGTTTGGGATAGAGAATCTCCTAGTATAGAAAGGATGGAAAATCACAATACGGAGCAATGCTATAATACAAACATTGTATGCAAATACCATAATGTGAAGAAACTTCCTGGAGTAATTTAAAAGTTAATATAAACAGAACAGTAGTGCATAGAGATCTCAGACTGACAGCTCTTTGTTGGAATTACTAATATATAAAGCAAAAGGCTAACTCACATAATATTTTCAGGCCCTTTCATTTTCAGTGCAACTTAAAATATCAAAACCATCATCCTTCCTAACCTCCCTAAAGATGCGAAAATCCTGCAGTCACTTGTAAGAATTAATAGCAAAATTTGCTTGGTGTACACATTTTCATACGGGATCCCATCTTTTGACTTCAGTCCCGTGTTATCAGATGAGGAGTGGCAAGGGGTTGCATCTAATTCTGAGTAGTGTGTCTTTAATGTCATCCCACACCTGAGGTTTGAGCCGTGTACTGAAGCTGGGAAGTGTGAGTTCTAGCTATAGAATATTTCAAAAGATTAATTCCTTGTGTTCAAAAACTTAACTACAGCATTTCCATGTTTACTGCTGAGTTTCTTGCATTGTTAGGAAGAGGGATTTCTAGGAAGCTCCACACTGCCAAAGGCAGTTCTTTCTGGAAGCACTATGTTCAGGATTTCACTGGATGTGATTGATGCCTTGATCAAATATCGTCTCATCAGCTGACGGGTATTTTCTACAAAAGAAACAGCATTGTTGTGCTGAATATAGTCCTGTTGTGATAGCTATTTTTCCAGCTGATTTCAGCAGGCTCAGGAAATGCCTGTTGTGTAATGACCTGTACTATCAATGGCATCCTTTTAAAAATGTCAGCATCTGTTTCAGACATGAAAAAAACTTTGTTTGTGTTCTAATAGAAAAGAATAGATCTGTTGTTCAGAAATTCCACTTGGAAACAGTGATATGACTTTTCAAAATGCAGTGGCTTAAAAAAGTAAAAGGGGGCAGGCATGTTGCTGTATTCAGAAGTGATTTACCAGGTATGTGAATGTAATTATGCAACTGCTCTGACTTTTATAGAAAACATTAGCAAAGATTGATGGACTCCACTGCATCTATTTAATGTGTCCAGTGGTTCCTAAGATGGTGGGCTGACTCAAAACGTAGCTGCTGGAAGTCAAAATTTCTTTTTCTCTTTTCCACTCATAAGTTCTCCTAGTATCTGACTGATACAAACTTGGTTATTACATCTTCTGTGTCCTATTTAGGAGTGGACAGCAGTAGGCACTATGTGGCTATAAATTAAGTTAGTTATTTGAAAGAATTGTGATACTGGTTGTCATTTGGTTGCCTAACAACCACATCTGAAATTAAGTCTTAGAATTTACAGACAGGGACTTAAGGTGATAAGTGAATTGTTAGGATGAAAAATTGTGCATCTTCATTGTTCTAATGAGATATGTACAAAATGTTTATTAGTTACTAATGTCTGCTTCGTTACCACTGTCAGAAGCAAGTCAGTGATAAGAACACATGGGATGGAATGGCAGCTAGCATATTCATTTTTACAGGAATGTATACCAGAAATCTCAGTTTGTTTGAAACCTTTGTAATTTCTCCTGAAATAAGAACAAACTTGGAATGGCATTCGATCTGTTTTGATTTTTGGTGGTTTGGGTTTTTTTCTAGTCACTGTATTTATTGTATTTTTTCCATTGTTATCTTTTTCACTTTACTAGAGAGCTCTGATTAAAGGAGAGAATGCACAATAAAGGTGGAAAAGATTAAACAAAAAGTTAGCAAGTGAAAGACTTTTTTCATTAAATTAGTTGGTAAAAATTGCCCAAAATGTAAATATTTTTTTCCACACTAGCAAAAAATGGCAACCTTGAAAATTTCATGAAAGCTTGTTCCAAATTCTTTCTTCCTTACCTTTGTCTTTGTTTGGAAAACTTTCTGGACGATACTTGAGCTATACAATCTGTTAGTCAGAAAGTAAAGATTAGCTAGAACTTTCTATCAGAGCAGGCCCAGGGAAGCAGGAGCATTGGGTTCATCCAGTTGCCATCCCAAGGCTGGCAACTCAACATATGAGCATGTGAATATCATGTTTGTTGGAAATAATTGTAACAAAACTCTGTAGGAGATCTTAAAGAAGAGAAAGGCTGTATTTATTTACAAAATCTCTGAGTAAGTTGATTTTACTCTCATTCATTCTGTCATAGTTTTCACTTACTCGTGTTCTCACACCCATGTATTTGCAAGCACCAAGACCTGTATTCCCAAGTACTTTGTCCAGCACCACTTGTGTGCAACAGACAGGACAAGGGCCGCGGGTGTCTGACATTGCGTTACATCCCTAGGATCCTTCTGGGCTGGAGACAACACAGTCAGTTTGGGCAGGTCTTTCATAACATTGAGGAGGCTGCACTCACTATGGAAATGTCCTGTGCATCAGGATTTTCTTCCCGTGGTTTCATTAATCTGAAACAAGGTTGCTGCTCATTGTTTTCCATTGTTTGTTTGGAATAGTTGTCTATTTCTGTGGTAGGGTGTTGGAAGGAAATTCTTCAATTATTGGAGAAATGGCATAGGCAATATTGCTCAGTCCCATTGCCATCTTCCTTATGTGGAGATGGAGGTCATTGGTGCTGTGGTCGTGTCAGGGTGCAACCTTGTGGGCTTGGCGGAAGCAATGTGTCCCCCACTTTTGCTCCTGAAATTCATGTCCACTCTTACCAGTACAGGGTCTCCTTTTGTTTATTCCTGTCCATCCAGACACAAATGTTTGTATTCTTATATCATTTATACCAACCTTAATGCTTCTGTTACACATCCAGATATGTTCAGTCTAGTGGGCCATCCCACAGCTCTGTCAGTACACAAATTACTGCACTGTTTCTCAAACTTTTCTAAATCAGAGCATTAAGTAGGTTGTTCCTTCCCTCCCTCCCTCCTTCTTTCCTTCATTTCCTCCCTTCCTCCCTTCCTCCCTCTCACTTCTTTCTCATGGTATAATCCTTTTCCAGGAAGACCTTTGCAGAATGTGGTAATTTAACAGAATGCTATGCCTGGAGCTCTGAAAGCATTTTACAGCCCTGACTTCTAAGTACTCACATCTTAATTTACCGGAGTGTATACTGCACATTCAGCTATGTCAGCAGAACACAAAAAAGGTGAATACATTTAGAAATAGGCTTCTTTTTTTTTTTCTTGTCTAATTTTCACGGTGGCGTGGTGGTGGGGTACTGGACTGGGATGTGGGGGCTCCTACTCCCCATTCTGCTCATCTCCTAATGGGAATTGTTGTTCAAAAATTAAGAATTGTACTTACTATTGTTGCTATTTGGTATGTTTCTCAAGAGCTTGTGAGTCTGTAAAATTAGGAGAGGAACACTTCTCCTGAAACATTTCACCTACTCTAGCACTTTTTTGTCTGCTTTTTAATCACGAAGTGGCTTCTTTGTGGTGGTCCTTACAAGTTTCCAGTCATATGGTGAGGCAGAGCAGTTTTGCAGATGGACCCTCCTGGAGATGTACGTGATTTCTGCTTTGGGTCTTCATTTGTTTCAGAGAATTTTTTTCCGTCTTGGAAACACGAATTTATGGATTGGTTTTCTCATTTCCCTAATAAATTGAATGCTTTTGGAAAATAAAGTCTTACTGCTGACTTCAAGAGGTTTTGGGTTGGGTTTTTGGTTTTGGTTTTTTTTTGGTTTTATTGCAGGCTAAATGCTTGGAACACGTGGGTAAGAGCTGATCTTATTGAACATTTACATTACTCCCATGAACATACATAACTCCCATGCTGCATTTCATTCTGAAAACTTCCAGAGTGATGAAGCCTCTGTTTTAAATGAGCTTATATGTCTTGCATGAAAGGTCTAATACTACCTTAAGGATCTTTGAGAGCATACCCTGTATGTGGAAATCTTTTGCTGTTTAAAGATTGATCTGAAGTCTGAAATCAGCTGGAGCCTTTACTATGTCCTCATGAGTGTCAGAGACCAGCAATGCAGTAGGCAGGATTTAGCACACTCCCAGCAAAAAACAAAGGAAAGACGGCCAAAACTTGCTTCAGTGACAGCTGAAATTACTTTGTATTATTAGACTCCTGTAGCGTGCTGTAAAACTTGGGATGGCAGCTCTTGATCAAAGAGAAGCTCATGTGCCTTTCATTAATGTGCTAAGGGTGTATAAAGGCCTACTTTATCCCAGGTAATACATATTCTCTTTGTACCATTTGTGGCATCACAGGTACAGTTGCTCATAAAACATCAGTTCCTGTTCCATCAGTGCATTGGTGTAAACACAGAATAAATGCAGATGTCAACTTGCTCATTTTACAGTTGTGTAATGCAGGTCTGAATTACATCTACAGGACAGAGCTGCAATGATACTGCAGTTCACACAGAAAGATTAAGTTGTGCTTTTGGCTTTAGTGAACAATGTGATGGATAAAAGTGATAATAGCAATTGAGAGCACGTTTTATACTTATGCAGGACTGTGAGACTTTGCATCTGTTTAAAGCAACTAGGGCTGAGGAGACTTCTGGAATGCAGTCTCTGCATTCCATGCTAGCTTACAGGCTTTTGGCCTTCTTCAGGCAAATACTTTTGCACTGTCTGAATACACTAGCTGCAGAAATCATTAGTACTGACAGAGTGAAGTTTGAAAAATGATTACACAGTAATGAAAAGAAAGTAGTAGGAAAAAAAATGCCATTGCTGATGACATACAAATGAGCAACGTTTGGAAATGACACTCCAACAGAATCCTGGACTGCTGTTAATTCTTCATTGTGATTGCAAACACTTAAAAAAGCACCCTGCCTTTTTATAATCAGGACTTTGTTGTGCTTGAAGGACTTCTCTATTCAGAAGTTATGCTTAGGGACATGGAAAAAAAGAGAGCAGAAGTAAAGACCATTTAAGTTATCCAAAGAAGCATATGGGAGCTTGTCTGTATGCAGCAGTTATTAAAAGCAAAACTGAAGCCTTATGAGTCTTTATCAACAGTTTCTTCAATCTCATTTCCATTGCTCAGTAGTATTTGATGTTACATAGTTCATTAAACAAGTAAGCCTCTGTACTGACTGTCAGAAATCTGTAAAACACACCTTAATACTCTAATTCCTTTGTTTCTAATGGCTTTTTTTGCCATTTCGGTTACTCATGGGACTGAGCAATTATTACTAACCTCAAGTAATTTTGTCTCAGCTTAAATTGGGAAGTCTTACCCCTTTATTCCTGCTGAAACGATCTTCATTGTTGGTAATTCATCAAAGAAAGATATTATGCCTCTCTGAGACCAAATCAGGCAAGTTGTAAGTCCACTGAGTGTAAAGAATCCAACCTTTCTGCGTGTAAATACTTTTCCTCGGAGCATCTAACTGTAACACTAAGGAAAATCTGAGAAAGTGAAAGACTAGTAGGTTCCAGTTTCACTTTCCTGAAAGTTTTGCAGTGTTCTCTATTACAGAGCTCTATTTTTAAGATTATTCTTTGATTACAGGTCTGCGGCCTAAGGTCTGGCAGAAGGTTCTTTCTTAGCTTGAAGGAGGCTGTATTTCGTACTGAGGATCAGTGCTGAAGTGATGTTGAGCTCCTGCAGGTTCTCCTGGCATTGCCTCAGTGCCCGTCTGTTCATACCACATGTCCCAGCATTTGGTTTATGCTGCCTTGGCTAAGTGAATTTCTGGGATTTGCAGTCTGGCTTCAGAAAACAAGAATCATACATGAGATATTGGTTTTAAAGGCTTGCACATTTTAGTTTTTAAAATACTAAGCTTGAGGATGTATTTGCTTACTGGCAAGTTTTGTATCTGTCTTCTGGGGAGGATTTCACTGCATGCACAAAACCCACAAGACTGACTCTTTACAAAGGTGCTCAGTTCCCTGTTGCTGACAGTAAGGACAGTAGGTGTTAAAATGGTTGTTATCAGTTGCAGTGCAGTGGGAATCTGGATTCCTTGCAGGTTGCAGTAAGTTATATCACCACCACTGTGAATGTGCCCTCAAGGTGACAGATTCATGACTTTATGCAGTAGAAACCTGCATAATGCAAAAAACCCCGATGTGTTTAACACAGTGGTTATTCATAGGAGAAATGTATTTAGGTGTCTTTTATCTTGCTGCAAACAATGGCTGTTAATGAATCTGACAGTAATTTGGCTTTGAGTGTAACTAAGGCAGAACTGTGCCTAAAATATTGTTCAGTTTTGAGTCATAAATAAAACCAGAATTCTAGGATAGATATGCCATCAAATATGTAGATGTGTGTCCTGTTGGTTTATCATCAGAAATGGGAAGCAGCTGCTTTTAAAGGGTACCTGGTTTCCAGTGCTGGAGAGCATTTTCCAGAACATGAGTGTAACGTATCAGTCTCCTTTATTCAAAAATCTGAAATCAGGGTGCTGCTAACTGCAGAACTGAAAAGTGAGGGAAATGACCCTATCCCCAGCTCCTGGGGACTGATTTGGGTTTTGGCTCGTCAGTAACCATTTCTGCGAGGCAGGGATGGCTGTCACCTGAGGTCATGCCTCTATCAAAGCAGGTGGATGGGCAAAGGGGGTTGGGCTTTTATTGTTTCCTTCTATACATGCAAAATCTAGGGACTGCCTTGATGTGGGGCAGACTGCTGCCTTGCTTATTCAGACTGAAGAAAATAAGGAAAGATGAAGGGATGGAGGAATGGGAGGAAGGGAGACAGGGAGGGAGGAAAAGCCAGAAGAGAGGGTGGAAGTGTGTTTTCAACTGAAACAGGAATAATGTTAATAGGAAAAAATACAAGATCTTTATATCAATGCAAAGAGTATCTAGAAAGACTAGAACGTGTAGCATATGTGGAGTTCTTTTCTTTGTTTTGACTTTGTTTTGTTAAAGCATTTCACTTGCTGGCAGTTACAAATCA
The DNA here is from genome assembly GCF_947461875.1 of Haliaeetus albicilla. Lineage (NCBI taxonomy): Eukaryota > Metazoa > Chordata > Aves > Accipitriformes > Accipitridae > Haliaeetus > Haliaeetus albicilla. Next base: position 61,943,475 of record NC_091516.1, read on the forward strand.
AATTCTCCAAGGGGAACTGTAACAGGAGTAGAACAAGCAGAGAATTAAAACCTGGTCCCAGAGGTATATAGCCTCCATTTCACTTGTCAGGAAATAGCAAGGGGGAATATACTATGCTTGGGGAACAGTGAGTTGTTTTCTGTGTTTGCTGTGATGCACAACAGCTGAAAGAAGTAGTCTTTTTCACTGACTTTTGAGGCAAGGCAACGGGTTTACAAATACCAGCCAGAAGAACCTTGCCATTAGTCAAAACTACCTTTGCAGAACAACTTACCCTTTTAGAAAGCAATCCTAGGGTTTATTTGTTTTTATTTTAACACCCCTCCCTCTGCTTCCTAGAACGAAAGTGAATAGGAATCATAAAATATTCATGATCAGTATAGACAGAAGGCACATTCACCAATCCAAATAAAGTTTTACTGAGCTTGTGCTTATTATTGAGGACCTGTGAAGTCCTAAATATTTAAACCAAAGGAGATTAAGGGAAATGTGAAAAAATTACTATTTGATGTACTCAGAAAACTCTGTTGATCCACAGATAACACGCTTAAACCCTCAAGAGGGCAGTGGGAGAAAAGGGAGGAGAGAGAGAGAGAAAACTATGTTTATATATTTAATTTTGTATTTTGAAAGTTAAAGCTTGTTCAATCTTTCAAGGTTGGGGGGGCTAATTGAAAAGGCTTTTACCCATAGTAAATTTACAAAATGTTCAAGCTGAAAATTAAAATTACTGTTTGGCAAACAAATACTTCAGGGGTTTGAGTTCCTTCTGCCTCTGACTTCTTTCCTCTCTTCTCTGACAAGCACACACAAAACATGCTCTCTTGTCAGCTCAGGATAGTAAAAAGGGGTTTAAAGTCCAAATAGTTTTCTGTTGAAAAGTTCTGTTTTTGAAAAGAATGCTTTTGCGGAGTTAAATTCTCTCTAACTTTAATGGCACTATGTAATTGCAGTATGTTCTCTATTGTCATACCTCATCTAATTTTAGGTGAGGTTTCCTCAGGGCCCTTGGGAAGATGTTTCACAGTCTACAGTGTGCAAGCCTACACTTACACATATTCTGTGCTTACACCTAAAAAGACAAAAAACCAAAAGCATGCAAAGAAGATGTAGCTGCTGCAAGTTTGAGATTGACAACCAGTTGGTTTCTGTCACCTTTTTTTTTCATCCCCAGTGTAGGAGGCAACTAACTATTTGAACAGCACTGTTTAGCTCATGACCTCAAGGAACAGAGATCGGTGTCTTCAGCCTGAGAAGTCTCTTTGATAAAGGCCAGTGAAGGCTATGATAGTGACACACTCATTTCTGTATGCCTTTTGTTTCTTTTGGGTTAGAAAATAGCACTTTTAAAACTATTTTAAGCTTATCCAAACTGAAGGTGAAACAAAGGCACCTGTTCCCTAAATCTTGTACTGATTTTAATTAAATAATTTTCCCTTCACACCATAGGTTTGTTGGTCTGTGTGTAAACAAAAGATAACTTTGTGAGATTGTCTAGGTAATGGGACTTATTTTCCATCTTTTGTTCTACTGCAGTATCATACTAGCAAGTTGGACTGACATTCCCACCACCACCCCCCTTTCCTCCCAGTTAGACCTTTGTGATTATCATCATAACTGGAGGACAGCAGGTTTTGTTAGTCAGATGCTGTTTTGGTAAATGTGGATGAGAGAATGAAGGCATTTGATTTGTATGGAGATAAACTGCATAATAATCATGTTTCACTCTGGTGATTTTAAATCAGCTAGGCAGCCTGTTCTTGGCAGCTCATATCCTGAGCTGTCTTCTGTAGTGTCTCAAAACAAAATGTCATCTGTGAAAGTGGTGTTAAACAGCCATTCTTGTGTGCATGCACCAGCACTGAACTTGTGTGTGGCTGGTCAAAACAGCTGAGTTCCAACATAAACATTTCTGATTGCACTACTGTGTCTAAAAACCAAAAAGCCTTCCTGCATTGCATCCACTGAAAGACGGGCAGAGAGCTATTACCATCTGGAAGAAAATGCAAGTGTTTCCATTCTTCTTCTAGCCTCCAAGGACCATGCATGTGACATCTTGTGTGGATGATAAGCTTATACAAAATAGGTTTGCAGAATTGTACTTCATGCTTGTCTTAAAGCCTTTGGTCCCAGAGTCCAGCGGTTACATAATCCCTGTTTCTCTCTTGCTTTTTATTTAAGTCCTATGCACAATGCTTTCAACAAAAAGCTTTATGGTAGGAAGATGTGCATTCCAAAAGCTCAAAAAACCAGGAAAAGATGAATCAAAGAGTGTTATATTAAAAATAATAATTTTCAAGGAAATATTGTAAATTATGAGCATCTTTCTCATTATTTTAGAATGCCCATATATAGTTTGTCATTTCTTAGTTCTGAGTCCTTGAAAGTGCATCCAGCTTGCTTTGTCCCATTTCAAAGTTGTTCTAAAATATTTTGATTCATGGATAATCATGAGGTTTCATGATTTAGGAACAAAATCAATAACAACAGCAACTAAAGCAAAAATTGGTGTGGAAAATGTATTGAAGAAGAGAAGACATTTAAATCAAAGTCAGAAATTACTCAAAAATTGAGTTGAGAACAAGTTAAATTATCATGGAAAAAGATACAAGGTCCTGGGTATTACCAAACCCTATCACACCACTTAGTGAAATATTGTGTGACTAGTAACTCCAGAAGGAATTAAATGAAGTTAAAAAGGAATGACCATTTCAGACTGAAAAGATTCTTTTTTTAATTCATCAGATAATGGGTTGTTTCCTTTTGTTACTCTGCAGCTTATGTGGGGTACAGGAATATACCTTCTATGCAGAGCCAAGAGTTTATTTTCTAATCTCCGCCTTAACAGTTTAGTCACCGTGCACCAGTTGTTACTACTATGGTTGAAATTATACTAGCAGTCCAAATTACCTGTTTTTTTAAGTAATTCCCTTTCATAACGCAAGTAAAACTGTTATGTATACTCTTGCCAGTACGTGTCCCTTCCCCTGTGTTATACTGGCCTTTCCAATGCCCCTCTGAGTCATTTGGTGAGTGGCTTCAGTCTTTATCAAGAAGAGGAAATGATGGTAAGCCATCAGCATCTCAGGTCTCGGCTGAAAGGAGAACACTGACATTGATGGTTTCATCTTGGGCTTGCTTGGGGTTATTTTCATACCTCTCCGAACACAGACAAATACTCGCCCTTTCTTTATTAGTCCGCAATTTCACATCACATCTGAATTTATTTTATGTGTCATATTTCTCCTTAGTTCCCTTGTAACACTGATAAACTGGGCTGCCTTGCTTTAATGGCCTAGGACTGTTGCTGCATTGCTGACACCTCCAATATCATCCTGTGCCTGTGATTTCAAAGCCTGCTGTCGTTCTGCAACTGTACTCCCATGCTGTGATTTTATTCTAGGTTCATAGATAGTTTGCTCTACACAAAATAGTTTCAAGTTAAGACTCTTAGTTGCAGAAATATACCAAAAGTATTGTAGTAGCATTGCACCACACAACTGCGCAAAGCTGAGCTGAAGTGGATCAGGGGAACAGTTACCTGGTTGATAACTTGCCTAGACAGCTATGCAAGATAAATCAAAGCTCCAGGCTAGCCAAGACAAAGCTGGACAAGACTGGAGGCCTTGCAAAGTTTATACAAATCCTGTGACCTGTTTCTCGTTGTGGCAATATCACATCTATTTGTGCACACTTCTCCCTTTGGTTCTGTAATTCTATCTCTTTGAATTTATTCTTCAAGCTGCCTGGTATCTTTATAGTTCTGTATTCACCAAATTTCTCCTAAGGTTGTGGATTTATTGAAAATTTGTGTAGATGAGTTACATGCATGTTAGGACTTTATTAGTACTGTGTATATTTTCACTAAGTTTAATGGGAGAACCTTTTCTCTGTAGTGGGCCATTGACTAAGGCAAGTTTGTGTTATGTTGTTAATGAGTATATTAAACAGCATGGGTCTTGTGTGAAACGGACAGGGAACCCAATTATCATGGTGGTTGCTGAGTCCTGCTGCGTCTCTGGGGCTCTGCTTGGCTGGCAATAGTGAATGGGTTTTAGACCTACTTTTCTTTTGTAATCTTTAGGACTGGGTGCCAGTTTGGATCTTTCACCTCATTATTTCTTTTCACCTCTTCAACCTTCTTGTAAATCTTGGGCAAAGTTCTTGAATTTCACAGTTCTCGTGTTTTCCTTATCTGAGTATTTTATGTCTCCAAATACCTTCTTCACCCTCGTGGCAGCTTCTTTTCTGTTTCAGTGAAACCATGACTACAGTGCTCTGTGGCAATTAATGCATGCCTTTCTTTTTAACCCTTCTTCTGTTGTTTCTCCTGGCACTTCCTTGTCTGCCTCCCTCTTCTCTCCACTTACTTACATCCATACTTTCCTGATACAAATCCTAATAGTTCTGTTGGAACACTCTAACGTTTCTGAAAATGTTGTTTGCTAACAGGCCTCTACTTGCCCTTGATCCATGCAGAGATTATGTTAGTGTCAGAAGAATCAAACTGACCGAAGTGTTCAAAATAACATGTTAAATCCATTAGTCTGTATGTTAACCCAGAGTTCACTGATGGTTTAGCTACAAGACTCTCTTCTGTCTTCAGTAAAAATGCGCAGTTGGTTCCTGTGCTGCCCTGACTGCCCTTGATTTGAGTTACTGAAGAGGGCTGATTGTCTGTTAGCAGTCACATGAATGTTTGAAAAAAGCTTGTAGAACTTAATTTGTTTTCGAATTATTTTGGTGGACTGGCAACAACCTGCTAGATTATTCCAGGGAAACAAAGTACTCAGAGAAATCCAAACTTCTGTTGATTGGAATTTTTTCCAATCGCCCTTGTGCATACTTACCTTTGATGAGCAATTCAACTGTGCTGGCAGAAACACAGCTATGGCAATCTAGAGGGCTTTGTTTTTGTACCCTGTGTGACCTTTGTGGCACATTCAGTAAGAGTAATCAGTATCAGTAAGAGTCCACTTTCATTGCTGTGACCACATAGATGGTACCACGAAGGACAACTGAGACATGTGCCAAGAGTGAAGTTGTGCATACCTTTGGTGTCTGGCTGGTTCAGACTGCAAATTTCAGAAGCTGAGGTTTTGTTCAAAGGAACATGTCCTGCTGGTATTACTTGTGTTGATTTTTAATGATGTTTCCATGTGAGAATGCTGAGCTAAAAGTGTCTAAGGTGTGTGAGAAGCCTTTCCGAAACCAAGATATATGAGCAAATGTTTTATTCTTGTCTCTTGCTTTCTAGACTGTACAGGGCAGGACTTATTCCAAGAAGAGTCTTGGACAGAGAGATATCTAAATCAAGTTGCCCTTTCCTGTCTCTTATAAAACCTTGCCCGATGATACAGAACATGCTAGTTTAACAGTGGAATGAATTTTATTCATCTGATAGCGATGTCTTGATAAAAAGCAAATGTGAAATCTTACCCAGCTGAAGTCACTGGCAGCCACTGGCAGCGACCAGAGCGTCCCCGTATTGATGCAAAAGTTGTGGAATTCCTTCTTACAATATCTTAAAGTTTTCTGGTTTTTGTAAGTCCTGCTATGTCCACAAATGAGCACTGAGAGAGACAGAGATAATTTGAAAAAGCAGTGCTTGTGTTAGATTTGGACAGTGAATCTGCAGATGGTTTGGGTCATAATGGCTGTGGGGCTTATTTTGCATTGTAATTTGTGAAAACAGTATGCAGAAAGAGTTGGTAGCCCTTTCAGCTTTCTAAGAGAGATGAGAACATGGTTACTTTTAAGTTGTTTATTTATTTGTATATCCACTGAGAGTTGAAGAGATGTCACACTACATGCCGGATCACTCAAGTTAAGAGATGGGAAAAGGCTATTAGCTTGTGCATGTTAGCAGCCATTGCTCTAGTGCTGTATATTCGATATGATTGGCTAGATGTAGCAGTTGCAAGTGTGCTGAAATCTTTCCAAAGTTTTCATGCTAGAAATATGTGAGGTATTAAATCTGATACTTCACACAACTTTTTCTTAGATCCCATCCTGCTACTTGTTGTTACCACCATCACACTAAATGCTTCCATTCCTTTGTTAGAGGAGACACAATGTTGTTTTGCATCTTGGGGCTCAAATATCTCTTCGCAAATGGGTCCTGAAAGGAAAAGATCTTTTTTTAAAGTAACTCTCAAGAGAACAAAGCTGTAAAGTAATTTATACTTCCAAAATCCTTGAAAAACACTATCATACGTTCCTCATTGTTTGGGAAAGCTGGCTATGTTTAGCTGTCACGGTCATTCTCTTATGAGGAAATACCTCCTGTTGTGATAATAGTTGTATTGCTTATCTTGGGACTCTTTTATGCCAATCATTATCATTGTGAGCTTTGCGCCACAGGACCAAACTCATTACAGTGGATCTCTTCACATCCATCTCTCTGTCAATTTGCTGCTGATTTTTTTCCTTTGTGCCAGGATGTGCAAGGAGGTGGGGTTTGGAGACATTCCAGTTTTGTCAGTAGGAGCAGGTAAAAACGTTCAGCCACTGCCTACAAGGAGAGGTCCTCTGGGTCCAATTCATATTTGTTAGCACTGAGAGAGTGGTCGCACACTCATTAATACCAGATCAGTGCACTGCAGATTGCCAAGCAGTGGTAAATTCATCTGGCTAAGGTGGTGGGCCTGTGACTGTGATTCTGATGAATTTGCTAAATGCACAATCTGGCTTTTCTTTAGTTTTTTGGCAGCTCTAAGAGGACAGGCAATACTTGATTCAGAACACAGCCTGCAAATGTTGTCAACCAGTGATCTTCCTTTTAATAATTCTCAACTACAGCTATGCTTAGTACCTGCACAATGCATGGAGACACACAGCTCTGGTACCCTTGATCCAAGTATCGGGAGACTGAAAGCTGAATTTTTAGTTAAACTGAGACACAGTCTTAGCTGTTGCTGGACTCTGTTATATGTGGAAGTTTTATCCCTGCCTTCAGTGACCGTACAGTTAGCTAAGCAGTGCTTTGAAAAACTCAGCTCTGGCCATTTTTATGGCAGCTGTGCTCTCTGCAGAGATCATTAACGCATCCAAACTGCAAGAGGAGCAGAAGCATCTCCCTCTGGATGTACCTGTCACTGGCAGTGGAGGGCAACGATGTGGTCAGTGTTTGGCCACTTTTAAATGATGAGCAGCTGAGACCAACTGGTGAAAAAATGTCTCACAATCCCCATGTGTGTCTGATCTACAGAGTTTGGATGTCTGTTGCAACACTTTCTGTGGAGAAGTGGACGCAGGCTAAAGCAGCTTTTTGTTCTGGAGGAATCAGGATCACTCCCTGGTCTGTTGGCCAAGATGCCAGCCATCACACTGATGTTGGTTGTTTCTCCACATACAAGAGTAAGTAGATGCGTAACTGTGGCTTCTAAGCTAAGCTGTGGCCGTGTTGTACGATTGATGCCTAGATGGTACAACATCACATGGCTCCACTGGAAGCCCCAAGAAGAAACTTGCAGCTCTTATGATCTCATCACCTATTGAATAGTCATAATCATGATGCAGGTATGAATGGATAATTAACACGTGACATTAACAGCTATAAGAGTGAGCCTCTGTATATGAAATACTGGCTTAAACTTGTGAGAAATAGTAAAGGGGTCCTACTACAGTTCCTAATGTGCCCCATTGTATCCACTGCTAGTGGCAAGCCAGAGACTGAAATAATTTCATTAGCTTTAAGATTTCAGTTAGGCCAACAGTAAATGCCTTACTCTTGAGGTGAGGTGTACTTCTTTGGCCCACATAGATGGCACAAGTTCATCAAGTTGGTGAAGATAGTGGGCAAGCCATTCTGGGGGCCTTCATGACATGCTGGGGCATTTTTTGACAACTTAGATGATAAAGGATTAGAGGAAAAACACAGAGGAGGGAAAAGATGGTCTTTGCCTCCTTGTCTTAATCTGGCTGGAGCTCAGCCTAGGCAAATTTGAGTTTAGTTAGGTGTCAGCCTGTGCAGTGTGAGCTGACAGAGTCTGATAAAAGTAGGTGAGAGTCTGAGCAAAGTGGAGCCAGATGGAAACCTAGCCTTAGCTGATACTGGTTTAAAATGTTCTTATTATAGTCCTAGGTGAACAGAGGTCTTTATCCCTGCATCTCTCCCTCAATGTAGTTGGGTCCAAATTTTATTTTATTTTTTTTTTACTTTGAGCAGGCTTTTGTGCAAAGTTGGATAAAGAACAGAAAACCCGGAACACCTATAAGAGAAAGGCAAGAAAGCAGGGTTACATCTTTTTACTGTTATGACTATTCAAGAGTGGAAGTGGAAGCTTGCTCATGCAGCTCCCTAAATTGTCAATTCCTTGGTTTTCAAAGGAAAAGATGACCCACCTAGGGATGTGAGTTAGACAGTGGTGTACCGACTCTTGGAATCCAGGTTCCTACAGGACTGTCCCAGATGCTGGCTAAGAGTTTGCAAAACTGGAAGAAAAAAGCACAACCAAAACAGTCCTGTGAAGACATCAGATGTGCAGGGGAATGGTGGTGAAGAGACAGGACGAGAATTTCCAAACTGAAGAAACAGAATCAAAAACAAGAGAGAGAAAATGAGATGGGACAAGTAAACTGGGAGAGAGTAAAAGTTAATGGTTTTGCAGTGAAATAGTAAGTTAAAAGTGCTATGCAGTACCACAAAGCCTGTAAGCAACTACTCTGAGGAAGCAAATGCTGGAACAGAATGAGGCATTAATGGCTTATGAGAAAAGAGAGAAAAGGCATGAGAAAAGGCAGTTAGGACTGAAAATAAGGGATTGAGGCCCCACCCCACCCCCTGCCCCTGACAGACACACAGACACACAAACACAGACACACACACAGAGACATGCACGCAAATCCTGAAAGGGAAGGGTGCAGACATACGAGACTGAGGTGAAAAACTTAAGTGCAGCACTGGGGCAATGTAATGCTTAAACACAGCTTCTTACTGAAGCACCTTCCAAAAGTGGTGATGGGGTGGACAGAGACCTATGGTTTGTCCTAGTTCAACCCCATCCTTCACTCAGAGGAGTAGAGGGTGACAAGTCCCATTGCTCCTGTTAATGAGATACTGGGAATCTTCAAAGTGTATTTTGGAACACCTGTTGCTGCTGTAAAATGAGAAGGTTGAGGGGTAAGGGAAAAAAAGGTAATGTGCAATCAGAGACATTTCAAGTTGTTACAAAACTACTGAGCTGTCCGCAAAACTTTAAACAGGCTGGGCTGCAAAATTAGGCCCTTTAAATAAAAATACGGGCACTGAATGGCTTCTTAAATAGGAAAGAAGTATTTGCCTTACCATGGTGTCATGGTTTAACCTCACCTGGTGACTAAGCACCACATAGCCCCTCACTCCCCCTGCAGTGGGATGGGGGAGAAAATTGGATGGGTAAAAGTGAGAAAACTCATGGGCTGAGATAAAGACGGTATAATAGGGAAACCAAAAGTTGTACACGCACGCAAAGCAAAACAAGGAATTCATTCACCACTTCCCATGTCAAGCAGGTGTTCAGCCAACTCCAGGAAAGCCGGGCTCCATCATGCTTAACAGTCACTCAGTACAACAAACGCCATCACTCTGAATGTCCCCCCTTTCCTTCTTCTTCGTCAAGCTTTATATGCTGAGCATGACGTCCTATGGTCTGGAATATCCCTGCGGTCAGTTGGGGTCAGCTGTCCCGGCTGTGTCCCCTCCCAACTTCTTGTGCCCCCCCCAGCCTACTCGCTGGTGGGGTGGGGTGAGAAGCAGAAAAGGCCTGGACTCTGTGTAAGCACTGCTCAGCACTCACTGAAACATCCCTGTGTTACCAGCAGTGTTTCCAGCAAAATCCAAAACACAGCCCTATACCAGCTACTGTGAAGAAAATTAACTCTGTCCCAGCCAAAACCAGCACACGTGGCTGAGTGAGACACTGCTGTACAAGCTTCCACTACAGCTGTTCAGTGGGTGGCTGTAAAAGCTGGGTTAGATGTATCCCCTGCAGCCACAAATCATCACTCTGAGGAGGTGCATTGACTTCTACAAGCCTGAAAAGGAATAGCAAAAGGTGAAAAGTTACATTGGAGGAAAGAGCATGTGCCAAATAAATGCATTTTTGGGTCAGAAGAGATTGTCAGGCTCTGTCTGTGGTCTTCTAAACAAGTGGTCTCCAAAACGGGGTGTGTGCACCACAAAGGGTGCATAAGACAGTCCATTGGGGTGTGGAAGAAAATATTTTTGTCCCATTAGTAAATTTTTAAAACTGTTTATGTTAGTACAATACTACATGTATATGATTTATAGATTAAATACATTATGCGGGTGCGCTCAGAATTTCTTTACTGATACGGATTTGCAGTCACAGAAGTTGGGAGAGCACCTTTCTAAACAATAGCTGGGGACAAGATCTGTGTATCAAACAAACTGCATATAGAACAGCTGTGGTGAATGGATGCCCAGGAGGGCATCTGATTTTAGGGCCCATAAATATGTGAACTATGTGTCCTGAGGCAGAACCTTGGTTAAGAGAAATAGGAGTGTGTAGGAGGAAAATAAATGATTGTAAGCTAAAGAAAAATCCTCGGGCTAGGAAAGACAAAGAGGCAGTACAAACTGCTACCTTTGCAAACTGTGACTTCCCACTACTCAGGAAAAGTGGTGTCAAAAGCATGTGTGTGGGAAGAGGGTTGTGGCAGGTACCTTTGCTTAGCATGATGGTCGCAGGGGGAATTGAAGCAGTGGGGCAGTGCTTCAGTGTCATACTGGGCCTTTTGGTGGAGATCAGTACAAAAAAAGAAATAAAACCTGGTGCCCCCAACCTCTCAGTCTCAGCCTACAGGTACCTCTTGTGTTTCTGGGTCTTGCGCAAAGTTAAAATGTGGAGACTGGGGAAAGCTCGGAGCCTACGGTTCTGGTAGAATTAAGAGTTGATCAGGAAATAAAGTGCCTAGGAGCTGCTGCATACTGTCTATTGATAGAACAGAAAATACTGTATATCAGGTGCAGACTGTGATATCTGCAATTAGGACAACTATTCTAAGGAAGCAAATTGTGAAAGAGAGTGAGGGGGTGACAACTTGGTTATAGCAGGAGCAAAGAAAGAGACATGCACGTAGAAGAAGCCAAGGTGCAGTGATTGCCGAGGTACAGCTGCAGGACCACACTGACTCTGAGAAGCAGCCTGGAAGCACAGTAACAGAGCAGGTGGTGGGCAATACACTGAAACCAGTTTAGTCTGAAACTTGCACTAACCAAGGCCTTGCAGGAGCATGGGCTGCTGCAGAGAAGGCAGAGTGTGATGCACAATGAGAGCAGGAGTCTCCATCGTGGTGCGAGCCTTGCGTGTAGAGAAGCAGCAAGTGTGGCATTTGGGGCTCTATAGCTCCTCTGGCATGCCTTCCAGAATGTTTTGGAAGAAAAGGCAGAAACATTTACAAAGAATGTTTTCAGAGGTAAAGCAGCTAGACTAATGTGGCCCTCAGATGGGCAGAAAATAACAGATGGTAAAAATTGGTTTCCTTTGCTATTCAAAATGCTGTGTATGTTTATGGTATGCAGTCCTACACCAATTTGCTGGAAAGGATTGTTTCATTTTTAAAGAGCTTATCAGGTAATTTTGGAAAATTAGAATAATAGTATTTTAGAGGTGAGAGCTGTGCATCAGCAGTGAAGGGCTATTAAGCACAACATGATGTTCCCGACGGTCTCCTTAGAAGGATGGCAGCAAACAGCACAGGGCAAGATGGTCATGGTTATGTGCCGATGTCAGCTTTTAGTGTTTACATGACTGTTTCATCATATTTTGACCAAGTTCAATTATGAAATTGTTCCATTTATTTCCAGTCATCATCTGTCATGCAGTTGGTAGCCTCCGGTTGTATTTGATTGTATATGAATTTGTGTGCACATATACACTCAAATGCACATATTAGCATCCAGAAAATATTGTAAGCTAATGTTCTGTATACAATTCACCTAATAATAGGTGTATATCTCATGAAAACTATCAAAGAATGTGATTTTAATCACATCACACTCTTAGAAGTAACATTACGGTCTCAGCTACAGGAATTTCAGAATTTCGGTTTGTATGCTATGGTTGTCATTTTAATCATAACAGTTTTGTGTTTGTGTAGACTGTATTGCCTTTAAAAATCAAATGCTTAACAGGTCAAACAATGGCCATGTGAGTGCTTCTGAGACCTGTATAGTTGTCATGAGACAAGATCACACAGGGGAGAGCACAGGCCTCCAAGAAGACCAGTACTTGGCCCTAATCAGGGGCTTAACTCCACAGAAGGGTTTGCACAGCCTTGCTGGATTCATAGGTGAAAGCCTATGTTTTGCAGTCTGTCCAAAGCCGGGGGGATGGGGTTGTGGCCTTGTAGCCAGACAAATCCTATATTGCCTTTTCTAGTAACAGAACACGGGTTCTGAACTATTCTGTCAGCACAAGGTTTTGTCAGATCTGCAACGTCAGGGCTTGTCTTGGCCTGCCTAGAGCTTTGTTCTGGTCTTTTTAGCTGTAACAGCAATTGTCTAACGAAGTGGTAGCTGTTATCTAATCAGTTTTAGCTTTAGCTTGCTTTTATATGATTGTATAATGTAGTGCCTATTTTGATAATAATTTTCATATATTTCTCTACCTAATAGTTAGAACTAACAAGTCGCTATTCCGTGTAAAATGAACTGCATGAACCTAGAATAAAAATGCAGCATGGAGGAGAACAGACATGGGACAATAGCAGAGGCCTTAAAAGTGTGGGCACAAGGTGGTACCAGGGCCAACGGAGCTACTACCAACAAACCCACCAATGGTCAGTTACAGGTCTCTAGAGGAATGCAGCTGTGACATGAGTCAAGCTGGTTTTAGACGTCACAAAGAGAGCAAAGAAAGAATATGTAAAGTATACCATACATAGCAAATCTGAATGTGACATGGAATTGCAGAAGAGTGTAGAACAAGCAAGGTGTGAGGTATGTTAGAAGTCCCAGCTGGATCCTGGACTAAAGAGGAATAAGCTCCCACTGTAAGCATTGATGCCTTCCTCTCGGAGAAAAGCTCAGGACATCGACAGCTTGCCATAACCCCCTCTCCCATCCCAGACTAAAGCCATCAGCCATAGGAGTCAGAGGGATCTGTGGTGAACATAACACCGCAGAGAAGGGAGAGGTATTACAAAGTCTGTAAATGATTTTTAACTATTTTGAAACATTTTTGTTACAGTTTGCTGATTTTTTTTTTTTTATGGTAATAAGTAGATCTGGACTAGTAACAGTGATTTTATTGGACTGTTAAGATGTCAGGTAGTCTAACAGTAAATTCTTAAATTCTTGACTTTCCATCCAGGTTTTGTTTCTGAGGCCCACATAACCCGCATGTGCTGTACTACAGTGCTGTCCTTAGAAGTGGGCAAATGACAGTATTCAGCCTATAGGGGGTATAAGTGCTTCCCTTGGCCACATAATGGATGTAGAGATAAAAAGAGGAAAGCAAAAAATTAGGGCTATTTTTCTTCTCCCGCTTCCTTTTTTTTTTTTTTTTTTTGCTATTAAGGAGAGCTTCTACCATAGTGTTTTATAGGGGAGAACAGAAGAGGTATGCCAGAAATCCGTTGTACTCTGTCCTTACAAGGGATGAAGGTGAAGATGATTTTAATAAACCAGGCGAAGAGATAAAAAATCCACATAAGGTTGAGTTTGCCTGCCAGGTTTGCAGGAGTGGGAGTCCATGCAGTCCTTGTATTACTCTGGCAGCTTCACTACCAATATGAATACCAGAATATCAGAAGAGCAAGAGGTTGTGCCTCTGGGTCTCATCACCAAAGGCTACAGTGTGGTGAGGCAGTTGCTTGTTTACTTTCATAACATTACAGCTTGCAATCAATAGTCACATTGTTTTGCTTGCTTGACCCTGAGGGGACAAAATGAATGCATTTTTTCCTGTGTAGAGTCCACTGGCTTGTGCTTATTACATGCCTAGTGTTTACTAATAGCTCACCACAATTTTGACCTGAAATTTTCAATGCGGCTTTCATCCCCGAAAAAATTTGGCAATAAATAGAAACATATTACTCACCCAGTTTTCTTCCCCTCACCCTATGTAACATAGCAGTACTCTGTTGATTTCCATGCTCATCTCAATATTCCCGCTGTTTTCTCATTAGACTATGACCTGTATGAACCTTGGCTTCCTAAGTTGTCGTAGCAGGAAAGTAGGAGGAGAGAGGTCTGGAAGTTTCCTTGAAGATCTCCATCTGAAGCCTGAGAGTAGCTGGCACTTTGCACAAGCCTCTTCTTTCAAATAAAGGAGAAGGATATGCCATTGCTTGCTCAGCGAGGAGAGGTGTGATAGGGCCGTTTATTTTTTTCTTGGTTCAGTTATCAGTCAGAGCATCCCATAGACTTTTCTTTCATCTCTGTCAGCTGGATTGGTTGTACCCCCTTGGAAACTGTCAGGGAGCAGATGCATAGCATTGCCAGGTAGCAGGGAGAGGGGCAGATCGGTGCTGGGACCGGTTGCGCTAGATCTGTTCCAGTGCGAGCCACTCATGGCATCAGGGAAATCCCGGCTGGCCAGTTACGTTGAGACTGAAACTGCTCGGTTCCTCCTGCAGCTAAAAAGGACATGATTCAATGATTGCACTCCAGTGCGTGAATCAGCAGCTTGCTTGGACTTGGGCCTAGCAGGGGTGGTATGCAAAAAGACCATTGCAGCATATATTTTTGAAATATGTTTTTAATATTGGAGTTCCCAAAATTCTTTCTGTGCATAGCTGTGAAACTCTATTCCACATAAAGAACCATTACTTTTTATTCTTGCTGACACATAAGCAACTAATTGGTTTTTTAGTAGCTCAATAGATTTCAATAGGAGTGTTGACTAAGGATGCTTTGAAAAGAAAAGACAGAACAACACTAGCAGTTTTCTGGAGTAAAGTATCAATTTCCATCTGAATGAGGAAATTTCTTTGGATATTTTTTCTTATATTAAAATTAATTATTTTAATAATTTAAAAATTCTTTTAATTAATATTAAAATCTTTTCTGCAAAACCCTGAGAAATTTGGGAGGGGAAAGGAGAATTGATTTCTAGAATCCATTGTATTGATATCCCTTTATTAGAGTAGGCAAAATTTTCATTCTTGTGGTTTCCCATCATAGGAAAAACTTGTGGTCTGTTTCCTCGTCTGCCCTCCATCCCATAACATTTTTTCTGCAGCTCATCCAGTTTTCCTCTCCTGTGCTGTTGCATTGTTACCCTCTGTATTACACAACCTGGTGTTACAAAACTTGAGGTTTTCTTTTGTTTTATTCTTCCTCTTCAGTGTCTTCGTCCTTATCCACCAGTTAACTGCGGTGAGACCCTGAGGAGAATGCTGCTCTGTTTTTTTCCTGTTGAAACTGTCCAGAGTTTCCTCAGTGCCTGTCAGTGCTTTGCGTGGAGAGGCACCAAATGCAATGGAATTGGTTTCAAAGGGTGAAATTCAGTCACAAGCCATTCATGATAGTATCCCAAATATCAGGGAGGTCATACTTTAATATTTGGTTTCCAGCTGAAGCCTTGCAAGACTGTCAGCTGTAAATAAAAAGGGGTCTTGACTATTTTCTTGGTAGGCTGTGGAGATGAGACAGTGAAATTAGAAATCTATACAATATTTTAAAACTGGTGGTTTAGCATAGAGCTAAACAGGGTACCCATGTCTCAAGCTCATGATTAATAAATCAGTTGCAGTTCTGGATCTTGAATATGTTACTTTTGGAACTATAGACTGCTGTATTTTCCTTAAACTGATCATGTTACTAACCTCTGGAATTCAGAGTCTCTTATGTCTATGAACCGTTACTTTATTGCTGACCACACCTGCCAGTTTATTGCTATAAATGCCCTTAAAGATACTGGAGTTTTAACCAGTTAACAGTAAAAGAAATGACCGGTTGCCTTTTGCATTTGTTCAGAGAAGCTCACAAGGCAAATTAGTCTAAATCAAGATGACCTGCCTTCAGGTGGATGGGTAAAGGCCAGAACTAGTCATTTTCTTTTGTCCAGGATAATGCACAACTATTTCATTTAGATTCACTTTAAAGTTTGAAGAAATTAAATGAGAGCTAGAACAATTAGCTTTTTTGAGTTAATTGAAAGTTAGGAGCAGGATCAGTCTTGTTAATTGCATGGATAAATTCAGTGGTTTGGTGGTTGTGTTTTTTCAGAGACTGCTTGTTACTTTTTTTTAAGAATTTCCTAATGAATCTCGTTGTTGGATTCCTTCTTAATTTATTATGCACTGCTAATCCTTTGGCAAGAAAGAGAGGAGCATTGTCAGCTATAGAAGGTTAAACTTTTTATTCATCTGGTTTTGCTGATGTGACACCACATTGTAGTGGGTATCATTCAAAGCAACACTGAGTAAGTGATATACTGAACATTTCTGCAAGGAATTCAATGCCTTGCCAAATGAAACAGGTCAGCTGTGATGACACTTTCAGATCTGCATGACAATAAAAGGTTTTTGGGTGTGAGAGAGTTCAAAATAAGGCTTGTGGTCATTCTGCTTGGTTTCCTGGATGTTAGCATACATATATCTGCTATTTACAGTTATGGTTTAGGTTCTACTTAGGCAACATCTGTGAAACTCTGGCCAACTGGCGTCATGTAAATTTTGTTGCTAGCAGCTGTGGCATTGGGATTTCACTTGCCTCCCTGCAGTGAGAAGTTGTTATGAGGCCTCTGCCATGCTGACGTAACACATGAACTCTCTCAAGATATAAGTAGTGCAGATCCCTTATCAGTCTGCCTGTCTACAGATTTTATACTGCTGCTTATCACTCAGACACGGGATAATTTTCTGTGTGAAGCTAGTAGCAAAGGAAGACATCCCTAACAGAATTCTTAAAATCTCCGGTATCACTTTCGCCTGTTGATCAAACCCTGCTTTGCCACCAGGGATTCAGCAACACATTTTTAAGAGATAGGTAGTTTAGGAATCCAGATAGCTATTCATGTAGCTTTCTTCATAACAAGGTGGGGTTTGTACCAAGGATCATCATTTCAGATATGCTATGAACTATATTAGTTAGGTATCATTGTTTGCCATAAAATGGTTTGCTAGTATGAGTGCAGAAATGTGACCTCTGCTAGAAGAAAAAGGTCAGAACTCTCATCAGAGAAAATGTTTTTCTGGCTTAATACTCAAATGCTGCAAAATGGTTTTTTGTGATGGTGAACATGTGTGGGTTTATTTTGTGTATCGGTGGCAGGTTTTTGTTCTTTTACTTGCTATCATTAGTGATATGTAATTAGTTTCTTTTCATTGAATCTGTGGAGACAAGTGAGAAGCAGTATCACTGGCAGGCCAATTTCTTTGAATGGCTGTAGCTTTAATAGAAACCAGGCATTTATGCTGCTAGGAAAGTTTATAATAAATGTTATTCTGTGGTGAGATCTAGATCCAGTAGACTGAGCTCCTGCTTCACCTGTTCAGCTCCTCTTTTCAGTGTTCTTGCAAAGTGGGATGTTGTGTTACTGATACAGGAGTGCTCTGGGAGACATTCACCAGCCAAGTCTTGAAACGGAACACACATTTGTTTGTGATCAGCTACTAGGCAGTTTCGGAGTTACCAAGTGTCCTGGTTTCAGCTGGGATAGAGTTAATTTTCTTTCTAGTAGCTGGTATAGCATGGGTTCAGTATGAGAATAATGTTGATAACACACTGATGTTTTCGGTTGTTGCTAAGTAGGGTTTAGACTAAGTCAAGGACTTTCCAGCTTCTCATGTCCAGCCAGCGAGAAGGCTGGAGGGGCACAAGAAGTTGTGAGGGGACACAGCCAGGACAGCTGACCCACACTGGCCAAAGGGCTATTCCATACCATGGGATGTCATGCCCAGTATATAAACTGTGGGGAGTTGGCCTGGGCGGATCACTGCTTGGGAACTGACTGGGCATCGGTCAGCGAGTGGTGAGCAATTGCATTGTGCATCACTTGTTTTGTATATTCCAATCCTTTTATTATTATTGTCATTTTATTATTGTTATCATTATTAGTTTCTTCTTTTCTGTTCTGTTAAACTGTTCTTATCTCAACCCACAAGTTTTACTTTTTTTTTTTTTCCAATTCTCTCCCCTATCCCACTGGGTGGGGGGAAAGGGAGCAACCGGCTGCATGGTGCTTAGTTGCTGGCTGGGGTTAAACCACGACAAGTAAAAATCAAGTGTGACTCAAACATGTTATTCAGGGTTTGGGCATACAACATCATCAGCGTGACACCATGTGACTGTTCTGGTGGCTGTGGTGTTGGTGGCTCTTTGCCTCTCAGTTCATGGTGGGTGGGCTAAAGGGTTCTTTGAAGGTGGGAAGC
The DNA here is from genome assembly GCF_947461875.1 of Haliaeetus albicilla. Classification (NCBI taxonomy): domain Eukaryota; kingdom Metazoa; phylum Chordata; class Aves; order Accipitriformes; family Accipitridae; genus Haliaeetus; species Haliaeetus albicilla. The sequence continues at coordinate 61,961,802 of NC_091516.1, forward strand.
CAGAGCTAAGTGAGTGTCTTCCCTCTTGCCCAAGCTCTGCCGTGTGTATGCACTTTTCCATAGATCAAGGGCAACCTGATCCAAAGGATAACTTTCTCGTTTGTAGGTCAAAACCAGTCTGTTCTGGCTCATTGAGACAGCAAACTGAGTGCCAGTCGTCTGGTACCTTCTAACTGTTGCAGATGTGGTGCTATTTTCTCAGTTTTACTACTTCTATGCAATAACACCAAGCAAATAGTCTGTGTTATGTTTGGATGCAAGGCAGATCAATCAAATCACAAGCAGGTCTTTATGCTACAATGTCATTTGTGCTTTTCCTCACACAATTTGGCTTTTGGAATGGTTCATGCCACCACTCAGTGTTGCTGATTACTTTGAAAACACTAAAAATGTGCTTTAGCCGGGAAAACATTAAATAGCCATGACTGCTTTTGTAGGAAAATCTTACCTTTGATTCCTTAGGCCCTTTTGTATGCATTGGTTAGGTTTATGTGGAAAAGAGCTTTGGGAAAGACATTTTAACCCTGTTGCAGCCCATTCAAAATTACATGCATGTTCATGCCAGGGTTGCACTGTGATAATGAGGTGCCTTTAGACATGCCAGGGGTGAAGTTGCATAGAGAGGATGCAAGGCTGTCACGTCTTGGTGTTTGTTTGATCAGTACTTGTGCAGAGTTGTGATGTGCATGTCGTGGTTTCAGTAGGAAAACAGTTTGGTTTCAGCAGAAAGCTAAGGGAAACCTGCATTACTTAAATGTGCAATGGGAACCGCATAGTTCTTCTGCAGGAATTAGCAAGTGCATTTGAAGTGTAGAGATTGTATAGTCAAGTGGATGGAGCACTTGACAGGAGCCTGAGAATAATATGTCTTTCTTCAGCCTAGACATTGAGTCATTGTGTGATGTCTGGCAAATTGCTTCAACTCTTTCTGGCTTTCCTTCCCCCACAGGAAATAGAGGACTCCGCTTTAGAATGAGATCTGTAAGAGCTAGTGTAATAAATAATGGTTATAATGATACAGTTCTCTGCAAAAGCTTGGATAATCATCTTCAGCAGTGGCATTAGTTTGAATTTGTTTTCTTAATTGAATGGAGGTTTGACATATACAATTTCGTGTTTCAGTTGGGCAAACTGATCCTTCACGGGCTGGTGCAGAAGTTCTAGTGATTTATTTTTTTACTTGTAAACAGAATTCTTATTTTAATGGGAATAAAGATCTTTACAATTTGAAGCCAATTGCCAACAGAGGGTTGCAAATTGTTAATGCAAGGTTAAACTAATTTACAAATAGGGAGCTACTTGCATTTTAAGTATCTTACGTTGTTACAGAAGTAGCAGAGTTGTGTTCCTCCTAGTATAACAGTTACATTTTATTTTAAAACAGAATGTTAGCTGCTGCTGAAAAGATCATGAAGCTGTCTAGATGAAGAGGGACAGGAAATCCAATGCATTTTTTTGTGCTTGCACCACATCCTGGTACCACATGATCAGTGATTGCCCTCCTCACCTCTGGTCTGAGCAGATTTGGGATTCTGCAGTGAAGTGATGTCCCACATGTGCCAGTGGCTATGCTGCTGTCTTAGCCTGCACAGCAGTTACTGCATTTCAGGCTGGCAGTCTCTGAGCTAATGGCAAAAGAAACATGCATTGGTATTGATTAAATGAAACATAGGTTGAAAACAATGATAAACGGTGCCTGTTAGCTTTTCAGGATTGTTGATTTTAGTATTTTCCACAGGTGCACAGATACCCATTGTAGCAATATATAAAGCCATAAGGTTCATCTTCTCTTCTCAGCTATGCAGGACATAGCTTAAAAAACATAAGGGTAACCACTGTCTCCTAAGGAATGGACCAGTAGTTAATGGGTTTGAGCACAGGTTACACAGAACAACGATTAGCTGTACTGTGTCTGCTGCAGGAGCTTGTATGATAAAGGCTCAGCAAATGCTAGTTTGTCCTAGATATGTCCTTTTTGCTGTCTGCCATGTGCTCACATAAAAAGCTTTATAACATACCTGAATGGGCCTTTTAGAAATTCTTCTGCTGGTTAGTAACCTGTAAGACAATATCTTTTTTTAGAACATTCTTCTTTCCTTCACTCTTTGACTCCCATTCTTCTCTTTTCCCCTGGATGGATCCCTGCGGCAAGAAAGTCTCTTCAGCTTGAATTCTTCTTTCTTTGCTGTCCTTTTCAGTTAATTTTCAATTCACTTATGTATATTCTATGTCTCTGCTTGTTCTCCCAGGAGATGTCAGACAATAACCTCCTATGCTGTAGATCAGGGGATTTCTGAAAATGCACGAGGTAAATTGAGCAACATGAGAACTAGCTAATGCTAATTAATTAAAAAATGTTGTATTATACAATTATATATATTGTTTAAAGATAATACCAGAGCTCAGAATATTTCTATTCCCTCTACAGTGGTCCCTAATTTGTTAGAATAGGTTTGACCAATTCTACTCTCATGCAGTGCTCACATACCAGGCCTTAAAAGGTCACAGCAAATGGGATCTAAAAAGCCTCTTCTAGTTTTGCTAACATGAGTTCCTTAACAATTGAGTCAAATTGATAAAAATAAAAATAAAAAATGGAGAAGGCAATACCAGATGCTGATATTATAGCTATTATTTCCCGTTGCTTTGGTTAGAGGCTTTGCACCATGAAAATTTGTTCCATGCAAAGAGATCTTCATGGATTATAAAACAGGACTGTCATTAAACACTTGTTTTACATCTTACTGTGATTCCCTGATTCTTTGAGAGCAAAAATAGGTTATCTCTGACTGCTCTGCCGACTGAAGCATCTAGGGATTGCTGTAATCTGTGTTTTGCTGTCTGCATCCCTAGAGGACTCATTACCAGCTGGAGAGAGACAAAAGGTGCTCCCACCAAGATGACACTTTTCTTCCCCTGTCCTCTTCTGTCGAGTGAGCTGGTTAAAAGACCTGCTATGACAACCACAGGCTAGCTGAGAGTTTTCCCACAATCGGGGAATTAGCTGACCTGATAAGGCAACTATTTGGTCTCTTACTACTTACATCTGACATAAATGTGTCATCACAGACGAGAAGCTGACATGCAAAATGCTTTCCCATGGGCAATGCAGTTTTTTAAACTGGTGGTGCAGAATAAGCTTAAAAGAACAGACACAGTGATACGTATTTATGACATCAGGACTCCCCTCGCATTAAATTAGGCAATTTTATATGACTACTAAGAACCCTCAGCTTCTTTGCTAGTCTGTGGAGCTGCTTTCAGTCATCTGTTGAGAATGTTTCTTAAATTCTTGGGTTGCCTTGCACCCTTCTGCTTTGGTTAGGAACACAGAGCAGTCACGGCAGTTGGAACTAAAGGCGCAGCTTGAGGTTACAGGACAGGGTTATGGAAGACTTTGGTTATTTCTAAGCTTGATCTGGCAAAGCATTCATGAAGGTGCTGAGGTATTAACATCTTTGCACTAAGCCATTTGAAAAACAGGATTTGCAAAAAAGGTGCTGACAGTGTATCTCCAGGATACAAAAAGAGTTTCGTGGAATAATGCTCTGTAAGCTGCTCTCTTTAACCTACTATTCTACCAGGCACCATGTGTTTGCCAAGTTAAAGAGAGAGGCACATGGCACAAGAGCTGGCAGTATGAAAAGTGTTGTTAAAAAATGAATGATTGGAAATTTTTTCCACAGCCGAAATGGGGTTGGATTACCTCATCTTTTTTTTTAAACGATTACACTAACCTCTGAGATAAAACCCATTTTATCCCCTAAGTAAAGTTGAAGTATGTTTGGAAAACCAGGCATTTTGAAAATCCAGAAGATTTGTATTTCAGAACTGGGATACAGCATAGGATGGGAATGTCTGAAGAGTGTCACGGGTAACATTTGCTGAGTATTTTGTTTGACCTGGAACTGCATTTTTCAATGGTTAATAGTTCAGAAGCCATTCTGACCCAGGATGTGGCTTCACTGGTGTCACCATAGCTGTGCTGCGCCTAGAACCGTATTACCAAAACCGTCATATACATTGTGTATTTTACAGCTCTGGGTCAAATTGTGAATAGCTGAGATAACAAATAAATTAAGTAGTTCATCAGTGGGAAGACAAGAGCCTGCATCATGGTGCAGGTGGCAAGCACTGGCAGCTGATCCAGTGCTTCAATCAGGCTTCGTAACCTCTGCTGAACTCGGTGCTCTGATAATAGTATTTCTTCCACCTTGCTGAAAGCTGGTGAGAAAGCACAGACCCCTTTGTGAACCTCACAGGCTCCATATGCCAATGCCTGAACTGCCACCCAGATACCAGTGAGGTCAAAGAGCTGGAGGAAGATGATTTGCAAAGCATCCTCTGGAAAATACACCAGCTTTCACCTCCTTCCTCCACCCTGGCCCTGGCTTGTGGAGATGCTTATGATCAGGGCAGGGTTTCTGTGTGAATGTTGGAAGTGAGGTTGGGCCTAGCTAAATTTGTGCTCTTGCTTGACGTGCTGACGTTGAACTTGATAGCAAAGGATTTCCATTCTCTTCCGTGTCTTATGCTCTGTGCAAGAATGCACCTGGCAGTTCTGAGCTACATGCTGCTTTTCCAGCCCCCCTTCCCTGCTAGCTTATTCCTCTCTCTAAAATAATTTGAGCCAGACTTAGCTTCTTGATGTCTTACCTCATGCATGCAAAAAGCACACGCACTCTCAGTAAAAATTCTCCGTGTTAGTCTTCTGTTCTCTCCTTTCCTGCTTTTTGTGCTGTAAAGAGATAAAGTGTCTTAGCATACAGTGTTATGTTAATTAGAATAGCCAGTAGCCTGAAGTAATAAGTAGGTAGGATTTTGTGGGTTAATGTACAAATTTATAGCAGGCTACAAAGGGCGCAGTCCTTCATTGCGTATTTGTTCTATTTGCTTGTTAGGGGTTTTTTTGTGCATAAGACATGCTGTCATCTTCAGAAGGTCACGCTTCATGCAGATAAACATTTTGATCATGTGTACAATTAATGTAACGTAAGTGTGTCTTTCAAAGTACAAGTTCACACGTGAATTACCAAAAGACTCTTGATTTAAAACACACTGTAGGCAAGACAGTGGGCTGAAAATGTGATTTTACAATGCTAGGGAAGAAACCTTTGCTTGGGAGTGGATTGTAATTAAGGAAAACAGTTGTATTCCTTACCACTCTTTGCTGTGTAGATGATGTATCTTGTAACCTGTGTCTGTCTGTTGCTTTTGTGCTGCAAAGGGAGTGCCTTCTCAGGTTACTTTGTACGACCACAAGTTAGACCTTGATGTTCTTTTTAGTCTGTATCTCTGGTCCAATATATCAGTGCTCCAAGTTACGAACCCCATTGTGTTAAATATGGAGTTTGCAAAAAAGTGAAACATACTGAAATACCTTTGTCTTTTCTTCTTCAGGGTAATAAAGTTTTGCACAGTGCCTGCCCAAGAAGTGTGATGAGAAATGGCTTTAGGAAACAATACCCAGAGAAGTTATTCCATCATCCCCTGCTTCATCTTTGTTGAGGTGAGTGCAGTGTTCATTTGCCAGGCCTACACAGAAGGCAGCTCTGCCCTGCAGGAATTAAGTAAGTCATTTGTTGGCCATTTTGTTTGTAAGGAAGAATGCTTTCTTACTTGTAACATGAATATCCATCTTCATACTCAGTGTCATCAATATCCCCTGAAAACAGTCCTGCATGAGTTAGCCAGATCTTAGGTACAAGCACGCAAGAACAAGTAGATGCTGTGTTTTCAAAACTTGCCTCTACCAGATTTGCCAGCTAGTCCTGTGGTATTTGGTAGATAACAGGCAGTAGTTCCCAGTGTAGGTCAGCAGCAGGTCATTGCTCATCTTCCCATTTTTTCTCAGACTTGTATCCATCTTGCTGTTGCACAAGGACTAGACCTTGTTTAAGGAAATGTCTGCTCTCACAGTCTAATGGTTCATAGGCTTAGGAAGCAACACTCAGCTCTGGTTTCAGTTCAGGTGGAACATAAAATTTAGATAAGGCATGCCTATCCTTTAAGTATGAAGAAGCTTGGCTGTGAGTTGACTAGCAGTGAAGTTACAGGAGTGGTTGTTCCCACAGTGGAGTATGGCTCCATATCTTTGTTCAGGGTAGTTTATTTTGTTTTTTTGGTTTTTTAAATTGGCTTATTATTTTACTCTGTACAAATTGCTTTTTTTTGTGGTGCTTCTTTTACTTACCCTAACACTGCTAGACTGACCAAAATCATTATCCAAATCAATGTATGTTCAGCTGGTGCTTATAAGGCTGGTATGGTTTTCCAGGCAAGGGGGGCAACTCTGGGTTTCCAACGAGGATGAAAGCTTCCATCAAATTTAGATGGTGAAAAGGAGATAACTGCCTGTGACTGACCGTCTTCAGAGCCACCTGTCTGATGTAGCTTGGATACAATACTCACTCTTTGGCCCACATTATGAGGCAACTTGTGCACTTCCACAAGAGAAGCACTAAGAACAGTCAAAAGAGTAATTGTAATGCTGAGTGTTGTGTAAGACTTAGGCCATTTTCACTGAAATCTTGGAAAGGTTTCAATGTGCTGCAGCAGCATGTGTAATGGGCACTGTGAATGGTTGCTTTCCAGAGCTCCTGAGCACTGACCTTTCCCCAGGGACATGGGAAAAGCATGCAGTGGTATCCAGGACCTCTCTAACCCTTACTCACCTGGAGTCCCCTCTTCAAAGCATCTTCTCCAGCCAGGAGATACAGTTCCTTTGTATGCACTCCTTGCTTTCTGTCCTACCAGCTTAGCTCTCAAAACACAGTCAGATGATCCCTGGGTGCGTAATCTAATGTAAGTGGAAGTTGTCCTTTTGACTTGAATGGGCCTTCCTTGCAGGAGAAATCTGACTGGTTGGAAGATGAGGACAGAGGTAAAGCATAATAAAACCACTAGTAAAGCTTGGCATAGGGGCTTCCCAACTGCAGCTATGGCAGACACCAGTGTGAGAAGGTAGCTGAGCCTTGCAGTGCTTCACAGGGATTTGTCACCGACATAATGTCCAGCTTCCTGGGGAATCTCTGCTCCCTGGGGAAACTGAGGGGCTGTTCTTACTGAGACAATGGGTCACTGCTTTATTCCATGAGCTAGACAAAGAAAGGTTAAAAATGGGGAAAAAACAGCAATAAGCTGAGAAGAAACCCAATAAACACCATCAGGAATGAGATGTCTCAAATTTATTGCTTAAACAAGCAGCTGTGAAGACTTTTAGTCCTCTAAATGTATGAATGATGAGCCTGGTTCGCAGCCTATGACAGAGATATAAATTGTCCTTCCTGCAGACAAGACTGACATGAATATAAGAATAAATCTTTTTAACGGAGGAAGAGAAAAGAGTTTTTTGCCTTGTAAGTGTACTTTCCTTGTCCTTTCATATACTTGCCTTGCTGATTAAAACACAATTTTAAATTAAAAATCAGTCAAAAGCAGAGAGGTAGTGTCTGAAAAGATGTTCTCTCTGCTACACTTGATGAAAACATGTATTTCATCCCCCCTTTGTCCCCAGTGTAGATTTTTAATGTGGCACTAGTGGAACTGCAAATTCATAGACTTATGTCAAGCATTGTAGCATTAAACAACAGGAAATCTAATTTCCTGCTGGGAATGCAGAGATGATTGATAGTAACCATTCGGTGTAAAAAGTCCCTGTAAATCTTGAGGCACAGTGAGGGTGTTTTTCTTTTCCTACTGCCATGCTTCTGAGACTAAGGGAAGTGCTTTTTAGATTAACGACCCCAGACACCAAGCCCTGTGCTGGATTGCCTGGGTTAGCATGGGCCCTATTTTTGTAGCTTTGAAGCAACCATGAGAATTGATTAGCTGTGAGACACCTTGCTGCAGTTGGTAAAGGTGCATGCAGGACAGCTAAAACTGTTGCATGCTTTCCTGATAAGATTTTTCTATGCAAAAACAATCTAGCAGCAGACATGTTAGATGATCATGAGTAGGAAAAGAGGTAAATATTATCATAGGTCAGTAAATATTATCTGTTTCCCAGAATGTGCTGCCTCCCCCACTGTCTTCCATGGAATGTGGTCCTGTGATTAAAAGTTTTGAGATATTTGCTCTTAAGAAAACAAATGCTGAGCCTTGACTTTCATGTCAGATGCCCTTCCAGTAGATATTTGCCCACTGCGCAGTATGCAGTGTGCATTCAAAGAAGTCATGCTGGCAGTGGTGGAAACAAGGAGTCACAAACAGTTCAGACATTTTAAATACCATTATGCTTCAGTCTGTGCAAATGTGACAATTAGTTATAATTTCAGCAATTATTGGCATTACCATTTTTTTCCATTTCATTTTCCTTCCACTGAACTAACTTGTAGCAGTTAGTTATTATGAAACCTGACCTGAAGATGAATGGCTTATTATAAAAACTTAAACCCTGTGCCTGACTCTACAAATTCCTTTTTATGTTCAAAATATGAACTTTTTAATAATACAGAGATAGCATATGATGTCTAATCTGTAATGACAGAAATGTTAAATCAACATTTTCAGTCCCTAATTAGAAACACAATGTCACATTATGAGTAGATTTAAAGGCTAAATAGGGAATCATTAAACTAATTTTTAGCCACTTATCAAATCTGAGTCCCTCTCCCAAATAATGCAGGCAGCCTTCTAGATGGTTCTTTATTGTATTTTAAGAGGTATCATTACAGTCTGGCATTTGTCACCAAATGTCTATGAAGATTTGCTATATTACATTTTGTTAAACACAGAAGCAATTAATTAGGATGTACAGGAGACTAACATTCTCCTTTCCCTGCCCCCCTTTGCAGTATTGCTTGCAGACAGCATCAGTGAAAGGAGCCTTTAGGAGGCTGTTGCCTGGCCTTGGTTTACATGTAGGAGGTTGCAACAAGATGTGACCGATTTTATTCCTCATTCAGCTGACGTGTGCCACTGCTTTGAGCAGTGTATGGACTGTTGAGAACCTGGTCCAGGAGGACTGATGCTGTTAGCTGCTGACAATTGTTAAATAGAAGTGCAAAGAGCAGGATGCCCTACTCCAGTAGCTTCCAGAGCTGTTTGGAGTCAGTGATTGACCCACAACATGCAGCAAAGGCTATAGAGCTCCTAGTTGTTGGTATGCCCTGTATTTTTCCCAGCAAATGCAAATAGTGCACAGCAGCTTGTTTGGGGATTTTTTGGTGGCCAGGAGTGGTCACTAAAGTGGTCTTATGGATTGTAGACAAGCATGAGAGAAAGTAGGAGAAGCAGCATCTGGGATGACAGGAAAAAATTTATCACATATTCTTCCTTTTTCTCATACTTTTGACTTATGGTGGCATTTGTTACCAAAACAGTTTGTGGAGCATCTCCTCCCTCCTTCACCTGCTGGGACATGCATGACAGAGTGCTGTGAGAAACATCTTTAATGATGCTTCAGCACAGCTGTCTCACTATTTTGCAACCCCGCTTTGCAAGGTTTGATCCAAGGAGTGCTATGTTACATCCTTCCATGTAATATCCACATGTGTACTGGTTGAAGGTGGGGAAACGTAAAATCACAACTGGCAAAGGTGTGTTTTGTACACAGTGGCCCAGTTTTCTGCAGGCAGTTGTCAGAACAACTAAGCTCCCTCAGATCTAGGCAACGTCAGGTGTGGAAGTGGGTGAAGTGCAACGCCTGGTGAATCCCAGTTCTCTTCCTAGGAGACTGGTGAGCTACCCTGAGGTCTTGATCTAGCAGTGCTTTCCACATGCTGTGGTCTTTCTGTCTTTCTTCATGCCATTCTGAGTGTTAGCTTTCTAGGACGAAACTTATGCTAGGGTGGTGCAGAAGGGACGAGAACAGTGTGGTTTTGAATTTGGTGGGTCAAAGTGATTATACTTGCTTTTGCAGCGTATTTGACATTTATCATTAGTGACAGAAAGTGTAATGCTATGTGATAATTGCATTTTCTAATAGATGCTCGAAGGATAGTTGCATACTATGAGTAAACAGCATCCCCACAACTATCTGTGACTTCAGGGGGAAGGCATGCGAACAACCTTTGAGCCATTGTGTCTGTTTGAATGGTGGTTTTTAAAGAAGCTACAAGCAAGCAACGCTTCCTCTTTTTCCTGCAAAGAAAACCCTCTCATCTCTTCTGAGTCAACAGCAGTTAGGACTATAATGGCTCTCTAGAAAATACAAAGAGAAATTTATTCTGGAATTTCTGCTGATGCAGCGCTTTCTACTTCCTTTTTCCTCCTCCTCCTCATGCTGCAGGTCCTGCTTTGAGGGCTTGAGTTGTTTCAGGGTGTGAGTTGCCTAAAGATTTATTTTCAAGTACAGTTACTTCTAAAGGAGTCAGGCACATCTGAGGTGTGTCTTTGCACAGGAAAACACTGCAGTTTTCTGGCACGAGATTTAATTAAGTTGTCTTAAACTGATCAAAGAGTTACTGAATACCAAGTGACTTTAATATGACTGATGTATGTGCCACATTGTGCTTTATTGTGGATTATTGTAATCCTGACATTGACAAGGTAGTAGGGGCAGACTCAAATAAGCAACACCATTAAAACTTAGAACATTGGACATCTTTCAAATTCTGTAATCTAAAGATCCTACTTTTTCACACTAAATCCATTATTCTGCCCTCAGGAAAGCTTCTGCAGGCAGAGTGGAAACTGTTTCTTCTTGACAACTCGATATATAGTGTATTGCAAAGAATTGAAGATTTTGTAAGAAAAATCTGTTCCCCCCCCCCCATGAATAAAATGAAAAATGATGCAAAATACAAAGCTCTAGTCTTATGTCTGTTCTGATGCAAACTTTGATTTGCAATGTAGGTATGCTACAGCCTCACAGGATCTCTGTTGCTACAATCAGTGGGGTAAATTTTCCATTACTTTTTGCTATTTTAGACTGCAATTTAGATTGAATCATCTTCAAATATCAGTTCAAACATAATTTTAAAAAAAGTTTCAACTTACGGAAGCACAGAAGTAAAGCATTCTTCTTTCTCCGCCTGCCTACATTTTCCTGCCAGTATTTCACATAGTCAAGCGAACAGCTGAACTACTCTACCAGGAAAATTTCTGCAATACTGAAATCATTTGTGTAAGTGAGACAAGTGCCTCTTGAACTCCTGTTTGTCATCAGCATCACAGAAGGGTTTAAGGACCTGTGAAAAATAAGTGAATTTAGAACACTCATGACATACATGGCACTTCTTTAATTCTAATTTTTTGTCTAGGTGTTCTGAAAACTCGAAAGATTTTGCACATTTGGGTGTACTGGCTGGTGCCCTCTAATTTTGAGCAGTGTTTGGGGAGTGTGAAATGTCTTTTTCTGTGTGCTGCAGTTCTCAAAGCAACATTTGTAAGAGGCATTGAATGTGTCAGGAGTGACTTTCTTTCTGTGTTTCTTTAAAGAATAGTCAGTCACTTCTCTCCTAAGAAAAACTTGCTGATTGCATTAGAGCTTTAATGATATGATTAAAATTGCATAAAGGACATAGAGTCATAGGATCACAGTCTTGGATATTCAAAATAGGTTTTAATTTTGGCAGGGTAATGTCCAGTTCTCCTAGAAAATGCCAAAAAATTCCAGGCAGATTTTAATATAAACATTAACTAAAAAGGCATCCAGATAGTTGAAATGTTCAGTAGCTTTGTTCCGTAGCAGTATCCAGTATATACCATGTGGGGCTTTTTGATTTTGTTTCCTGCTGAGGCAGAAAAGAAGGATTTTCCAGCAGTTTGTGTGTGCCAGCTCAATCCTTTCCCTTGCTATAGGTGTCTTGCACATAGCTATTTAAAGCTCTGTGCCTTGTTTCTCCATCTGTGCCATGTGAGCAGTAGTGCTATGCTGCTCCACTGGGATGCTCTGAGGACAGAATGCCCTGAGGGACATGTCATGTGCTGGTGTTGTGTAAACTGCCTGTCATTAGATCCTCTAGTTAGACCGACTGTGTGAATTGGTGGTGACAGATGCTGTGCAAATTCGGAGGAGCTCGTCTTGTAGCAGGGTGATGTTTCTGCATAATCCCCATGCTTCAGTCACTTCTGTTTCTTGGGATTCATTGTTTCTTATTTTATTCACTCAGCATATGCATCTGTTTCTCTTGTTGCTCTTTCTAAATGTCTCTTTATGTTCCCCATTTGCCAGTCATTCCTATTGTTTGCTTTCTTTGTCTCTCCACCACTTACCTCCTTTGTTCCAGATGACTGGATAACTCCATGTTGTGAAATTGGCTTAATCTCAGTGAATAGGTGTCTCCTAACGTTGGATTAGTTTTGTAGAATTGCTAGGCAGTTTTTGTATTACCTCACTATAAACTGAAACTTAATTTTTTGAAACTATAGTCCTTCTAGGTGCTTCAAAATTAGGTGAAGAGCACAGAAATTTTGTGACAAAAATGGGCACTCTGGAAAAAAGCAGATTATTATTTGATTCTCTTTAGCTTCCTGAGGACATCTTAAAATTAATGTTAAGGGACTGTCCAACAGGGATTAGCTGCTTTACTGCATTTTTCTTTAAAAATATAAATGAAAGAAGGATTGTATTGTTGCTTGCAGACACGTGAAGCCTATTTTGTATCCTTCCTCTTTATCCTGAAAATTTCCCTTCACAAATAATCCCTTTGACAGCCCAAGTAACAGCACCAATGAATTTGGTGCAATTTTCAAGGAAGAGATTAAAAATACCAAAAATTCTTTGTCTTTATGAGTAATACAAAAATGTATTTGGTAGTAGAGAAAAATGTTGTGAACATACTGCTTTTTCTGTTTCACTGTGCCCTGAAACTAGCCAACACTTTTGAGATTTACTGCAATTTATAATATGTTGGTCTATATAACCAGGTTCCCAAGAGAAGGAATGGTGGGTTTTTTTTAATTACACAGCAGTTACAGAGATTGAATTTGCTTTACGTAGAAATGCATTTTGCCAATTTGTGAGTTAAAAAACCCCATAGCTTTAGTAGAAAAACTAGTAATCAGAGTTGATTGTATGGAGATTTTAAGAAAACTGGTTATAAAACCAGAACCATTCATGCAAGTTTTCTGTGTTATATGTGCAGAACTCTACAAGCTGTGTTTGAAGCCTTCTAAGATGGAAGATATTTCCAGCAACAACAGGGCAGCTTTAATTAGGCTGAAAAAAGATGGCAGTGTGAAAATACATGACACAATATGTAACATGGGCAGCTATCTCCTGTGGGAACAGAGTGATATAATCAGCAAAAATTACTGCTGAATTTTTCTCTCCTTTCTTTTCAGACGTATACTTAGATTTTTATTTTTCTTGCAGATTGTGGTAGAGCAGTTGATGTGTTACTTTTTTTTTGTTTATTTGCATACTTCAAAGACATGAAGAGTTTTCATATTTTCTCTTCCAAGCACACAATGTTGAGCTGTTTATTTGCTCAGATACATGAAAATTTGGAGACCATTGCAGGTGCAGTGCATTATCATATTATTGATTCCTCTGTGACACAGTTGCACCATTTCCTCTGGTCAACATCTGAGAACATACATTTTTTCCTTGGTCTGTAGGAATATCCCTGCGTTTATTTAGCATGATACTTAATTTGCATAAGTTACATGAAGTTTTAAAAAGGGTGAAAAGGAATTAATAGGGACTCACAAATCCATACTAAGTAACCCTAAATACAACAATCAAGCCTTCCCAGAAACAATCAGTAGGAAAGATCTGAGAAATGTCAGAGCAAAATAAGATGCTTAAAGCTATTTTGCAATATCAAACCCATTCAAACTTTTTGAGAATGGTTTTGACATTAGGAGAATTTTCAAAAGTTAAATAGGTCTCTTTAAGCATCATGTCCAATTTTATCAGACTTGCAAAGAACTTGATTTATGGCTCCTGACCAGCCAACCCAGACATTGAAAAGGAGTGTTTTGTTTTAGCAATGTTAGAAGGGTGAAGTCATAAAGATCAGTCTTACAGCAAACGGATTCGTACAAGCAATCTAGCTTTGAAAGAATATTGTCTTTTTCTGCACTCTAGAAATTCCAACAGGGTTTAAAGACCAGCTTTAGGAATCAGTCTGCCAAGTCTTGTGCTTCCTCTACAAACCTAAGGTATTGCACCAACCTGGAACTTCCCCAAGCTGCTGACAGAACATTTTGGTGCCTTTGCGTGGGAAGCAAATAGTTTTTAAATTGTGGTTATCCTCTCCCTCCAAAGCACAAATGGATAATCCAGTTACCAGCACCCGAGTAACACAAAACAAATAAAGCTATGTCAGGACCCACTCAGAAGAGGGTGAGTGACTCAGATTCGCAAATCCCCAGCAGCGTGGACTAATGTGAGACGACTGTCAAGGTCCGTATACAAACATTTATTAGATTCCCACAGTGATTAATATATGTCTTGAACTAGGTTTTCTGATAATTGGTTAGGTATATAACAAATTATGGCAAGCGGTAAGGTATGCCTTGTGTTACTAAACAACTCTTAAGAGAAAAGAGAAAGAGAGAGAGAGAGATGACCGGTCCTGGTTCTAGCATTGGTCCAGCCAATGGGGGGATTTGTAAGAGCACTCTTCTGTGGAATTCCACACACTTTCCTTCTTCCTTCTTCTCTTCTTCTTTTTTTTTTCTCCTTATTTTACCAGCACCTATCTTCCCCCGTTATGTTCGCTGCATCAGTACGACCAGCTCTCCTGCTACAGTGGCAGCTTCGTTTCAGGTTCTCCCCCCTTTCCCCAGGTGAAGTGTAGTGTGATTTGGGTTGAGAGGGGGATGCTGTAGTCACGTATGTTTAGCAAGATCCCTGTAATCTTCATTAGCATGTGCAGGGGTGTCAACTTTAATATGCCTTTTGCGGATAATGAGGCAAAGGTCACTCCTCGGACATGATGGTCCCGAAAACAGAGGGTTCACAAGCTTCACAGCTTGCACCAGGGCAGACCCGTCCTGTCTCCACGGGGCTTCTTCCCCCAGCCCCATCCTTTGCTATTCCTCCCGCGTGGGTCAAGTGTCAGCCTTATCAGTTCATTGAGCACCAGGCCTGCCTTATTCACTTCAGGGTACTTGTGAGTGTTTGAGGCATTCCTTGGGAAGGCTTGGAGAGCCTCTGCCCCCCCCCGCCCCCCCCTCATCTTTACCGACTTTCTTCTCTCTCCATTGTACGTGCTTCGGGAGTTAAAAGCCGCCTCTTTCAAGCTATTACGAATGCAGCAGAATGTGGCAACAAATAGAATAAAATACATCTTTCTGGAGAAATTATACTGTATGTTTCCATATTTCTAACTCACTTGGCTCGTGCACCTCAGGTTTCATGATTTATTTCGTGACTTCTGGGGCAGTCTGAAGGAGCCCTGCAACCTCCCCTGAGTCCATCGCCGCATCCCAGCATTTTAGCAGTAAAAATTTTTCCTCTGATATTTCCTTATAGTCATACTGCACTTCAGTGGTGTATTTCACCAGGAATTTCTGTGAGGTGTTGGATATAGTACAAGTAGTTCTCAGGTCACATTCCTAAAGTCAGATCATATACACTCTTACACAGATAAAGTTGCATGTGTCATACATTTGTCCACAGCTGTGAACTCAGTGGGGCTGTTGAAGAGACTGTATGAAAATTAATCATATGCAGATGTGTTTGCAGGAAACATGTGAGAGAGTGCTATTGCTGGGAATCAGTGTTTGAAAGTTGTTACATCTTGTGCACATGATGCTAAATGGGCACTCAAGTCTTAACACACATCAATTCATTACTCATGATAAAGATCGCTTACAACAATGATTAAGAGATTGACCCTCAGTTTCAGAGTTATGACTCTTCACAGATTATCTTTCAGCTTGATGCCATGCCTAAAATCATACTTCTGATTCAGAAGTTTGGGCTTTGTAAGATTTATGATATCTGTATAAATATACAATGATAAATTGTGTTAGCTATTCCAGGAACACACCAGCTTTAAGTTAAAGAGTCGGGTATAAAGATGCATCTTCGTCTTGGAACAGAGTGATTTAATGGTCAAGATTTCTATTGCAGATAGATTTTTAGAAATGGTTGTTAGATGAATGATTAATCAATATTTTACTAAGCACATAGTCGATTTTTAAGGAGTTGTACACAGTTCAAGAAACCAAATGGCCGTTCATAATGGTCTGTAACTCTTACTTTTGGGTGATATGTTTATAGCACCCACTGGGATTAAGATCTGCATCAGACTAGACATACCTAGAGTCCTGTGGCTAGCTGTGGTCTCTAGTGGCCTTGCAGCAGAGAGCCTGCATGTTTGCAGAGGGTCAGTGCAAAAAGCCAGGCTGTTTTGCCCAGAAGTTTTAAACATTCTCCAAAATCTTGCTACACACTTCTTTCTCATGTCATTTACTTTACGACCTGATCATATAAGCAGATGAGTGGGAGAACCCATGTAATAGGACACGTGAGGGATAGGCTTTTACAAGTTTAAAATAAGTTTGAATCATTTATTAACTTCTTATAATTCTACAGCATTATTAATTTCTTATGATTCTACAGTAATTATTGATGTAGTCTACCAAAAATATGCTGCAATAAGATTAAAGCCGTTTGGAAATAATATTGCAATTATTACTGGAGTTACTGTCAGTTTTGTTACGACTTCAGTAGAGTGAATTCTATAATTTAAAGGATAGCTACAGTTGGTCATGTAATTGCTGAATTATCCCTGTATTTCCTTCTCCCAGCTATTAAATGCTGCATGTCTATCCTAAAAATCAATAATCTATTGTTCATCATGACTTAATGGCTTATTTCTGCAGTGTAGACTTTGCATACCTGGAAGGAGCTATAATAATAATAATAATAATAATAATAAATCAATAGTTGTTATATACTTTATGAAAACACAGAAATTTAGTGTGTGATTATTTTGTGCAGATGTACAACATTATTGAATTAATACCGCTTTTATTTAGTTTAAACCATGTACAACAGTCTATTTGATTTTTCAAGACTCTGTGAGTTTTGCATGCTTCATGGAGTGAATGAGGTTTGGCCTTTAAATCTCTCAAAATAGCTTGTGATACTTTGTTTTTTGTAGTGGAACTATTGATCGAATTTCCATTTGATTTATTGTAGTCGTTAATCAACACTGCATTTTTAATAAAATTATAGCAAAATATGTGTAAATGTACTTCATAAATGTAATCTAGTTTCATTGCCTGACTAATATGAGATGCCAGTTATAATGGAGTCAATTAACCTTTCAAATAGATTGGATAGCAGATTACACTTTTATTAGTTTTATAGTCATGCTAATCTTTGACTTGGAGCTAGTTAAATCAGTAGTCATCAGGGGTCTTTATGATCTTATTTAAACCAGCCAAAACAAAAATCAGTGCAGCTCTGTTATAATGGTAGGAAACATACTGAAACTCTCTAACTGGCGAAATTGTGGGAACAGCATGCTTTATACACTGTTGGTTTCATACCAGCATTGGTTTACCATGATGAGTTTCAGGCTTTTCATTCTTATTGAAAATGTCATTCTGTAGAATGAAAGGAGTAAAACAGTTTGGGACTTTGAAAAAACTTGGGGCAGATGTGATTTGAACAAGAAAGACAGCCAGGGTCATCCAAGTGAGTAAGAGACTTAAGTTTATACTTCTTTGAGTTACAAGAAAGGTCATAGACTCACAGAATAATTTAGGTGGGAAAGGATCTCTGAAGGTCTCTAAGTACAGCATGGCAAAGAACAGTGGCAGCTGGATTAAGTTCCTCTGGGCCTTGTCCAGTTGAGTTTTCCTGTTACCTTACTAGGCAACCTGTTTAGTTTTTGAGTATCCTCATAGGAAGAACACTTGTCCTAATATTCTTTCTGATTAATTGATGTAACCTGATGTGAAGGAGAAAGAATCTAGGCCCAATGGCAGTGAAAAGAGAAGGTAGGATGCAACAAAAAAAGAGGATGGGTAATAGAAAGCAGTAAAGGAATGAATCATGTAAAAAAACCTCCTGAATTTTAGAGCTATGTGCAGCTGGAACCTTAAGACCAGTTTTGTCTACCCAGCCCCTTTTCTTGCAATAATTTCACCCAGGTATTTGCATGCCCATTATGAAAATGTGTGTTGATTACCAACAGTCAGTGAGTTGATTTGCCATAGCAAACAGCAGGTGAGTATTTCTACGGTTTTGACAGGGCTAACGTGGAAAAGAATGGTATCTTTAAGTAAAAGGGACAAAAATGAGCACCAGAACCTAAGGATTTTGTGAAAGTTTTCAAACCCCAAGTTCGCCCTTCTTCCCTACCCTGCATTCACAATTGTGTAGCAAGACAATTACAGATTCTGAAAAATGAAGTCATTATGAGGTCAAAATGAGTCTTTACTAATTTTTTAATATGACTGCCTACCAGTGATGAAGAGTTATACAAAAGGATTGGCTCAGACACAACATGACTTACAAGCAGCAGATGAGATTCAAAGTGATAAGGTGATTGTTTTTTTAAAAGTTTCCTGTTCAGTTGGGAAAATGTTGGAGGCAAATAAAATGGATTTTATAATGCATTATACATAGTAATAAGACTGTGTCCATTTAGGTAAAGTAAAATGTCTTTGATAGTTTTCTACTTAATTTAAAACATTGTCTCTCTATTTGATTCTTACCATTGGTCTAAGAGTCCTGCAGTCCTGATATCAACAGATAGTTTCTTTTGGCAGTAACTAGTGCATTCATCAATGTCTAATGACTGTAAACCTGCACTACTCTATTAAATAACATTGGTCTGGAAGCGCAGGCAAGTTTTATGAATTTTAATGAATGCTTTTCTATTAATGACAAAGATTCAGAGCTCCAACCGCCTCCAAGGTTGTCAACTTAGAGAAAGCCTTTATGCCTGGAAGAAATAGGCAAAAACCCAAGCATCTAAGAAGGTGATAATGTCAGTGTTGTTAGAGTAAGACTAGATCTGATTTTCTATCTTCTACAGATGGTTTTGGAATGATGAATTCTGGACTGCCTTGGTACCGAGGGACTTGGTGACTTTTACTGGACACAGCAGTGCAGTGCAAGGGACACAAAATACCTAAATACAGAACACGTCAGGAAGTTTCCATCAGAAAACATTATTTGGAACTAAGTTTTTTAATGTAATTTTTAATTTGGTGTATTCACTGAAACTCTGGTAGTAGATACCATTTTTGTCCCACTAGCTCACTTATGAGACAACTAAAGATCCTGGATTTCTAAGATTCACTGCTGTGGCACAGCTTGATACAAAACACATAAATTTATCCAAGTCTGTGCCTGCCAAGGCACTGTCACCTTTAAGACTTCTCCAAGATGTCAAAAACTAACAGGAAGGTTAGGGAGCTGCAGTTTGCGTTTGTGTGGCACGGCTCCTGCTTATAGAAGAGGGCCCCTCTGCAAGTCTAGAGACTTGGTTTCTTGACATTATTAGGGAAAGCAAACTGGGCAGGTAGGCTTGCAGGGTCTGTGGCTTTGAGAGATTTTATGGTCTGAGGCAGATCAACTGCTTAGAGATACCAGCAAAGAGTCTCGTAGGCCCTTCAGTCACAGAAAGATCTGGAAGACATAGCATTTCAGAAGAACCATGTAGCGTGGAAGCTTCAAAGTTGAAAGGTATCTGCCAGTAAAATATTTTTTTGTTTTGAAATTAAATTTGCAGATTTTGCTTTTCAGCATGCTCTGCTCCAATAGGATTTGAGTTAGGATGTAGAGTGGCATCAGCAAGCAGATCTGTCTGAAGCTGTGAGGCACCAGCAGCGCAAAAAGACGTGCTGCACTGTAAAGCAAAGGCAGGAAAACAGGGAGCCACTGTGCCTCTGTACGTGTGCTGAGGGGATGGGGTACCTGCAAGACCTTCAACACATGGGTCCTGCACTGCTTTCCCTGTGGTATTTTCACTTGTCTGCTGTCCTTATGTGAAAATCAAACAGACAGCAAGGCTGATCACATGCCTATGCTGATCACTGTCTTGTAACCTTCTCTGCACTTCTCTGTTAATGCTAATTACACTGTGATTTGTTTGTGTAGTGCCACTGGAGATCTTACTGTCTAAAGACATCAAAGTGCTTCACAGCTATTAAGAGGATACTGAGCTCATTTAGAAGAGAGAGGAAAAGAGCTGCATTGTCCCCAAACCAAGCAACCCTTGGACCCAGGAGGATGACATCTTTCACCAATAGAATATAAGGCAGTTGTGAGCCAGACCAAAAGCCTGTCTTGGCAGCAGGGCTCTGAACATCTGTGGTAAGCAGGACATAGCTAGGAAAGGGTATAAATTAGGACTACTGTATAGGGACTATCTCTGACATGGTGTTGGTACTTCCCCTGATCAAACGGAGTGTCACTTTATTTAATAGCTTGTGATAGATTTTTCTTCCAGGTTCTTTTTACAGTTGCTTTTTGAGCCCTTGTAAATTGCTAGCACCTGTAATTCCTATGTCAGGGAGTTTCACAGGTTACCTATGCTATCTATATTTTTGTTTATGTGACCCAATAGCTTCATTTAGTGTCCTACATCTAACGCTTGAAAAGACTGCAGTCTTTCCCTGTTTTCCTGTGCCTCTATACCAGACACAGCCGTTTGCACAGCAGTTGCTGGGCATTGCTTTGAGACTTTCTTGATCTTCTGAGAAATTCTTCTGGCATGATCAGTGGAGTCCCGGGAACCCTTAGAGGAACGTTACGGTGCCAGTGAGGACAGCTAGACGAGCCTGTGGCTGCTAGCAAGCTCCAGCAGCTTCTAGCAAGCTCTGCCAGTTGCTCCAGATTGAAGGGGGCTCTGAGCTTGTAAATCTTGAGTCCTGATCAAGGAGAGTCAAGCACTTTTCCAGCAGGTACTAGGCAGAGGCCTCTGTAAGTCCTGGCCCAGAGCGCAGCCCTTGGAGGCAGCTGCTTGTACAGCATTTTGCATAGAAGGGAACCAGTAACTCTGCTCACACCAGCCCCCCTGTCCTCAGTTATGATAATGATGTACCACAGGATCTGGTCCCCATCAGCCACTGGAGCAATTTTCCCTGTAACAGCAGAGGCCTTGACTGGTGCATGGAGCTGCAGAAGGAGGATGCAGCTTTGCAGGTCTCAGGCTGCAGATGCACCTGGGGCCGCTTGCTGTGGCTGGGGCAGTGGGAATGGCCTTTTGGCCAGCAGGAGGGTTCTTCTAATTGAGAATATGTGTCACCAACTACATGAGCTGTGGGAGCAAGTCAGCAGGCCACACAGCATCAGAGATGACAAGAAAGGAATCAACCAGGTCCTCTCTGAGACCCCACAGCTTCCAAAGCCAGAACCTTCAAACGCAGCACGGGGACAGGCAAAGTCTCTGTGTATCAGGTTGGAAAGCGGAAACTCCCGTGATGGTGAAGGCTGGAGGCTGGTGACTTCTGGCCCTGGGGGTGAAGGCCCCTGCTCCCCATGCAGATCTGCAGCTATGAAATAGATTCAGTGCTGTGGCAGCTCCCTGGCTGAGAGCTCTGTCCAGTGAAGCACTTAAGCCAGCTGAACCTGAACCATGTGGCAAGAGGAAATGGTGAGTGATGGTGTTGGTAGACTCCCTACTTGTGAGGAATGAAGGCCCCTGTCTGCCAACCTGACCTGCTGTCTTGAGAATTTTGCTGCTTGCTAGGGCCTCAGGGGTGGGATGTTTTGGAAAGACTGTTTCAATCCTCAGACGATTACTCCCTGCTGCTCTTCTACCTGGACACCAATGATACTGTCAGGAGTTACCTGGGAAATATCAAGAGTGCCTACATGGCTCTGGATGCAATGGTTGAGGACATGAGAGGCCAGTCAGTGGTCTCCTTGATACTGCCAGTGAGGAGGAGGAAGGCCTGAAGAGGACTGGATGGATCCTGTGGGTCAACAGTTGGTTGCACAGCTGATGTCAGCAACTGGGTTTGGCTTCTGTCACCATGGAACCCTCTTTGAGGATCAAGACTGCTTGGAAGGGGATCAAATGGAGCACAAGCATCTTTGCCAACAGGCTGGCCAACCTGGAGAGGAGAGCTTAAACTAACAGTGATGGGGCAGGGGTGGGGAGATAATGACCAACAATTATGAGGAAGTGAAGGACCATATTGGAAGGACCAGTGAAGGACCAGGACTGAACAAAGGGCTCAGCATGATGTGAACAGGAGGGACACTAATCGACAAAAGAGCAGTGAAGTTTGATCCCACCGAACATAAGCACATATTTAAGGAAGTGACAGGGAAAGCTCTCAAGTAATTTTTGGGAAATGAGCACAACTACATGCTTCTCTGTCATGCCACATTTAATAGCTTGTGACTTGGATTCATGGATTCCCCTGGGAGAGAATCAGATCCCACATACAAACACACACACACACTCACTTAGGATTAATTATAAGCTTTAGTCAGCAAGTAAGAACTGTTACATACCAGTACTGATTCTTGAACCTCTGATCTCAGTCAACATCCTCTCCATTCTGCAGAAAAAAAGTAGTTTTTTCTAGCAGCAGGAGGCATCCCTGACTGTTGGTGGTAATGGGAGCTCCTCCAGTCCACCCATCAGCAGCCTGTTCCCAGCAAAAAGGGTTAACAAAGCAAGCTCGTATTTATAGCTGGTTTCTCGGCAGGCCGTGCAGGTCATACCATTAACAGGTTTTCCTTGTCTAGCTTATTGGCAAGTGTTCTTTGGCCAGCAAGTGGCAGTTTATTGTTGGATTCAATGTTTCAGCTTGAGACCAGCTTTCACAGTTGCTTAGTTTGGGCAACACTCAAGACCAGGGTTGCACATTGTAGCTTTGACAACATTAAAGACCAGGGACGGATGCATGATCACACTCTCTGAAGCGCCTGCACACTAATGCACACACTGTGGGAAGGAAATCAGAGGAATTGGAGATCTGCATGCATTTGCAGGACTATGGGTGTCACAGTGATGTGGTGGAATAGCTCACACGACTGGAGTGTTGCCATGGATAGACAGGCCTTTTCAGGAAGGACAAGCTGGGACAGCAAGAAGGGAGAGTTGCCCTTTATATAAGGGAGCAGCTGGGACACATGGAGCTCTGCCTTGGGATGGGTGATGAGCCAGCTGAGAGCTTGTGAGTAGGAATTAGCTGATAGACCAAAATACGTGACATTGTTGTAGGTGTCTGCTATAGACTGTCTGATTAGGAAGCAGTAGATAAGAGGTTCAGACAACTGGAAGAAGCCTCACTTTCACAGACCTGGGCCTCATGCAGCACTTCAGCCACCTTGATGTTTGCTGGAGGACAACACAGCAGAGTCCAAGCAATCCAGGAGGTTTCTGGAATGCATTGATGACAACTTCTAACGTGGGTGATCAAGTTGCTGATGTAAGATGCTCTACTAGACTACATGCTTAAAAACAAGGTAGAATTTATCTAGGATCTGAAGGTCAGGTATGCAAACATCAGGGACATCCTTGGCAGCTGTGCCCATGAGATGGTGGAGTTCAGGATTGTGAGAAGAGGGAGCAAGGCAAAAAGTAGGATCACATACCTAGATTTCAGGAGAGCAGACTTTGGCCTGCTCAAGTAACTGCTGGGAAGAATCCCATGGGATACAGCCCTGCAGAGAAGAGGCATCCAGCAGAGCTCGTTCATTTTCAAGGATTACTGCCTCTAAGCTCAAGATTAGTTCATTCTGATGAGCCAGAAATCAAGCAAAGGCAGCAGGAGGTCTGCATGGATGAACAAGGAGCTCCTGACTAACCTCAGATGCAAAAATGAACTACAAAAGAGCAGCAGGGACAGGTGACCCAGGAGGAATACAGAGGCACTGTCTGAGCATGCAGGAGTGGGGTAAGAAAAGCCAAAGCCCACATGGAGTTGAATCAGATAAGTAATATGAAGGGCAACAAGAAGGTTTCTGCAGGTGCATCAGCAGCAAAAGGAAGATTAGGGAAAATCCGGGCCCACTCCTAAATGTGTTAGGGACCCTGGTGACAAAGAACACAGAAAAGTTTGAGAGGTACTCAGTGCCTTCCATGCCTCAGTAGGGCTGGCCTGCAAGAATCCCAGGCCCTTTAGACTGGTGGAAAAATCTGGATCCAGGAAGCCACCCTCGGGGCAGAGGATCAGGTTAGGTAACATTTAAACAAACTGGACAGACACAAGTCCAGGGACCCCAACAGGATGCACATGTGGGAATTGGCTGGTGTCACTGCAAGCCACTCTTGAGTATCTTTGAAAGGTCATGGTGACAGGGTGAGGTTCTTGAGGACTGTAAAAAAATAAATGTCACTCCTATCTTCAAGAAGGGGAAGAAGGGTGATCCAGGGAACTACAGGCTGATCAGTCTCTCCTCAGTCCTTGGTAAGGCAATGGAACAACTAATCCTGGAAACCATTTCTAAACATATGAAGGACAAGAAAGTGATTTGGAGTATTCAGCATGACTACTGATCTCATCGTTGTGACGAGGGAAGGGCCTGGGGATGCTGGTGGGTAAGTTGAACATGATACAGCAATGTGCCATTGCGGCAAAGGCGGCCAACAACCTCCTGGGTTGCACTGGGACAAGCATTGCCAGCAGGTCAGCAGAGATCATCCTTCCTCTCTGCTCAATACTGGTGAGATACATCTGGAGACCTGTGCTGGACTCCCCAGTACAAGAGAGATTCTTTGTGGTATGCAGTGAAAGGCTGAGAGGATGTGGGCACAAACTGGAACAGGAAATGGCATTTAATGAATAAAAAGCTTTCTTCCTTTAAGGGTGATTGTACACCAGGACAGGTGGTGCAGAGAGGTTGTGGAGTCTCTGTCATGGAAGATATTTAAAACCCAACTGGACTCGACAACCTGCTGTAGCTGACACTGCTTTGGGCCAGGACATCAGATTAAGTGATCTCCAGAGTTGCATGTCAACCCCAGCAATTCTGTGAACTACAGATGGCAGCCTGGCACCTTGTTCAGACATGTTTATAGCTGGTGGCTCCATATAACTGTTCTCTCGTTTGCCAGGTCTCCTTAATGCTGAGATAACTACTGTAACACATGGGTTGTAAGGAGAGCTGTATATTTCAGTTTTACAGATGGGGAAACCGAGGCACAGAGTGACTTGTCTACAGTTATTCCTTTGCCTAGGGTCAGGATCTCAGCGTCTGCATATGAAATCTTTTATCCTGACTTTTGCTTCAGTGTGAGATATGACTGTCTCACATGTGTCTGAGAAAACCCAGGTGCATTTCAGTAGCTGCTGGTTGAATACTCACATCTTCTCTTCTTTGTAAGTCTTTGCTTTCTTTAATGGCCTTGAACTATCAACAACATTTTTCATAGCTAAAGAAAATAGTTTTTTCTTAGAACTAAACATTTATCAAGTTATAGCTCCATCACACCAGCACAACATTTTAAAATATATTTTAGTAATAAATAAATGCAGTCATCTGTAAAGCTGCTGTCTCTGAAACACAATTACTCAGCCTTTCTCTTTCTTCTTTTCCTCAGCAGGTAGCAGAATAGGAATATTGAAGCATTAGTCATTTAAAAATATGATGAAGTGTTTTCATGCATATGGGAAAAGGAGGGGGATTAAACAGATGCTTAAGATGTGTCAGTGCCATGCCACTGTAGGAAAGAAAGGGAGAATATTAGAGAGACTGCTGCAAGAAGTAGTTAATAATAATAAAAGAAGAGCTTGGCAGCAGGGCAAAGAACTGAAAATTGTCATTTGTTGTAACTGATGAAATTATCAGAGCATCATTTATGAACGAAAGGAATAGTCCAGGCACACACAAGTAAGCACTCACTCACTGCAAGGAGAGTAGAGATCTGAATGCCTATGAAAATCTTCCTAACGGAACAGTAGTTTGAGCACAGCAAAAGAGCAATAAAATGTGCTCCTTTTTGCTGTGTGCCTGGGTGGCTGTCTTGTAGAGTTAACCACCAGTCTGGAGGAGGGAGAGCCCCTGCTGTGGAAAGACAGCTGTGGCAAAGGATCTGACTGCAGCCTTTTGTCTCTGCATACACCTTTAACTGCTGGGAAATTATTTGCCCATTTCTAACCCCAAACACCTACCCAGACCACTTTCATAATTAGTTAAGCTTTCAGAGAAAGGGCTGGCTGTTAACACCTTTCAAAATCAATGGCAACATGACCATTTGTTTCAAAGGCAGCAGAAAGGGGCCCAAGAATGTAGTGTCTAGGTGTTTGGCTTCTCTGAGGCTTTACATTTATCATCAGACTTTCTGGGTTGAGAAATATTGTAGAACAATAGCTCTGTCTAAGAACAAAATATAAGAACAAAATGTAAGTTATTGCTCTTCTTCGAAACCTCACAGCGCTCCAACTTGCCAGTCTACCTCCAGTGTTCACTAAAATATAAATGTGGGTATACGTACTGATTTGCTTTGGAGTTAGGCTTCATTTCTACTCACATTAGAATTGCCCAAAGCAACATCTTTTAAGAACCTGACAGGATTGGTTTCTGATTGAGATTGTCTCCTAACAGGCAGATTGATGACCAGAACAAAAGAGATGAAAGTATGGGCAAAAATGTCTAAGGAGAGAGCAGATTTGGAAAGTATTCTCAGTGTGAGAAGGGTGAGAGGATGGGCTCTCTGTAGAGCTGCCCTTCCTAACCATGCGCAGTTACTCTATGACTTTATTGTAAGGTTTCCCTCCCCGGAGGGGTGCACCATAAGCCTGCAAGGCAGGGATGCTGGGGACTGGAAAACAGCTTCCCCTTCTTTTGGCCAGATATGATCCCAGCAGCTTTTAGATCTCAGCCTGATAGGGAGCTTTTTTATAGCTTCTTTGGTCTTCCTGGAAGAGTAATGTGTGGATAAGGCAATGGTCTGTGGACCCCATGGCAGCTGTCTGCAAGAAGGTAGCTCCTTTCTTCCAAGTAACAGGCCAGGAATGATTTTCAGGAAAAGAAGGATGCATGGGGTACAAGAATAAACAGCTATTTGTTGGGAGGAGAGTATGTACTACTGTGTAGAAGGCTATGCTGCTGTAGCATACCTTAGCATTTGTCTAGAAGTCCAGGTGGGCAAAAGTCCCCTCTTGACTATGTTTTCCCTTGAACTTCCCTCAAATGTATTGCTAGAAATGTCACCCACTCCATCATTAAAGCTTAAGTCCACAGTCTGAAAACAAGCATAGGGAAAGTAAGGATTGTGTTTTGGTGTGGTTTGGTTTTCACTTTCTTCAGATCTTTCTTCCTTTTGTATTTTGCTTTATCCTAGTTCTCCTTTTCATCTGATTCTCCCACTGTCAGTCCCTTCAATCTTCAGAAAAATGCTTCCTTTTCAACCTACAAGGACACATGAGAAATCAAAATGTACCTCTGCATGTCTCAGTGAACAGCTTTGCTTAAAGATACCACATGAAGATACCACAGAGCAATCATGAAAAACATACTGAAAAGATATATTGGTCTGTAGTGTCAGAATCCTGTGTCTTGTCAGGATCTGTTGCTCCTTGT
The DNA here is from genome assembly GCF_947461875.1 of Haliaeetus albicilla. NCBI lineage: Eukaryota > Metazoa > Chordata > Aves > Accipitriformes > Accipitridae > Haliaeetus > Haliaeetus albicilla. The sequence continues at coordinate 61,989,151 of NC_091516.1, forward strand.
CATTTGAGGAATAGATTTTCCTGACAGTTTCTATATAAGTGAAAACAGTCATTAGATTAAAATGCCTTTAGAGTGCATGACAGATTTAACAGCTTTTATGAGCCATTTCTACAGTGAAATACCATCAGTCAGTGAACCATTCTCAGGGTTGTATAGCAACTTGGAAGTTGTTTTAGCCAAGGGCAGCATTTCAACTTTCCAGGGTAGTCCTTGAATTGGATACTTCTGGAGCACACAGCCTTACACAAATAAAATACGTGCGTGTGCCAATCAAATCCATATTTTGCATGGAATGACCATGGTACATAAAAACTAAATAAACTGCAATTTTGTGGTTTTGTTACTGAAATTAGGTAGATAATTAATTATGACAAGATTTTGCAGTATTTCTAGTGCACTGGATGAGTCATGTCAGCATAGTCCAGGTTAAGAACTGCTGTCAAAAAAAATCAGACTCAAAACAGCCCTTTCACAGAAGAAGACATCTTGTTTCAAGTTGGAAGGACAAATTCAACACCAAATTCTCATTAAAGTTTCTGGAGTTGCTCTGAGTTTTAGAAGGCTTTTATTAGTTTGCTATATTGCAATATTTAAGTATTCCAACAAGTTTCATGAATTCAGATATTTCTGAGGCTGAAACAGACCATTAGGTAGATCCAGAATGATCTCCAGTGAAAAGCAAGCTGCAGAACTTTATCCAGACAACCTTTTCTTGATTACAATGTCTTGTTCATGACTAAAGCACCTCTTTCTTAAAAATATCTCACATGGTGTGAAAATGTCATGAGAAGACAACTGTCTGTCCTGTCCTGTCCCGTCCCGTCTACCCCCAGTGTATACCTCGTTTGGGTGCTTGCGCATTACCTGAGCCGGTGTGCTGCTGTAGCTGATCTCTGTAGTCACAGGAGTGTATTGTTAGGCTTTATTGCACTGCAGAATGCTCTTTGTATTACAGTCATTGTCAAATCTGCCCTAAGTTCAGGGAAGACAGACTTAACTCCATTATGAGGGGGATAACTGGGTGAAGATCTGCTCCCCAGATACATATCCAGTGCCTGGACTCACTCCCCAGGGAGCAGTTTAGTGTAGTGAGTGCTGAGATACTGGACCTACTGAAGCCTCATAAAACATGCCCTCCATCGGGAGGCTGGGGTAGGACATAGATTAGGAGGGAGAAGCCTTGGTTGGCTCAGTGCTAGAGGTTGATTTATTGTATTTTAGAACAGAATCTCATTTTTTAGAGGAGCAAACACTGAATCCTTTGAAGCACAATTTGGAGAACAGTTCTTTGAGGATGTCCTGGCAGACTGTTTTCTATTTTCTAACCCTCCTACGAGCAGTTTCATGAGATGCAAAGAACTCAGACTGGACTTAGAAGAATCAGCAACAAATGTTCCAAGTATTCCAACCAAACAAGTTCTTCCAAAGCACCTGTTTCTAGCAGTGGCTCGTCGTATGATGCTTGAAACATAAAACTTTTTATTAATGTGTTAGATGCTGGATTTTGTGGAGTCAGTAAGAGCTCCCTTCAGAAGTCCTGAAGATGAGCCCAGGATTTTGTACTGTTTGTTTTGGGCAAGCTTTAGATATGCAGGATAACGAGTCCTGGAGTGTAACTCATTTTCGCTGAGTTCCAAGTGGTACATGTATCTGCGACCTCAATATCTCTCTCTTTCCTCTGTCTCTCTTATTGCAACACCAAGTCTTTAAACTTGCAGAAACCTGTATAGGGCTGCTTTGAAAAAAAAGTGCCTGTTCTTGTCATTGGAGGTGCTATGTAGGCATTATTAGTGCTGGTACATGCCTGAACACTAAAAAGTTCAGTGATGTTCTCTTCATTTGAAGAAAAGAGAAAAGAAGAGAAAAGAAGAGAAGAGAAGAGAAGAGAAGAGAAGAGAAGAGAAGAGAAGAGAAAAGAAGAGAAGAGAAGAGAAGAGAAAAGAAAAGAAAAGAAAAGAAAAGAAAAGAAAAGAAAAGAAAAGAAAAGAAAAGAAAAGAAAAGAAAAAAGAAAAGAAAAGAAAAGAAAAGAAAAGAAAAGAAAAGAAAAGAGAAAAGAGAAAAGAGAAAAGAGAAAAGAGAAGATGCCCTTGGCTGCTTCTAATTTAATATCAGAGTAGTCAAATTGTATCTATACTCTGCTTCTGTTGCTAAAAAAAGTCATTCAGAACAGATGCCATTTTAACACAGCCTTTTTCTCCTAAGAAAATCATTTACTCTCTGCCATAGTTTGTTGATCATTTTAAGGTGTTAAGTGCTGGAAGCAGCAGTTTCCTGGCTGTGTGCCATTTGGAACTGGGTAGAGCATTAGTGCCACCTGCTAAAAAGCTTCATGGGACCTGCTCAAGGGAAAATATATACTGTACTTGGGGCCTGGAGGTTTTAATAACACTTGGTAATAGTGATAGCATTCTTCACGTACAAAATAAAAATAAAAATTAAAAAATTTGATACATTCTCCCTCTTGACAGATGGAAGTTTAATTCTCTTCTCCCCTTGCTTGTATAAATCTCATCCTGACATTTATCAGGAAGGCTATCAGACTCAATATTACTCCATGTTTCTGGGGTCTTAAAGGAAAACTATAGTACAAGCATCAGATTTTGCTAAGAGAGGTGTCTTAGCTTTCACACACAGAAGATAGCTGCCAATTTCACAGAAGTTCAGAAGACCTTTATTACTACAGCTGTTTGAGCAGCACATTTTGTTTTACTCTTGCATAACTGGGTTTTGCCATAACAAAGGCAGCAGGTTGCATGTCCCTGAGGAATATATGTTAAGTGAATTACAGGATGTGTATACGAGAGACAGAAAAAGTGTGGGACATACCATGATGTCCCAGATACTGAAGCCAAAGCTAGATGGTCTGGACCTGAAAGCAAGACCTAAGTCATTTTAGAGAGTAGTTTGCCACTGTAGCAGACAAACAGCTTAATGATCCACATTCTTAATGTAGGTGTCATGTGAATATTGCTTAAGGTCCCAGTGTTACTGTGTATTTAAAACTATTCTTCATTATTCTTAAAAATTCCACTCCTGAAGTCAGGTGATGATGTGACAATCTCAACTTTAGCTTGAAAACATCAGCTAAATTTCCAGCTTTTTATTGTGGGGAAAAAATCTCCAGCGCTACCCCAAGGAATGTAATTCCTGTCAAAATTTTAAATTAATGGCTCTTTATGCTACACATATGGACATACTGTGGATTATTGTAAATGACACATAGTTTTTAATACAGGAAGATCAGACCAGATTCAGTAACTTTTATGCTAACAGTGAACAAAGTAAGAATGAGACCACATTGTACCAGGAGTAGAGATCAACCCTGAGTAAAAGACCCAGGAGTAGAGGGAATGCGTGAGTTATCTCTTCCTCTTTAATTTTGACCCCTTCAGTCACTAAATTGACTTTCTGACAGAGAAGCTTTGTGAATTGCCTTCAATAAGGTTTAGGGAAAAAATGTATTCTTTCTGTTGTTAGTGTAGTAGAACTAACACAAGACAAAATCCTGCTGACATGAACACCTAGATTCATTCTTCGTAACCGAGAATTTAAATTATCAGCATGGTTACTTTTCCCTCCATCAGTGGAGAGTGAAATGGGCACTCTGAGGGGGAAATGGTGCTATTTAAAAATTGCCTCCTAGAAATACCTCTCTTCTCCAGGTCAGTAGGTACTGTCAGAGTGCAAGCAAAGGAAAGTTGGGTGTTGTCAGTCATTTCCTCAAATGTGCAAGAACTGATGTCAGGGACCAGCTGATGCTTGTGAACAAATATCCTCCATGAGTGTTGAACCCACCTATTTTTCTATTCTTCCTGCTGGCTATAATCCCCTTTGAAATTGCTGGCTGCAAATTTACTGGTCATAAAATCAGCCTCTCCTCTTTTAAACTACATTAAACAGGGACAGAGACTTATTTTTAAAATCATGATGAAGCCTGTAATAGGTTATTAAACAAATTGCTACTATCAGCAAATGGCCTGGAATTCCAGCTCTACTTTAAAAAATGAAACGATCTTGTGAAAAATACAGCAGAGAAACGAAACATATTAAAAACATAAAACATTACAGACTCTGCATGGTTGTTTGGTAGTTTGGCATTTAGAATTTAATGTCGCATTAATGCCCCCTGCTGATAAGCCTTCAAAGATCTACTTCGGATCAAGCCCAGTATTTAATAGTACTGTGCATCAGTACTTTCCTTAAATTAAAAAATAAAATCCAGCATATATCTCATCATAACTGGATTGATCTTAAATAAATCACATTTCTTTTAAGTCTGCTCCATAAGAAGGCCTGTGCTGTCACAAAAGCAGTAACAAAAAAGTCGTTATAATTGTCACATATGAACCATTTCTACTGTTTGTTTAGTAAAAGGGACAAAGTGATGTAGCATGACTATGTAGGAATTAAATTTTAAAGAAGAGAAGGAATCTTTAAAATTTTGTACAGAAGGCAGGTTATTATAATGAAATATAGCTTGCCAAAATAGAGAAATTGCAAAAGGTTGAACAGTTGTATTGCTATTCAGCGTTATGCTTGTGGGAGCTAAATGTCAGGCCTTTTCACAGCATTTATTATCTATTTTCTAGCTAAAAGAAAAGATATCACTAGTATTGATTTTTATAGACTCCCTTGCATATAACAACACAGGTATTACCTGAGTCCATAAGAGAGCTTGGGATTAATTTCCTCCCTGTTCAGGCCATAGGGGAAATGGTTTTCCTCTGCTGTTAGTGATTAAAAAAGCACTACTGTGCTTTTTCCAGTTTCCGGCACCTGTGCTGCTGAATCTTTCCTCTTTGTCCATACATCTCCCTGCCTCTCCAAGGTATATAAAATCTTGTCCAAGTGTCTGTAGCATTGGCTGACCATGTAAAGCTTGTAGGGACATCCACCACTGTGCGTCATTCCCTCTGAAGAGAGTGAGGAGACCTGTGTTGTCGCTTTCAAGCATCACAGAGTGAGTTTAGCCTTTCACAGGCAGAGCTTATGTAAAGAAGCTGTCCCAAGGCAGCCCACCTCTCCAGGAGTGTGATGAATTCAGTGAGAGCAGGGTCAGGCTGTCACAAGGCAGAATACTGCACCCAGAAACATGGGTGAAGGCTAGGCAGGGGTGGGACAGAGGCACTCCTAGTGCCCTCCTGTCCTCCCTGTGTGCAGGGTCCCAGCAAAAGATCAGGCATTCTGCAGGGAAACTGATACCTGCCCAAGCCAGCTCTGCTCCCAGTCATCAATAGCTTGCACAGATACTGCCTTTTGAATGCAGATGATTGTGCGTTTTTCCCATTCCGCAGGAATTCAGAGAGATTGTGAAGGGAGAAAGACTGTTGTAGCTCATAGCCATGTGGATACTTCATACAGCAGCATCATGCATATGATATGCTTCTGCACATGTCATAGTATTGGAAAGTTAATAGAGAAAAGTGTGTGGGGAAAGGCCAGCAAATTTTGTAGCACTAAAGCACTGATTTTCATCAGTGAGAGGAGTCTGTGGAGCATTGCTCAATGGTGTCGCAGCCTTACCATGAAAACAGAACTTGGAATGCTATCTGACACCTAAATTCTGTGCATCTGTTACAGGATCCGATGCATTAGCCTGTGGTTTAAACAGCTACAGAATAGCTGGAAGTGGAGACCTTGAGTTATGTAGATGTGTACAGTTTCTTGTACTCAAGTCACCAACACCAAGAATTAACAGGAAGGCAGGACCAGTTGGGAAGTACCCACTTTACACTTAGTTTGACATATGAGCAAAGAGGGCAGTCCATCAGGCCTACAACATACATGCTTTCCTTTGGTGGCTCTTAAACAAGTGAGTTTGCTTCACCATTAGCAGCATCCTCAGGAAACAGCATGGTAGATCTATAAAGAATTTTCCTTTGTTGTTTGTAAAAGCATTTTTAATAGTCTTTGAATTAATGGGCTGTTTCCTTACAAAGGCAATGGTCACAAGTGAGAAAAGGGGAAAAAAAGCCAATAGGACAGAATTGTTCATCCATTATTTTGTCAGAAGCAGGTATGTGGTTCTTGGACAATGACAGCATGAGATGGCAAATGCTTGCACACCCATTTCTGCTGTAGTAGACAGCCAACAGCCCAGAATTTGAAACAAGATATGTCCATCTCTTGAATTTTCTCCACCACAAAGGAGATGTGTGCTGAGCAAGTAGGATAGAGAAAGGAGGGCAAACTGCTGTTGATGTCAGTTATCTTAGCTGATGAAGTCAGTGTCAGATTTCAGTGGATCTAGAAAAATTTCTCAACTCTCTGAGGGTTTTTTGCCAGGACAGTATCATGCGATGCATTGATCTGATATGGCACCTTGTCTCCTCTTACACAACTTCCAGTGCTGATGTCAGAGGAATCACCCTAAAGGTTAGAACATGCTTAGCACCCTTGTCAGCAGTCTTGAGAGGGAAGGTAGACAAGGAGTCACGGAGTTTGTTCATGGCATGTTGTTATTGTTTCCTTGGAAGGGTGAGGGATGTTTTCCAAGCTCTTCTCACTGTTCCTGGAACGGCACATGTGCCATCTCCTGTTGCAGTACCTGTAGGTGTTGCCCTTGCCAGGCACCTGCCCAGGAGTACCATGAGTATGAAGGTGGTCTTCCTCCCATCTTCTTACAGGTCCCAAAAGAATCAATGGAGGAGACAGAAACAAAAGCCATTACAAGCAAATCCACCTCTAGTGGAAACCCAAAATAATAGCAAGTCATATGCAGCTCAGATTTTTTTGTTGGAGAATTATTAACTTTGAAAAAACAGTTGCAATGTTATTTTAATTAATAGGAGTACCAGAGGATTATAGCTTGTAATGGGCCCGTGCAACTGGAGTTCAGAAATCAGTCAACTCTGCATCAGTCTTCTAGCAAACACTGCTTCCAACAAACTGGACCCAGTATCTTGTATTATTCCTATCCTATCTGGGTACCTGAGCAAATGCAAAGATATTTGTATCTGATTCTTTGGGCTTGATTAATTTTTATATTCAGACCTTGGCTATGTAGAAACTTACAGTTATAATACACAGCACAGTGTGTGGGTAGGTGTCCTTCCTCCCTTCAAGCTGACAGATTCAGCCTGTGATCGATCCATGGGTCACAGTTACCTGTCAAAGAAAGTAGGCTTAAATTTATTACATAAGAATCACTTGTAAAATGTAAGGGTCTGCAGATTAAAAGGTTGAAAACCATGCTTTAAACTGAGAGAGTTGGAGCAGTGTGTAGAGTGGATTGAGTTACACATGATAATTAAGGTGCCTCATACTGTTATTTACTTGATTTCCTACATATGAAAAAGTTGTACCAGTTACAGCATTTTTATGCGTTTATGTCTCTGTTGCCATTAGGAGAAGTGTACTGCTTTAACTACACAGCTAGAGCTGGAGAAATCCAGCTTCTTTATGTGGATGAGCTCTTAGGTAACATTACGTTTCTGTAGTGTAGCACATAGAAATTCTTCAAGGACCATTACATAAAAAAGAAGCTGAAACAGTTTTTAACTAGGTGTCAGTATTTTTAGAGGTCATGCTACTCTCACAAAACTCCTTCTCCTGAAACAAGTGCCTTAGGAAGATGTAAAGTCCTCTTTTGTCTGAGAGTGTCTTCTTCAGCCTTATAAACTACACCTAGCCCCAACTTAAATACTAAAATGGTAAAATAATACAATTAGTTCTTGAAATGGACTCTTAAGAAGCTCTGCAGGGACAACTCTGATTTCTACACAGCTCCAGCTTCAAAAGCCTGTGTGCTAATAAACCCTCCCTGCCTCCAAGCTACTTTCCGGCTTGTGCCACCATGCTGACTGGACTTAAAAACTCATGTAACAAAGCCATGTCCTGTAATTGGCTGTTCTCAGAACAGACCATGACTTTTCTGTGCCACAGTTGCATAAGAAAACTGATTTCAGAATTAAATTCCAAAATCAGTTATATCAGGTGAGGGAGAGAAAACACTTTGAAGAGTGGCAGCTTAGGAAGATCATTGGCTTTCATATTTATTCTGACACTGTAAAATATATGGTTATTCAACATAATCATAGAATCATGGAATGGTTTGGGTTGGAAGAGACCTTAAAGATCACCTAGTTCCAACACCCCTGCCATAAGCATGGACACCTTCTACTAGATCAGGTTGCTCGTAATGAAACCATTCACTTGGAATTATATTACTGTTAAGTTGAAGTCCGATATAGGTTATTTTTCTCACTGTCTCCAGGTGAAGTATTTGTTCTTCACACATTCCTCTAGCTGCTTTGTCTTTTTTTGGTAATATTTTCATAGAAAATAGATTATTTCCTACATCCAATCCCTTGGCAACCTAAAAGATTATGCAGTTGGCCAGATTCTTATCATCATTAAAAACATTAATTCACTGTCATCAGAGATTCTACGTGCCTTTGCTGTCTGATATGCTCTTGCTCCTTTTACAGACCTGGATAGGTCACACAGAAGTGTGAAGGTAGAACCTTTTAAGGCATGTCATTTGTGATAAAATGGTACAGAACAGATGCTTAACAAACTGCTGTAGAGATGGAGGCTTTTGTTGATCCCTTAAGAATTCATACTGCTAACTCCCATTAATGCTAATGGGAGATATGTAACTACTACCCTCACACCTCAGTGTGAAAATAGGCCTTTTAGCTGCTAGCACATCTGGATCAGATGGGCTTCTAATTAATTGTTGTCTCCATCTTCTGTTATTTGTAAGGAGAGCCTTGTCTGATGGGGTGTTTAATGGTTCCTTACCACTTGACCACTTATGGTAGATTGACCCTGGCTGGATACCAGGTGCCCACCAAAGCTGCTCTATTACTCCCCTCCTCAGTCGTACAGGGGACAGAAAATATAACAAAAGGCTCGTGGGTTAAGATAAGGACAGGGAGAGATCACTCACCAATTACTGTCAAGGGCAAATCAGACCTGACTTGGGGAAAATTAATTAATTACCAATCAAATCAGAGTAGGGTAATAAGAAATAAAAATCTTAAGGCACCTTCGCTCCACCCTTCCCTTCTTCCTGGGCTTAATTTTATGCCCGATTTTCTCTACCTCCTCCCCTGCAGTGGCGCAGGGGGATGGGGAATGGGGTTTGGGGTCAGTTCATCACACCTTGTCTCTGCTGCTCCTTCCTCCTCAGTGGGAGGACTCCTCACTCTTCCCCTGCTCCACTGTGGGGTCCCTCCCACAGGCTGCAGTCCCTCAGGCACAGACTGCTCCAGCACGGGTCCCCTGGGGGGTCACAAGTCCTGCCATGGGGTCACAGCCTCCTTCAGGCACCCACCAGCTCCGGCGTGGGGTCCTCCCCAGGCTGCAGGTGGATATCTGCTGCCCCATGGACCTCCCTGGGCTACAGGGGGACAGCCTGCCTCACCATGGTCTTCCCCACGGGCTGCAGGGGAATCTCTGCTCCGGCGCCTGGAGCATCTCCTCCCCCTCCTTCTGCACTCACCTGGGGGTCTGCAGGGCTGTTTCTCTCACATATTCTCACTCCTCTCTCTAAGTGCAGTTTCTGTTGCACAGCAACATTTTTCCCTTCTTCAACCTGTTCTCCCAGAGGGCTCCCGCCATCGCTGACCGGCTCAGCCTTGGCCAGCGGCGGGTCCCACTCGGAGCTGGGGAAGCTTCTGGCAGCTTCTCACAGGAGCCGGCCCTGCAGCCCCTCCCCCACTACCAAAAAAAAAAACCCGCTCCACACAAACTGGAAACACTGAGTTATGCTGTCAGAGTATTAAGGGGAGGGGAAGGATTTCTGGATGCATCCCAGTAGCTCTGGGATTAGTGCAACTGAATTGTACTGCTTACTTTGATGATTATCTTCCTTTATACTCAGGACACAATCTTACACTAATACCTGATTAGCACCTCCACCAAACAATTACTGATTGCCCAAAGAAGATTGCAAGACTTGCTTCATAAACATCTTGCACATTTAAGGAAGTGATTTTTTTGATTGCAGAGAACTCCCACAACTTAAAGAGGAGCAAGGGTGTACAGTGATAGGAAGGTCTGCAAGGACAGAATCAGTGTGGGCTTGTAGAGTGGTGCAGAATTTAATGGTGTGGCAAGGGACAGGTGTTACGTGCTACAGAATTAATCCATTTAAATAGCTGGCTTTGAGGAAAAAACACACATCAATTGTTCGAGTCCAGCTTGTTAAGCTTGATCTAAAATCAAGTAGGAGTTTTTAAATGGGGGTGAATCAGACACACTGTCATGAATGAGCTTCTGCAGAATCAGGACCTAAGCATGTATCATTGCATTTTTTCATGTGCAGATTATTGACTAATCCAGAAAAATCTGGTCCAGAAGAAAGGTAAATCTTGGCTGTGCCACAGGCTCTACTGTGACCTAAGGGCAGTCATTTTATCCCCTCTGCTTTTGTCCCCTCTCTGTAAAATGGTGATAAGAGCATTTTCTTATCTTACAATGGAGTAGTGATGATAAACATTAAGGATTATGACATGGTTAAATACTGTGGTAATGGAGGCCATTAAGCACCTTAGACACTTCTATTCATTGGCTGCTTTTCTAAAGTGAATTATTGAGCATTTTTAATTTTTCCCAAGTAAACTCAAGGAAATGAGTTGATAAGGATTAATAAAAAAACCCTGCAAAATGTCAGTGTTAAACTGCATTGTGTTTTCTGAATTATGTAACTGGATGTTTTGTGTCTTTATCTTATGTCAGCCTACCTGCTCTTCTTCACTGCTTCCTTCAATGACTGTAAACCTGAAAACAGGGAGAAAAGGCAGAGTTGTTATCTGCTGCAAACTGACGGCTACAAAAATTAGGGATTTGTGCATTTGTAATTTTAAGTCCTAGCTTTTGAAATCAAAAAAGGTTAGGGGACTGAAGTTGATTAAGGCATCTGTGACCAGTATATCAAAACAAATGTTGGGGAATTTTTATGGTACCCATTGAGGGAAATTAAACACACGTTTGTGCTTCAATATAAAGAAAAAATTAATGAACGATGCTTTGGGCAGAGTCCTACTGCCATAAGTGGTTCTACAGGGAGTCTGCAGAGATGCATCAGGAGCCAATTCCTTATATACACTTGCACCAGCACCGATCCCAAGAGCGGTTGCGTGGGTCACCTCAGCCCAGCTGTGGGTCCACCCCCTGCCCCAGCTCCATTGCGCAGAGGTGGCCCCTGAACTTGGGCCCCTGAGCGCTCCCCTTCCAGGATGGCTACAAGGCAATGCTGCAGCTATTTCTTATCACCAAGGGAAACGTCACTCCCTTACAGGGAGTCCTGCTGTCTCTGGCATCCCTGCTTCCAGACAGTTTGACCCCTTCTTGCAGTTGTGCCTTCTTGCCCTTCCTGCCAGATCATTCCTCGGTCACAAATTACCACTGCTGAGCAGTTATGATTAGAATTTCTCCCGCACAAACAACAAAAATCTCACTCATGCCACAATAAATACATACGAAATAGTCACCAAGTGGAAGGGAAAGAGGAAGAGAAAAAGGGAAGGGAAAAGGAAAAGAAGTTCTCACTTCTGACAGGCCAGGACATAGCAGGTGCTGGAACTGAGCTTAAATACCTCTGTATCCAGTCATCCTGTAATCTCAAACGTGTTTGTCTGGCCATGTCAGGTAGAGTAGTGACAGTGTCATTGCCTTCCTCTGATGTTAATTTATAAAACTGAGTTGCCCAAGGTTGATCAGGAAATCTATAGCTGCTCAAGGAGTTAAATTAAGTCCTTAATTATAGGACTCTTGTTTGTTTATAGGGCATCCCACTGACTCGTCCAGGATGCTGTAACCGTCTCTGGGGAGAACACAAATAACAGCATCTTGTTTTCTATTTGTTAAAAAAAATTCCTTTTGAGCAGGTATGGGGTCTTGAAAATGTCAGGATAAACAATGAAAGTTGAGAAAAGTTAAGTACTTTTTCAGCTACACTTTTAAGAAATTGAATACTCTAGCAGTTCCATCTAAAGCTATTATTATACGATCCGGATAAAATTATGCAAGAGAATACATTTGTTCACACACCTTTAGAGGTAGATATTGCATAGGAGAAAATATACAGCCTAAATCTTTAAAGTTTCCAGCCAGTTCCAGCTGTCTCCAATGGACACTGCAGAACATAGCAGAAGTGTGAGCAGGAAGGAGCGACAGAGAGCAACTGCCCTGTACTGACCATACATGGTTAGCTTATCTGCAATTCATTGTGGGGAGGTAGATTTCAAAGTTCTGGATCTTAAAGTTACTGAATCATCAGAAGGAAGCCAGAATCTTCAGAAAACAAATGCTTTATTAACATTTTATGTTGATATATTACATTCATGCTGTAAATCAGGGTGGGAGAAATAGAGAACATGCATTTTTAGGGGAAATAATTATGTAGATTCTTACTTGCTTAAGCTTCTAAAAAGGGGCTATGTGCTTTGTCCATATAAATTTAACTTTGTACCATAATTCTGTAATCAGCATAAGTTGATGTTTGAATACATAGAGCTAACTGTTTGACCTAAAATCATTAAACAATCCAGGCTGTATTTTCCAGAGGTGGAATTAATCTGTGGGTTTTAGAATCTGGCTACAGAATGAAATTGTTAATTTTGAAGGTAAAAAATGGGGGAGAGTGCAGAATCTCTCAACTTTGCCTTCACTTTGCCCTACTTAAGTCTATCTTACAGGTTGCTCAGGGAGACTGTGGAGTCTCCATCCTTGGAGATACTCAAAAGCCGTCTGGACATGGTCCTGGACAACAGGCTCAAGGTGTCTCTGCCTGAGCAACGGCATTGGACCAGATGACCTGCAGAGGTCCCTTCCAGCCTCAACCACTCTGTGATTCTGTGATCTTCTACTTTCACAAGTGATTTCTCTGATTTCATTTTTTTTTCCTAATTTTAATCCAACACCCACTCAAATAGATGATGACTTTAATGGCTGTCTTGTGTGTCAGAACACACGTGCAAGGTTAGGCCAGAGGAATGCAGGGATAGCTTGTAAGTGTATCTTTGAGACGGAGTTGCTGAAATCGTTTTTTAAAGGTCTATTCTTACAATAATCTCACAGCAACACAGTTTTGCTGCAGAAATTTTGGTGACAAAATACTTTGGAGTTCATTATTTCACTTCCTTTATTACTATTATTTTCTATGGTGTGGCAAGATAACTTGTATATGTGATAACTCTTGTAATAGTGGCAGGAGGCAATAGTCTCTATAAAGAGGATTCTGAATCAGATCCTGTAATTGCCATAATTTCCAAATCAGTATTGCTATTTTTTTAAATTATGAGGATTGTGACATGAGATTTCCTTTGCAGTCTGGCAGAGAGTGAACAAGAATGATGAATTAGTATATCCGCTTAACTTCATGAGGTGATTAGCGACAACCTTTGTGAGATCATTTTGAGATGTGTTGTTGAAGCAGTGTGGGAAGCTGACACAGACAGTGACAATAGCTCACGTGCAGTAACTGTGGCTATGTACAAAAAGAGTTGATAGCCGAAGTTTTCCAAGCAACCCATTTAGCCAGCAATAAACTACCAAAAAAGAGACAAGAAAGGCTCCTTGCAGTTTTTATGTGTAAAGATGAAGATCCAGACTCAAGCCAGAGTCTTTTTCAAAAGCAGTTGTGGTGGAGTGGGGAAGCCAGGCAGTGCACAGTAGCCCCAACCAGTTGTTAGGGAGTCAGGATTTCTGAGTAGACTTCTAAAGCTTTACTTGCAAGCAGTGGTTCCAAGGAAAGGTGAGTGGCAGGAGGCAGATTTCGCTCTGGATGAGTCTTCATCTGGGACACAGAGGGCTCTTCTGGATTAGCACAGGATGCACATTCCCCAGCATGAGTTTACAGCTGCAGCAGGGAAGCATTTTGGCTTTAGCTCCCTTTATCCTTTGTAATAATCCTTTCCAGCTCCCTACTGCTGTGCACAGGTTTTAGCTTGTCACTACTGTTGGCTCCTGCAGCGCTGCCCCTCGTTCTGCTAGCTTTCATTGATTGTTGCTGCCATTGACACTCACATGCCCTCTGATAAAGTGGCTGTCAAAGCTCCCGTCCCTCTACAATACGGACCCACTCCTATCTGAGACATTCATTAGTGCTGTTTGCCAAAAGGTTTATGTAACAGATGTTGCAAAGCGGACGCGCAGAAACAGACGCACTCACACACCATTATTGCAAGGGCTGTCAGGGTGACGATAAAGGGAGGATGGTCTGCAGGACTAGAGTAGCTCGAAGGCATAGCTGCATCTGTTAAAAAAGCAACTAACATCTGTGTGACCATGTTGTACTTTCAGCTTGTCATCATGGCTGGGACTGTTCTGCTCGCCTACTACTTCGAGTGCACCGATACTTTTCAGGTGCATATCCAGGGTTTCTTCTGTCAGGATGGCAATTTGATGAAACCGTACCCTGGAACAGAGGATGAGAGCTTCATTTCACCTCTTGTGCTCTACTGTGTGCTGGCTTCAACTCCAACAGCTATTGTAAGTATAAGAAATTATTTGAATTCTCCATGACTGCTCCATAAATAATGGCAATAGTCCTTTAATATTTTTGTCCCCTCTCCTCTCTTTTCAGCTGTAATTGATTTACACTTAGCCGGGTCTCTGTTTCGCCTTAGCCTAATATGATCTTCATCAGTTATCTCCAGAAGTAATTATTCTGAGGTAATCACAATGCAAGATTGAGGACTAGAGCTTGTTAAGCCTTTACAATAGCTTGCTCACTTCAGTGATTAGTTGTGAATTGCCTGGGCTCCAGAGAGGCTCTAATGCAAAGGTGATGTATTACTGGAAATCAGAAAACAGGATAAAGCTGAAGTAAAACCTGGGTCGGACATGCAGTATATCCAGGATTATTTGCTGCTATATTAAAAGGACTGTTGAAGGGCTTTAAAAGGCTTAGATGAGCAGAGAAATGCTCAAGACAAAGAAAAATATGAATGCTATTTCCTTTTTATTTATAAGCTCTTTATTTTTGGCAGTCACATCCACTTAACATTTTTTTGCCTGATTTTCATTACTATCCAGCCAGTAAGCTGCAATGTAGCTGTTCTGAGCAGATGAAAATATTCAATTAGCGAAGTACATACAATTCCAAACAGATTATTGCAGTCATTGATTAGCAAAACTTTGGCCCTTTACCATTTTCTTTGCAGAAAGTTGGAAAGTTCACAAACAGCCAGCTTTTCTGCATTTGTAATTACATTCAAACATTCCCGTCAGACTCTGTCTTTAAGTCTTTATTTCTTTATCTTTAGTGTTTCTTTCATATATTAATTTTGCTTTGCATCCCTTTCAAAAGTTGATTAAAGCTGTATGTGATGTGTTTACATGTGAAAGGTGAATGCTGGACCATAGTCCATTTTAAGTTTTGATCTGCAGTAATTTTAATGCATGAAACAATGTAACACAGAACATGTTAAGAAATGTGAAAGGGATCTACAGAAAAGGCTATGGTTTTTGATACAGGACACTTTCTGAAAATAAGTAGGGGTTTTGAATTGGATTACATCATGAGTTTATGAAAATCCTGTGCAGTAACAGTATTATTTTTTGTATCGAAACTCAGTTGAATGTTAAGATTTTCATTTTACTTTGTGCTGCAGTGATAGATGATTTGCAAATGAAAAAACAACTACATTTCTCCAGCTTCCCCTCCCCGTCCCCCAAATATAGTGCCATTGTTTAGGGAAGTAACTTTCACAGGCAGTGTTTTTAAAGGGAGACTGAGTGTCACTACCATGCCTTGATGCCGTAACAATGAAGTTAGTGGGAAGTTTGTCTCTTGAATCAGCAATATGGCATTGGGTGGGCAAGTGGTAATAAGAATGTTGCTCTTTATTTGGATCTTCTGTTTTAATCCTTGGTCTGGCAAAGTTTGCTGCAAACCGTTCAGGTTTTTCTTCACTGGATCAGCATTTTCTTTCTTTTCAGTGGCCCAAGAAGTTTTTCCTAGTTACTTTTATTTATGGAAAGCTGAATTGGAGTCTTCTTCAGGAGATGAACAATGCTGGTTTTGTAGTTTCCATAGCCCATGTTAAACACAAGGAATGAAAGACTGTAGTGAATGTCTTATAAAGTTTTTGGGTGCAGAGACCTTCAGCTTAGTGCTGTGTGGAGCTGGTGTGACTATCTCATATAGTGCAAGAAGTGCGGAGATGCTAGCCTGGGTCCAGAAGTACAGTAATCACCCAAGATGACTGGATCCAGTGCTCAATATAAAATAGTAAGCTCTGCTTCTTGAGTTAAGCTATGCTGTTACACTGGCTGTACTGCTTCAGCTGGAGAAGACATGATCAGGGACAGCACAGGGCTCCTTGTACCATGCTTCATTGTGATCTCTACGTACAATCTCAAGGAGACAATGGATCAAACTTTCCTGGGAAAACATTTTTCTTTCCATTTTTAATGTACTATGTATTAATACATTATTTAATGCATTATTTGCATTATTTGTATTAGTGTATTGTATTATTAATACATTATTTAATTATTTAATGTCTTATTACTTAGTATTGGGCTAATCTTCAACTAGAGCATATGTCAGAGGGATCTTTTTCTGTCCTCCTGACTGCTGCTCAGCACACTGTTTTTATATGAGTAATTTCACTTTATTTCTCATTCCGATCTTTTTCTGAGAGACTTTTCTCTCCTTGCCGGCTAATTTCAGACTTCTGCTTCAGCTTGTAGCTGTTTTCATCCAGTCTTCCCTCTGCAGACTGAGTTTTGGCAATGATCGTTTATAGAAGGCTAGTAAATGAGAAAGAAAGTGAGTTCAGAGTCTCCCTAAACTCAGTCCTTGCATTGCACTGCTGGTCAGACCACTCAGAGTGTGAGTATCATCAGCTGTCATCTGGTACCCAAACGGATGCTGCCTGTCATTCAGATTGTCACAGTCTGGGAAGAGATGTTTCATCCAGTTGCATCTCCCAGGGATTTCAGTGAAAGGAGCAAGTGCAGCCACTTCTATTTATACTGTGATGATTGTACTCTTTAAAAAAAAAAAACACCCCAAAACCTGACAAACAAAACAACCCACAGCTGTGCTTCATGGGAGGGAGCTTTGTGTGCCTTCACTGTGGGTTAAGTTGTAGCTTCACTCTCTACACTTTGCTCTCAGGAATAATCGCTGACATCCTGCAGCTCCACTGTGAAGAAATTACTTAAATCAAAGGTAATGCAAGTCCCTCCTTACAATTACTTGTTTCTCCTCTGCAAGACACCTGTTGCTTCACTTTCTGACAGCAAATTGGTTGGTTTGGCTAAAAGGATTTATAGTAGTAAATCTGAACTCTCTGTGTTGCCTGCCTATTACCACTGTCCTGACACCTCATGGCATGAGAGGAGTGATTATTGTTAGAATGGGTGGAACCCAGCAGCAGCAATGGAGCACTCATGGTACTAGTAAACAGTGTTTTTGGAGCAATGGAAAATAGTCTAGGAGTCAGTGCAAGCTCCCTCATCTGAGACACAAGCAGTGTTTAAGTGCAGTCCTGTGTGCACAGGTCTGGAGAGGACTCAAAACCCTGATTTCATCATAGCTGTGAGGTATTATAATGCTTTCAAGCCAAAAGGGAGCATCTTTGTGAATTTAATGGAATATCTTGGTGTCTCAGTCATTTGGCTGTGACAGTGGCCATGGGGAAAACGAATGCATGTATTTTATTTCTTCCCTGACAGCACTTCTCAGAAGTGCTGTTGTGGGTTGGTACCACTCTATGTGCATTCCCCTGCACTTTTAGTGGCAAAATAAATGAGACTGGCCTGGTTTTCTGCAGTTTTATTTGTTGTCCTTGAAACATGTGATGCCGCTGACTCCGTTTAACCATTTTTTTCTGCTACACTGGGTAGTTAATCATCATACATCAGAATTACAAAAGTCTTTTAATGGTCCTACTGATAACCTCTTAGACTCTGATAATGAGAGTTTCTTGCAAGGGGAGATGCCTGAATCTCATGACAACACTGTTAAATAAATGAAAATCATGTATGCCTGACTCCATTCTGTGAAATGCATTTTTCTCCCAAATGTTCCACAGAGGATAGGTCAAAGGCTTTCATCTGCCTTATTAATTTTTAATTTTCTGAGTGTGGTGGTATTAGCATCTTTGCAGCAAAGTAGTAGGTTATGGTGAATTTAATTATAAATTGCACCTACATAAGGAAAAATTTTGGTTTTCTTTGTAAAGAAACAACTGGCAATTTTATTTCAGATTTAGTGATTTATCCTCTAAACATAATTCTTCAGACTCAAGTAGTAAATTTTGCTGATGGCACTGGTAGAAAAGGGGAATTCCTGGAATCTTGTCTGTTTTGGATTGAACTTGTATTTTATCTGTAGGTTCTGGTGCCACAAAGAGCTTCATAAGTTATGTATGATTTCATCTTCATCTCATGCCAGTTGTTTCCAATGCCTTTTTTTTTTTTCTCAGAATCTTTCCCCTTCTTGCAGGCTGATGTCAGTCATATTGACATTGTTGGCAGTTGGTTAGTGAACAACTGCTAAATTTCCAGCGTTCCTGTTGTCACGCTGAGATGGGTATAGGCCTGCATTCAGCCTGTCTTAAGGTAAAACAGAAGCTATGGTTAAAACATTTTAATTTTTGCAGACAGGAATGTACCACTCCTGACAGTCATGGCAAGCACTTAGGTACTGTACCTACCAGCCAGTCTCTGGAAGCCAGGGAAGGGGAGTGAGAAGGAGGATATTTGTCTCTGTGGCCTTTTGAGAATAGCACAGAACTTCAGTCTTTGCCTCCACTGCATTTCAAAGGATCAAAAGTTCCCAACTTTCCAAAAAACTGCTTTTGTCTTGGGCTTCAGGTGGCCTACAGCAACATGTCTGCACATTTGAATAGCTGACCTCTGCATTACAGAGCTTTAGACAGACAACCCCTCATTTTGGTGGTTACAGGTACTTCAGGAAGTATGAAATTAGCCAGCAAGTAATTGTGGGTTTTTTCAAAGTTGGAGGTCTTAGAATGCAAACCTTTTTCTGGAGGTAAGTATAGCGTAGGTATTTTACTCAGCTATTTTTCCAGTGATAGGGAATTTAAAAACTAAGAGCAGCTTGAAAGTTTAAACACTGGAGCTTGAATTCCATGATCACAGGTCTGGTGAATTTAAAAGTGACCTGTTGTCGTGGTTTAACCCCAGCCAGCAACTAAGCACCACGTAGCCGCTCACTCACTCCCCCCCATCCAGTGGGATGGGGGAGAAAATCAGGAAAAGAAGTAAAACTCCTGGGTTGAGATAAGAACGATTTAATAGAACAGAAAAGAAGAGACTAATAATGATAATGATAACACTAATAAAATGACAACAGCAATAATAAAAGGATTGGAATGTACAAATGATGCGCAGGGCAATTGCTCACCACCCGCCGACCGACACCCAGTCCCCAAGCAGCAAATCCCTGCTCCCCACTTCCCAGTTCCTAAACTAGACAGGACGTCCCATGGTATGGAATACACTGTTGGCCAGTTTGGGTCAGGTGCCCTGGCTGGGCATGAGAAGCTGAAAAATCCTTGACTGTAGTCTAAACACTACTGAGCAACAACTGAAAACATCAGTGTTATCAACATTCTTCACATACTGAACTCAAAACATAGCACTGGACCAGCTACTAGGAAGACAGTTAACTATATCCCAGCTGAAACCAGGACACCTGTCCCACAGCAGCATGTTATGCAGAGCCTGGGAGAAAGCATAATATTTCAATGCACTGCCAATTCCAAAATATTGGGGCAGGGAGGGGTAAGAAATAATAATTCTTTTATTTTTTGCCACTATGAGAACTTTATGAAAACAACATTTAAAGTGGAACAAGTTGCTTCGCACAAACATAAAATTTTCAAGCCATTTCCTTAAAAATACTCTGAGATGACTCCAACACATTCATTAGTGTCTCTCAAGACTGGCTTTCCCTGTTACAAGGTTGCTGCAAATCAGGCAATTCCCCAGCTGGTACTGAACAATCCTTCCAGAGTTCAGAGCTGCTGCCTGCACTGCTCCTTACAATGTGATTTGTCTGCCTGCCCGAGAGGAGCAGAGAGGCTTAGGAACACAGCCAGCTCACTGAAATGAATACTGAAC
Source organism: Haliaeetus albicilla (assembly GCF_947461875.1). Taxonomy (NCBI): domain Eukaryota; kingdom Metazoa; phylum Chordata; class Aves; order Accipitriformes; family Accipitridae; genus Haliaeetus; species Haliaeetus albicilla. The sequence goes on from NC_091516.1 coordinate 62,009,207, forward strand.
AGCAGCAGAAAGCTTCAAGGGCACCATTCTTTGCTTCCTTAAAGTAGAATAGAAAGTGCCACTACTGTTTTAATGCAATCTTCAGTTTCTTTCCTTCCATTTCCAGAGGAAGGGAGGAAGTAGCAGCCTGCATGTAATTTCTAACTGGCCAGTGCTATTAATTTGTGCAAAGGCGTATTTGTTTTCAGATAATGTTGGAATCAGTCAAACCAAACTGGTCTGATTATTAATTAGAAGATGAATTACAGTGTTGATCAGATTTATTTGAAGCGGGAGGAAACTGCTCAAACTTTTCTCTGCAACTTGCACTTACCTCCCAAGCTTCAGAAACGTCATTCTTTTAGATGGTTTTCCTATTCTCTCTAGCACCTTGCTTCCTTGGACTTTTAACTTTTCTTTGCTGTTGTTTTCATTAAACAACAACAAAAAAAAGCCAAACAAAAACAAAATAAAAAATCCCCCCAAAACAACAACAACAACAAAACAAAACCAGAATGAGATAATGAGTAATTGAATGCAGATTAAGGTTTTATCCTCAGAAGATTATGGGTGAGCTGGGTCTGCAATGTTCAGCTGAAGACATTGCTTCATTTCTTCTTATAGTTATGCAAAATACAGTATTGATTCCTGTGGGCTAGAGAAGACCTGTCTAGATGGTGATGGCAAAGATGAGAAAGTGTCTGAGAAAACCCTCAGCTGATGCCTAGTCCTCATGACCAGCGATGTTACTGATGTTACCAGGGAAAACCTCTGCCTTCCCAGGCAGGCTTGGGTCAGGGTCCTGGCTGCAGATCACAGCAGAAATACTGTGTCCTGGGAGGGTGCCAAGACAGACCCCGGTGACCGCTTTTCTCCTAAGGTGTCTTTTCTCAGTATGAATGTTGCTTAGCGTTTGCCGCCCAGGTTTGACCATGGATTTTCAGCTGTGTAGTGTCAATGTTTGGCACTGTAGGTAGCAGGTAGGATGGCAGATCAATAACCCTCGGGGCCTGAGGCTAACTGCGAGGGAGACCTAAAGAATTAAGGAACTAACAACACTAAGTGTAAGTCAGTATGTTCTTAGTGGGTGCTGTAGAGAAGGTGGAGACAGACTGTTGAAGGCACAAGAGGCAACCCTGCAATGGACACAGGCTGCCAGAAAAGAAACTGATTAAATATTAGGAAAAATCTTTTTACATTGAGGGTAGTCCAACACTGAAACAGTGCTCCCCTACAGGCTGTGGGATCTCCATTCCTGAAGACATTCATAACGTGGCTGCTCAAGGCTGTGGTTTATGCTGGCCCTGCTTTGAGTAGGGGTTGGCCTGGAGGCTTCTGGGGCCCCTTCCCAGCTAAATCACTGTGTGATTCTGTGCCTCTGCATTCTGTGGTGCTAGTGAATATTTTCTGCTGTTTAACTTATGACAGATGAATAGAGCCATGAGCTCCCATGTAGCGCCTGAAGAGTGTCTCTCCGCTGACAGGCAGCTGTGCTAATGCAGTCCTCAGATACACCGTGATGCAAAAGACCAGAATTGCTTTTGGCCAAGGCAAGCCAGTGCTGATGAAACACCTGCTAGAGCACTTCACAAAGGTCACCTTTTGGTGATCAGGCCTGCTTTTCCCAGGGAGAGTTGTGTGGAGTCGTTCTGAAACTGGCTGATTGGGGTTGAGAGCCCCATAACCCTCATCTGCTTATATTCTCTGGTTTTGAGTGCTCTGCACATAGCTTGTCTCACAGCCAGTGCCTTCCCTGTATCTGCTCCTCCTCTTGGCTGCTATTTGAATCCTGCAGACTTGACTAATTTAGCTCTTTCTATTTGTGACATTAAAAATGCATCCACATGCATCCTTATAGAGGATTCAGGAAATGTTATACAGCTTGCTGAAAGCTGCCCAGAACTGAGAGTGATGATGTCCCAAGTCCCAAGTTCAGTTTTGTTTCCTGCCAGAGATTTTTGTGTGTAATAGCACGCTTCTGGATCTGGTTTCTATGTAAAAAGTGGTGTTAAGAAGGTTTGACTGTGTCACAAGGATGCCATTAGAGTAAACAAGTTGAAAGACTTAAAACCTCCCAGAAATCAGAATAATGTAAACTTAATGCATAGAAAAGACAGAGATCCTGTCTGTCAGGACATAAATCTTCCTAATATGGGATCTCCATCGTCTTGCTGTGATAGGAAATGCCATTAGTTGTACTTTTTCGTGGAAAGCAGCAGAAGGATGTTTTTTCACAGGGAGACTTCAGGCAGTTGCAGGCTGCGGACTCAACTGTGCCTCCTGCATCTCTTCTGTGCATCCTGGCTGATGCTCCTCCTTCTTTACCTGTGTGGAATTGCAGCTGAAATGAAAACTGCCTGTGGCAACTTTCACACAACCCCAGTGTTCACTGAAAGTGTGAAAAAATAGAAAAATAGTGTTTTCCCACATGTTGCCCCTGAGTGAGTGAGTGAGTGAATGAGAGTCAGGAGGGCTGTTGAGATGCAGCCTCTGCCAGCAGCGATGCATGGAGGCAGTCAGGCCAGATCCTGTTGGAGAAGAGGGGTGAGCAGTTTGAGTAAGTTGCAGTCAATCTGTAGTGAGTTTTTCAAAGGGAGGTTGAGAAAAATGGGGGCGAGGCTGTGGCAATGTGACTGGTGTCAAGCCAGTTTATGCATAGGAGGAACCGGATTGTGGCACTCTGCCTGCACAGGAGTTTGGAGAAACATGACCAAGGAGGAAGATTTTGGCTACTGGAGGAGAGGTAAGCCAAGCTGTGGCAGGGGAGTGAAGCAGGGGTGCAGTCCTCAGCTTTGCTAGAGAATTTGAATTAAGGTACAAGGCTAATGTCCTGAATAAAAGAAACTAATAAAAGAGAAAAGTCAAAGCTCGGCCCATCCTTGGCTGTCAGCATCATCAATAATTACTTTTCTAATTTGAATATAACTCTTCATGGCTGCCTGCCACCCTCAGCCCACTGTACCGTTCCTGCAGGAGTGCTGCTCCAGGATGCCACTCTTCTGCAACCTCCTCTTCGTTGTAACCCAGATTCATTCCTGGGTAGTTTATCTTAGTTTATCGTTACAGAAACAGCTCTTCTTGATGTTTACCCTAGTCCATTTTTAGAATGCAGTTGTGCAAAGAATAATTTGACAAGGAGACTGTGAGCTTATCAGAAAGTGTTACAGGAAAAAAAAATCAAAAGAAAAGGTAAAGATTCCATGTCCCTCAAAAGCAATAGTTACATTGTTTTGTTGATTAAATTGATAATTAAATAAACAAACTGTTGGTAATCTGTACAGGAGTGCAGGTAGTACTGGGTGCACGTGTTGTGCTGAGAACTTGAAAGGGGAAGATATGATACTTCACTGTCTGAAAACATCAGTTCACAAGTTGAAGGACCATCATTTCCAAATCTATTATGGACAAAAGGCTGTTGAAGAGGAAAATGGGACAGATCATTTTATCCGTTTCTTTGCTCAGGAGGAGCCCAGAAATAAGTAAAGCATGTGCCACAGAGGTTTTTGAGAGCTGAATGTTGAGGAGCAAGTATTTGGTGACACTGCCAGTAATAGGAAGGCAGGGCAGATTGAAGTTTTCTCAATGGACAGGTTGAAATCAACAGAGGAAAAATGACCGCTGGGTACGTATTTCTCATTCATACTGGGGCTTTGGGACATCATCGTAGTATTTTTACCTGATAGGAATATGAAAAGGAATGTGAGCAAGAGTGTCCAAGCAACATAACCTCAGTGTAGTTGAGCTGCTGTTGCATTCAGGAAACCAAGAACAAAATCACATCCAGTGGCACTACCTTTGCTTCCCTCTTGCCTACATCACCTTAGACTGCAGATCACCTGTGCTTTCAGTCCCAAACCTCCAAGGCAGTTTTCTTGCCATTTCTACTATCTAATTAAGCCAGTATGATACAGCAGTTCATTAACCTTGTATTGTTTCCCCAAATGGAAACAAAAAAAATAGTTGGCTTGCTGTTTTCTTTTTCCACCCCTATCTTTGTATCTATATTTAGGTTTCAGATTTAGAACTGAATTGTACCAATTCCTGGGGTGCTGATTCTGTTCTGGCAGAAGCTAAGGTACTTAACAGTGTCAGTGATTGATTTTGGGAGGCCAGCTGGACAACTTGGCTGACCGTGCTTGTGCAGAATCATCACATTTTAAATCATGAGAATCAACAGAATTACCTGACTTCAAAAATGCCTGGTGAAAGAAGACAAATCAGTTCTTTGAGGAGCTATTCAGACTACATTAAATTTTGCGCAGCTAGATTAGCTATCAGAAATAGGTACCCAGGCCCCCATTGAATTTTTGGAGAGCAGCAAGGCTCACTTTCTAGAGCCCACATCAAAAATACAGGGAAGCAATATTCTCACATTCAGGCAATTAAATTCAGTGCCAGAGATGGCACCACAAGAATGGTCCAGTTACGTTGAATCATCTTATATCACCTCACAAATACAGCATTATTACTATACACCTAAACTCTGTATTAAACCAAAGGCACTGTTCACTTAAACACATTTTGATCTGTTATGCCATAGGAAATCTGGAACAACTCTGTTTAAATCAGTGGAACAGCACTGAACAGATTTATAGCCTGGCAAAATTTACTCCTAAATCTATGTGGAACTAATCTATCCACATGGGAGTTGCTAGGAGTATGCCAGGCAGCTAAAATTTATAGAAATAAAGATGGGAAAATATTCAGTTAAATTCTGATGCAAAGAAACTTTAAAAATGGATGTATTGTTAAAGGAGGACTATTAATATGTTTTATACCTAAGTCTCTTTTATTTGAAAAATTTGGGTTTTTTTAAAGTCCACTAACCCATGTCTTCCTCAGGGTGTGAATTGTCTCTCAATGTGTACATACAGCCCCATGCAGACAGAGAGCCAAAGCATTAATTCAAACTTCTGACCATTATCATAATTCAGATAATAAATGGTTTGAAACAGAGTGTCACTTTTAAACTGCTTTAGTGCAGATGGTCTTTTTCTTAATTCCCAGCCCCACAGTTACTGAGCTGAGCGTATTGAACTGCTTGCCAAATCTGTTAAGAGCAGATGGAGTGAAACGGGATAAAGGCAATATTTCAGTGCAGCTCCCATGCATTGGCTCCCACCCCCAGATGCCATTATCGACATACATTTTACAACTCCACATCTCTCACCATCAGTGGTTAGAATTGTAAAGAGGTTGAGCATACTTGGCTTGAATGTCAATAATCAATAAGGATGCTCGTCTGGCTTAATAAGGATAAATTGTTGCCCTTGAAACAACATACCATTCCAGCAGTCAAAGTGAACTAAGATGAGTTGCTTGATATCTATACTAACTCTGGGTGTCTGTGTGCATGTGTGTGTGCTCACACACTTGTTATGCATTTCTCTGACTGTACCCTAGCACTATGGTTTCCTCTTGTGTGTCTTATAGTAATGTATTAAATTAATTCTTTTGAGTGCTCCCCTTTTAAAAGCTCATTTCTTCCACTTCAGGCTGACTTTTTTTTTCTAAAGACTTTCATTACAAACCCTGTCTTTCTAAAAGCTCCCAGCTTCCCCTTCTAAAGTCTGCTGACTTTAGGTGGTAGGTGGGATTTTCAGAAGCGCCCACTGTGAGTGGACCATTGCTGCCTCTAAAGCCTGTGATCAAATTCTGTCCAGCTTTAGCTGGGGCAGGTGGACCTCTGTGCAACAGACTTAAATTAATTCTGAGTGCTTAGGAAATACTGATCCTACTCCTATAGGAAGCAGTTATTTTTATAGAAACCATGAACGTTCTGATCACAAAAAAATAAGTAATACATAAGCACAGCTAACCTCAAGATGAATGGATTCCTGGAGACTTCATTTTTGATGTTTTAATAAATAAAACAGGACATTTAGTAAATAAAAGAGGCCAGAAGTCATCCTCTGGCCCTCAGACTAGCTGGCACGTGCAATCAGTGGCCAAGTGGCTAAACTCCTTCTGCCTAAATAGCAGTGGCTGCATGCAGCTTTCTTTGTGGGATTTGTCCCAGCTGTTTTCCGAGAGGCTGTTGTCACCAGGCCAGGCTATGGCAGGGACCATGCTAGCAATGTAACAGTATGGGTGATTGGCTGTGCTGCACCCATACCCTGACACTTTTTACTTCATTAGTACAAATATGTTGTATTTGTCCAGAATTTTTGCTGACCTCCCCAAAAGTTTTGTGACTTCAGATCAATTTCCATTGCAGGGATGTCCTTCATCTAAATTTCTTTTTAAAGTTGGCAGGAGCTCTGTAACCTATCAGGCAGACTCAGGTGAACATGTTTGAGAAGGTGTGAAGGCTGCAGGAAGCATCCAGTATTGCTGAAACTTCCTGGTAAAATGTTGGGATGGAAGTCTGCAGCATTACTTTCCACTTCCCCAGTTGTCTAGAAGCCTTCCATCCGTGACGCCTATACTGTCAGTAAATTTTAAATGCTAATAGCAGGACATGACAAATTCCATGCCAATCACAGTAAAATGAGAGCTTCTGTGATCCACAGTATTCATTAAAGCTCTCTTTGCCCCCTGTATCCTGGGAGTTAGTATAAGAAGGCCTAATATTTGTTGTGTCCTGCCACTGAGTGCGAGAATGACAGATCCTTTTCTGGCTGGGAACTGGGTCTGTGTCAGTTCATCTCAAGTGAGTAAGTGCAGCCTCAATGTGGAAGTGCAGTGTCCCAAAGACACACTGCTGTGTAGTAGTTTCTGTGGGCTGGAACCAGCCACCCATGTTTTAGTGTTTGCTCATGTCATTTTTAACCTTCCGTTTTTTTCCCTTTCCTGGCAGATTTTTATTGGTGAGATATCCATGTATTTCATAAAGTCAACCCGAGAAACCCTAATTATCCAAGAGAAAACTATTTTGACTGGAGAGTGCTGTTACCTGAACCCACTGCTTCGAAGAATAATACGTTTTATAGGTAAGCATCCTGAGCACTGCAAGCTTAGTCCCTGTTTGCACCAAAACAGAACGAAACATCCTAATAATCTACAGCCCAAAATTAATTAAGCTGTGAAATCTTTGCAGGCATCTTCCACCTTGGAGGGATAGTCCCCCTCGGGATTTGCACGGTAACGTTCAAGATGTGCCATATCATGCTGTCTGGAGCTGGTTTATATCCTATTCTGTTGAGCTTAATGCTTTTTCTGGACCCTTGAAGAAAGATTATGCCAATCAAATCCTTATATGAGTAATTCCATCATTGCTAGTCTGTGTAAGCTATCCATTTTACTTACAAATTGGTCCTTACCAACCCATCTCTTTGGCATTTTTCTTTTCAGCTCTGATTTTAACATCTATAGCTTTGTCACATGTTCAGCTGGGCACAGTGTAAAAAATTCCAGAGCCCACTTCAAAATAATGTTCCTATTTTTATTGTATTTTGGTTTTTGCTAGAGCTTTCATTGACTTAATCGCTGAGAAATGAATGAAGAAGTTCTGTCACTAAACCATTTCGAGGTTGCTTTATATGGTGCTTGCAAACCACTATGCCTTTTTCACACTGTTAATTAGTGTAAAAAAATGGCTACAAGACCTTACTGAGGGGACTGTCCCATGGTTCTTTTGGAGCAGGAAGAGGAACAGCATTGCAGCTTGCATTTCCGCTGTGGTACTGACTGAGAATTTGGTCGTCCCCTGAAGGCTTCTCAATTCACAGCCATTTAAGGCTACCCAAACACATCCCTTGGCATTTAGAGATAAGGAAGGCTGGTTGCTCACTTTTTACTACTTCCTTGTAGCAGCAGAGTAAGAAGAGGGCAGCTCTGAACTGCACGTGCAAGGGGCTCTAGCTTCTCTCCTTCCTTCTTCATGATAAGTCCCAAGTTTGTGCATGGGATGGGATGGCTTGTCTCACTGCTGGCGTGGGCCAGTGGTAACTATGGCTCAGCACTGACCAAGAGGGACTTTGCCCACAGAACATCACAGCACCTCCTTCCCTGTATACTTTTAGAGGTAAAGCATCTTTACACGCTGCATCTTGCAGAGAGCTGGGTCTGAATTCAGAGTCTGAGTTAAAAGAAGCAATGGGGAAAAAAGCTGAAAATATCTGGATTGGTTCTTCCCTGTCACAGCTGAATTTTTGAGCTATATCTGGAAGAAAAATGTCTGCTGTGGCTGTGGCAAGGGTTGTATTGCTTCCATGGAGCACAGCCCTGGCTGCAGGCAGGGATACTGGCTCAGAGCATGGAGTTGAAAGTCTTACCCTGTGTTAAGATTTTCATCATCAGTAAATATATGCTGCAAAGGAGGAAAAGCCATGGTTTTCATTCTCCCTCTCCTCTCTCTGTGCCTTCTGCTTTATGCATGGAAGTTAGGAAGTGAAACTTTTTTTACCTTCTGCCACAGTGAGGGTGGAGACAAACCACCTGTGGTTCATTACTCAGGCCTGGTCTGTGTGCTGCTGCTGAAAACAAAAGATATGGGAATGCAGTTCATGTAAAATACCCTTGAACTTCACATAACCTCAAGGATATATTGATGGATAGTAAACTGCCATTAAGAGAGAAGCAGGGTACTACTGGGCCACTTAGGGCTGTTTGACTGTTCCAGCACACTTGGCATGTTGCAAAGTCCTAATCAAATACTCTTGCCTGCGGGGTCAGCACTAAAAGAGCTTAGACCATGGAGGCTAAGCACTTGCTCTATATGTTTTCTTAGAGTTGTCTTTATTCTTAAACATTCATGCTTTTTTTTCCTCTTCTCGTGGAAGAGAAGGGGGTAGTGATGAGACGATGGACTGTCAGAGAGTAGTAGGATATGAACCCTGCTAGAGAAATCAATCTTTGCTTTCCAGCTATATTTGTTTTCCTGAGAAAAATGAAGTTAAATGTTATTAGAAATTACTTAAATTGTTCATCTCATCTTAAACTACACTGATTGTTTGCTTGTTTTGTTCTGGAACATTCTCCCTGCCTCAGCAGTAAAATGAGAGAAGAGAATTTGTTGAAAAGTGGCTGAAATAATTTATGAAAGGAACTAAAAATAACTGCGCCTTTTTCATTGACATTCCACCTGCATTTTGAAAACATGACAGGGACTGAGCAGCTGTAACCTGTGCTGGATGATCAGGGAAGTTAGCTCCATACAGCTGCTTACTCCAAAAAGAGGCTACCTGGATGCTTGGCTCTGGAGAGACTAGCAGGTTGCTCATACATGGATTTCCTTGCCTGCGTCTTCTCTTGATAAACTTGAGGGCCATAAGTTACAGAGCTGATTTAAGCAGGTTGTCTTCTAAGATACTCTAGCAGTCTGCCTTGTTGCAAAGAAGTTTGCTGCCAATTTAGCCTTGGTACAAATTCACTGGAATATCCACATCTGATGATTTCTTCTGGCCTCGGTGTGTGAGCAAGAGTCTTAAGTGAGTGCCTGAAAAAAGTAGTAATTGAACTCCTTGTAAGTCATTACAGTTGGTATTACTCAGAAGGGTGAGAAAAATCCTTCAATGTGTTTGGGTGCTCATGTGTCAGGAAAAATGAAGACTCTTTCCTGACCCTGCAAGGCACATGATGGAGAGCTTTTGAGAGTTGCTGTTCCTAAATTTTAGAAAGGCAAAGAGGCTTTTTCTCCCTCCCTGACTCTGTAACTGGAGCTGCTAGGAAGAGATGGGTTTTAAGAGTAGTAGCCTATAGGTGCTTTCCACAAAACAGAATGTTATAGATACTTCACTGAACATTCACTTAGATTTTGTAAGGAAAGGGAAAGTCCAGACTGTCTTTTGGTGATGTGAAAGATAAACACCCTTGTCATACTATATCCGTGGGATCTTTTGGATCTGGTTGCTAGACTTGAGCCGTCTTCCCTCTTGCTTTTTCTTCATGTATACAGAATGAAGCACACTTTTGCACTTTGATAGTGGAGCAAAGAATTAAGCAAAACCAAAAACCTGCAGCTCTTCTGGGATGTTGGCAAAGCCCCATGTTTCTTTTCCTTGATTTTTCTTATTTTGCCTATTATGCTCTCTGTTTATTCTCTCCTTGTTTTCCTCCAGCCCTCAGCAGCTGCCTGTTTCTAAGATTCTCCTCTCAGGAGTTTGGCAGGGACCTTGAATGTTGAGCTTTGTCTTAAATCCCTCCCGGGTTCTTCATCCACAGGAAGCAGAACAAAAATTTCTTCTTGCTTCCTGGCCCTGGCATGAATTCTGCATGTTGGTAGACATTTGCTTTTGTGGCGAACGGCTGCCTCTCAACTTGCTTCAGTGTAGGTCAAGTCCTGTACTGCAGCCCAGATTGGTGAAACCCACTATGTTTCCTGCATTTAGAAAATCAATTCCTTTATCAGTGAAAAGCTGGCTTAGCTTCGAAACATCAGACTCTGATATATGTTGCAATTTCCTCCATCTTCCTCTTTATCTTTTATAGCTGCTTCCACAGACATTTATTTTGAAGATTTTCAGGTCAAGCAAGTGGTCTGCAATTGCTTTGGAGCAGTTTATTCTGCCTAAAATACTGGTGCTGTGTTGCTGTTCTTTAGTCACATCACCTCTCCTCCCTCCTCTCCCCACCCCTCCCAGCAGTTTTATTACAAATTTCTGCTGCCAAATTTTGCCATTTACGTGCTGGACCTTTGAGAAACCAGACGGTAAGAGTGGTTGTTTCTTCGGCTTCTGCCTCTTCTCCCTGTCTCTCAACTTGAGTATGCACAGCCTCTTGAGTTTTTATTCACCCTGTCTTGTGGTAATTCCTGTTCAGTGCTTTGTTAACATCTTGCCGTCTTGCATTTACTTCCATGTTCTACTTCATCATTTGTATTGCAAATAGAGGTTATAAATTATTTTAACATTATTTAGTAAATGGTTTCAGTCAAGGATTTAGTCTGTTTATATACAGCTGCTATCATGCCGCTATCATACCACCAGGATCATGGATTCAGACCTCCCTGAGTCAGTTTGGCAGGGTGACTAGAGTGTGTATTGTGTTGCATTTCATTATATTAGGTTTCTAATCCGTGTGATTAAGTTGTATACCTGCAAAGCGCTGATAACATGCAAGTAGCCTCTCTCCAGTTCAGATATTTAGAAGTGCAACGTGCTTCATGAATTTGTTACCAGTGGCTTTTACTTTGGACCTGCATAATTTGCAGTTAACAAATGGCGCAGATCAGCTTCTGCTGACAGCTTAATTTAAAGCAGGGTGACACCTCACAGTGGGCAGCTAAATAATGAAATTAGGGCTTTATTTCAGCAAATTAAGGCTTTAGTTCAGCAAATAAAGGTTTACAAGATTTATACACACATTGAGTTTGTTGCAATAGGATAGATATACCCCAGAGCTCTGGTGTCAATTCCCTGGGCAGCTGCAAGACGTAGTTTGCCTGACCTTATCCTTCTGTCTGCCTTGGATCTGAAGTTTACTGTGAAACAATGCATGTTCTGTTAATAACTAATAATAATAATAATCTGTTAAAGCCCTGCCTTTCAGCAGGGCTCAAGCTGTATTTGTGTGTGCTGCCTCTAACCTAAACTGCTGCAGCACCTTAAACTACTGTAGGTCTCCCTTCTTATCACTGAAGAACCTCCACAATAAGAAACAGGTCACTCTGTTGGGGACAAATCAAACCTTACTGTTCCTTTTTATGCTAGGTTCTGAGCTGGCTCTTGTCTAGATGAAAACTGATAGTTGTGAAGCAGTGAGGAAGAAAGAAATCCTGTGTGTCTGTGGGGAGGAGTCTTGAGGCTCCAGAGTACTTCTGCACTGGAAAATGAATTTCTTCTTGCATGCTCAGACCACATGTCTTCCTTCTTACGTCTTGAGGGCACAGTAACCAGGCAGGACGCTCACAGGTGAAGCAGGCACACACAAAAGGCAGTAGATGCCTGGAGCAGTGAGCTTTGTGGGGTCTTCACTGGGAGATCAAAGCCAATCCTGGAATCAGATTATGAGTGCTCAGAAGCTTGCTGTTGAGCCTGTTCCTGATGCCATGGCAACAGACAATAAATTTCCCTGCAACCCCCACCTCTCCAGTTGTAAAATGGATTAATGATAGAGATCTCCTTTAACAACACCCTTTAAGATATAATGATGAAGGGTGGTTCAGCAGAGTCTGAGTCACAGGACTATAAATATATGGCTTTATGGGATGCACAGGGCCATTAGAGCAAAGACTTCAGAGATGAGGTGAGGATCAACATTTCCATAGAGCCACGAGTCCTTCCAGGGACTCCCTCCATTGAAACTCTAATCTTCTTTAAAAAACATAGGGGTGGAAAAGGGGTTGGGGGAGTGTGAGTGTACATGTGTAATATGAACATTTTCTGAGCAAATTAGGTTGAGTGTGACAGATTCAGATAATTGCCTGGGCACTGGAAGAGAGAGGAGTGCCTAAATAAATGCACTTGATAGAAGACATGATGATATGTTACTGAAGAGCACAGCTTCTGATGTCTCATAAGCCCTGCAATGCATTGTTTCTTTCATCACTTTACTTAAGGGTTTCACAATTATTCTCTGATAAAGTCTTGTACCTCCTCATTCTCATTTCCACCCACTGGCTCCTCACTTCTCTTTTCACAATGTTTTTTCAGCTGCTCTTCTACAACTCCCAGGGGGGTTTTGTTGGTGGTTTTTTTTTCTGGGTGTTTTTTTGTTGTTGTTTCGTTTCAAATCAGTGGCATTTTAAATGTCTGAAATGGAGTTTCCATGGAGTCAATAAGCAGCTGCAGTCACTGATGCTAGATGGATTTGGGGTGGAAGAAGAGAGAGCTTGAGCACGAGTTACAGGGAGAAGATAGGGTTGTACTAAGGTTACAGTGAGTGAGGAGAGCTGGATTCTTCTTCAGGGCAGATGTCTCTTAGCAAAAGCAATAGACAGAGCTGGAGGTGACAGGTGGCAACACTGATGAACAGCCACACAGGGAGCTCGGTGGGAGAAAGACCATTAGAGTAGCATGTGAGTGAAAGCCCAGAAATTATGGGTTCGTGCTTGGAGGACTTTTTGGCACCAATTTAGGGGGAGACGTAAGTGAAGAAATTAAACCTGAAGCATTCAAAATTGAAGCTGCTGAAGATTTAGGTTCTTCTGCCAAGGCAAGTGTTAGTTCAGGTGAGATGGAGCTGGAAAGATTTAAGGTTCATGTTGTCTGTCCTCAGCATTTTTGACCAGGACTTTCCTTGTTCTTTTTTTAATTTGCACATTTAGTTTGTCTAAGGTCTTTCTCACTGGAGGTAAAGATATGTGCAAATCTGATCCTCAGTTCCTTCTTTCTGGGACTCTGGGGCAGCTAAAGACAGTATCAGGGAGTACAGCCTACCCTCTATCTCTAGCCTAAATTAGTCTCTCTCCCAGTTACATTCTGCTTACTGGTTTGCCTTCTAGCCTCTTCTTTCTGGCTGCTCCTGACACACAGAAACACAGCTGAGAGCCAGGACAGTGACAGAAAGTCAGGAAGCCTTTCCAGAAATAGCTTCTGCTCCTTCTTTAAGGCTTCTTTGTGCAGCCAGACTATGTGACATGTGTGGATGAGGGGAGGAGTGTCTTTATGTAAATGAAATTAACCTCTATCCATCCTTTCTGCTAGTAACCAACTGTAGAGGCTATAGGTCTTCTTCACATGTGGCTTGCACTGTTTAAATCTTTTCTCAGCATATGGTAAGTTCTGGACTAGAGTTCACTCCCACATCTTCTAGGCCAGAGTGAGCACAGTGAGATAAAGTGGTTGCTCCTTAGCAGGATGACATCACCTCCTGTTACACCTGAGCATCAAAGTCTGGAAGAGGTACACATTCTCCTGTTCTCTCTCTGTGGCATTATATCACGGACTTCAGCTGTATGACCCTGAAGAGCTAGGGCTAGTTGCCCTTCCCATGAAGCCTTTCAGCAGTGATTTGTCTGCCTCTAAAAACCTGGCAATCATGTCACTGCATTCTCTTGCTCTGGTCTGTTAGCTTAGCTGCTGTAGGTCATTGAACAAATCCATTGAACAGATGGTTTCCTGAGGTACAAAAACCATCAGGGACTCTCCACCACTACCCAGGCTCACTGGTGTTGCAGTCTTTAAATCAATTACAGCCAACCCTATCTTAAAGTCTCCAGAGACTACATGATGTGTAATCAGTCTGCAAGGGTTAAATTCCTGCTAGCCAAATTCATTGCTGCACATAGCTATGATTTTCATAATCAGTTTCCAGCATAATCAGTTTGTCATAACTGCAAGAGGGGAATTACAGCAATCAATACACATCACAGTCAAAGCGTGATAAAGGTTTCAACCATGGCTTGTTCTGCTGTTCTGCAGAGTACTGCAGCCCTCAGCAGTTGAGTCTGGGCCAGCACTTTCAGCACTATCAAATATTAAGAAAATGCACGTGTTGAAACTTCTGGGTTTTTGGAGAAAAACACTGGACCACTTTTGTACCTGTGCACTGCCTAGAGATTGAGATAACTTTGTGAAGCCCATAAGCTTTTTCTGAAACACCTCGGTTCTCGGCTTGTACTTACTTATGCGATATAGACCATGGGCCAGACTGCCTGGCTCTTAGATTTCCTCTAAGTATTGTAAAGAGCTGGGTAATAATCCTCACTGCATTCCCTGTGATTTGCACAGCACATCAAAAAGATGCCATTTAAAGCAAGCTGTGCCAAAAAAATTTAAGGATTTGGCCAAAGAGCCATATATAAAACAAGATTCGTGGCCTAACTTGCTTGTGCACTGGCTAATGTAGATGAGGAGTTCCTGCCAGCTGTGGAAAACCATGGATTTAAAATATTAGCAGAGGGATAAAGGAAATAAAGGAGCAGTTTCAGTGCTCTCTCCATTTCCCTTTTAAACACAGACACTTAGAAGGATAAATGTGAGGAAGAGTGTCATGCCAATAAAAAGACAGGGGCCAGTCCTGCAGTCTAGAACCAGAGGAAGGCTGCTTCCTTCTTTGACCACCACTGGCTTTTTAAATCCGTGATTACACATCAGTTCATTAATAATGACTAATTATAAACTCATATAAAGAACAGTGATACTCAGTCCCCAAAATCGTCTTCACTGTGGTAACGCTCCTTCCTAGCCTTGGGGAAGTGTGGTGAGGACAAAACTCTCTGCATTCCTGCGGCCGCTCCAGGCTGCTACCCAAGGAGAGGGCTCTTCGCATCAGTACCCCGGTGAGGAGTACCCCAGTGGGGAATTTGTGTTACAGGGAGTACCCCAGTGGGGAATTTGTGTTACAGCACAGCTGTGTCAGTCACACCACACCACCTCTGTGAGCAAGTGGCACTGGCAAGCCCCTCTTGACACTCATACAATGAATCCATATTTAGTTATGGGTTTTATTTTATGTCTGTACAAGTGTCCTGTGTGTAGGTAGGCCCCGAATGTTTAGAAGGACCTAATTCTGCCAGCTGTAGCCCTTCTGCTTTCTGTTAGCTGCATGGTGAGTGACAATATCTGCAGAATGATCCTTGATTCTTGTATATTTGATGTAAAGCATTTTCTGCTGCATTATATTGCTGACTCCCTGATACTTTTTTTTTTCTCAGACTATAGCTGTCTTTTTTTCCTTTTCTTTTTTTTTTTTTAAAGTCAGTACAGATAAGCGGTGAAGTTTTTACAACCATAGTGGTGCCAGCTCTTATGATTTTATCACAGCTCTCCTAAGATGTTTTCCCCGGAGCTCCAGCTCTTGGTCATACTTAAATACATAGCAGTCTCAGCTAATTTATAATTTAAATGACTTTTGCTTACAGAGCTGCAGGAGGGAAAAAGCAAAAATATATGACCCTCAACATTTCCATACCAAAAGTAAATATTTATTTGTTCTAAATTTTTGTGACACTTTAATCTGCCTTAGTGATGTGAAGCAGGAAAGGGGAGCCAATTCAGTCTTTCGGAACATTCGGGTTTCGCATCTCTGCCAGCCTGCTGTTCTGTTCCTTTGATATGTAGGCAGTACATGCAAGTAAAAGGTCCTCATATATGTTCATAGCAGCTGAAGCAGGTATTACTAACACTCATAGGGAGTCAGTGGAGGATGTGACAACTGCAGTATTAAACAAGGGATGCTCCACAACCCTGGAAATGTTCCTGCGTTCAAGTGAATGCTTCCTGCTATGCTATTTGCGGGTATATGCTCCCAGTGACGTGAGCTGAACAGCAACTGTGTGGAAATGTCTTCCAGAGCAAAGCATTAGGATGTTTCTCAAAGGACCTGCCAAATATTGCTAGATCAGGATCTTAATTTTTCAACATCAGGATGGTGAATAGTCAAAGTCCAAAAGACACTTGACACTAGATAGGATATTAAGATAAATGCAGTATTGTGTCTCAGCACTACACTGCTCTTTCAGGTTCAGAGCCATTTTATTACCATTTTCCGGCCCAGATGTGGTAAAAATACATAAACATTTTTAGCAACTTGTGCATGACACTTGACTGCAGGCTGTGAGCCTTTTTTGTAGTGGAAACTTTACAGGCATAGTATAGGTACAGCGTTTTCAGTGAAATCTAGAGCTCACAGTTCTGTTTAGAGCTTGAATCACAAAAGTATTTAGGCACTTGCTTATCGTTTTCAGCCTGTTTCTCAGTCCTTCTGGAGTTGCTGAGTTAAGCACCTGTCAGAGTTAAGCATGCAGTCTTCTGTGTCATGCCTTTGCTGCAGGACTCTGCTGGAGTCAGCAGGGGCTTTTGCTGGGTAATGACTGCAGGGTTTGGTCCCTTACCTCATCATTATGTCTCCTCCTTCAGGTACCAAGATGGTTTTTTTAAACCTGTTTGAATAATCATTATTTTTAACCTTTCCTCACAGGAGTGTTTGCATTTGGACTTTTTGCCACGGACATATTTGTAAACGCTGGCCAGGTTGTGACTGGGAACTTGGCTCCCTACTTCCTGACTGTATGTAAACCCAACTACACTGGAAACGACTGTCGGGCCCACCATGAGTTCATAAACAACGGCAACATCTGCACTGGGGATGTGGAGGTGATTGAAAAGGCAAGGAGATCCTTTCCATCCAAACATGCTGCTTTGAGCATCTACTCAGCTTTATATGCCACGGTGAGTGCCAGTGACGATTGCTAACTTGTATGAGAGGTTTCTGTCTGTGCATATAGAAGAGGCCATTTTTCTCACAATGGGTTTTTGAAGAAAAAGGGTTGCTTTGGGGAGGACTTTCTTGTTTATCTGCAGGAGAAAATCCCCTTCTTTCTCTGTTTTACCAATCCTAGTGTAAGCAAATCAAATGCTCATTGCTTTTGTGGCACTGTATGATGTGGAAGCATGAGGTCCTAATCTTGTCTTAGCTGCTGATTTTCTTAGAGGCCTTTGAGTATGCATTCAACCTCTTTTCTCTGCCCCTGTCTCATGAACATGAAAATGAAGTTGATGCTTAAACAGCTCCTGAATCACTACTATTTCTTTTGTTCACATGCCATGGGTTGTTGAACATTTAAAATGTAAATTGTGCCATTTCAATGGAGGGCTGAACTAGGCTGAATTTTGCTCCCCTTGTTCAGGACCTAAATTCCCCATGCAAAGAAGGTTGTAATGAAAGTCAGTGCCAGAATTTTGCTGTTATCACAGAGAGATGGACCCCAGTTGACATCTTGACAAGATGACATGTTATACTGTCAGGAAGGAAATTGTCTGTCTTTAAAAGTCTAGTGAATCAGATTGGCTGCTCCTTTGCGTTCTCTGGCTAAAGTTTCTGTAATGTTTGAAAATTGATCCAAGAAGCTTACTCAATTGATCCAAGAAGCTTACTCACAAAGTGGAAAACCTTGGTGGTTTTGCCATTAAGATCCAAGGACTTAACCTGGTTCTGATCTCAAAATGGCTTAACTAGGCCTTCTTTCCTCCAATAGCTTGACTGAAATGAGTGGCAGAGTCTGTGTGCAGGTCATCAGGATTTGAGAAAATCCTTAAACTTGTTATGGTATTTACTGAATATTTTACCCTGATCTTGGTAGCAGATTAATAAAACACCACATTATTACTCTAAAATGAAGAGGCCACCCGCTGCTGTTTCAATATCCATCTGTTTGCACTGAATGTTGTGTGAATAATGACGGAGATATAAATTGGTATCTCCTTTGTTCAGTATTTGTTGGGAAGTGTTTGGAAAGCCCATAACTTTTCATGTGTATTACTTCTGAACAATAAGCAACCATGTGTGAAATACAGTTCCCAATAAACTCAACATTGTTGTAGCAGCTGTTTTCATCATGATAAATTCTTAGGTGGAAGCTCCAAGATCAGGCTTAGTCCTGGCTCTGCCCTAAGCTAGGGGGCTAGCTACATCCTTTCATGGACTTTCCCTGCCCAACCTCCCTTGTTTCCTAGGAAGGCAAGTCTTCTACAAACGGGCTGATTTCTACAACTGAAGTGGAATAAAGCTTTTCCTTCCTGACCTTAAGTCCCCAGTAGTCTAGTGTTTCTGAGCCCTAGCCTTTCAAGAGTACCTGCGATGGACCTGCACTTCTCCCCACACAGGAAGATACCAGGTGAAGGCAGGGCATGGAGTTATTTCTGAGCCTCAAGGTGACAAAAGCCTGCCCTTAAGGCATTTCAGCCTACAGTCCAGTTTTAGCCCATTTCTCTGCCTGAAGACACCCTCTAGCACTAAAGGTGTTGTCACTTGTCTTTTCTCTGCCTGTCAGCTGGGAATAACATGAGCATTACACAAGAAATGCAGTGTTCAGGTCTAGCTTTGCTTAGTAATTGTGCTGTGCACAATTTTTTGAGAAGCGTCTTGCTGATTCTAATATGCATGATAATGTGGGCTGCTGAACATAAAACACAGGGCATTTGGTTAGTAATGACTGTATTTTGCATAAAGCTGAAGTTTTGAGCCATGGAGCAAGAAAAATAAAACAGGTTGAACATGAGGAGGCAGGAGAAGGAAATCAGCACAGACATTGTCTTTCATCGTATAAATGTCTGTTGAGATCTGGGAGTCTCCTCCCATCACTGAACCTCAAGTATCCTCTGCAGATGTTTCTGTACTGATTTGTTCATTAGTCTGCTAGTGACAGTACTACCACTATGATTGGTTTGGCCTTGTGTTTTGTTTTTTTTGTTTATAATCTGGGTTTTATACTTAATCAACTAGACTTTTTCTTTGTACCTGCCAAAGAAGCTGAGGAGAACCCAAAGCATCACATCTGTGATCTCTATGGGCAGAGTTGAATCTTGTGTGCCTAAAGTAAGGGAAAGAGAAAACAGCCGGCAGCCCTGGCTTCCATACTCACACAAAAATTAAAATGGCATCTATTGAAGTTTTATTAGTCTCCCAGAAGTATCGCAGGAAGAGATGGCAGTCACTGTACATAGTATATGCTGCCTTTCCCAAAGGAAAATGATAGGCTAGAAATACTCCTTAATTAATTAACATTTCTGGCAAAAACCAAAAAACAGATGATAAAATCATATGTTGCATATGGGTATCCTAGTTACATCATCTTTAAACAACTGTTATTTCATGCTTTTCTGAGAAAGGTCATGGAAGAGCCAATGGCATCTAACAGACGGTAGTGTTCAAACAGGACATGGAATATTAAAGTATTTCACCAGCACAACTGGAGGACCTCTTATTGTAGAGAGAAGATAGATATCCTTGCTGATCCTCCTGTTTGCCTCTCAAGTGAAAGCAAGAATTGTTTTACAGTCACAACAGGGTCTCTGTGGTTGAAAGATACAACTAGTCACTTACATTGACTGTTTAGTGGTGGTTTTGGGATTCTTCAGCCAAGTTCTTCCCTAGCAGCATCCATAAGTAACGCTTTCTGTTACCTCCATGTGGCTAGAAGACTCCACCTCATCATACTGGAGCACGACCTGGCATCTGTCGTTTACACCTGGGTGCGTTGCTTCTTGACTAGATTAGAGTGATACAATATACCTGGATGTGAAACTTTCAACATTTGGGAAATTCTGAATAGCAGACAACACTACAGCAAATCTCTTCTGCAACCCAAGTCACTGTGACCCCACCAACAATTTCTTCCCTTTCTGCATTAACACCTGCCAGACTAATCAATGAAATTCAAGGCCTTGGCACTTCAAGCAGCAGCACTGAGCATCCAGGAGACTGCAAGATGTACAAGACTTATCATTGTCAGAGGCTCTGCTTCTCTCTTACCATAGAAATCTCTATGGTAAAGGAAAAGATTGTCTCTAAAGCTTGTAGACACCGCGCTTTCCAGTATTGGTATGAAATTGTGAACTTTCCAAGGAAAATAAACTATGACGTATCTCCCCACTTTCTGCTGAAAGGACAAGACTTCTTCCACTCCACCTTTCTCATCATAGCTATACATTCTAAATATTCTAAATGCATATATTTGCATACATGTATGTCGTGGTTCAACTCCAGCTGACAACTAAGCACCACACAGCCACTCACACACTCCCCCCCAGTGGGATGAGGGAGAGAATTTGAAGAGTGAAAGTGAGAAAACTCGTGGGTTGAGATAAAGACAGTTCAATAGGTAAAGCAAAAGCCGCGCATGCAAGCAAAGCAAAACAAGGAATTCATTCACTGCTTCCCACGGCAGGCAGGTGTTCAGCCATCTCCAGGAAAGCCGGGCTCCTTCACATGTAATTGTTACTTGGGGAGACAAACACTGTGACTCTGAACATCCCCCTCCTTCCTCCTTTCCACCAGCTTTTATTGATGAGCATGACGTCCTATGGTCTGGAATATCCCTGTGGTCAGTTGGGGTCAGCTGTCCCAGCTGTGTCCCCTCCCAACTTCTTGTGTCCCCCCCAGCCTACTCGCTGGTGGGGTGAGAAGCAGAAAAGGCCAGGACTCTGTGTAAGCACTGCTCAGCACTCACTGAAACATCCCTGTGTTACCAACAGTGTTTCCAGCACAAATCCAAAACATACCCCCATACCAGCTACTATGAAGAAAATTAACTCTATCCCAGCCAAAACCAGCACAATATATAAATATATATATGTGTATGTATGTATATTTTAAACTTGCAAACAAAAAAGCCTCCTAGACTGCCTATGCTTTTGTCTGTCTGAAAAAGATGGGAGAGGAATTACAGGTTGAATGCTACTATCACACATTGCACATTGATAAATACACTGCTTGAGCGTACTGGTAAGAGCACACAAAGAAGCTGAATAGATAATTTATACAGTTAAATCATATGTAGCTTATTTTTTAATATGATTTTCTATTTCCTTCACAACTTTTGATATTGACTTCCTTCCTCCCTGTCCCCCCCATCAAATAACTGGTTTTGACATTCAGAGTTTTGTAAACAAATTTACCCTATAAATAGGGTGGGATATTTTCAAAACCAACTGCTGTGTGTAGGAAATCAAATCGAAGTGACTATCGCTGAGATTTTGGGCTCATACAGAAAGCTTTGAAAACATGCCCTAAGTGAAAGGGTAAACACATTGTGAGAATCTTAAAAAATATCTTGGCTTTAGAGACCAGGACAATAGAGATCAAATGGCAGTGATCAGGAAGTCTGACCAGAATGGAGAAGATCTCCCACTTGTTTCTGAGCTCAGTGTGTATTTATGGACGAACTGGAGCATACCTTCTAGGAAAACAGTTTGCCTTGTTTCAAACCCTCCTCATGAGGGTTTAATAGATTTCCCTTGGCAATCTGTTCACATGGTTAATTACCCTCATTGCTAAAAATGTTCTCTTTATTACAAGTTTACGTTTTCCTGTTGAGATGGATGAAACTTCAAATATATTATATACTTCCCATGTGTAATAAGGAGAACTCTCCCATGTGGGTATTCCAGAGATCCAGCTTCATCTCATACCTGTAAGAAAACAATCATGTGTGGGTTGTTCTCTGTAGTAGCATTTGCAGCTGTCGCAGCAGGACTGCATTCTTATTTTGAAGAGGTGATGCTTTTCCTTTGGATGCTGTAAACCGCAGTAGTGCGGGAGAGCAACCTGGCTCCCTATTGCTCGTTTGAATTGGCTTCTGCTAAAAGAAATGCATAAGGTGAAAGGGTGGATGGTAATTATTCAGAAAGTGGCAATGATATTTTTTTCCTATTGTTTCCAAAGAAGATCCTTAACGCGAGTTTTGGTGATAGTCAGGTGCAGCTCAACCTACCAGCAGAGACTGGGGCAAGATTGCCGCCTAGTGCTCAGTTACTCGCTGTCATTTCAGGGCATATGCTGCAGTCAGGTATTAGGTTTGAAAAACAAAGCAAGCAGGAACCTCTCGAGTAACTTAGTCCCATAGTGCTACTATACACCACAATGTTCCAGTTCATAAACTGAATTTACCTTTAAATGATGTGCTCAGCAGCACACTTAAGGACAGAAGACTTGCCTTCCCTGGGCAGAGATCTAGCAAATTTAGCTGTTACAAGTCTAGTACTGCAGTATCTTGGCACATGAAAGTACAGTTTTGCCTAAGTCTGGAGGCAGGCAGATGTGCCTTCCCCTTGTTGGTTTCTCTCGCCTGTCCCTTCCCCTTCCAAGAGGTGGTTGCTGCATCCCTTCCCTTCTTCTGGAGTTACATATTGTAATGGCTTTAGGGCTAACATTTTTAACACCAGCCAGTGAGGGGAAGCCAGCTGTCAGGACATTTGACGGCCCAGTCAGGGAGAAGGGAAAAGAAAAACGGACAGGGAGAAAGTTAGAGTAAAAAATAGGCACAGTACAGCAGAAAAAAGGAATATATGAAAGGCAATGAAGACAGTGACCTTGAGAGTGGATATAATTTGTTTCTTGATCCCAAAACTATGTGCCAGACCATAGTGACCTCTCTATACCTGGCTCATGAAGAAGGGGACAGGCATTGAAATACAGTAAAATAATTGCCCATGGCTGCCAAATAGGTCATCGAGTGCGAAGCAAGCTGTGCTGGTAGTTGCAATTGGAAGCACCAAGCCAAGCCTCTGCAGACTTCCTTCAGCACAGACACAGGAAAATCCCAAGGCAGCTTCACCCCAGCCAAGCCATTGTAGTCTTGGCCAGAGACTGGTGGTGTGAGCCAGCACGGTGTCCTTAGCTGCTGCAGCAGCAACAATGGAGAACAGCTCTTGGGTCTCCACCGTCCTGCAGAGTCCCACCCTGATTTCAGTGCTGCCCATGCAAAGCACTCAGCAGTGCCCTTCCCCAGAAGTGAAGTCATAATAGAGAAAGCTGAGGTTTGTGACCTGCAGAGAGCACCATCACAGATCCCAGTTGTGGTGGTATTGCAGATGTGATTAAGCAATAAGGATGTCCTATAGAGTATTTTGTCTATGTCATGGTTTAACACCAGCCAGCAATTAGGCACCACACAGTCACTCGCTCACTCATTCCTCCCCACTCCCAGTGGGATGGGGAAGAGAATGAAAAAAAAAAAAAAAGTAAAATTCATGGGTTGAGATAAGAACAGTTTAGTAACTAAAGTAAAATAAAATATAATAACAACAATAATAATAAAATATAATAGTAATGAAAAGGAATATAATAAAATATTTTAAAAAAACAAAAACAAAACACAAACAGGAAAAGACAAATGATGTACAGTGCAATTGCCCAGCACCTGCGGACCAATGCCCAAGCAGCAATCTGTGCCTTCCAGCCAACTCCCCCAGTTTATATACTGAGCATGACACTCTATGGTATGGAATATCCCTTTGGCTAGTTTGGGTCAGCTGTCTCGGGTATGCTTCCTCCCAGCTTCTTGTGCACCTGCATGCTGGCAGAGCATGGGAAACTGAAAAATCCTTAACTTACGGTAAGCACTACTTAGCAACAACTAAAACATCAGTGGGTTATCAACATTATTCTCACACTAAATCCAAAATACTGTACCAGCTACTAAGAAGAAAATTAACTCTATCCCAGCTGAAACCAGGACAGTCTAGAAGACTAACAGAACCATAATTCCATGGTTCAAGAAAAGGTCAAGGGTCAAGAATGGAAATATTTTCAGCTTTGATGATTTTACTGTTTTTACAACAGGAGAATGTATTTTTTCTTTACAAATAAAATGGCATCTTTTGATATTAAGCACTGGAAGAGACACTTCCATGGTTTGTAATCTTTCCATTCCCCAGCAGAACAGGTGTTTGTACTTTCATTGGATCAGATCAACACTATATGAATCAGGTTCGTTTACCCTGTGATTGGTAATAAGAATCAAATGAATTTTTCAAATGTATCTTCCTGATTCTGTTTCATGTATGGGAGGCAATGTGTTATCTGGAGACATTTCTGACAAATGTGTTTGATGTATTTGCTTTGCTTATCAAAGCTTCGGAAATCATGCACGCATCCATACTTCCTTGCTGAAAAGGATTTTATTGAATTGTTTTGCCATCAGACTTGGTTTGCTTGATCTTTGTAATTTTGTGGCTCTGGAATTAATGACTGGCTGCTAATTCCAACCCACATGGTTTTACTCTCTGTGTCAAAATGCATTTAAAATAAAATACAAACTGCCACAAACATGTGGGGTTCAGTAAAAAATACTCAGAGCACAGTGAAACTTCATGGTCTGGAATTACATTTTCAGAATCAACTTTGGTTTCAAAGAAATCTCTCTTACATTCTGTGTTTCATTTCATCTTGCAGAGAAAATGTCTGGAATGGTTTCCCTTAACGTTCTCTGTTTCTTAAATTTAAGAGCACTTAGGAAACCAGAGCAGCTAGTTCATATGGGTGCTAGGCACTCCATCATGTGCACATTGTAGTTTCTGCAGGAGTATAAACATAAATCCTTGACTCCCTTTGCAAACATTTAGTCATGTACATTCAGAGTGCATGTTTGGTAGCATATGAGCAAGTATGTGCACAAGTTAGGAAGTCAGTAAAACTGAGCCTGTACATACCAGCTCAGAAAAAGTCCAGTATGTAAATGCAGTTCATGCACTATTTGACATCCTGAAACATAATTTAACAATGTATTGTTCTCTTAAAAGTGTTCTCTGACTTACCTTAAACCTCTTCCTCTACTTCCCAATGCTTTTTTAAATGAAACATGGGTTTTGTCACATCCTTGCTGATTCAGGATTTGTCTGGGTGGAAAAAGATGCATTTCTGGCAGAGCCCTTTTTCATTTTTGGCTTACCCTTTGTTTCAGATGTACATCACAAGCACAATTAAAACGAAGAGTAGCAGGCTAGCCAAACCTGTGCTGTGTCTGGGTACCCTGTGTGCTGCGTTCCTCACTGGGCTAAATCGAGTTTCTGAGTATCGAAACCACTGTTCAGATGTGATCGCAGGCTTCATCTTGGGGAGTGCTGTAGCTCTGTTTCTGGTAAGCCCATCAGTCTTTCTGCATTCCTTTTAAAAATACCTCAGTTTAAAAAAAAAATAAAATTACTATTCTCTTGTGGCCTATTGCAGCTGATTAATCCAGTTGCGAAGACCTAATTCTAGCCCCATCTAATTAAAGGTATCAGAGAAAATCCCAATATAAAATCAGGTCGATACTAATTAGTAAGGCTAATATGATGACATTTTGTGCATTGTATATATTTCAAGGTTATTTTAATTACTGTACATGTTCTTACTTGACCTGCCCTGGAAAACTCTTGAAAGATGGTGTAGATTTCAACTAATGTCAAAAGCAGGGCATGCCTGAGACTTCTTCTCTCACACCTCTGTGTTGCAAAACCTCACTGTCTGCCTGGTATCTGGCAAAAATGTAGGATACAGTGTTACCTGGGGCTCTAAGCAGTGGCCCTGGTTCTCCATTTCGTTTCAGACCATAAAAGAAGTGCAATAGAAAGGAAAGGCAGCACAAACTCCCCGGGAGACAAAACTGCCTCCATTTGCAGCATTTGGAGTTGAGCTGGAATTGTTTACCATCTCATAGGATAAACAAATCTATCAAAATGTATCAAAGGCCTTCCCACAGAATCTAGGAACAGCATCTCTCTGGACTTTGAATGTTACTTGCTCACCTGTAGGCTGTGTGGTTCAAGTGTTTTGTTTGGTGAGGGAACTCTTGCTGAGGATTTACCCACACAGCAAGCAGTCAAGGTGATTGTCACTGTTACCAAGAAATGTGCCTGGTTCCATTTAATCAAAAGATGCTTCAAAACTATCCACTGCATAGTAACAGACACTTTATCCCTGTAATCAGGAGATATTAGGTTTCAAAGATTCCTTAAATCTAGATTGTCCTGTCACTGGTCTTTTTTTCTATTCTGTACTTAAAAAAAAGCCAACCAACCTTCACCTATCATTTATTTCTGTGTTCCCTTTAAATAAAAAGATGTCTGCAACCTCTAACCTGAATGTCCTTGGCTTTAGTGTAAGTAATTTGTTTGATTCCCACTGGGAAAGGCAGTTTAAATTTAGCCCATGCAATACAAGAGGCAGTCACCACATATATCTGGTCAGGACAATCTCTGTGCTCCCAGTACCTGTTTCTAGCAGTGACAGCCAGCTCCCAGCCACAGCCACATTTTGGACCTGCAGACCTTCTGCCACCCTGCAAGTGTCACAAGCCCAATTGCAGAGTGGTGGAAGGGGTCTCCCGGAACTTGGAGGAAAGGGGTGCTGTGAGATTCTGCTGCTGGCACAAGACTCACCCAGGCTGCAGCCTGCTCTTTGCTCAGATATAAAGAGCAGTGAAGAGGAAGAGCCAGCAAGGAGCTGGCTGCAGAAATCACTCTGACAGCAGATGTGTCAGCTCCTGTATGTCTTTTTTTCCACTGTGTCCCCAAGCCCCAAAGTGCCATGTGTGTTTGCTCTTATTGCATCACCATGTGGGTGCAGTAAGTCTGGTCATGCACAGGGGAAGGGTGTGTGGAACAAACCCCACAGCAGTTGTGCTGGAAGTATGCAGGAATGGTGCTAAATGAGCTTGATGTCATCCAGATGTGAGGTAGATTCAGCCATCCAGTGAGCTGTTTTCACTTTGGAAATGACAGGCAGAGTCTGAAGGGAGTATTTGGCCAATAAAATGCATCATCAGGGTAGTCCAGGGTTCTATGATGATAAAGCAGACATGGAAGTCTCTGCTGTATAAAACGTAAAAAGGCTGAGATATGGTTCATCACCTCACATTACAGACCAGATGAATCCATTTACTAAGGTAGTCCACCACGTGCAACTTTGTCAGTAAACACGCTGTAGCCCAAGGCTGAGATAGATGATGCCTTCAACCAATACCCAGGTTAAGTTCTTTGCAAAAACTGGCAGTTGTGAGACCCCTGATGGTAATTCCTTTGAGTTTTCCCTATGGACAGAACATGCTGGCTGACCTCACTTTTTTTTTTTTTTTTTTTTCCCTGCATTACACAGGGGATATGTGTTGTCCATAACTTTAAAGGCACTCATGGAGCTCCTTCTAAACCGAAGCCTGAAGACCCACGAGGAGTGCCGCTAATGGCTTTTCCAAGAGTGGAAAGTCCTCTGGAGACATTGAGTGCACAGGTACGGTAAATCCTCTCACCCAGACCATCACCAAGCACGTCTTCTGTTATGGCAGAGTAAAAAGTAGCTGTATACATAACTATACAGGGAGATGTTTTATTCCTGACGTTAAGCCCATTAACAGAATGAATTTGCATCAGGGGAGAGTTTGTTTTAAGGCATTTATCCCTTAAACTAGCAAATACTGTAGATCCTCTGTCCCTGTGCATGTCCAAAGCTAAAGCAGTAAGGTTTCACGTGCCTCTGCATATTGTTTGTGATAACAAACTTTTGCTTAGAAGAATAGAAAACTGAGAGAAAAGTAAAGATAATTCTGCCTAATTACACTTTGGAATGCTTTTGGGATGTCTCAAGGATTTACTCTAACATTCGTAATCCTGAGAATAAACTATGATGTCCAGAAAAATATTATAGAGATTAGTTTTTTATCCTTATTACTGTTCAGTATCTTCTATAAAAAGAAGAAATCATGTACTGTTTTTTAACTCCAAGTCATCATCATTAATAGCATTCTTTCAAGTTTCAAAAAAAACAGGCTAGCAGGAGTGTCATTATTGATGGTGTTTCTCTTCTTGAACTACTAAATTCAAATGGCTTGTGTTGGTGTAACTGAATCATAACCAGTCCTTTCAAAACAGACAAGCAAATGCCACCTGCCAAGAATTTCTGGGAACAAAGAGGAACTGCAGTTTATCAGTTATCTGAAATGCCCTAGTGTAATTAATTTGTTCTTTAAATTGTTCTTCCTTTATTAGATGGCCTGTCATTCCTGTGTACATGGTGTGTGGCAAGATCAATAGTGACTTTTGTTAAACCTTTTGACAAATAAACTGAAAATAGGAATTAAAAAAATGGAAGAGACACTGTTTCTAGCTCCTGGACATACTTTGCTTAATTGAAAAGTCAATTTTGATTAGGCAAAGATTTGCTGGAAGGCCTTCAACTAAATCTGCAGAACTGTGTGCATTAACTGTTCTCTTCGTGGATTTGCAGTCCAGAAACTAAGTGCTACTTACATATCCACACTGTATCATGTATGACAAAAGGGTTGAACAGGTGAAACTATTCACAGACTGTGAGAAAAAATTTGCCTAGTCAGCTATTTGTATCTTTTGGACCGTGAAGTAAGTAGGGACTAAGCCTTAACTGTTGATGTCCACTGTAATCAAAAAGATAATTTTCTCTGATTCAGGGTATCACTCTCTAAATGACCATACATCTACCATGCAGGAGTAGATTGGGAAAAACATGATCCCACTCTGAAGCTATTATAAACAAATCCTGCTCATTAGTGTTTCTTCATATAGAAGGTGCATCATCCTTTGTGCAGATTTCTGCATCTATTCCCACTCTTGTTTTGCTTGCAGCCACATCGATGCAGCATGACACAAGGACGACTCAGTGCTGCCACTGAAGTCCTGGACATTGGCTTCCAAGAAGGTTAAATCAACACTATTGTCCCCTAAAGAGGACTTCCGTGTTGCTATATATCAGTGGCTGCATGTGTTTTGGCATAACGACCCCACCTCTGTATGGTTTTAAGCTCTATGTGTTCCCTAGTAGCAAACTGCGTAGGATCTACATGCACACATCACATGAAGCCAAACCATGGTCTTTTAAGCTCTTCACGACTGAGGACAGACCTACTGTATTAGTAATGTGACTGTATGAAGTGCTTGAGCCTGTACTGACATGTGCCTCTGGACAGGATCCAGACCAGTTTGAAAGTCTTTATTGAAAAAGTCGCACCTTGTTTTTCAAGCTTGTTAGTGAGCGTTCATAGCCCAGAAGCAGGGCTTTGAGTTTCCCACCACCAGCTCAGGATAGACAGTAGTCATGTTTGCAGTGATCTCTTCATTTTAAGGCCCTACACTAGCTGGGCAACAAATTTTATTAGTGGACATTTTTCTCATTCATTCTGCACATTAGGTATGTAAATGCCAAATTGTATATAAATGTTCATGTGTTTGCCTTTTCCTCTTTGCAGAATCACTCTGCCTCTATGACTGAAGTAACCTGAGATGGAAGATTGGCAACCGAAGCTATTTTTTATTACCCTCCAGTACAATACTCCAAGACACACAGTTACTAAATGTCTAACTGTGATGACCAGTATTATGTTATGTCTAGTTAGAGGCTAATGTTTTGTACTTTTTTTGTATGAGGAAGTGATGTAGCTTGCCCTGATTTTTTGTCAGCTTTAATATTATTATGCCAGAATTTAAAAGCAAAACAGAAAAAGAACAAAAAAACCCTTTTCTTGTTTAAAGTGTGCACTGAGGAACTACATCTATGGAATTGTTGATGTTGTTATGTGATATTTGTACACAATTTTTTTTTTTTATTTTTGAATTTATATATCTTGGGGGGAAAAAAAAAAATCACTTTTTCTTACCATAAGAAGTGCTTCTACCAGTGGGTCAGATTCTGATCTGAGTAAGCTCAGCACAGATCTGAAGTAATTGCATATATTTAAATCAGATTAAAATACTGGTGATCAGGAATCTAACCTGAATGATACTATCAACAAGTAATAAACATCCCTTCTTGATTCAGTGAGCTACTTAAGCATTCCTTAGCATTATGGACTTCAGTTAGCCATCCATTTCCAGACT
This sequence comes from Haliaeetus albicilla, assembly GCF_947461875.1. Classification (NCBI taxonomy): domain Eukaryota; kingdom Metazoa; phylum Chordata; class Aves; order Accipitriformes; family Accipitridae; genus Haliaeetus; species Haliaeetus albicilla. Next base: position 62,039,113 of record NC_091516.1, read on the forward strand.
ACTTGGCAGACTTGAAGTATGTCCTTAAGCATCTTACTGAATCAAAGCCTGACTGTTCTGGTGTGGGTGATTGTGCTAGTTATTGAAGAATAACTAAAACAACATACTCAGTCTGCAATATATACAGACTGGACATGAAAATTTATAGTAGTAGCTGATAGCATGTGAGCTGACTATATCATCTCCCTAGATCTCCATTCCTCCCCAAGGCCCAGCTAAAGCTCCCAGTGAAACCTGGCTTCAGGAATTGACTATGGGGATATACAGCCACCACTGTGGAGCTGAGGCTGTGCTTTAAGTGTTTCATAACTTCATCATAGATTTGTGGGGTAACTAGTAACACTGGTGCAAAGGAAAAGTGACACCACTTCCTCAGTGGAGTGGCATTACTTGGCGTTCAGTTTGGCGTAACCAGGAAGCCAATTTTGCCCCGACAGTGTACTTTTCACTGAGGGGCTTTGGCAAGTCAAAAAGACTAAAGAAACTGACACAGTTTGTAGTAGCAGTCTGCATTTTTGTAAATTCTGCCATACAGAATTTATATCAAAACTGCTATTTTACAATTTAACAACTTTGTTTAAGGATTAAAAAGACAATTAAGTGTGGGTGGGGGGTGGGGGAAGAACGAAAAAGACCCCATTTACAATGGCTAGAACTGGGGCAAAGGCTTCATTACATGACTTTTCACTGTTTCTAGGATTTTCCTGCATCTCATTCTTCTAGCATGGTGATAACTGCTGTGTGTCTCCTTTAAAGAATGGAGCCTCTGTCTGTACTTTTACTGGAATGTTTACCTCACATTTCCATGTTGGTTCTTCTTGGCTTTTTTTGTATATTTTTTCCAAAACAGATGCAAAAAAAATTATCAAAAAACCAAAACATGTAGCCTGGTGTCTGTCATTTGCCTGTGACACAAAAACAATTTGGGATGTCCGTTTGTGTCTGGTCTTGCAGTGTGTTTCTTCCAAGTTGGTATTTTCTTCTGGCTTTACTGATGTCTGCTTCAGCCTTAGGAGTGTAAGGGTCAGACCTGGGCCATGCAGGTTGTCTGTGACCATGAGGAACCATTGATAGTGTTCTGGGTCCCTCACTACAACTTTGATCCAAATTCCACATGGAAAATTTCTGCTTCATAAATTTGGCTGCGGAACCAGTCCTTGTTCTGCCGTGTTAGGAGAATAATGACATTTTAGGAAAGCTTTATCAGCAATGAATACTCCAATACACCCAGTCAGCAGCACGTTAGTCCACTCATACTGCAACGGGTTAGCAGGGGGTTGAATTCTAAAATAAAAACTTTATATTCTGAAGCCTAGTTTTTGCAGGTGTGGTCCCTGGGGTTTTGTTCCTCCCAAGTGTGCTGTTACCACAGCATGAATCTTGCATTCTTGGTCAATAGCTTCCACAGAATTGGTAGTGATGTTGTCCCCCTCTGCTTATCCTCTAGTATGATGATGTGGGCAGTCTTTCTGAAGGTGGAAGATGTGGATTTGAGTTTCCTTCCCATCCTCCAGCTTGAAGAAGGATTTGAATCTGTTTTCCACTTCCTGAACAACTGCTTTATCCTTCCAGTTATAGTGCAGCATGATGAGAGACACCCCTCTCCACTTCGAAATAAGCAAGTAAGCCCTGCTCTCTTCTTTGACATGGTACCTAAGGATGCCTGCACCTGGGAGAGGTGAGGTCTGCAGGTAGGTGCAGATCCACAGGGGTGTGCATGCTTGTTTGCAAGTGCCCAAGTTCTAGATGACTGGTTAGATGAAGCTAGACCGATCACACATGTTCATTGCATTTCCTGTTGGCTAGCTCTATGTGTTTGTTACCATTTTAGATTTATAGTACCCTCAGCCTTTTCCAGTTGACAGATAACCCCTTGTACAGGAAGTCTAAACCTAACAGTGTATTTGCTTTTCCCAGGTGCCTTTCCCTTCAGGAGCAACGTGTGTCCACCTCCTGGAATCTCTGACCCAGTGAAAAATCAGTCTTTAGGTAGCCTTTGGTTAATTTTTTTTTCTCTAGTTCCTGTTCTGAGGCACATCATTCCCTATGTGCTGTGTACAGTAAGCTTAGGCAGCTAACAGTGGCTTCTGTAGTCTTGTGTTATGACTAACTGCGTAAAATAAACAGGTTGCAGTTGGATCATCTCTTAAGATGGATGTATGGCCATTAGGCTGTGCAGTTTCATGCACTTCAGGAATGAACCTGGCCTATGTAATGTTACTGGCAGCAGTGTCCCACCCCCCTGCTTGGGCGGTTACCCAGCTGGATGGTTGTGGCCTTCCTCTGCCCTCCCAGGCTAGCTCCCGTCTGACAGAAAAGTGGGTACCCCTGCAGACCTGGTGTTCTTGCTCCTCCTGGTGTGCAGATTGTGCCGCTCAGCTGCGCGAAGGCTCTGGAATGTGACTCTAGGCATCAGGAAAACCACCTGCCCCTGTCTTAATCGAGTACCTGTATGGAGGGAAAAACTGGCACATCTCATTGAAACCGGAGGTCAGCATTAGAAATAAAATGTTCATCCTTCCCCAAACGTGAATGGACACTTTGCCGATGCCCCCACAGGCTGGCAGACAGTGGTGTAGGACAGCCTCCCTCAGCTGGCTGTACACATGGAGGAGTCTCTTCGTAGTGCACCGCAGCTTTCTCTAGTTCACGGACACACTAATCCACCCAGTCTGGCATCCAGTCTCCCTGTTAAGAAACACCCTCCTAACCTGGCTTCTTTACGCTTTCTTTTTGACCTTCTCTACTGGTTCTGCCTAAAACAAATGAAGATCAGCCCTCCGGCAAATGCACGGGTGGGGCTTTTATTTATTTATAATTTAATTCAATAGAAATTAAGTACTTTTGAAAGCCCAGGGTTAAAAAAAAAAAGTGTTTAAGCACCTAGAAGTCTTAGTCCTTCCATGGCACAGGTATTCTATGCAAGACTTTGATCTCATTTCAGACTTCTGCTTTTTCACCTTGTTACAAGCAGTTAAATATTTGTTTTGCATCTCAAATACCCATGTGGGATCTCCCCTTGTAGGTTGGCCCCTGCAGCTTCTTGCACAGGTGTGCTGATGGAAGCATGAGGTTTGCACCTCAGAGAGACCGAAGTATCTGAGATTAGGGAAATGGCAATTTGACTCAATTCAGGCACAGCAAAACACGAGACGAGGCTGTTGTCATGGTCCCTTCTTACCTATCCTATTTTTCACTCTTCTGTTTTTCACTCCCTCTTTTGATCACGTTAAATGAGCTATGGAAGTTACATACTGGGAGAGACACAGAAGGGGGGAATGAGCAGAAAGTGCAACTACCACTGAAAGTGGTTTTTTTACATAAGAAGCACTCAGTAAGAGGAAACAAGGAGACCTAAGTATCTCTCCTTTGATGGAAAGAAGACATAATATAATGAAATAAATGCTTCCAGTTCATTGCTCCCAAACAGCCTGTGAAGCAGACAAGATGACGCCGATTTAGCTATCTATCACACTGTGTTCTTCCATAAGCTACAGGAAAAAAGGCATTTGTGAACAGCCAGCCTTCCATAGTGACCAGTGAAACATCCCCAGTCCCCTCACGTTCACCCCGCAATGGAACACGTAGGAGTACACTTAAGCTATTCTGCAATTCCCCAGGAGTCAAAAGGAGGAAAGAACAGGTTTCTTCAATCTCTTCAGAGCTATAAGAAAGCAGCACTTGAGAAGTTTGCTGAATAAAGAAACTGAGCACTATAACACACAAAAGCAGCAGTTCCTAAGCGTGCTTCAGGTATTATACACCAAGAGAAACCAGGGGAGCTAGGGTTCAGGAGAGCGAGCAGTATAACCAGGGTATTGCTGGATCATTCCCAGAAATACCACACCTACAGAATCTAACCTCACCGTAAACAACCTGTTTTGTAGAAAACATTCACAAATCACCATGCATTTCTCAGACTGTTGCATTCATTTTCTTGTCCTCCTGATTTCACTGCTTGCCTCCTCTGATTAAAGGCAAACCTACACCATCAGTTACACGGGAAGAAAAAATAGCATACAGTTATTACATGTTTTTCCATAGCTACAGAAAAGCTAACATGTAGCTAACCTACAAGAAAAACTAGTAGCTATTAGAAGCAGCAACAGAACTTAAAAATATAAAAACGGGGTCCTTCAACAGACATGGAAGAATTCTATGAGCTGCCTTGATGGCAGCAGCTGGTTTTGTTGGGCTGTTGGAGAGTTCACCATTACTGAGTTAAGAGATTTCAGAATTCCATTTGGCACTATTTTCCTGTAGCAATTTTGAGTAAAACAAGTGGTTTTGTTTTAAGATGGCACCTGTGATGGCTTTTAAAAACCTTATTGCTGACTGGGTCTTCTTCTCAAGCTCAAGGGAAAAAAAAAACAAAAAATGCTGGCTTACCTCCCCACTTCTACCCCAAGAGTTTGCTGGCCTTGCTAGTCTTGGTGGCCAAGCTGAACAGGGCTCCTGACACAGCCAAACTGCACTCACAAAAGCCCATTACACAGTTCAGAGCTGGACACAAGAAGTTTATGAGGTGAGGGAAGAAACTGGGGAGTTGGTCTCCTCTGTTTATCCCCACTGGACCCTCTAACTGTTGGGCAACAGGGTAAAGGCCAGAAAGCATACATCAGTACCATTACTGACCACACTGCGTCAGTTTCACAAGGAGAACTTCTGCTCTTTTTTCTGTAATGTAATATGTATTTGCTGTATGTAATACACGGAACCAATGAAACCCAAGGATAACTAAATGACCTTTTATTAGTGATATTCATATATTTGGTTGCTACCACAATAAAAGGGCTCTGCTTCTGCTCTGCAGTCCTGCCTTAGGAACACAAGCAAAGCAAAGTGATGCTTCATGGTGCAACTCACTGCTCCCAGGTAATCTTCAGGTTTGGGGGTAGCTCTGCAGCGCACAGTTCATCAAACTTGGAAGCATCCTTCACAGGAGTGCTGTAGAAATTCAGGACATCCTCAGCACTGCACATCAGGTGGAGCTGAGAGTTGGGGACAGTGTGACCAAGTTCTGCTGCCAGCTGAGCCAGGAGGCGATACTTTAACCTGTTTTCTTTGAGGGGTGTCTGCTGCCAATTATCAGGAAGTGAGGGTCCAAAAATCTCCTTGACGTGAGACTCAAGACAGCTCTGTATATCCTCCGGAGGAAGATAGCTTCTGCTGCGTGGTGGAGGACAGATCAGGCTGGGTTCACTTTTCTCTTCATGAACCATTTTGTCTGCTTCTCCTTCTTTTTCCTCCTTCCTGCTGACACCAGACAGAAGTATTTTCAGTCTCTGGGGTACTTAAGACTGAGTCAGAGCACATTTCTATTCATAATCGTTTAATATCGGACTCAGCCTAGCCTGTAGAGAGTTTACACATCCCGTGGACACAGCAGGTTTGTTATGCGTCCAAGAACAAAAGCGCATAGGCTAGACCTTTGGTTTCTCCCCAAATGCTGCTTGCCACCCAGGCTGTCTCTACACAGCCATCACCTGGCCTAGCTTATTTTATTGGTCTGAATGTAAATAGGATTTTAACTAGATTAATGACTTGTTTTCCCAGTTACAGCTCCATTTTCTAATCTGCTGTGGAAAACAAAAGGATAACAGAAAATAACCACTACTATAGAAAAAATCAGTGCGCACAGATAAAAAAAATACGATCACTAGTTTTAACTAGAAAACCTCCCCCAAGTTATTTGACTTGCTCACATGCCGCAATCCAGTCAACAACACAAGCATGGTGTCACCCAAGAAGTGATACAGAAAGGACTCTTCTTCGTTCCCGTTGTAGTACTGCCCTGAAACGTTTTTCTCCACACCTAGCAAATTCCCTTACCGAAGCGGGTACGCGCATTAAAAAGCCTAACTCCGCACCGTCACACCCGCCTGCTAGCAGCGCGCCCCCGCCAAGGACGGCGTGAGGGAGGGCACTGGTTGCACGCCCCGAGGCCTGCGACCCAAGGCGCTCTGGTGCACGAAAACCGAGCAGGGCAGGTCTGAGTGACCAGCCGCTGCTCTCCCGACTCGGCCGGGGGCCACGGTGACAGGGCGCGGGCCCGCCCAGCACATACCCCCCACACACACCCCCCCCGCCGCCCTCGGCCCGGCCGGTCGCAGGCCCAGCACAGGGAGGCAGCGGGGCCGAGAGCCGCCAGCGCCTGCCCCGCCCTGCCCGCCCCCGGGAGCCACCCCCCAAAACACAGGGCGGGAGACCCTTCCCCCGCCGTTACCTCAGGCCGCCCCAAAACGCCCTGCGTGCCGGAGCGCCGAGGCCCCGCCGCCGGGCAGCCGCCCGCAGGAGCGCCACCGCCGCCGCCATCCTGAGGGGAGGACGAGCCTCTTCCCGCCAGCCCGCGCGGGGAGTCACGCGTTTCCGCCCCGCACAGCCTCACGGGAACGGTAGTCCCGCCCGTCACGGTCGCCCCCGAACCGGCCCGGCCCGCCGCCCCCTCGGCCCGCCACCGCCCCGCCATCGCCGCCCCCTCGGCCCGCCACCGCCCCGCCATCCCCCCGCCTGCCCCACGCACCCCGCGGGGCGGGCAGGGCAGAGGCCGCGGCCGCAGGCGTGGGAGGGAGGTTTGGCAGCCGAGTGTGTGGGGCGAAGGCAGCGAAAGGCCGGGGGAGCCGCGTCGCCACCGGCTGCGGCGCTAGCGACCGCTGCGTGCGTGGGCCAGTCGAGACTCTTGGCGGCTGTCTGTGGAGGGTTGCGTCCCGTCTTTGGGGGGCGACGGCTGCCGGGGCTGTCAGCCGGCCCCTCTCCGCAGGGAGCGGGTGCTGTAGGCCGCGTTTCCGATCCCGGCACACGATTATATCGGGGTATCACTTTTCCTGGTTTTCAAAAGGGTGTTCGTTTTCAAAAGCGAGAAATAGCGCTTCCTCTGTAGGCAGCCTCGCGTTGCTCCATGGTGGTACGTTCGGATGTACCTCGCCACAAACGCGAGGAGCCTGGCCGCAGCCACCAGCTGCGTCAGGCACGGCGCGTGTGACGTGTGCAGCGAAGGAGCAGCAATTATTTAGCAAAGCTACAGCTGTAGTTTCATAAAAGCGTGAGAGGGTTTCTTCTGCTGGTTTGGGGGAACATTTTTTCCACTCTCAGTATTTTAAGAGAAGCGATCTACGTAGATCAGAAGGGTGTTTCTCAACAGGAGTAGAGGTTTATTTGAACTCGCATACGTGGAGGCCTACAGGACCACAACCGAACCAGGAAAGAGGTGGTGTTCCTGATTCTGGTATCAGCCTCTGGAGTGTTTTTTGGCAAATCACTTGCTCTTCGTTCAAGGTTGAGGTCAGGACAGACTAAAAGCGTGCGTTAATTACACAGTGATTGTATCCGTGTGAAGGAGTTCGGCTATTTGTTGCCTGTATGAAAGAGTGGTTAATAATGCAAAGAACACAAGGAGGTTACAGGGCAGTGATTTTCCTTATTTTCCTCTCCTTGCTGGCAGGAGCAGTGAGTGCCTGTGGCTGGGAGGAGCAGCCTGCAGAGCAGGCTGGCTCCGGCTGCGCAGGCTTGGTCCCAAGTGGTCCAGAAGCATGTGGGGGTGTCTTTCAGGTTGTGTGCTTTGTGCTGGCTGGTGGGCTGCTCCATGGTGTCACTCATTGGTAGGTGTAGCGTGTTGCCAGGCAAATATTCTTGTATAACCTTAGGTCTGCTATTTCTGCCATTTATGCCTTTTTTGATAACAACTGTCTAATTGTGCTTTAGCTAACGAAGCTTATATCCCTAAGAGGTACATAGCAACGTACCAAAGGTCAAGCTGTGGGCCTTCAACATCAGCGTAATTATTCAAGCTACACCAGCAGGGTAGGCCAAGATGCCTCCCTGCATGTTTTATGTTAATTATTGTGGAAAATGCCACCGTAAAAGCACTTTGGCAAAATAGTCTTTGCACAGCACCAACTCAACCTGTGCAGCCCTAACTCAGTGTATAGCAGCCTCATCACACCAGCCATGATTCCCCAGAGGCGGAAGAAGCTTCTGAAGGTAGTATTATTTATCTGTGGCCTGAGTCCCATGCACTGCTCACCATATACATCTCTCAATTTTTCTCAGTGTCTGTCAGACTTCAGTCAGCAGGATTAACCTCTCCAGCTGTATCACTATTGAATTATTTCCCTTTCATCTCCTCAGGGTTTCCCAAGCTCACCAGCTGTAACTCTTTGAGACTTAATCTTTGCATAGGCTACTGAAAACCACAGATGTGTGAGACTGTAAAGTTTATACAGAATGAAGAATTGTGAGACAGAGATTAGTTTCAATTACTGTTTTATTCCCATGATTGAACACACAGTCGGGTTTTGTAATTCAGGATTTTGGCTGCAAAATGTGGTAATGGGCAAGGGTATGTATTTGCATTGCTAGGGAACTACTTAATCTGCCTACGATTCTGGGGACTAAGTTTAAACCAGAGGGAGAGCAGGTTCATGATTCATTGGCAGCTGTTGTTTGTTGTATGGAAGGAATTCCCCTTCCTTGGAATGTGCAGATGAAACAAGAATATTCCCTCGGTAAATTGTGGGAGCATAGGGTAGAGAGGAATCTAATCCATTTTATCTCCAATTTTGTTTAGGGTAAGGGAAATTAGATTTCTTTGTTTTTCTTTCATTTCTGAGCATCTTCCACCTTGTGAAGAAGGACAGGACGAAGGAAGGTTCCTGCGCTTTCAGTAGGTGTAGCTGGCAGTGAAAAGCGACTGCGTGGCAGCTGTGTCAGTCTTCCCAGCCACAACGTACTGCCCTCTGCAAGCCAAACTGTTAATCTGAAAAAGAAAGAGAAAGGAGGGGAAAACAGTTAGCTTGGAGTAAGAAAGATGTAGAAAGACAGCAGGAATAACCAAGCAAGGCAAAAATAACAGAACAACATCTCTGGTGAACATGAAGCACCAGATGGGGCGGGAACAAGAGGAGCCTTAGGAAGGTGACAACACGTCTCCCTTCATGGTGAGCAGCTCCTCCCTGCACTGCAGGAAAGCCTCGTACCTGGGCCCGCTTGCGGAAGGCCTCCTGTGCAGCCTTCTTGTTCTCGCTTTTGCCCACCCATGCTGCCAGGGCAGAGGCTTGCAGGGCTCTCCCGTATGAAAAGGTCAGTTTCCAAGGCTTAGGCAGAGGGGACTGATTCATGGCATTCAGGTTGACAGAAGCCTCCTCTTCACTCTGACCTCCAGACAGGAAGCAGATTCCTGCAAGAAAAAGGTTTCGAGGCTTAGAAATGAAGTGCTCCAGCCACCACAATCCCTGACTTTTATGTGCCAGAGGAGTGAGCGTGTCAGATGTAGGAGCAAGGCCAGCAAGAGTGACAGTGTGAATGGATACATAGGAATGAATTAGGAATCACCAGGAACGGCAGCAGGAACGGTGCGGAGAAGAGTAGTAACAGTTGCTATGGCTACATCCTGAGGGGTGTACTTCTTGGGGCAGGAGTGCCCAGCTGTCACCATGTTGGGTTTCAGCAGTGTTCCTTCCAGGTAGACATGATGATCATTCAGGGCCTTGTAGACAGCAGCAAGAACCTGAAAACAGGAGGATTGAATGTAGACCTCTGCTCAAATCTTCACCTCAACCTGCTGTGGAAAGACAGCTCATTCCTTGGGAGTGTGAGAAGATCAAACTGATTTCTCTTTCTCATGAAATTTATCACAGGGGTTGCAGCCCTGGAGACACCACTGCTTTTGAGATGACCAGGATACCACTCTTCATATTTACTGAATTTGTCCCTGCAAGCTGAGGTACTGAAAAAGTGGTCAGTGGTTTTGGTCCCAGTGCATCTTTTTGAGATTGAGAATGCTTATATAGGTGGTTCGAGTGGAAATCCAAAAGCATGGATTCTACTCTCACGTTCACTGTTAACTGTGAGCAACTCATTTTTGTGATGCAGTTACGAAGTACCTTTTTGGTCAAAACTCCTTGAGATCTGTGAGCACAAACTGCATAAGATCAGCTACAGATCTGTGAAGGGGAGGAGAGGGGCAGGAATCTCTTACCTTTTCTGTGACATACTGACAGCGTTGGAGATCATGGTCTCCATCAGGCAAGATTTCCGGCTCCACAATGGGCACCAAGCCATGCTAAGGAAAGAAAAACAGGGAAGTCACTAGGAGTGTGGAAGAAAAACTGTTCTTGTCTACCCTGACTTTGGTGGTATTCCTTCTTGCTGCACTGCCCTTCTACCTCATCTTTCCCAAAACCCTTGTGGAGATCCGCCTTTCAAGTTACCTATCATGTTATCACAGAGAACAGTGAGAAGGGGCAACAGCATCTCAGGAAAGGTTGACGGAGGGTAGATACCTGCTGGCAGATGCTGGCATAGCGTGCCAATGTGTTGGCATTCTCTTGGATGGCAAGTTGAGAGGGTGTTGTGCTGGTGATCTTCAGCACTGCACGCCACTTGCCAAAGTCAGCACCGTCTTTCTTGTACTGGGCACAGCGCTCAGCCAATCCATCCAGCCCTGCAGATGATAGAACAGTGCTTCACTGAGAGCAGTTCTTTAGGATATAGCTCTGAAAGTACCATGACACCAGCCAAGGCTGCGACTCAGGGTAGCCACCGCATGGCTTTTGCTGCACCAGTCATAACTTAGGCTCCTTAGATCTCTCCTTACCTTGGATGGTGGTTTCTCCATTTGTTCCTGCTAGGGGTGCTGTGCCTTTATCCAGCTGTGGAGATGAGGAAAACAGGAAGGGTTACAGAGAGATAGAGATCAGTCTTCTTACCTATGGCTAGTCTGTCTTTGCAGGCTGACTGTGAGTGAAGCATGGGGCTGAACATGCTAAGGGTGCAAACGAGGGAAATGTTGGAGCAAAGGGGAGGCAGAGGAGTGAATTGGTCAAGAGGAAGGGACAATGTGTAGATGGCCAGAGGGAATGGCTTGAGAGCTCTATCAGATGCGGAAAGGACTGGATTTAGGTTACTGCATGGAGGGATTTAATTGCAGCAAACGGTGAGTAGGTGCGAGTTGGTGAATGAAAAGTTCCTGCATTAAATGCAAATGTGCTCCTGGTTAGTTGTACAAAAGCAATGCAGAGAATGGTGGCAGAGATCCTCTAGTTATTTTAAAACCAAGCACAAAAAAAGAAAAAAAGTGTTTGGCAGGAGAGAGTGCAGCCCCATATATAATTTTCACTGGAAATGGGTTTTAGATTATGCTGCCATCCAGACATATGCAGATACTCACCTTTATTCCCACCACAATGCCTTTTTCTTTGATGAGAGCGGGAAATGGCTTTCCAGTGCTGTCTTTCTGATAGAGAGTCTCGTGGAAGAAGATCACTCCCCCAATGCTCTGGTTGATGGAAGCATCTGAAGAGAAGAGGATCTCTCGAAAAGCCCGGCGATTCTCCTCTGTGTTCTCCACATTGATCCTCTGCAGCCTGTTTCCCATGGTACCTAGCGAGGTGGACAAAGGTTGGATGGAGAGGTGTTAGGCTTGGCTGGCCTCCTGGTCCCATTATGTAATAATGAACTGGAGCTTCAGTTCAGAGCTTCCCTTCTCAACCCATAGTTTGTCAGCTTTTGTTGCCATAGATGCAGCCCTGCTTGGCTGAGTTGTTCCTGCTCAGTCAACAGGTCTAAGTGTTTTTAATTTACTCCACTGATTTCAAAGATGAAGCAAACTTAATGGAAAAAGTCTTGGGTACTGCTAATTGATTGATATCCAGAACTCACCCACTGATTCATCTGCAGCTAAGATCCCCTTTCCTGAAGCCACAATCCGCTGAGCAATGTCTGAAAGAGCTTTCTTCTGCTCTGGAGACAGCGCTGGGAATTGGTGGGTCATGTTGACTTATCTGTGGAAGAGAAACTGTTACAAGGTGAGGTAGACTGTATACACAAACTGGGAACCAGAGATACCACTGAGGTGTTTCTCTTGGAGGGCAGTCAGTGCTTGTCTGGAGCATGTTATCACAGGCACACGCCCAGAAATCCATTTGAGTTCTTCATCAGTTGGTGTGTCTGGCAAAACCAGAAGAGAGAAATGCAGGAGCCACATCCTAACGCATCCTTCCAGAACCAAATTGGGAAAGACTCTGCTTTTTACATGGATTTGCTCAAAGACTAAGGGAAGGTCAGTCTGTCATAAAAACATGCACCAAGCTAACAAGTATGCTGATTGCAGACTCTGTGAACTTCTTTGCAAAGGACTTAGGACTTTTTGGTCCCAATGAGAAGAATGCCAATTATCACATTGCTTACTTTTCCTAACAATGCCCCTCTCCCATGCCCTGGCCTGTGTTGGTGGTATTTGCTATTATGTGTAGCTGACTTTCCGTCCCCACCCTCCTGCCTTGCTTTGTAATTCTGTCCTCCCCATGGCTGCTTTCAGAACTGTAGTGCATTGGTTGCTCTATGGAAAACCTGGGTGTTTAGAAGGATTCACCACCCATGTCTATCTTTTCAGCTGTGGCAGGGGCTTAACCTGCTGCAGATACACAGCACCTGAAATCCAGGTTCTGTCTTGTTATGACAAAATGCTTGATCTCATTGAAGTTTTGATTATATGGCATTAAATTACAGTTTCTCAGATCATCTGAATAGTCCAAGTTACTTCCCTATGTGTATAAGCCTGTGAGCCTGAGACATAAAGGCTGTCTTCCGTCTGTTTATCATATGTGATAGCTAAAGCAACACCCATGTTTTTATCACCAGGTGGTAAATCCATGAGATGAATCATTAAAAACAACAGAAAAGACCTCCAATACCAAGTTTTCCTCCAGAGGGGCAGGCTTCTGGGCAGCATCTGCATTTTCTGTTCCCAAACTCAGCCTTAGAGAGGAGCGAGAACATGCCATTTCCCATTTTACCATGTGCCAGAGATGGCCAGCAAGTATGTCGCCCCGTATAAGCATGTATGCAGCCAAGTCCTCCATCCTCTTTCCCTGCACACAGATTATGTCGCTGGGGAATCCTTGTCTTGCCCACCCTGCTGAAGGGTATGATGGGGAGAAACAATCAGGGTTCTGGCTACTACTCATGATACGGTAATAGAGTTCTGTGCACAATGCCAAATGGTGCCAAAATTTTCTGGCAACAATGCCATCACAGTACTGTGACAGTTATAAATTTGTGTCTCTGATTTGTAGTTGAAGGTACTTTGGTATTGGTAATGTTATTGTGTAAGATTCAAATGGTGTTGTCTACCAGTACAGACCAGTCAGATGCAGTGTCCAGATACCTGCTTTACCTTTTTGTGAGTTGTTTGAGGCTAGAATTCATCCTATGCAACTTATCAATGGTGAGTCATTCTAGGTTTAGAGGGAATTTGAAGGAGTGCGTGATGAAGACTGTGTCAAATGAGGGAGGGTTCCCTCCTTTAGCAAGCACTGAAATGTCTTGCTGTGGTCCTGCAAAAGCAGGCTTTGCTGCACTCCTCTCTCTCTATGCCAGGCTGTGGCCAGACCTCTGGGAAGCATCCTTCTGCTGTGGTGACCACAACTCCATCACTCCCAGCTCTTACCCTGTTCAGCCCACCTAAAAGAACTTGGAAGAGCTATTGTGTATGCTGCATAGATAATTAAGTTCACCTGTAACCCTCCTTATCCCTCACCTGCTTTCTGTGTCTGTACGTCTCTTAGAAATAGGAAACTGGCTTGTTACTATGATTACTGTAATAATAGTTTGTGTTGTAAGCACTTCAGTCAAAACCATAGCACTGCTAAATAAATTGCTATGCAAAATTATGAGGAATCACTCCAGGAGTTCACAGTCTCTGCAAAAAGACTGGAAAATTGTGATCCAGCAAGAATATGATCTTGTCCAAGGTCAAAGCTAATGAATTGCTAAATCAGTAATAGGATTTCAGAGTTGCAGTTTGGAGGTATGCTACAGCACGAGTAGGTGTATCCAGATAATCTTTAATCCAGCTAGCTGAATTACAAGATCATCAGTCACTCTAGTTATGTTGTTATGGGTATACTTTCTCTCCAGCAATGCAATAAGCAATGAGACTGATGTCTGTTGTATCTTACTTGTTCCCAGTGTTTGCATAAAGATAACAAAGAGACAGTTATCACTAAAAACCAGCCTGCAGAGCAAATTGCCAAAATACGGAAATACAAGTTTTCGGTGCATAATGCTGGTCCAAGTGAGTACTTTGAGAGACTGAAGCACTACAGTATTGTTCCACAATGATGAATTGGAAGACAGCAGATTAGTTCCAGTTTCTATACAAGTATCTCATTGAGTGTGAAGAAGTAGGTGGAGATTTACCAAAAGGTTCCTGAAAATGATCTATAAGGCCATGGTGAGTGGTTCCCAGCTACCCTGCTGAACTACAAGGACAAATAAAATGCACAGTGTTTCTAACTGAACTGGTGAAGAAATGAGGGCAAAAGAGCAGTTGTAAAGCTAATGATAGCTCTAAGGTCCGGAATGTTCAAGTACCCTTGATTTAGGACTTCATTTTTCTGTGATTCTTTCATGAGGAGCATAATCTCTGAGGATCTTCCCCATTGGATTCAGAAAGGGTGTCTCTGCTGTAAGGTACTGCTTGGAGCATTTAAAGGGAAGTGGAGAAGTCTTACACTTCAGTAACATTCACTTACACTTCATTCAGCTGCTTTGTAAAGAGTAAGCTCCCAGCACATCCACAGAAACATTAATGTCCCCCCTTAAAGAGCTGGATATGTCACCTTACAGGTCCTGAGGAAAAACAGTTGTGCCCAGGCTGCCAAAGCTGGGCAGCTCATTTCATTCTTCCAAGAACGAAGCCCATTTGCCTTATTATTCTGCTTTATTTGTTTAATTTGACAGCTTTTGCAGGCAGGAAAAAGCTTGAAGGAACTGTATTCTCAGTAACAGTATCTAGGAGTTGTCCCACCCCTAAAGTTTTTCAAGAAATTTTATTTTTATTTACCCATTTTCGGCTGTGGGCTAGCATCCTAGTGTCACAAGCTCAAGTGATTTCACATTAATTTGACATTGTATGAATACAATGTATTCTCTTCATGGTAACTGCTTACATAACATTTTTTAAAAGTGGAAGAAAAAAAAAAAAAGAATAAAACTGCACAGCATGCACAAAACCCCCAGCTTTATGGCTACCTTGAGCGTTTGTCAGGCTTTAGCAGCTCCTTAGGCAAACAAAGTTCTTTGTTCAGCCTCCAGCCTGTGACCAGCAGGAGGTGAGGGTGGGGGGAAAAGGGACAGCACAGTTGTAAAAGTAAATATTGTACTGCTGAAGTCTCAAGTTTTTCTCAGCTACCGTAATGGAGGACTGCAGGGAAAATATCTTCATGGATATCAGCACAAGCACTGCATCCTGTTAATACTAATAGTGAGAACTAAAGGGCAGAGGCAAGACAAACAGCAGAAGGAACAAACTCTTACATTCCACTTCAGGTTGTCCTAGAAACATTAATACTTCATTGGCATCTTTTCTTTCCAACCACCTCAAGAGACTGGCATCTTCTAATCTTACAGAAAATCTCACCTGAGTCCTGGTTTGCAGATGGGAAAAGATTGCATTAGAATCTGTAAGTTTTTCTCTTGGGTATCTTCATTGCCTTCTTTTATAAAATTGGTTCCAAAAGTGCAGGACCAAAGTCTCAAAATACAGTTTGTATCCCATGCATTTAGCTTTTCCTGTTCGATTACTGGTCAACACAGCCCTTCAACATCATCTCTGACAGTTAGCAATACAAACCACATGTGCATGTTGTTGCACTGTGCACGCAAGTGATTCTGCATCCAAAGACCAGGGTTTGAAGAAACGAAAGTTGCATGTATAAGTAGATAAATACCGTTGCTGGGGAGAATGAAAAGTATTCAAAAATTTAGCCCATCGCATGCAGGCACAGTGTTGACCTGACTGGATTTACTCCTCATTTACACTTGTATGCTTAGGAGAGACAGACACATAATGAGTTATGCACCTTATATTCTCATTGCAGTGGATAAATCTAGTTATTGACCTCTATGGAGCTCCATTAAAAAGCTATTTCTAAGTAAGACTGGTTACTTGGACATTGGCCAAACTGATAGGTATGAATGGCTGGGCAAGCCTGGCCCCATCTTGCTGACAGAGCACATTCTTATCTAGCCTGCAGATGACACCAAGCTGGCAGGACTAGTTGATATGCTTGATTGCTGGGCAGCCATCCAGAGGCTGGACGGGGGGCAGGAAGAGACCAAGAGGAACACCATGAAGTTCAGCCAGGACGAATGCCCAGCCGCTGCCTGGGGGGCAGAGCCCTGGCAGTGATCCCACCAGGGCTGGTGGGACAGGGAAACAGCTCTTCGGAGAAGGTCCAGGGCCCTGTCAGGCAGCGAGCTCAACAGGGGCCAACAATGAAGGCCAGCAGCATCCTGTGTGACCAGGCGTCCAGCCCAGAGAGGCAAGGGAGGACAGGGATTATCCCCCTCTGCTCAGCACTCTTTAGATCACATCTGGGTGCTGCATCCAGTGTTGGGCTCCTGCAGTACAGGAAAGATACTGAAAAACTGAAGTGAGTTCAACAGGTGCCACTGAGAAGGTCGGGGGCTGAAGCACTTGCTCTGCGAGGAGGAAGCTGCAGAGCTGGGTCTAATTCAGCCTCAAGCAGAGATGGCTTCAGGGGCACCTCTCAGCAGCCCCCAATACCTACAGAGTGGTAATTCAAGAGGCAGAGCCAGGCTCTTCACAGCGGCATGTGACGGGAGGGTGAGAGACAACAGGCAGAAGCTGAAACTCGAGCGATTCGCACTGGATATGGAGAATTTTTTTCACTGTTGGGACAGCCAAGCAGTGGAGCAGGTTGACAGAGAGGCTGTGCTGTCTCCATCCATGGAGGCTGTCAAGACCCACCTGAATAAAGCCGTAAGCAGCCTGGTCTGACCTTGTGTCTAACACTGCTTTGAGCAGGAGGTTGGACTGCAGACCTTCTGATGTCCCCTTCAGCCTAAATTAGCCTGTGACTCTGTGTGAGGACTTGCTTTAGGGAGCTGAAGTGGCAGTGGTGCCTCCTGTACATATGAAGGAGCTCTGAGGGAAGAACAGGCTGTTTCTCCCTTTATCTTTGCAGTGGGAGTGAAGGTTTCAGTATAGCAAAATGTTTCATTTCTGGGTTCTAAAAAGTGAGTCAAAGGTATGGGACAAAAAGAGATACTCAGATTTCTGTCACCTAGAAAAAGCAGCAGATGTTTTTGATTGACTCACTAATGTCACCATCTTGATAGGTCCTTTGGGGCATATATGATGGTAAATTGTCTGGTTGGATTTTGCTCTTATGAGGGTGAGAACAAGGGGTTTTCCCATCTTCATGCTCTGTCTAGGGACCTTGCTTCAACATCCTATCTCAAGTGGATGGGAGTATGAGACCTGCAGTTCCCTGTCCTGATTCCCATAGTAGCCTCAGAGCTACACTCAAGCCCTGAGCAAATGTACCCCCTGTTCAACTCTCTAGCAAGTATGAAAGGAGGTTATGTACTCGGGGACCTGGCCTCTGCAGTCAATGCAGAGCACTCCTGGAGCACTCACGACTGCTAGAGATGGCTGAGGTGGCAAGAAACTGGTTTCTTGGCAGGACGTGTGGTCATTAGGGTGAAGCTGCTTCTCTTTCAGGGCTGGGCTCTTCTGAGAGAAGGTAAAAAAATGCTGCCAGACTTGCATGAGAATTCAAGCCTTATACTGCCAGCAGGGGAGCCTGGGGGAAGCAGTGGTGAGGGTTTCAGGTGGGCTAAATAGTTTCGGGTGCCAGGCACAGGGAATAGTTGAGGAAGTGATGGAGTATCACAGACTCTGTGAGGATTTGAGTTTGTTGAGCAATTTTCTGAAGCTGGCTGTTCGCAACTTGAAAGGTTACAGCCTAATTAATGCAAGAGCAGTTTTTAGTTTCCTGTGCTGCAGACTACCTTAGATCCCCCTGCCAAAGAATCTTATCCACACTACTGCACTAATACTTCAGAAGAAGCTGCACAACAAACACACATAATTACACTTCTGTCAGTATCGGTGTTTGTCAGGACCAGCTGCATTCTCCAGTGATTCTCTCTTCTCCTTGCAAAACATAAATTTATGTACCCCACAAGCATAAGCAAACACATACAATACAAAGCACTAGAAAGCAATGCAGGTATGTTATTGCTCTAGTCCCCTTACACTAAGGATTCACTTACTCCAGGAGTTCTGAGTGATTAAACTAAGTTAGAAAGCCAGTGTTAGCAGCAAATGGGTCACATTGGAAGATCACTGCAGAATGGCTGAGTGCTTATTTCTTGCAAGCTGTTCCTGGAACAAAAAAATAAAAACAAAACCAAAAAGAACTCCCCAAGCCCACTTTAGATAAACACATCATGTCTCAGCTGCTGATATACATACCACCTTTACAGTTTAGAAATGAATTATACTTACTTGTTAGTGGACAGTGAGTGCCTCTGCTGCTACAAGCTTCTGGTGAGGTGGTTGCAGGCGAAGAGACCCGGTCCTTCTAATCACTAACTTTTATAAAATTCTTGACAGGGTTGTTTGGTTTGTTTTTTTTTTCTCCACTCCTTCATTCCCTCTCCTCCCCAGGCTGGTTGGGGAGATGTCATTGCTCGAGGTCGGTCATTGGCTGTCAGAGCACAACCACTCACAACCAATGGGACCTCGTCTCGCTCCCGGGGTTTCTCCCCTTTCCCCTCCCCTGTAGATATAAGGCCATTCAGGATGCTGTGAAACGGAGACATTTTCCAGTTATTTCAAATTATTCCTCCCCTTTCTAAAACAGACTGAAAAGAACTACAAGAGGAACCATGGAAATTGTTTACAGGGAACTTGGGCATAACTTTCCGTTTAGGAATCTGGAAGCTTATATGTAGGAAACCACACAGTGCAGGAAGGAAGAGTAGAAAACAAAATGCAGAAGCAAGAAACAGATCCTTAATTGACATGAGTTACTATCATTTCAGTGGCTTCCTAAGCATTACACTGATTTTCCTCACTTGAAAATTCAGCACAGAAACATATTTTTCTTCTCCAGTTAGTATATGGAAAGGCAAAATGCAATGCTACAGTACCAGGGTTCATGAAACTGTAAGTTCTGATTTCCTTTAATGCAGTGTATGTGTGAGAATGATAGTTATCAGAAGAAATATGCCCACACTGAGGTGCACAAGTGCAAGCCAAATTTTCTACCAAAATCCCATTGAAACACTTACCCATATTACAATGACATACAAACTTCTCAGTTGCTTAGCAAAATTTTCCTGTGAAAAATGCTAATGCTCTATAAAGGGTATATCAGCATTCCAGTTTACATGAAATCACACTACAGCTATTCACCAAATCTAGGTAGATAGACTTTATTTTTTGTTTTTATTTTATTTTTCCCCCCATACTGCAGGTCAATACTCCTGGAGGGAAGTACTGCACAGGGACTGTTAGGCAAACATCATACCCTCAGCAGCAACACGCTCTGCGACCTTGGACATTAGCATGTCTTTGCCACAAACACCCAGTGTTTGCCTGAAGAATGACGTAGTTTCCCCATTTGTTTGGCTCATGTAGTGACACCTTTAGCCTTTACACGGACATGGTGAGACATCTGATTTCTCCTCTCACTGAGCAACACTGTCTTCATTAGGGCACTTCCTCCTTGAGCCTGTCTCTTCTAGAGCTGCATGCCAAGGTCAGTGCCTGTGGGAGATCTTAACAGCTTACATGCTGCCAGCGGTAGCACTCTGTGACAGTCAGAAGAGAAACCTCTGAAAAAGCTGAGGATACAGCCCAATTGAAGGTATTGGGCTTGTGTTGTTTTGTTTTCTTTAACGTTCTCCTTCCTGATCCATAGCTTTTTGCTGAAGAATGCTGTGGCACATAACATGGACAGAAAGCCTTCCCTGCTTTAGAGTGTTTGCTTTATATTCCATTTCTCCCATCCTAGCAGAAGGATGAACCCCATGGTGTATTAAAGTTTCTCCACCATGAACAGAGGCATCTAGTAAGGATTAAAAATATTTTTAATGAAATACACATTATCTAAGACCCTCTTTAGACCACAAAGGTGTCATACTGATGGTCTTCTTCAGGGCCACAGAGAAAATCAGAGTCTGAGTCCCATCATTCCTGGTTTGGTTAGAAGCTGTCACAGGTAGGAAAGTACTCAGAAGTGTTTCTTTCCCAGTGTCATCTGTGATAAGGTCTGACAGGCTATTAGAGAAATGTTGGGGGGACTCTTGAAAAAAACAGTGTCTGACATTTAGAAACCACTTTAGATAATCCCCTGCAGCCCACCTTGCATTCTTAATTCTTTCAGAAGTATATATATATATATATACACATATATATGTATTTCCAGGTAGGTAATGGCTAATATGTGCCCTTCTAGTCCTTCTGAGCCAATAGCCAGCACTTCAAACACTAGGATTACAGGTTCTAGCAGAGATTCTGAGGACTGAGGAGAAAAAAGTGAACAGACATGATGGTTAACTTTTTCACTTAATTTATGAATGGGAGCCTTTTCAGGCAAGAATATGGAATGAGCAATGATGCTAGATAATGTCACTGTAAGGTTGAGTACTATTAACATGGAGACCCATGATGCTGACGATGCTATGCAGAAATTAGTAGTAGAGTGATACTAAAACACTGGAAAAGAGTACATACTTTCATCATCACAGCTGCATAATCATAGTGTGGGGATACTTATACCTCTAAAAATTTGGTTATAGTGATATCAGTTATCCTTAAATGATAGGAGGAATAAGCTTGCATCATGAGGGGAATGCAGTGTACTTGCATTTAACCAAGCAACTAACCTGCCCTTAAAAAATATCAAATCATTGCCTGCACTAATTTTTCTACAGCAAAATTCAAGTATTGTCCAAGTTGTAAACCTGTCTCATTGAGTTAGTGTTTGAACTCGTAGTATGGGCAACTCTCTCAGCTTTCCAGTGACCCAACTAAAAGCCTTTTTCAGAGTAATGTGATGCAGGCATAGGGCTGTAGCTAGCAAAAGGGTGGCTGCTGGTGTGAGCACCCTTGGCAGAGGTGGCTACATCTAGACATTACTTTGACAGAGATTGAATTTGTGGCCATGGACAGCATGATTTTGATACAGATGTCACAATACAGGAAGACTGGGACACCTTTGGTGGACATGGAGTGTGAGGAATACCAAAACCCTAGTGGAAGATGTATTCAGAAGAATGAAGCAGATCAGGAATCAGATTTGGGGGCTTCAGGAAAACAGGAGGCAAAAAGAGGCAGAGATCATGCAGATGAATGTTAAGGGGTACAGATAACAACTTTGTGACAAAAAATGGCTCAATAATGGCATGAAACAGATGCCCTCTTGTAGCATCCACTGTTGTTTGTGTTGCCACCCATCTTAGTGGTATGTGGGGTTTGTCTTCTGCAGTTTATAGGGCTGGCCATGCAGGCAGGGTTTCTGGTAGGTGTTCAGTTCCTGAGGAAGCACCAGCTCTTCTCTGCTTCCCTAGGGCTTCCTCATCTCCCTCTGCCTCTGGCATGGGAAGGGGGAAGTACTGCAAAGATCCTGGGCTGAGGATAAGGACAGGGAGAATGGGAAGGGAGGGCAGTTGAGCTAAAGAACAAGTACTCTCAGTTATTGGTATTCTTAAAAATAATTTTACAGAATATTGCAGTGACTGCTGATCCACTTTTCTAGTGAAGAGAAAAATACTTTAATAGAGCACGGATTATTAACTACTTTTGAGAGTTTTGGATGTGTGAGAATTGATTACTTAAATACATATCTAACTAAATATGGTGATTGAAGTTTTTCTGTATGGATTATGGCTTTTTTATCTGTTAATGAGAAAGCTGATATAAACAGTCTTGCAATATAAAAATATTTATAGCTCACTCAAATCTGTGTTTGAAACATCACTGCAAACAAGATGCATAACTAGTAAGAGAGCTTAAATGTTCATTGTTGTACCTTTTATAGCATGGAAACAGAAAATGGTGGTCAGCTGTATAACAGATGGATAATGTTAAAACACAAGTGTCTAGCATTTCCTCTGACAAATGTGGCACAGCATAAGTGAATTTTGTATTTGAATGGCTTGGAGATTTTGCTGATGTTGACTTTTCCATCTGAAATTACCATACAAAAGCTGGCAGAACTATAAATTTAAAAATTTTAAGGACCACTAAAAACTGTCTTTACAGGTGGCTTGAGTTATTATTTAGGTCTTAATCTGTGGGTTTGCCTTCTTGAGTTTGACAATGCAAGTAGTAGATTTTCACAGTAGAATATCATTTAATTGCTGTCCTTGTTATATCCAACCTCGCTGTCAAAGGATCTGTCACTTCTGCACTGAAGTTTTGAGTGAAGATTGTTGCTGGATGAAGTACAATAAAATCAATGGAAAGCCTGGTTTAAAGGCAATGAGTAAAAATTTTAGAATTGCTTATGTTTCTTCAGGTTGGTGATTGTGTGTTTTCTGTGTGTTTCTAGCAGTATTGTTCCAGTACTGATTTTGCCTCTACTTACTCATATAAACTAGCATTTTAAATGAAAATAAGTATGTGAAGAGAGACAAACTGTAGTACATTTGAGAAAGAAAGATGAAAAAGAAAGAAATGGATAAAGCCATTTCAGAGATTACATGGTCACCAAGAGAAAAATGAAAAAGTTAAAACTTCCCTCTACACTTCGGTAAATGAAGTACTATTAATCTTACCAACACTTTTGTATCTGGTCAGACTAATAAAAGGGTTTGAAATGGAATGGAAAAAAACACTGGAAGTTGGAAGAATGTCAGAGTATATTATGCATCCACGTGAAAAACACCTGGCTCTGTGCGCCCCAAGAGAGTGCTGCCTGCGTGATGGGGCTAAAGTCTAATCAGAGCAGATTTGAGCTGAGTGGAGTCTGCCTCTTCCTCACCTCTCCACACCATGCTCGATGTTTCCTGTTTTCTGTACTCTGCAGTCTTGCTTAACTGTCTCAAAGTCCAGCTTGTTCAGCCCTATCTAATCAGAGGTATTGTTTATTAAGTGGTTTGTTTTCCCCATTCACCTACAGCCCTCACCCCCAATGCAGAAAGCCAGGCTTTTAACCCCACTGAAAGAAATCACCTGTACTTCTGGCTCCACAGCAGTTTCTGCAGACATGTACATCAGGGAGAGTATGGATGGTATTGGGCAGAACAGACTCAGCCCCACAAAGAGCACTGAGGGGATTGCACAGAGCAGGTTTGCTTGCTCTTCGTTCTTTGCATCTTTAAGCAAACAAACACCATGTAACAAACACCATGACTTGGAATGAAAAACAGGCAAGCACATATCATTACTGTTATCAAACACCAAATCTCTGTAATAATTTCAATAGTGGGGACAGCAGATGAGGATACAACTTTAAATCAGGCTGCCAGTGGCAACATTTCTGGGCTGTGCAAAATAGCTGTAGCAGGACATGAAGATAAATTCAGTAATGACACTGGTCTCTGTGCCTTTCTATTGACATTTTGTTTTTAAAAAAGCAAGTGGGCAAACAACTGGCTGCTATAATGGGAGACACTTAACAGTTTATTACCTGTTTATCTAAGCAGCACATAGTCCTCAAAACAGCACACTTTTAGGTGCTGCATGTTAACATTGGCATACCATTTGCAAAATATAAACTACAAGAGATGTCTGAAGTGGACCAGTTTGCTGCAAAGACCATTGCAGATGCAGTTTCTGCACTGCTGGGGGAACACTGGACACCATGGCAGAAATTCAAAGAGAAGGTAGGCACTGAAGAATATATAGCTGGCCAGAGGCTTACTAACAGAGCAAGAAAATAGAACACTACTTATTCTTTGTCAAAATTTAAAAATCACCAGTGGTTACACAGCTGGGAATATGGCATTCATAGCTTGCCATGCAGAACAAAGTCTTGGAAAAGGACATTGATGTTGCTGACAGCCTATAGATGCATGAATAAACTGGCTGATAGGGTGGATTCTCTCAAAGGATGAGCTGTGAGGACAGGTAGTTTGTGGAAATTAAGTTACTCTAGCAACAGAGACACATGCACTGAAGAAGCACAGACCATGGAGTACCTAATTCTATATGCCTTTTTGGCAGATGTGTGTTTTACTGAAAATTATTCAGAACCATATGTTGGGCCCTGCCATCTGCTGAATTTGGATACGATGTCTATAAAGCTGGTGTGGAAATACACAAAAAGAAACTCTTAACTTGGGGAGAGAAACTGCCACTGCCTTTGTAACTACAACTGCCTCCCACAGAAAATTACCTTTTTTATTTTGTGAAAAATATAGCCTTTCTATAGAAAAGTATATTACGGTTATATTCCAGCATGGAGATTTTATCTCAGGTCCCTATTAAAATGCCTCAATACTTGATTAGAGAAGGGCCTGAGCAATGTGGTCTAATAAGACCTGCTCTGAGTGGGGAATTGGACCAGGGACCTTCAGAGGTCCTTTTCAACCTGAATTGTAGGATCCAAATTATTACATCCATGCAGATGCATGCAGATGCATGACCACAGAAGTATCTTTCTTAGTCATATATAGTAAGGAAAGAGATAGATCTGCCAGTCAGGAAGTTGAACAGTGGCACACAGGAAGAAGAGACAGTAGAGTTTTAATAGAAAGGCTTTTTATCTGGTAGAAAGTTTGCTTGTAAATTTCTTTAGAAAAAAAGTAATTTACACTGCATCCAGCCAAATTGCTGTTGAAATACCCAGTCTGGCGATTCACAGCTCCTCACAGCTGAGAGGAAGGCTTTTTCCTTGTCTCTTCAAATGCAGTGCCTTCTCACTAAGACATTGACACCTACTGTAGTTAGAAAATCCTCTTGGGCCTCTATTCTAAGAGAGACCTATCAATTTATGCTTTGTGTTCTGCCAGAATCATGCTTATGTTGGACATGCCTTGGAAACAAAGGTAGTTTTTGTTTAATTGAGTAACTTCCCCTGAATTTTCTTGAACAATAATGCCTTGAGTCCTGCTGTCTGGCCCATCAAGAAAGAATCCTCTTGTGCAAGCAGTAGTTGCTGCATTGAAAAAGAGTCTCTGAACTATTGGGAATGAAACAACACCCAAGAAAACCCATATTGTTTGTTTCAAAAATAGTGAGTAAGTTTGGTTTAATGTGAGTAAAAACAAAGTCTTAAGGCCGCATTTCAAGGAGTTAATGCTAGGTGTTGAAGTTACATAGCCTGAGATATGGCAACTCAGCTCTGCTCCCCTGGTAGAAAAGAGAGGGAAAAGCTTGTGTGAAACTGCATTTTTAGCCGAAACTGTGGAACAAAATCCAACAGGAATTAAGAATTCACAGTAACATCCCATTTTCTGTAGCAACAGTGAAGTACATTTCTCTGACTTGTCATTCTAATAAAACATGTGGCACAGAAAACAGAAACAAAAATCAATCTACCTGTGAAAGTTCAGAGGCAGCAGCAGAAGGAACACTTTCCTGAGATGCCACATTGGCATGCTGGGCTCTGAGCAAGTACCTGAGTAACTCAGAAATAGCCCCCAGCAGGCTCAGTAAAAGAAGCACCTCTGTTGTAAAGGTGAATTGGGCACTTAAGGAAATTATTCCAAAAGGACCTGAAGAATTTATTAACCTGCTCCCTGCAAAAAGGAGTTTGCTCTCAACAGGTTTATCTGAAACTCTCTCACTGGCAGGTTCAGGTTGTAGGCCCTCTGCATATTGTTTGGTCTCCCAGTCAACTTCTCTCATCTCTTATGCTCTGAAAATTGTCTTGTAGTCTAGAAGAGATGCTTCAAATTCATGTTCTTAATTTTCAACTATGAAACTCAGTGAAATTATTGACCTCTCCTGGACTTCTGGGACAACAAATAAAGTACTACTGGGCAAACAAGAAAAATAACTTCGTGACAAATGGATAAATCATTTCCCACATCAAAACATTTATTAACTGCATATAGTTAGCTGGTTTCTTTTCTAAGGTTTCTTTCTTTCTTTTCCTTCCTCCTTTTTCCTTTCCCTGTTCCATTTATTGTACCTTGCTGTGAGATTTTCTTTGCAAGAATGCATGACTGGACCCTCATGAAAAGAACAGGGCATTGTCCAGGATTTGTATAGTATAAAGGTAGAAAAAGATTGAAAAGAAAGCACACCACACTGAAAGAGTCACAGCTGAAGATGCATAAACAAACAAGTTGTATTTTCTCACACGCACAGGCACTTAGTGGAATACATATACAACGACACTCGAAATCCTGCCATCTTAACCATGTTATAGTAAAGCCTGAGAATAGGTTTGCCCACCTGCCACTGTGTGACTGCTCTGGGATCTTTGGGATTCTCAGCAGCTGGGAATAAATTGTGGCTCTGCCTGTACAATTTTTACTGTGTCTTCTGACAGGAGAGGTGCTTTGCCTTTGGAATGACATGGAATCCACAAGCAGTTTTTACTCACATCTAATTTCCAAAGGTGTTATAAAAGTATCCCAACTGATTACTAAGAGAGCAAAGCACTGCTCTGTGTTGTGAAGCCATTTCTCGGCTAACTTGCATTATGCATTTGTGTTGTGTAATTGATATCTATTGCACACTGATAGCTGGAGGTCTGCAACTTTCTTTGGTTCATCTCTCAGGAGTTTTATGTCTTTCACATCTACAACCAGACTTGTTAAGAGCTTAAGGCATAAATCACCTGGGAGAGACTGGGGGAAAGAAAATCCAAAGTAAAGCTCTTCCTTCACCAAAACCAAAAAAAACAAACAACCCCAACTGACCAAAACTCAACAGAAATAATGTGCTTGGTTCATTCCAAAGCTAGGAATGTGGTTTCAAAATTAGTTCAACCAAACTCCACATGTAAGTGAATTTGATTGAAAGCCCACTAAAGTTAGGGTGGGCTTTTCATTAGACATAAACATTTTGGTGCCAGTTTTGATTCTGTATGAGATCTGCCATCTGCATGGTTTTATATTTAACTGTGCCCACAGCTGTGGTACAAAGTACCTTTCCCAAATGGCTAACAACCAGAGCACATTAAGTTAATGGGTCAGTATCAGAGTGGCCCCTTGATGTGTTGTGCTATTGTTGCCTGTTTTTATGAACAGCTACCTTTGTTTCCTGTTGGTATTTTGTTTGCTGCCAGGAGTAGTGAATGAACCACTTAGTGCAAGCTGTGAATTACAGCTCCAAAATGAAACAAGGATCCCGCACAATAGCGGCACCTGATCTAATCTTTCCTTTGCCTCTGTGCTGATAGAAAGTCAAGGTAAATTCATATTGAACATCTAAGTCCAATCAGCAACTGATAAGGCCTCTTTTAATCACCTGGATCCACTACAACTAGTGACAATACCAACCAACACAATAGTGATCCTATGTTTTTTATAAAGTCTGTAACATATCAATGAAAACGTGCATTTGTGAACTGGCTGTGTAACATCAATGGCTGTTACTCTGTTTTCCTATTCCTACCTTCAGATGTGACCTTTAACGAAGATGTGGAGGCACTGTTTTTAAGAGCCTCTGTTCCAAGAAAAAGGAGTGGGAAGCATGGAGGTGCAGATACGATCTGTAGGGTGAGACAGTAACAAATAGAGGCTTCGTAAAATTTGTGGGAAGGTGCACATAAACCTCTGCTGCTTTTGAAAGGTCTGCTCAAAACCACAGCTTTGAAACAGAGGTCAGAGATCGGACCTTAGTAAGGATGGGAAAACAGGGGCTTTTCCCTCACTAGCTTAAACTTGAGACATTCACTTTGTCCAACATTGCTGCTGCCCTAAGGTGAGGACTTCTGTAACCAATGTAAAGGAGAGTAGGCAGTGTTGCTGTTTATATTGGTGTGAGAGCTTCTCCCTAAGAATGATTGAGGAGAGTAGACAATCCACACCCTCAGCTGGAATCCTCCCCTTCCCTCCCACATGGTGCATGGTGATCAGTTCCAAGTATACATTAAATAGGGTCTGCACGTACATAAGTTTATTTTTTAAGAAACTTTTTTTTTTTAAAGAGAGTTATTCTTTGTCCACCTGGAGGCACAGGATGCCCAGTGCGAGCAGCTCATCATCTGAGTTTGCACAGTCTCTCCACCCAGCCGCAACTTCTCTGGGCTTTGTGTCTGGTAAGGCATGAACAGATCACAGCAGTTTCGGGTTGTCGTTTAGCCGAAGGCTGGAATACATTCCCACGTGCCGGACCAGGTTGGGTTCCACCACGTAGGCCTTCTCCCCCTTAGTACGCAGCAGCGAGTAGAGGGCAATATCCTTAGCAAAACCCTGGCGGCAGTGCAGCCCCTTCAGGTAACCTAAGGCACGGTGGGCAGATGGAGCGGAGAAGAGCATGGCAGGTGTGCAGCACTCGGTGACCGGCACGATATTATACAGCGCGGGGGCCAGCCGCCGCAGCTCCAGCATGTAATGCCGTCCCACCAGCTCTGACAAAGCCATACTGTACAAAGCAAAGAACAAGACAATGGGCCAGCTGAGGCTGGGGCGCCCAGTTGCCCAGCAGTACACACAGTTCAGCATGGGCCCCAGAAACATGCCCAGACCTAGCCATTCGAGGATTCTCATGGGTTCGGGGTTGAAGTAGCGCTGAAGCCTCTCGGGATGGTAAAGCTTGAAGTAGAGTGCGTCTCTGAGGTATGGTTTGGAGAAGCGGGCCAACAAGAGGTGCTGCAAGACAGGAAATATCTCCTCCTCTGGCACAGCATCATCTTCCACTATGAGGATATATTCTGGGTTGTACGCCAACAGCGACTGCTCAAGGCAGAAGACGTAGTCCTGCTTCTCCTTCTCAAACTGGTTCACTCTGGGGTCAGGGTTCTCACCAGTTTTGTCACGACTGACCATAGGAAAGAAGCTGCTCAGCAGCCTGACATCCTGATGGCTACTGGGGTCTGACTCCACATTGCAGAGGAGGATGCGGTGGCTCCAGCAACGTGCACCACAATTCTGGAGGAGGCGGTGGAAGTGGGAGGCCACTTGCAAGACATAGTGGAAATCATTCCGCCTCTGCACAGTGATAATGGTGACCAGCAGCAAGGGCTGGAAGGCATCACCACCAGAGGCCTCAGAGGCATTTGGTATCTGTAGCTTCTCAAAGTAATGGAGGGCAGCCTGGCCCTCCTGCTGGTTCTGCTCCAGGAACTCCTGGCTCATGGGGTTCAGGTGCCAGCGCCGCAAATAGAAGTAAGAGTGGAGGAGCCGGTGACAAATCAAAGGTGCAAGCACACCGAATGTCACCACAGTCAGTGTGAGGAGATGGATAAAAGGACTGGACCAACGGCACCACCTCCCATAGAGCTGCCAGGCTTGGTATAACATGGCTGCTGCAGAAGGAGGCCACCCCTGCTCTATTCATGCCCTCATTCATTCACTTCTGATGCATCCTCCCTGGATTGCGAGGTATCACTGGGGTAGTGGCTGCCAAACCTGCACAATTTGTCCAAGCCTGGAGAGGAAGAAAGGAGATGGTTAATGAAATAGGAACTGTCAAGAGTGGGAAGACTGTGATTTGACAAAATGGAAAGCTGAGGGCTAGTCACTGAGTAAGCCAAAATAAAAGGCCCCTGAGGAGTCCTTTGTGGTGGGGGCATCACAAAATTGTCATGGGAGGTTGAGGAAAGATGAGCTAAACTTAGTTTCCAGGAAAGTGCCCCTAAATCCTTTTCAGTACATAGGAGCTCTGATCTGACTTAGCTAGATAAGACTTTGTTGTGTTTGTTACTGTGCTTCAAATGCATAACAAACCAGCAACATGGATGCAGGATGTGTGGAAATCCCTTTCTGGTAAAGGCAGAGAACTTTTAGACACCACTATCAGGTCACAGTAACATAGTAAAACTTGGGTCACAGCCAAGAACCAAAGCCGGATCTCTTGTATCTTGGCCTAGCACATATGTGAGAGACAAACTTTTACCTCTGTGGAATGACACATGCTTCCCTTCTGTTGCTCACACAATTCCAAATGCATGCTTTTTCACTTTACTCCCCAGAGTGCGAAGCAAGGTAACAAAGATACCAATTTACTTCACCAAGGGCACATGTACACCAAGTGTAATATGTGTGTGTGTCTCAGATGTCTCCTCCTCTCTAGACCCTGTGAAATACACAGCCACAGCAAGATTAACAGGTTGCAATTGAGCCATTGACTCATACTTGTTATTTAAAAGTTTGTAATTTAAAATATATGCCTTTAATTTAAAACTAAAACGTTTATATAAAAATAGTATTTTTTTGTACACACACACTTCAAGCAAACATCCACTTTCACAAAAATTAGATTTTGCTGTATTTGGCTTTTCTGTTCTGCTTCTCTGGGCTGCCATGAACACCTAACAGCCTGGCTGTCAGAAGCTTACACAAAATCATGGCAATTAGGCTGTTCGGATGAATTCTCTGTGCCAGTAATTTCCCTTTTTAATCTGCTTTAATCCCTTTTTTAATCTCCCTTTTACTTTCCATTCCCTCTCCTTATGAACCAAGCTATTCACACGCACCGCCCCCCCCCAGCTGACTGACTGTGCACCATTCAGTGGAGAGTTTCTCCCATTTTTAACCTTCTGCCTTCACCAAGTTCAATCATCAAATGGTGCTCCCAGACCAAAATGTTACCCTTTTTCCTTCTCTGCACTGTCGTCTGAAGCAGCCTAAGCAATGGTGTGTGGATAGAAATAAATCAGGGCTGTGGCTTTTCTTCTCTGTCTCAGAAGAATGGACCACGTAGAAGAAATGACTCAGAGGACGCTGAGCAGGGTCTAATTCTGGGACTACCTCAAAAGTGCCTTTGTTACCATAGTGACAGATTTGCTGTATTT
Source organism: Haliaeetus albicilla (assembly GCF_947461875.1). Classification (NCBI taxonomy): domain Eukaryota; kingdom Metazoa; phylum Chordata; class Aves; order Accipitriformes; family Accipitridae; genus Haliaeetus; species Haliaeetus albicilla. Next base: position 62,069,790 of record NC_091516.1, read on the forward strand.
ACCATTAAGAAAACTGCTTCCTATTGCCGTCTGGGAATCTGACAATCTTATATAAAAGGCCTTTTACTAAGATTAATGGAAAATATACAAGAGTTATTCCAAATGTTTGTTAGAGGCCAGGCACTTCATGCTGTGAGATCTCAAACCATCTTTGCATAGACTGTGGCATCACTGTTGTGCTATCTTACGATTCACGAAAACACAAGACTTCAAAGATTCAGTGTCATTAAATAGAGATAACAAATTTACACACTGAGGCATGAGAAGCTGCAGTGTCTTCCCATATAGCTCTCTTTTTTTTTTTCTTTCTGATTACACAACCCTGTTTCAGAGACACTGCATTGTATTGCATCAGTGGACCTTGTGAAAGCCTTAAAGGTGATGGCTGCATTTCAGCCGCCAGATCCAAGCCACGATGATTCAGGACACGAAGACCTGAAATCCATCAGATGCAAAGGCCTGGCATTTAAATGCATTTATTCATCCAAAATCCAGGGCGTTCCTTTTTCTCACTTTCTGTTCACCAGTCACAAACATTAAGGGAAGGCACAAATGCAGAATCATACTCTACAGCTCACACTGGCATACTTTTGAGCCTCCTCTCGATGCGAGCAGCATCGTCGGCACTGTCGCTGAGCCAGCCGCCAAACTTGCGAGGGCCACAGTGGGAAAAGGAGGTGCAGGAAAGCTAGAAGGTAGTTTAGTTCTGGGAGGGTAAAGAAACCTCCTCTCCATCCGCCAGCGATGCTGGATACCTGAGCTACTAAACCCATGAGCCTGCAGCGAGCGCCGTGGCTCTCAGGACACGCGCTGCCGCACCAACAATCCCCACGCAAGCGGGGGTCCTCCTCCCCCGTGTGTCCCCCGTGAGAAGGGAGAAAGGGCTCTCCTCTCCCCCTCCTCTCCTCTCCTCTCCTCCCTGCCGCAGCAGGAGCGGCGGGCTGCCGGCCAGCCGCCTCACCGGCGGCCCAGGGAGAACCTTGCCTGAGGCCTCGCTCGCCTGCAGCCCGCCTCGGTGGAGGCGGAGGCCCACCTGCCCCACGAGAAGGTCCCTCCCGTGTCCCCGCGGGTGGGCTCCCCCCCCCCCGCTCCCGCCGGCTGGCAGCGCTGTGCTGGCGCTCCACCTGCTGGTGTCCGCACCGCCGGCTGGCTGGCTGCACCACCCGCTCCTCGGGGGGCATCCATCATCGCCCACCCGCTCCTCGGGGGTGCCCGGCATCGCCCACCCGCTCCTCAAGGGTAACCATCATTGACCACCCTCTCCTCGGAGGGCATCCATCATCGCCCACCCTCTCCTCAAGGGTAACCATCATCGCCCACCCACTCCTCAGGGGGTATCCATCGCCCACCCTCTCCTCAGAGGGTATCCATCATCGCCCACCCGCTCCTCAGGGGTATCCATCATCACCTACCCACTCCTCAGGGGTACCCATCATCACCTACCCACTACTCAGGGGGTATCCATCATCGCCCACCCACTCCTCAGGGGGTATCCATCATCGCCCACCCACTCCTCAGAGGGTATCCATCATTGCCCACCCACTCCTCAGGGGGTATCCATCACCCACCCTCTCTTCAGGGGGTATCCATCATCGCCCACCTGCTCCTCAGGGGTATCCATCATCACCTACCCACTCATCAGGGGCACCCATCATCACCCACCCGCTTCTCAGGGGGTATCCATCACCACTCACCCTCTCCTCAGGGGGTATCCATCATCACCCATCCACTCCTCAGGGGGCATCCATCTCCTACCCTCTCTTCAGGGGGTATCCATCATCGCCCACCCGCTCCTCCCACCCACTCCTCGGGGGGTATCCATCGCCCACCCTCTCTTCAGGGGCTATCCATCATCGCCCACCCGCTCCTCAGAGGGTATCCATCATCGCCCGCCCGCTCCTCAGAGGGTATCCATCATCGCCCGCCCGCTCCTCAGAGGGTATCCATCATTGCCCACCCGCTCCTCGAGGGGTATCCATCACCCACCCGCTCTTCAGGGGGTATCCATCATCGCCCACCTGCTCCTCAGGGGTATCCATCATCACCTACCCACTCCTCAGGGATACCCATCATCACCCACCCACTTCTCAGGGGATATCCATCGCCCACCCTCTCCTCAGGGAGTATGCATCATTGCCCACCCACTCCTCAGGGGGTATCCATCACCACTCACCCTCTCCTCAGGGGGTATCCATCCTCACCCACCCTCTCCTCAGGGGGTATCCATCATCACCCATCCACTCCTCAGGGGGCATCCATCTCCCACCCTGTCTTCAGGGGATATCCATCACCCACCCTCTCCCCACTCCTCAGGTGTTATCTATCCATCATCACCCACCCTCTCCTCAGGGGTATCCATCATCACCCACTCTCTCCTCGGGGGTATCCATCTCCTCACTTCACAAACGGGAGAAGCCGACTCTAAAAAAGCACACAGGACTGGAAGCCAGCCACGCAGGTCACCGTGTCGTGTACAGCAGCGTTTCTGACTTGCCCTGTCTTCACCTCATCAGTAACACAACTCAAGATCTTGGAGGTCTTACCCTGGTTTTGCAGCTCAGAACACCTCGAGGACAAACAGGCACTTTTGCTTCTCTCCAAATCTTCCCCTGCTACCTAGGCTGTTAGCACTCACATTGACTGCCATGCTCTTTGTCAGTTTACTTGCAAAGAAAAAGGCTGTTTTCACTGGGTAGTGGAATAACCACAGAGGCTAAAAATGGTCAGGAGCATATTAAAGTGGATCACATACTCTGGTTTATGCCAAAAACATGCTGAAGGAGCTAGAAAAGAGGGGAGACACTGACCTTCCCCCCACTTTTTGGCCGTAACACTGGGAGCCCAGGAGTTCCCAATCTAGATAGAAATTTCTTGCTTCTACAGAGGCAAAATCTGATTTTTTCTGCAGAATTTGAATCCAAAGTTTCTGGTCAGGCTGTTTTCTAGTCATTTAGGATGGCTCTGACTTTACAGAAGTTACTCTGTTTTCAGAAGCTGTTGGTACTGTCACGTTCACTTTTTTCCCCTTTTTAGAGGGAAAAAAAAAATCTTGTTTGTTCTTTCTTAAGTATTTAAGTGGCATTTCTGACAGAAAAAAAAAAGGAAGTTTGAGGAGAAAAGTAAGATTCAGAATTGGATTTTATAGTGCTTAAACAATAAAGTGTAGGAATCCTGAATAGTAACTATTTTGGAATCATGTAAATGCTTGCAGTGGAGGCCACTTCTATGTATGTTCTGTGCAGAACTGAGCCATTGCTTAAACACATTTAGAAGCTGAGGCAATACAAAGCTATATATTCAGCTTGTTTCTTTACTTAGATCCTCACGATGGAGATTCCACCCAGAAACACCGGGTTCACCTGGTTCCAAATCTATGTTCCCATCCTCATTAATACCCTAATTCTTGGCTGAATTCTAGTGTTCAGGAAAAAGTTACCTCTGCACACACTGAGGAAGAGTAGAAAAATGAGTAACGTCCTCTTTGGGGTGCGGAATACTGTCTGCTGTGCTAGTGCTTTAAAAGAGAAAGCTGATTTTCTGTCTGCTCCAAACTCCTCTCCACAGAGGTGTTCCTGCAGGCAGGCATTCCTGGAACAAAGCTTCCTACGTGTTTCAAAGCTGCGAAATTTTAGGAGGCTCCTGGACAGCTAATGTAAGAGAGGGCATCTGTCTTCTGCTGACTGCTTCGCGAGACAAGGCTGTAATTATTACTTTATGATTACAATATTAAATGATTCCTTTTTGCCTAATCACACTTCTTTTCAGTGTCAATGGGAAAAGCCGTTCCTTTCCTAACTTAAAAACAGCTGGATGAAGTCATATGGTTGGAAGCCATAGAGTCATCTCTGTGGCAAACAAAGGTAGGCTCTTGGAAATTGTCACGGAGAGGCTAGCTGTTACAGTCCCCACCTCAGCCATAATGATGGTAGTAGTAATGGTGTTCACACAAGTTGTAGTTTTGATTTGTGCATTGATCCTATATAACAGCATCCCAAGTTGAAATGCCCCAACCTAACATCATGCGGACAAGCTGCAACCTCAGGACCAAGCTCCTGTACTAATTAACCCTTTCTGGCAGAGACAAGAGCTTTGTCTTGGCTGTGATATTCTTAGTGCACCAGCAAACAGTCCTGCTTGAATCTGAGGAAACTGGTGCAAGCTTCACAAAGTCATAGAGAGCCATATAGATCTCCTTTTGTTTCATATATGCATGCTGACAGCTGACTGCTGTGTACAGATATCCTCAGCTCCAAAACCTGAGGTCCCTACCATGAGCTGATCCCTATTACTGGACCAGATGGCCAGCTTTTCTCATCTGCAATTCATCTTGTTTTCTGACAGCTTTTAGTAGGTCAGGTGCCAGATAATATTTTTGCCATGTGTGCAGGCTCGCCTTGAAAACAGCAGTGTCCAGTAGAAGCCAAACGTTCACAGATCTGACCATTACACTTAGATGCCAAACTGGGAGTTGGGCTCCCTAGAAAACACAAACCATCCTGGCAAGAACTGTGCTTCTAAAAACATTCAGCAGAACGTTAATAGCAAGAGCTCAGCAGTTGTTCTTTGATTGTATTTTACTAGCAGGTACCAAATACATCTCTTATCTCTTCTACCTCAAGCAGCGCTTAAAGCAGTTGTCATTGTATTGTTTCTAGACAATGAATGTCAAATAAGTCAGGCTGTTTCATTTAACTTTCACTTAAAGTGCTTCCTGCTATGGCAAAGACCAGGGCTGCTGCTGATGCACTTGATCTCTCAGTTCTCTTAGAACTTTACCTTTTGTTTCTTATGGTCTATGTACTAAAGGCGTAACACTGCTACAGTCTAACAGGTTAATGATAGCTTGGAGCCTAAGAGAAGTGGCTAGGGAGGTGGAGACAGTTTGGCCTTGGCCCTTTGCAGGACTTTCATGCTGTAAGAGGTAGAAATCAATGGCACAGCCATCTATTTTGATCTGCTGTTCCTCAGAGCCTGTCAATGAACATACAAACTTCTGCCCAAGAAGATGGAATTTAAGCACTATTAGAAAAGTGAAAATGCACAGATAGACTGGGAGTAACCCTGTCCAGTTAGGAAACCCCAGAAACTGCAGAATTGCATATTGAATGTAGATTTATGGATAGGCTGGCCTGCTTTCCTCATTTAACCATAGTTAACTTTTATAGGGTGTTCATAAATCTCTAGAAATCCAGGGAGCACAGCTCAAAAGCTACTGAACTAAGAGGCAAGGTACATGGATGTGGCATCTGGAAGATACTTTCTCCGTTTTCCTTGAACTAAGAAGGTAAAACTATGTCACCAGCAAAACAGGCTATGAACTGAATATATACAGTAATTACAGTTATTTCCCCAACTTCTGTCTTGCTTCTCATGTATATTAATATTCTTCTGCCACATAAATCTGAAGGGAGCCCATTCTCCACACCTGCCGACTTTCACCTGGCTGCCTCCCTGCTATGCAGTGTCATGGGAAAGCAATGCTTTTCCCTGTTGCTACCAAGCAGTAACGTCCATATTCAGATCAAGTGGGAGTGGAAAGCAGCCTGGAGAAGAGAGTTCTGCAAGATAACAGCTTAACACAGACTTAAGGCAAGGGGTTTTGTGAGGAGCTGTCTTTTATTAGATGACACCAAAGGTTTACATGGCTTTAAAATTAGTTATGCAATCTGTACCTGTCTGAATTTACATTTTCTTTTGTGCCAGAGGTAAAAAAAAAAAAAAAGGATATGTTGTTACAGAATTTGGTAACGATCTGTATAAAAACTGCTTCATATTTTCACAGAGGTCTGCCTGGAGCCCTCCAAAATCTTAAATGTGGCTTTTGGTTTGAGCCTACTTGTGCTAAAGCACAAGTATAAAATTCACATCTCTAATTGTTAAAAAAAGAAAAATGTATTAGACAAAGCTGCTGCGAACAATGCCACCGGCTATTACCTTTAGCTGTCTGCTCTTGGAATCTGAGAGCTAAATGCGCATTGACTCATCAGAGATGCTATAGATAATTTGTATTTTAACTCCTTGTGTCACAGTCTTTTGCTAAAATAAGACCAGGGCCCCCTGCATGCAAGATACTGTACACAAATATAGTAAGAGGCAATTTCTACCTTAGTGGATCTTCAGCTTAAGAATATAAAAGACAGGAGGGAATCTGTTTTCCCCAGACATGTAACATATCAGCCTGGTTTTGTTGTCATGAACAACTGGCATTTTATAGTTTAACCGTAGGGGTAGTCCACACAGGCAAATTATCTAGAATAGCTATTGAAAAATCAGCTACTAAATGTGGTGGTGCTGAAGTAATAGCAATTCTTTGCAAATTAAAGCAATCTGAACAGACCAGGAAGAAGAAATCTCGGTCTTGGAGAAGTCTGTCCCAAAGGAGCTCTTCCAGAGCAGCAGAAATAAGGTATCCCAGTGCTGCTATTGTTGAATAGCTCCTTCTATTCAATTTCTGTATGCAATTGTGCCCTTGGGGCTTGCTAGGAAACCCGCCATTTCACAGTCTCTGAACGAGCAATGTGCAGATGAAATTAGCTCCCCGAGTATCTGTGACTTGGGTAGGTGCGACGGCTGCAGCCACTCTGGCTGAGTGAGCAGCACTTTGATTCAGGCATCACCGACAAACCAGCCCTGCTGTGCCAACCACGAAAACTGTGCTAGGCCATATCTTCTCAGGAACGAAGGAGCCTAGGGCACGTCTTACCGGGAGCTAACAGTACCAGCCTGAGCCGGGACTAGACAGAACTACAACTGCTGCACCTGCACTCCAGCACATACACCAACGCGGGGGGGTTGACTACGAGTCAATCACTTTATGCTATAGATAGCCGTAGCCCCCCGAGCCCATTGACCTCTCCTATATGGCTGCAGGCTGCACGGTGGTGATGTCCCCTTGAGCAGGGACACCTCTCAGGGTTACTCCTCGAGGCTGTGAGACCCGGCATCTGGCATCTCTAATGAGGTAACCACATATTACATTAGGCCTACAAGGATATTGTAGGCTAGTGACATTTATATATCCAGCTATAGCTTAAGCATTAGAAGTGTAGTAAGTAGCAGAGTGTTTGACCACCATCTAATCATCGTTTAAAACATTGCTGAAATCATCACTTAGATTATTGTTCAATTACCATTTCATTACAGCTTGATTATCAATTAATTATTGTTAAATAATCACTGTTTAATTATAATTCAATTATTGCTTAATCATAATTTTATTATTTAATTATCATTCAATCATTAATTATCATTTGATCATTGTTTAATGACCAATAAAACCTTTTACTTAACCCCACAATGATGACTTCTCTTAATAATTCACCTGTAACAGTAGGGCTGGGTGTGTGGGTATATGACTGGGGGAGAGGGAAATAAAAGAAAACAGATGTGGTGATGGCTGCTAATGCAGAAAATGTTGCAACTTTACTGTTGTTCGTTTATAACTGTAAAGAATAAAACACAGTAATAAATAGGATACTATTTTTGTGAGCAAAGGCCTTTGATGGTAAGGCTGTTAAGTTTACAGTTGGGATAGGTCTATAAAAATGCAAAACTGTACCAGGTGACAACTGGAACACTGTGATTCTAACCTCTGTTTGAAAGAAAAAATGTTTAGTCATATTGATAAACAGCATTCCTTTTTCAAGAGACACTGTCTAGTAATGTTAAACAGTACTACTGACTTTCTCTGTGTCCGACTCACTTGTGTCTGAGGAATATACAATCTTCCTCCACTCCCCGCCCAATGTATGAAACAGACTATTTGTCCTGCATAGAAAGGCATGGTAAATGGGATGCCCTGGTTCTGGGGGATACTGGTGATCTCTCTGAGACCCAAGGGAAGAAAATGGGATAAATACAGTAGCTGAAAAATAGTCTGTTACATAATTAGTATCACCTTTGTTAGACAGACAAAAAAGCACATTTCATATGTGCAGGAGGGTTTCTCTCCTGGTTTTTGTGCTTGTAAATGCTTTCCGAATCTGGTGTGCCTTTATGGCAGCCCATTGGTAAATAAATAAAATTGTTTTCTCAGCAACTCTATGAGAGCAAGCCAGTTTATGGACCTGTAGTGCACATTGGTATAGTTTCATGTTTTGCTGCACCATCAGCACAGCTGCAAATTTCCTCCACGGCCTATGATTTTCAATGTCAGTGGCTTCAGTCCTTAGGTGCTCCTTTTTGCCTTTGGGAGAGCTGCCAGGTAGCACAAGGTGACCCTTAAAGCACTGGGATTAACAGCAGTTACTTTAGCGATGATGGTCAAAGAGGAGAGGGCGTTAGATAAGAAAAGCTGATTCCCCCCTCCACTCTCTGCCCTCCTTGCAAAAGAGCAGAGACACAGATGGTATTTCAGTGTGCCCAGTCCTCAACCCCCTTGCCCAGACTTTTGACCCAGGAAATTCTGGCCATGCTTCTACCTCGGCCAAGGGCTCCTTTGCGTAGCACCAAGCACAGGGTGGAAGCTGGGTGGTGTTTTTTTTTTTTTTTCTTGTTTCCTTAAGAGTTGTATTCACCTTCCCTAATGGAAGCACTGTTTCTTTAGCCCCAGCCAGGCTCTGGCCACCCTCTCTTCTGCTCGTCACCATGTATAGTCACATCCTCAGAGCAAGCACAAGACATTTCCTCGTTCCCTGGAGCCTCTTTACTCCCCCCCCGCTCGGGTGCCTCAGCTGCAGCAGCAAAAGCCCAGCTGGCTCCCGGAAAGCCATGCCCTTCTCCATGCTAAGCAGTCACCACCAACTTCGCGCCTGCCGCCGCCCAGCTCCCCCCCAGGGCTCGGTGCAGCCGGCGGGACAGAACCGCCCGGCCAGCCTCCGCTCCGCGCCGCCGGCCCAGCGCCTTCCCCGGGCGGTCCACCAAAGCCACGTCGCCCGAGGACTCGCCCCCTCTCCCCGCAGTCCCCGCCGCAGAAGCGAGAACCGACACCTCCCCCCCTTCCCCCGCCCGCCCGTCCCCGGGGGGGGGGGGGGGCAGCCCGAGACACGGAGGGGAGATTTACCCTTTCCTGCTCGGCAGCCTCGTCCCGCAGCCCGCGGCAGAGCCGGGCTCCCCGGTGCTGCGGCCCCTCCGCTCCCCTCCTGCCGGCTCTCCGCCGCCCTCCCCTCCTGCCGGCTCTCCGCCCCCGGCGGGCCGGGCGGTCCATGCAGCTGCGCTCCGCTTTCCGCTCTACCTTTGCCGCTCCGCTTGTTGCTCACTTCTCTTCCGCAAATTCTTCTCCTCCCTCTCGGGCGGTGAGGGTGGGATTAAAGGCATCAAAGCCTAAACATGTGACTACGCCAGCACAGAGATTCTCGGAAGGAGAGGAAGGGGAGCCGGCAAGAGTGGGAAACCAAAAACCAGAGGCGGGGGGGGGTGTGTGTGTGTGTCTGTGAAAGCAGGTGAGGAAGCCCAAGGCGAGCTGCCTGAGCCCCAGAAGGACTGCCCCGGCGCAGCCGGAGCCCCTTATCCCCGCTCGGCGGTCCCCGAACCCTCCGTCGGGAGCAGCGAAACGCCAGCCCGGGTAGCGCTGCAGAGCCCTGCGGTCCTCTACGGCTGCACAAAGCTTCCCCCAAAAGCCCTTCCCTCGCCAGGATTTCAAGCGTACTCCCGGCACGGGTCCGGTGTATTATGTGTTTGTCGGCTCCCAGGGCCACGCCTTTGCGGCACTGCCCCGTCTCGCTCCCTCTGCAGGGCTCCCCTCCCTCCCGAGCCGGTACCGGTTTGTCTGCTGGCCGCCGGCGCTGCGCCCGCGCCGAGCCCTTTGCCAGCCGGCCGAATCACGGCGCGGTGCCTCGCCTCCGGCAGCGAAGGATCGCTCCCCGCGTGCTCAAGCGGGGAGTCGGCGCTTCAGGGTTACCAGCAGATTGTTTTATGTGCGCCTCGACCGTGGTATGCAGAAATGCTAAGCTTTCCCAGTGGGGAGGCTCATCAGCTACACCAAAATTTGTATCGGGCTGTTCAGGATCCAAAAATCACATCAAACTGACACAGGAGTGCCCCCGACCCGTTCATTTCCCCTTCCCCTTTTCTCTGTGTTCCAGTTCCTGGTTCTTCTACACGCATAGAAGAACAGCCCTTTGACCATAATTATACTTAGTTACGCAAACTGTTTCTAAATTCTGTTATCTGAAATATGCCTCAGAGAAAGAATCCTGTCTTTCGTTGTAAGAACTCCTTAGTTCCGTGCCTGCAGCTCCAGAAAAAAATGAGTGTCTATGTTCAGGCTAAATTCTTTCCAGGCTCTGACCTCTCTTACTTCTAGGAAAAATCTGAAAAAAACCCAACAAGAAAAAATCCATTACGCTGTTTCAGTAAAACACTATGTTCTGTCAAGCACAGCTAGAATTTTGCTAGAGCCCAGTCCACTGATCAGAAGCTTCTAGCAGGATGCATGTTTTTGTTTTTTAATTTTAATGTGTCAATTTATATTGTTCCCTCTAATAAGCATTATGGACAAAAGAACTCAGTTACGCATGTCTGTGATCCTTACTTCTTACGACTGGCAAGAGCTATCCCCTCAGCTAAGGTTTCTTATTGTGGAGACAATGTGAACGAATGGGGGGAAAGCCAGAGGAACAGTAATGCTCATAATAACACACTCAAGCATCACATTTGGGTTCCTATAGTGACTTGCTCCCCTAGGAAAAGGTGAGGCACACTGGAAGGTCCACAGGTTTACCTAGATGCATGTTACTCTGAAAATAATAAGACAGTAGAAGAAAGCATAGTTTCTCAGGTGATTTGCTTTCCAAAGTCCTTCTCTGCTGACCACCTCTGCCTCTTTTTCTACCAGTTTTTAGTGACAGTGATTCATATTCTACCTTCCACTTCAATGTTCTCATGCCTGCAAATACTGATGCACTGGAAACACAATAGATCCTGGAACAGAAGAGAGGCAAAAGGGTATATGAGAGTACTGGGGTTGGGAATGAGATTATGCATTCCTGGGAGGTCCATTAGCATGTTCTTCCCAGGACTGGAGTTGCAGAATTTGTGAGGAAAAAAAAAAAAGATTTTTTTTTCCCTGCTTCTGTGTCAGTATGTGTGTGGGAGTGTGACTATTGAGTGACATCAGCAGAAACACATCACATTGCACCCACTATTACATTTCAGGTGGGGTTTCAGCCAGCAGAACAATTTGGCAGTAATGAATTAAAAGGAATGGGCCAGAAGGCCTTTTCTTTGGCAATAAATATTTAGGTAATTGTAATTTTATGAGGAGCCTTTCTGTACAGTCTTCTCTGCTGTCCCTTCGCTCACTTGCCTGCTTTTCAGGGAACACTTGGCTTTCATCCTTAAACACTTATTTCTTTAAAACAGCTTCTGTTAGACCCAAAAGACTGAGGGAGAAAAGTCACAAGTGATTTTGGGGCAGTGGCACAGTTTAAACAACAGCCTGTCATCCCAGACTACTAATTTTTATCACAGTGCTGTCTCCTGCTGTGCGCTAGCATAAGGGAGACTGATGTGGCTGAAAAATAAAACTTTTCTTATGATGGATTATTTCTTAGACAGATCACTTCATCTCTTCAGTTCCCCACACCAAATGACTAAGTAAGCACAGCAGGGAGGGGTCTGGAAAGCAGAGATGAACATCTGGGGACATAATCACTCATGAAGTAGTAACATAACTGCAACCTGCAGCGCTCAGAAGAAAGAGTTACTTCCGAAATTATTCAGCCTGTACAATAACAGGACAATACTTTAAAGTTATAATCAGTAAAAATCCTGTGGTGAGAATCGTATTCGAGTCGGGGAGGTTCAGCCCAGCCGTTTGGATCCAAGTATTTTCTGTTGCCAAAGCAGCCTTCCCCCCTGCCATCCACTGTAACAGCTCTCACGGCACTGAGCATTTGTGCAAGGGAAAGGAGCTAATATTTTCTTTTGCTTTGCTTGAGGTCAGGTACAGCTCCTGCTTTTCATAAACATGAGTGTTAGAAGCAGGACAAGTTAGGCAGGTGATGTTTACATGCTTGTACAATGTGGAAAGGACCAGAGCAGAAGTTCATGGTCTTGGGGGCTGCTGAATTGAGAAGCCTGGTTCCTTACGGAGGTGTGTCATTTGTGTTCTGTACATCACTGTCAAAACACCCTTTGCTCCCACCGCATATTCCTTGCCCCCTCCCAGTTCCTTGGCTTTCCTCCCACACAGTAGTCCTACTGCTTCATGTTTTTACCAGAAGGTAAGGGCATGAGGGGGTGCACACTCTAGTTGATTTTGAGCTATGTGTACTGATTATCCAGCCAACGAATCAAACATACAGATTCCTGTTCAGTGTGTGTTGAAGGCTTGTGCTCAGTGGGATGGAGATGTGGGTCTCTGCTCTACAGGAGACTGCATGAAGTATCCAGCAGCAAACACATTAGAGACTTACCTCCTTCAGCCAGTAGCAATGAAATTTGACAAGTGTGTTCAAAATTTATTAGGGACAGGGAAGAAGCTGTGAAAAGCCAGGAAAAAAAAAAAGGCGAAAAAAAAGAGAAAAAAGAAGGAAAAAAAAAAAAAAGATTTTGTAAGCCTGGTGTCTTTAGGAAAAAATCCAAAGCAATTGCATTCTAGCAGGAAGAATGAATAGTATGTTTACCATAACATGTTGTACCAGTATGTACGTAACCTGGTCAGTTGTAAAGGCTGTGTGTCTTCTACAAACACTCTGAGAAGTTCTCCAGTGCAGTGACAGTATTCTTCCTTTACATTCAGCGACCAGATGATAATAATTACCCAGTTATTCCTGTACTGTTAGCTGCACAACAGGTATCTTCTCCTTGTAGGTATCTGCTGTTCACTTCAAAAGCTAACTTTTAAAAATACCTTTCTTCCCTTGTTACGTATTTATAGGAAAAAAATGCACAGAGTAAATCAATAAATATTTCCTGCTTACATTCTGCTTTTTAAGAAGCAGCAGGCATTTCTGATGGCTGTTTTGAATAGGAATACAATATTGATGATAACCAAATCACATACAGTGGCTTTCTCTTTTTTGCTTTTAGACTCGGTACTGATCACTGGGGACAAAATTGTTGAAAGTCCTTTGTTGGTTACTGGAGACACAGTGAGCTCACATGTCAGGTCTATTGTGTTTGACTTTAGACAACAGTAGTGAGATGAAATACAGCTCCAAAGGGGATGAATTCATGCTGGCTTAGCTGTCTAGGGTACATCAATGCTCTCTGGAAAGGCTGAAATACTTTGATCTCCTTTTCATCCTGGTCTGCGCATTTGATTATCCACTCAGGACTAAGCACTCTTCATACATTTCCCAGGCCTTCCCTCTGTACAGCCTCCTATATACAACTGCATTCCAGCCTTTTCAGGCTTATACCAATAATTAATTCATCCTGCAGATACATTATTAAATACTGTTCCTGTAATCTCTTCTACCTAAGCTTCACATGTCTGAAGATGACAGAAACACACTTATTGTAGTCCAGTTCTTTTTAGAAAGTATTGCACACATACTCACATGCAAAGCTTTTCTGTGCTTCCTTTGCTTCTCTAAGCAAATCATTAGGTAGGTCTGTTCATAGCAAAAAAATAAGAGTGTGGGCTAACATGGCGATGTGTTAAATGATGGCAGAATTTCAGAAGGGCCACAAGTGTGATTCCACTCAGAGAAATGGATGTATCTTAACCAGTTTATTGTACATGCTCTGGTGATCCAACTTCCTATCTGTCTTGCTCCAGTATTCTGACTTTTGCAGACCACAAACCGAGTATTTCAAAGAGAGGGACAAACGTTTTAATTTAGAAATAGAGTCAAGTAGCTCTCCAAACTATCTGTTAAAATATATTGGCTCTCAGTTACTTGCTCTGTGTTGCAACACAGAAGAACAGTCTGGAACGGTGTACTTTTTGGAGATGCTAAAAAAAAGAACGGGGTAAAGAGGCAAAACACAAGATTTCCAAACTGAGGGTCAGATAGGAATTATCCTGTAGGGACTGCTGGAAAGCTTTTAATTTTCCCTTGCAGAATGGAGTAAAGTTATTTTGTATGGTCACTGGGCACATTTCACTAACAAATTCTGTGCCTGTGTGAGAAGCACAGAACGTTAGTAATTTCTCTGCTCTCTTTCACTGCAAATTTTAGGTGTGCACTTCTGGAACTAAAGGTCTGCCTCTGACATGAGAGAAATGGCCTGTCTAGCTAGAAAGTTTGGGCACCACTCATACAAGGTTTTAACTACACGAAGACTCTCAGGAAAATTGTATCAAATTATGACTTTTTAAAGACTGCTTCAAACCTGCAAGGGACAGCACTGTTTGACATTTAAGAGGTTGTAATTCAGTTTAGCTGAATGGTCTTTGGAAGTGAAAGCAACAAAATAAATGTTAACCTTTTTTTCATTCTACATAATAGTGTCTGTACAGGATGTAACACAGAGACTACGATAGTTCACTTTTAGTTCATATTTTTAATTCATTCAGATTAATTTTTTTGAATATTTAAGTTTAGGCAAGTCCTGGGAGGCCAGCTAGGGGTACTGGCCTTACTTGAAGAAGGACATAAAAGTCTGTGACTAGTCCATGATCTAGAAGGATAATCTGCTATAATTACTAGTATAAAGATGCAAGTAATTTCTCTAGAGTTTATTTTGTAAATTCTCTAATTTTCACTACTGATGAGTAATGAATATTTTCAGATAAATCTCATTTTCCTTTTCCAGTCTCACAGTGCAACAGACAGAGCTTACCAAGGTACAAAGCAGTTTCTGAAGAGCAGCTCTTTAAAATTCAAGCACATCTACTCATATGGATAGTGGGCATAGGCTCATTTTCAGGAAATTCTTCATAGCACTGTTTACAGAATCATTTGCATACAGGACCCCCCCATTCACAGACAGCAAATTAACGGGGTATGCTGCCCAGCAACAAAACCAGAAAGAAAACACTCAAGCTCCTGCTCCATTTTCTGGGCTTTTTATTTCTCATGATCATTACTACAACTGGGCAGTAAGGCAGCAAGGCAATAGCTAGTAATCCCTGTTGAGACTTCTCAGTCTGTGTTACTCACTGATTGGAGTCTTTCATTCCTTCTTTCTTTAGATTGCCTGCCAGGATGTTCTGGGTGTCAAGAGAGTGAGCAAGAGAGTGAGAGCGCACTTCTCTTCTCTATGGTCTTGACTTTTAATTGAGCTGCTTCCAGTATTTACCTTTTTGTATCTCCAGGGCTGGCTGGCTGGTTCTTCAGGCACTTCCAGTGTGAGTGGTGTGGGCAAACAGTCTTTGGCTTATTATAGAAGATCGTATCTATGACTTACTAAGCTGTGCAAAAGCTACTCTTGTAACTATATAGTTATATCATATCCAAAGCTCCTATTTGGAAAAAGTACAGGGGTCCATCCTTGTTAGTCACCAACAGGAAGGGGAAGTAGATGAGGCATGTTTTACAGACCTCGTTATTTCCATAAAACAAAACCACTTAACCATCTTTTGCATTCACACCTATATTCTCCATTTAGTTTATAGCATCAAGTGTTTCTCTACAAGAGGAAGACAATTAGGGAAGTAACATGACAAAACAAAAGTAAGTGAGAATTTCTGTGGAGAGCATAAAAGCCACTTAAACATTTCTATCCAAGTCAGTTCTGGTCAGAGAACAATGGAATTTTATTCCTACACTGGAGCAAAATATAATTTGTATTTCCCTTTTCAGATGCGTGTCATAAGTATTCTAGTATGCTGTAGGGTGAACTTAGATAAGCAGTAATTAACTAATTTTAGTTTAAAACAAAAGTAGTACAATTTCTTTTTACAGTAAAGCAGGAACCCACTTAGTCCAAGTGCATTGGCTACAATTTTATGTGTGTTCGTTTTCTTTAGTCAGCTTGTCTGCCAAGAAAATTATACGTCTTAAATAATATAAACAGCAATTGTTGGATAGATCAAGGACGCTGTGGAGTGATATATATCTGTGTGTCTGATGTACACACTGCATTGGGTGCATATTATTAGGTACAGTACCCTGATGTTATTAAATACAGTTCCGCTGGTGTCCCTGATAAATATGTACCTAGCACAGCACACTGCAGCACCACCTTTTCATTCCATTTCATGCCCACAGCAAAAAACATCAGCTGCTTCACAACATTTGTGACAGAAAAACAAAAATTATCCTATTTTTACAGCACATCCTTAGTCACAGTGAGGTAAAGACAAAGCCATGCCAAGAGGATGGGATCCTAGAACAAACCTTAAAGAACCAAATTTTGAGCAAGGACTGAGGCTTTGCACTTCAAAGGTCAGATTTAAAAATTAATTTTCTTATTGCTTATCACACTTCGGTAACATGAAAATGCCTCTTACACAAATCAGCCAATAAGAAAGAGATGTCTTTTAAGACACTAGTGTTTCTATTTTTCCTTCAAAGCACCAATGATCAAAATAACAGAGTAAGATAGAATCATCTTGGAGTCTGTAGCCAGTATATGAGGAAATTAAGGGGGTTAAGAAGTTCAATCTAAGCCCTTCATCCTATTTATTTATTTATTGTAGTTGTTTTTCCAAGAAAAGAGCTCCATTTGCTTTGAAGCCAAACACCCGCACACACATGTGACAGGATCTGGCAATTCTATTTGGAAGTATGTTCCACTAATGTGCATTTCCTTTGGGTTTTTTTTTCCCATTTTGAGACTTTTCCTCCCTTTCCTGTCAACTACATGATCTGATCTAGTAGGCTCTGAGCATATGTGTAAACTACCACAGGACACACTAAGGGTTGTGTTTCATACCTGCTCTTCTATGGTAACTAGCCCTGGGTTATCATGAAGTAACTGCTGTGGTTCCAGTTTACAACCTAGCAAATGGAAGGCTGACTTGGGTGCTGATACAAAAAGATACTTTTCCCACTGAATTATTTATGGCAAGAGCTTTGCTCCATTTAATTTGGGGTCTGGTTAGCTCTTTTAGGGCAGTTGGTCCACTGTGAGTGTTGTGGAACAGTGGTTGCCTGAAGATGGCATTTTTCTAGCTCATGATGTTAGGCTAGCTGCTTCTCGTGAGGTCCAAGTCCTCAGGTCCATTTGTCTGACCTCTTACCTTCTGTACGCAACTTGCAATCCCCTTCTCCACCTGCCACTGACAGCACTAGGAGGTGACTGGCCAAAGCTCTTCTGTTCCCATCTTTGGGATAAATCTGTGCTCTGCTATTTCCTCAGCAGACTCCAGGGCACATAACCTTTCTGGCAAAAGAGAGGATTTCTCTCTGCCCTCCAGAGCAGAGCCTTCTGTTAGCCATGATCTCAGAGCAAGTTTCACTAACAGGTTTTAGTGAGATCAGCTATCACACCATCTCCCATATGGCCTTTCCTCTTGGAAGCAGCACTGTTCTGCTGGATGAAATATTATTTTAGATACCATCCTGGGTGTGCCAAACTTCCAAATTTAACTACATATCTGCATGCTGCCTGTCCAGACACATATGCCTATAATGTGTGAACAGTTGCCAACACTGTGTCTCAACATCCTGCCTTACTGAAGAGGATGCATTTCAAGCCAACATGTTGGGCTTTCGTAACTAACTCTGGTATATGCTGCTACTACTACAACTTGAGGGAGAGCCCATGTTTGAGGTTTTGTAGGTCCTTTTGATTTGGAATAGAGATTAACTGGTAATGGGTGATGGTCAGTACAACCCTGGTCACAAGGCTGTGCAAGTCTTGTTTACACAAGGAGAATCAGTCAATCTGAGTGTCCTTCTGCTGTCCCAGCCTTAGCACACTAACACTACGAGCTCAAAATTGTCTCCTCTGTAGGCTGTTCCTTACACAACTTTATTTACTCAGTTCACCTCTGTGTCTTTGGTGTTTTTCTTCATATCCATCTCCCCTCTGCTCTTGCTAAAACAAGTGCACATCGTTGCCAAGAAACTCTCTGCTTCAGTCATTCAAATTCTTAACTAGCTGTAGTTCAGAATTAAGTATGTGCTTAACTCTCTCTTAGAGCAATTGCAAGTGAAGGACTGTGGTTCAACCTGACAGTTTCAAGAAAAAGCAACCTTATCTATCACATTCCTAGTAGACTAAATAATTGCAAATTGCTGCAGGACGTCCTCTGCAGTTCCTCTTCACTGACGTTAGACTGCTTGGCTCTCCCAGCGTCTTCACAAAAAGTGTCTCAAGTATTCATACAAGTGTTAATACTCCCTCTCTCTCCTTAGCGCTCATATTTATGCTTGTATTTTTTCCCACATCTGCTGTATTGTCTGTGCATAACAATTCACAAGGACGTGACAGTTACTCTGTAAACACCACTAAGGGAAATGGCACATTCCTTCTACTGGAGGGAAGCCAGTGCCTCAGTGCTCAGAGGAAATGACCGTCAGAAGTGGTAATGGAGGGGAGGAGGAGGGCGATCTTTGTGTCTTGAGTTTGCTGGCTGTGTGGAAAGTTACACAAGTGTCCTGAGGCATTTCTTTTTCAGCACTACAATCTAGCTTGCTGCAAGAACTTTCCCTTTTAAACCCCGTTTTAGGGCAGACCCAAACACTATGCGGTATGCAGTGTATAAAACAGCATCTCAAAGATCAGTTTGCATGCTTATCTAAAGCATAGTAATTAAGACAGATCTGGATGAGAATGTACAAGAGTAGGAGGATGCTTTGGAGGCAGTGGGTTTTTCTTTCCCTGTGGAGGAAATGGCAAGGTGCATGGAGATAAAAGACACAGACACGAAATTAAAGTTGTGACTGTCCCCATTTCAGTTACAGTTTTGCCGTGACGATGTAAAGTGATATAGAGAACGAACTGCTAATTGCTTAATGATTGTCTCTCTGTAACTTTACATACCAAAGACTGGTGCTCGTCAAGGATTAAGCCTGTCAGAGACTGGTACTTGGGAGTGATGAGCAAGAACGAACCATGAACAGTCACAAAACTTAATTAAATGTTTGATAAATTTACGATCTTGTCGAGAAGGCTCAAGTAGAGGCCTTGCTTGAATAGATAGGGCCAGAAAAGATAAGAACTCCTGCCTTTGTTCTCGTCCTTGTAGATAATTTAGGTTAAACTAACCATATGGTTTTTACACCACTAATGAGAACTTAGATAATAAGAGCACTAACGAGCACTGATGTATTAAAACATGTAAAAGACCATACTGCGCAGA
The DNA here is from genome assembly GCF_947461875.1 of Haliaeetus albicilla. Classification (NCBI taxonomy): domain Eukaryota; kingdom Metazoa; phylum Chordata; class Aves; order Accipitriformes; family Accipitridae; genus Haliaeetus; species Haliaeetus albicilla. The sequence goes on from NC_091516.1 coordinate 62,088,874, forward strand.
ATCACCTGAGAAGAGTCAAATAGCGGACAAGTGAGGAAGACTATGGAAGACCACCAGAGATCTTCAATGCGTAAAGGACATTTGCATATGCTAATAGTTTCCCAGAAAACTAATGAATATGTATAACATTTCTTGGAAATCTAGTGACTATGTATGTAGAACATGTATTTAACCTGCACAATTAGACCCGACGGTGTGCACGATAGGTGGAGCGATCCCCCGTGCATCCAGCGCTGCCAATAAAGAATACCTACTTAATAGTTAATCAAATTATTGAGTCAATTTCTCTGAATCAAAAGCTAGTCAGCTAGTCTGCAGGGGATCAACACCTGAGAAAAAAATATGTAGAGGTGAGAAAAACCAAGTATAAAGCAAAGGCAGGGAAAACACAAGGACTGAAAGTTATGCTGACTTGAAGATCTGATTTGGAGTGCATTCGATTCAACAAAAAAGCTCCTTTTGGTTTCAAACATTTTGGTCAAGGACTGGCTGCACTGAAAATCAACGACTTACCAACTGTTTCTTACTCAGCTAAGGTGTATCCAGCTGCAAGGGAATGCTGTGGGTGGAAAATGCATTAGCAATTTTTTTTTTTTTTTTTTTTTTTAACTAGGAGAGGTTTGAGTGCAGCTTTTTAAAAAATCCTCCGAGGTACTCACCCTTCCAGTTCTGTTACACGGTTTATTTTATGCCACAGTACTGTGTAGATACAGACATCAACCACGCTGGTCAACTTCCCCAACCTAGCTGCTCTCACACTTGCTCACGAAGCTGCAGCAGCTCACTGCCTTACCAAACTCATTCTGGCAGCTGCAGCATTAAAAAAATTTATAGGGAAAGCTTTGTTTTTCCTTCAGGAACTCAGGTGTTCATTCAGCCTGAAGTCTTGTAGTGTACTACTAGGCTAGTCTATTGCTCTTGGGCATAGCAGCCCCTCACATTGTGATTTGCAACGCGGGGACTGTACCTTTTTTGGCATTTCCCAGTGGAGACAGCTGCTGTGAAGCTGGGGGGGGGGGGAGGAGAACTCCACCACCTGCACAAAATGCTTTCAGCGGCTTAAGAGATACAAATCTACTTTAAACTGATAAATAAAGCAGGAACCCTGTCAGTCTGATGATGTTCATAGGTGTTTCCTGTAATGAACGGGTTAACTTTGTTCATGAAATCGAGAAGGGGGAAGAGACATATTGAGAGTTAACATATGCCTTGTGTAATTAACAAAAACTTGCTTAAGTGATGCGTGAAGGTCACGGGAGGAAAGCAATGGCTATAACTTACTAGATAAGGGGGAGGAAAGCAATGGCTATAACTTACTAGATAAGGAGAGGAAGGACAACAGCTGCAATTAACAAAGACTGTATTTCTCCACATCAAAAGACATTCTACATCAAAGGATACTCATCCTTGAGAAAATTTACCGAATCTACATAGTAACAGACCTGCACTAGTGAGGAAAGAAGAAGCAGGACAAGGCGGAGACTTACAAGGAAGGGGGTACATGGAATGTATATAAGGAATGTAACGGTAACATAAAGTTGCGGGCCTGTGGCGGAGCATTGCCTCCCCGGCCGCCCAGCGCTGTTTTGCTCTCTTATCGCTTGCTAATAAATTTGATTTTTTTGTCAATACAAATTGGCTCCTCCAATTTGTCACAAGCGTTTATAACAAACTTGGTGCCGTGACTCGGATCCAGGTTCTCTGGTGCGGACCCTCGCAAGCGGGGAGGCGCCCTATCCTTGGATAGCCCCGTCTTGAGGAGGTGTCGTCGCCACACCCTGGACCCGCGAACCCCTTTAAATTACGATAACTGAGCAAAAGAACCGGCAGGACCCCTTAAATTTTGTGCACGAAGACCAAGCGAAGACCCAGGAGCGGGTGAGTATATAAAGTGTGAGCTGTTTGGTTGGGGTGGTTATCCCGAGGTGCGACTGTGTGAGAGGTCTCTCTGAGATCACGCGAGTGCGGACCCTCCAGTAGTGCAGTTCTCGTAGCCCGCGAGGGAGCGAGTCACGACCGAGGGGAAGTGAGTGTGTGTGTGGATAAGGGCACCTCGGAAGATGGGACAGAGGAAAAGCAAGCCCTCTGGACCCATGGGGATGGGGAAGGGAAATAAGTTACCAGACATACCCCCTGATAGTCCCTTAGGCCTGATGATAAGATATTGGGACAGTTCACCAAAGAGAAAGGATAAGTCTAAGGAAAAAAAGATCAATTATTGTATTGAGATTTGGGGTGGGAGACCTCTCAGCAATCCTCATGTACTTTGGCCCGTGTTTGGGTCCTCTGAGGACTGGGTGTGTCAACAATTAAATATATGGGTAAACAATAAACGACCACCAGCCAGCCCAGAGGAGAGTGAATATGCTGCCTTATGGATTCCCCAATCTTGGGAGCCGTCATTCCTCTTTGCCTTAAGGGAAAACAGATCAGATAAACCTCGAAAAAATGATGAGGACCCCCTTTGGCCCCCTCCCTATGCCCCTCAGGCCCTTCCGCCTCAGGACCCACCCCAAGGCCAGGAAATAGCCCAGGCCCGGGGGGGGTCAGATTCGGAACCTGATTCCCCAATCCCGGCACCCCCTCCCAGAAGGTCTGCACGTAATAGAATAATGCGAGGAAAGGAAAGATTGTTTCCTCTTCGGGAAATGTTGGTGCCTGGTGGGGATGGACAGGAAGGACCGGGAACGGGGTATGTGGCAGTCCCCCTTAATACAAGGGATGTAAGGGAATTTAAGAAGGAAATGGGGAATCTGTTAGATGATCCCCTGGGGGTAGCCGAAAGGTTGGATCAATTCTTGGGACCGAATTTGTACACGTGGGATGAATTACAGTCTATCCTGGGTATATTATTTACCGTAGAGGAAAGAGACATGATTAGAGGGGCTGGGATGAGAGTGTGAGACCAGCAGCATCAGGCTGGTCCGGTGGCAGATCAAAAATGACCCTTAAATCGGCCAAACTGGAATAATCAAGATCCGGCTCATAGGAATAATATGTCAGACTTGAGAATAATTATAATTCAGGGGATACGGGAATCTGTTCCCCGAGGACAGAATATTAATAAAGTCTTTCGTGAACAGCAAAAGAAAGATGAGACCCCAACGGAATGGCTTGAGAGGTTAAGGAAAAGTTTCCAGCTATATTCTGGGGTGGACCCTGCCACTCCTGTAGGACAAGCGTTGCTGAAAACTCAGTTCGTGGCCAAGTCGTGGGGAGATATTAGGAAGAAGTTGGAGAAAATTGAGGACTGGCAGGAGCGGGGGTTGGATGAATTACTTAGAGAAGCTCAGAAAGTGTATGTGAGGCGAGAAGAGGAAACGGAAAAGTGGCAGACTAGGCTGCTGGTTGCAGCGGTAAGAGAGGGACAGAAAGGTGTGATAATGAGACCCGGTCGGCCTGGTGGGGGGGATAAGGAAAGAATCGGGGGGAGAGGAGATAAAGCCGTGGAATGTTTTTATTGTGGGAAAAAAGGACACATGAAGAGAGAATGTAGAAAAAGGATTCAGGATGAAGAAGTGTTTCGGGAGGATTAGCGGGGTCAGGGGCTCTATGTGCTGAGGACCCCTGGTAAGAAAGAGCCCTTGATAACTTTAAAAGTGGGTCCTCAGCGTCAGGAGGTGACCTTTCTTGTAGATACCGGGGCCGAAAGGTCTACAGTACAATCATTACCTCCGGGATGTAAAATATCTGAGGATAAAGTTAATGTAATTGGAGCAAAAGGGGAACCTTTTAGGGTCCCCGTTATAAAAGATGTGGCAGTGGAATCAAGTTGCAGATACGGAATCGGAACGCTGTTGTTGGTACCTGAAGCGGAATATAACTTATTAGGTAGGGATTTAATCGTAGAAATGGGGATTCGGGTGGATGTGGAAAAAGAAGCGTTGAAAATCAGGCTTTGTCCCCTTACAGAGGTGGACGAGAAGCAAATTAACCCCGAAGTGTGGTATACCCCCAAAACAGTTGGAAAACTGGATATTGAACCGTTTGAAGTGGTTATTAAGAACCCAGAGATTCCAGTGAGAGTTAAACAATATCCCTTATCTAATGAAGGGAGAAGGGGACTAAAACCTGAGATTGAAAGACTATTAGGAAAGGGGGTACTCGAACCCTGCATGTCCCCTTTTAATACCCCGATTTTACCAGTAAAAAAATCCGATGGTAGTTATCGGCTGGTGCATGACCTAAGAGAAATCAATAAACAGACTGTCAGCCGGTTCCCAGTAGTGGCAAACCCACACACCCTGTTGAGTCAATTGGGGTCCGAAAACCAATGGTATAGTGTAATAGATCTTAAAGATGCATTCTGGTCATGCCCTCTTAAGGAGGAATGTAGAGATTATTTTGCCTTTGAGTGGGAAGACCCAGACACTCATAGGAAACAACAGTTAAGGTGGACTGTACTTCCCCAAGGGTTCACGGAATCCCCAAACTTATTTGGACAAGCCCTAGAACGGATTCTACGGGAATACCAGTTGCAAGATGGGGTCGTGCTAATACAGTATGTGGATGACTTATTGTTGGCAGGAGAGAATCAAGAGACAGTCAGAAAAGAAAGCATACGGTTGTTAAATTTTTTGAGCCTTCAAGGCCTCAAGATATCACGGTCAAAACTACAGTTTGTGGAAGAGGAGGTAAAATATTTAGGACACTGGATAAGCAAGGGGACTAAGAAGTTAGACCCTGAACGAGTAAATGGGATTATATCACTGAAAGCCCCGAAGAGTAAACGACAGATTAGACAATTGTTGGGGCTATTTGGGTATTGCAGGCAGTGGATCGAGAACTTTAGTGCGAAAGTGCGATTTTTGTATCAAAAGTTAACTATGGATGGATTGCTTAAGTGGACCCAAGAGGATGAAGAAAGATTAGAGGGTCTCAAGGCCGATCTAGTTAACGCCCCTGTCTTGAGTCTGCCTGATGTGAAGAGACCCTTTTATTTATTTGTGGCCACTGAGGAGAGGACAGCATACAGGGTTTTGACCCAGGAGTGGGCAGGAAAAAGGAAACCCATAGGGTACATTTCCAAATTATTAGACCCCGTCAGTAGAGGGTGGCCCACCTGTTTACAGGCAGTTGTTGCTGTAGCCCTGATAGTGGAAGAGGTGAATAAGGTAATGTTTGGAAGTGAATTAAGGGTGTTCTCCCCTCATAATATTCGAGGGGTTCTCCAACAAAAAGCTGAAAAATGGATCACCGATGCTAGGCTTTTAAAATATGAAGGGATCCTAATCCATTCCCCTAAATTGGAGATCGGAACAATGAATTTGCAAAATCTGGTGCAATTTTTGTATGGGGGTCCTGAAGAAGATTTAACACATAATTGCCTTCAGACCATTGAAGAACAAACAAAAATTAGGCTAGATCTGGAAGAGGTAGAATTGGGAGAGGGAGAAAAGTTATTCGCTGATAGGTCATCTTGAGTAATAGCAGGGAAAAGGAAGTCAGGATATGCAATTGTGGATGGGGGGAGCCTAGAAGTAAAGGAATCCGGACCCCTCAGTCCTAGTTGGTCGGCGCAGGCATGTGAGTTATATGCAGTACTTAGGGCATTGGAACTTTTAAAGGACAAAGAAGGAACCGTGTACACGGATTCAAAATATGCGTATGGAGTGGTACATACTTTTGGGAAAATTTGGGAGGAACGAGGACTTATTCTCAAGCAAAGGGTTTGGTTCATGAGGAACTGATTGTCAAAATTCTACAAGCAATAAGAGGGCCCAAGCGAATAGCTGTGGTACATGTTAAGGGACACCAAAGAGGAACAACCCCTGAAATTCGAGGGAATAATCTTGCTGATCAAGAGGCCAAGGCGGCAGCACTACTTGCTGTGACCACCGCCCCGCTGGCAGGTGAAACTCCGGCAAGAATCCTAAGCCCACAGTTTAGTAAACCAGAAATGGATAAATTGAAGGAAATGGGAGTAGTGGAAAAGGAGGGTAATTGGGAACTACCCGATGGGAGACAGGTGTTACCAAAAGCACTAACATGGAAAATAATGAGAGGTATGCACTCAAAGACTCATTGGGGTGTCCAAGCGTTGGTTGATCAATTCGCAATAAAATACATGTGTATTGGGGTTTATAATGTAGCCAAGGGAATTGTACAAGGGTGCCTAACGTGCCAGAAGATCAATAAGCAGCATCTTAGAGAAAAAGTACAAGGGGGACGGGAACTGGCACACCGACCATTCGCCAAAATACAGATTGATTTTACTGATCTCCCTAAAGTAGGGCGATATAAACACTTACTTGTATTGGTAGACCACCTCACTCATTATGTCGAGGCGTTTCCTACTGCTAGGGCAACTGCCAATACAGTGGTAAAAATACTTTTAGAGCATATCATACCGCGATATGGAAATATTGAAACTATTGATTCAGATAGAGGCCCACATTTCGTTTCCAAAGTAGTAAAAGAAGCTCTAGCCCCCTTTGGAACTAAGTGGGAGTTCCATACCCCGTGGCATCCCCAAAGCTCCGGGAAAGTAGAACGAATGAATGGAGAAATAAAGAAGCAACTAACTAAGTTAATGATAGAAACCAAAATGTCCTGGGTAAAATGTTTGCCAATTGCTTTATTAAATATTCGGACTCAGCCCCAAGCGGATACTGGAATTTCCCCATTTGAAATGTTATATGGCATGCCCTATGATATGGAATGCCCAGCCAATTATCCTACTCTAGATGACAATAGTATTAACCCTTATATTGTTCAGATAATGAAAAGGAGAGAGGGATTGCGAAAGAAAGGAATAGTGGTACAGAGGCCACCCCTAGATATATCCATACATTCAGTGAAGCCAGGTGATATGGTATTAATCAGAGCCTGGAAAGAATCCTCTCTCACTCCTAGGTGGGAGGGGCCCTTTCTTGTTTTACTTACCACAGAAACTGCTGTCTGGACTGCAGAACGAGGATGGACTCATGCAAGCAGGATCAAAGGACCAATTCGGAGTTCTCATTGGGAGGCAACCAGAGACCCTGACAGCTTGAAAATCAAGTTCCGAAGAAAAGTGGAGGAGTGAGACCGTCTTTTGTAAAAATCCTCACTGTATATGTTATCTTTGTATGTTACAGGTGTAAACTTTGTAGAGAAAAGTGGTGGACACATTGCTCCTATGGGTATTCCCCTAGTGACATTTGCCACGAATGTTATAATTACGAACAGGAATTAATTTAGCAAACATTACGTGTGGGAGTATCAACTGGGAAAATTATAAAAGACCCCAAAGAATGGTGGGATATTTTTGCTAAAGGCATAAACCCTGAGAGGTGTTGTCTTTATGCAAATGAGTTATGCCCAACGAAGGCTGAAATAATACAAGTATCCCGCAGACGAACAGTGGTCAGAGTGGGGTGGGGAGCTTGGGAAGTGAAGGATACAAACTGGGACGCATATAAGTCAAAGCAAAGTAAATATAAAGGAGGTTCCCCTGAAGAATACGACTGCTGCCGAGAAGATGGTACACCTCGCTGCTCTAAGCAACAGAGTAGGCAGAGAAGAGGGCAGAGACGTACTGCTGTGGGGATTAAGGTTGATGAACTACCTCCAGAGAAGGCTCATGGAGCCTCTTGACTTATTGCTCCTAAACAAAACGTCCTCAGAACTTCCCCAAAGTCTCCCATCTCTCACCAGGGATGAAGACAAAAATCAAAATGATTATCAGCACCCTCGGAATACCTGTCGCAAGGGTAAAGGGACACCACTTTTCTCAAACTCAAGATTAAGCACTTGGATGATAGGACTGTTGCTAATGCTAATAGGGACAACCCAAGGCAAAGGGAACCCCCACCAACCTTACAAATGGACGCTCTATAGGTGGGAGGATCAAAAGATACTACAGCAAGTAATTGCTGCTGGGGCCCCAAGCTTTAATCAATCCTTATGTCAAATCGTACCCAGGAACCCATGTCTACATAACTTAGGCTTTTACTTTTGTCCCACTTCTAACCCTGGAAAGGGGTATTGCAACCATCCTGACTCTTACTATTGTGCTTATTGGGGTTGCGAAACTATAGCTTCTGATTGGATTCCTGGGGGAGGTCCAGATAAATTCCTATCCGTAGGATGGGGGCCTCACGGATGTACACCTGCTTCACATGGTTGGGATGGAAGCCAAACAGGACCATGGAGTGGAAATTGCCCATATATCTATATTAATGTCACCAACCCGAAAGATCCTGCTTGGTTAACAGGGAAAACATGGGGAGTCAGACTTTGGGAACCAGGTGCAGATTCAGGGGGAATAATTACGATAAGGAAAGAGCTGGTGCCAAATGAACCCTCTGGTATAGGACCAAATTCGGTCGTAGCAGAGGAAGATGATAGTAACAGTATTGTACAGACTGCTGCTATCCTCCCTAACATAGATATCGCTGAAAACAATATCTCGGGCATATCAACAAGAATCAACCCATTGTGGGATATGCTCCAAGCCAGTTATCAGGTACTGAATGCCACCCACCCTAATATAACTGAGCATTGTTGGTTGTGTTACGACATTCGACCGCCCTTTTATGAAGCTATTGGGGTGGACAGTAGATTTAAAAAGTCCAACGGAATAAATCCAGCTCAGTGCATGTGGAATAAAGAATCTGGACGTAAACAAGGGATAACAATGTCCCAAGTATCGGGAAAAGGAAAGTGTATCGGAAATGTCCCAAAGGACAAACGACACCTGTGTAACACAACTCGCAAATCAGGAGAAATAACAGCTGAGTGGTTAATTCCTGCAGATAATACTAAGTGGATTTGCTCCCAAACTGGGGTTACACCTTGTATATCCCTAAAGGTCTTTAATTGGACAGCTGAATATTGTATACAAGTAGCTGTGATACCTAGGCTTATTTACCATCCCGAAAGTTTTGTTTATGACTATCAAACTACTCAGGCCCATCACATACAGAAACGTGAGCCCTTTACAGCCCTCACGGTGGCAACTCTCATGGCAATCGGAGCTGCTAGAGCTGGTACAGGAATAACCTCCCTCGTACAACAAAATCAAAAATTTCAATCCCTAAGGGTAGCGGTCGACGAGGATTTGGCTAGGATAGAAGAGGCCATGACAGCCCTAGAACAGTCTGTTAGGTCTTTATCAGAAGTAGTATTGCAAAACAGACGGGGCTTGGACTTAATGTTCATGCAGCAGGGGGGGTTATGTGCAGCCCTACGGGAGGAGTGTTGTGTATATGTTGACCATACTGGAGTAGTTAGAGATACAATGGCCAAGCTACGGGAGGGGTTAGAAAAACGGAAAAAAGACTGGGAAGTACAACAGAACTGGTATGAGTCCATGTTTAATTATTCACCCTGGTTAACCACCCTATTGTCAACTATTGCAGGACCTCTTATTTTGTTGATCTTATTTTTGACTTTTGGGCCATGCATTTTTAATAAGTTAATCGCTGTTGTTAAAGGGCGGTTAGAAGCTGCACATTTAATGCTGCTACGAAAGCAATATGAACAGATCGGAGATGGAGGAATTACTCCTATCCTCGGGCGGGCAAAAGAAGCATTGGATCGATTTAATGAACAAAATCAGGATAAAATAGAAAAGGGGGGATTGTAATGAATGGGTTAACTTTGTTCATGAAATCGAGAAGGGGGAAGAGACATATTGAGAGTTAACATATGCCTTGTGTAATTAACAAAAACTTGCTTAAGTGATGCGTGAAGGTCACGGGAGGAAAGCAATGGCTATAACTTACTAGATAAGGGGGAGGAAAGCAATGGCTATAACTTACTAGATAAGGGGGAGGAAAGCAATGGCTATAACTTACTAGATAAGGAGAGGAAGGACAACAGCTGCAATTAACAAAGACTGTATTTCTCCACATCAAAAGACATTCTACATCAAAGGATACTCATCCTTGAGAAAATTTACCGAATCTACATAGTAACAGACCTGCACTAGTGAGGAAAGAAGAAGCAGGACAAGGCGGAGACTTACAAGGAAGGGGGTACATGGAATGTATATAAGGAATGTAACGGTAACATAAAGTTGCGGGCCTGTGGCGGAGCATTGCCTCCCCGGCCGCCCAGCGCTGTTTTGCTCTCTTATCGCTTGCTAATAAATTTGATTTTTTTGTCAATACAAATTGGCTCCTCCAATTTGTCACGAGCGTTTATAACATTTCCATGTTTTTCTACAAAGATGGGCAGAGGTGAAGATGTCAAGCCTAAAACATTAAAATTTTACTTCAAAGCTGCGTTATCTACAATACTAGATATTTTTCTTTTCCTAGTATTTCCCAGTATTGCAGCTAGGCCTGCGCAGTATATGTATTTTCATGTATTTTGCACATGTAAACGTTATCTGCACTGCAAAACTTTACGTGCACTTTATATATACCGCCGGAGCACCGCGCGGGAAGACGGGCAGGCGGGTGTCGGTGGGGGACACCCCCGCCGGGACTGCGACAGGACTGCCGCGGCAGCCATTACCCGACCCCTCGCCCGGGGGGCGCCCAGCCCCCGGCGTCCTCCCGGGGCCCGGAGGAGCGTGTGGCGAGGGGGGTGCATCGCCTCCCGCGGCTGGCTGCCCGGGCGGCGGCAGCCATCTCTCGTGCGGGTAAGGGCGCTGGCGTCAGACGCCTCCGCGGCACCATGGCAACGGCGGCCATGTCGAGCGAGGGCAAGCGGCGGGGCCAGGAGCGTCCATGACGGGTGAGGGCGAAATGGCCGCCAGAAGGGGCACCGCCCATCGCGCCGGCGCTGCGTGACGTCTGCTCAGCCACGCACGGGATTGGACCGCTGACGGCAGCGGCTTCCGGTGGGGCGAAGGAAAGCGGCGGCGGCGGCGGCGGCGGCGACGGCCGGTTTTGGGGCCTTTATGGGGGTCTGTGGGGCCGCCGGGCCGGGTGTTTGGGGGGGGTGCTGGCCGGGAGGTGGGGGTGCGGGGGAAGGGGGAGGGATTGGGGGGGAGGCAGTGTACACCCGTGGAGGAAGGGATGGGCCTAAGGGAGAGTAGGTGTGGCGCTGTCATGGGGAGCAGCGGCCGGTGTGGGGCTGCCCGGAGGTGCCCGGGGAGCGGTGCCGGAGCGCCCGGAGGTGCGCAGTAAGGGTGTCCATCTGCGGGCGGTGGTTGGTGGGGTGGGAGGCTCCCTGCTGTGCGTGGGATAAGTGGGGGTCCCCACTGGGCGTGGAAAGCAGGAAAAGGTGTTGGGGCACGTCCCTGAGTGTTTGTGGGTCTCAGTGGCGTGGCTCCCTTTACGTGCTTGGGGGACTCTGGCGATTTGGAGTGGTCTTCTTGCTCTGCGTGGAGAGGAGTCTCTGGTGGGCGATGTGGAGATTTAGGTACCCTGTGTGGGGTGGTATCTCTCCGGGACATCTCTGGGATTTGAATGGGTGGCCACGACAGGTTTTTGGGGAGCTCCAAGGGGCTGTGGATTGTATGAACAGGAAATGAAAGCGTAGAGAGTGGCTGGTTTGTGCAGGAAGCTGAATGGTGAGCTTTGGCAGGTTTCTTGACTAGAGGTGCCACGAGCATGTTAAAGGGCTCAAACACGGTTGGTGGGCATAGGTTGTAGATGAGTGGCTAAGTATTGGGCCCGGGGAAGTTTGATCTCTACAGGTGATTGATGGTGGTCAGAGTGGATGACTTTTGGCCAGTAGTAGGTGTGGGGAGTGTCAGGTGGAGGTGTATTTTGGTCTCTGTGTAAGAGGATTTTAATCATAAGAGGGGGATTAAGGCGAAGCTGAGTCCACAATAGGGGAGGACAGTCAGTCTTTGGTGAGTTTGTGTGATCTGTCTGGGGAGACAAGAATGTGACTAGTCTGGGACTGAGGGTAAGGTTGAGTTCCTAAAGGAAAGAGAAGGTCTGTGGTCATGAAAACTTAGTGGGTTAGGCCCTGGCGTACAGTATGTGAGGAAGTGAGTAGTGTGGAGAGGGGGAGCTAGAGCTGTGAGGGATGGTGTCAGGAGGCAATGGAAGAAATATTCTTTCCATGGACAAAAAATGTGAAAGGCAGTAGTCACTGGTGGCTTGCTGGACTCATAAGTAGCAGATGTTTTTAAATGACAGCTGTTCCCCCCACCCCCTCCAATGGCCTAGTCATTCTAGCTAAAATCAATGCCCACCGAATTCTGTTGCTCAAAGGAGGAAAACGGTTAAGTGGATGTTGTCTTTGTTTATTTTTTAATTTTCAGATGTATTTAATACTTACGTTAAAAGACAGGTTATAGGAACGCTATATGTGTTCTTTCAGTAACTAATTTAGAAATAATCTTTATATTATGTTGCATATGGTGAACGGCAATGCCCAGCAAAAATGCTTGTTAAATGATAAGATTTGGCAAAGCAGTGTACCAGCTTAATCCTAAAAGTACATTAGCCTTATTACTTTCAGTAGGCCTGCTCAAGTAAAGCAAATACATAAGAACTGGCAAGTTCGGTTTGTAACCCTTAGTTTAACTGTAAATGCCATTATAGATTTAAACTGAAAAATAGAAATCTTACTCGTATGGTCTGCGTTTCATTTACTTCTGGGTTTCATTTAGTTTGGAGTTAGAGATCTGTGGATTAAGTTGGCACAGCATCAGTGAATATGGGAGAAAAATGCTGCTTACATCTACTGAAGATCTAATTGGTTTTGTTTTCCATCACTAGCTGTTATATTTGTTTTGGAAACTCTTTAAGGAGGTATTTGTTATTTTGCTAAATAACATTTTAGGGAACTGTAAGAAATACTGTTCAAATGTAAGAAAAAACTGTTTTAATGCTGAGGGTCATGAAGTACTGGGATGGGTTGCTCAGTGACATTGCCGAGTTTCTATCTCTGGAGATCCTCAAAAGCTGAATATACGAGGCCCTTGGCAACCTGTGCTGGCTGACCCTGCTTTATTCAGGAGCACTGAGCAGGTGATCTTTAGAGATCCCTTCCAGCCTCAACTATTCTGTGATTCTGTAACTAGTAGTCCAGAGCTTTTCAGATTGCACTAACTTGGGGATAAATACTCCTGTGTCTCTCCTGATACACAGGAAGACTCTTCAAATGGGTCTTTACAAACCTTGGCTCTGAATCGCTGTTCAGTTCCATAGGATTTGTAAGATCTCTATATAAGCTCTTACAGGGCTCATCTTCAAGCTGTTGCTGCCCTTGGCTTTAACTGATTTTGAATGTTGATATAATAAGAACAATTTGGTTGGCATGATGTGAACTGGTGCCAGATATACACAGTCTCAGTTGCTTGTTAAAGTCTAACCCAGATCATTTTTGTTAATACAGGGAGAGGTCAAAAAAGCAGAGACTGAACCCACATGCAGATTTTTTTCCAGAGTGTGATCAGGTACAGTGCTTCCATTTCAACGTTACAGAGCAGTGGATTGTTTTCTCATCAACTTGCTATTTGCAGTGCTAATCCTAGTGGTGTCTTTTAAGACATAATGTTTGACCAGTATTTTTCAAAACCTTTTGAGTTACATGGTCTGTACTGTATGGAGCATCTTGTTACCATGATGGATCAGTATGTTAAAAAACCTAAATTGAGTTGATTGTGTTTGCTGGGGTTTTTTAATAGTGTTCTTTAATGTTCAGGAAGAACTTAGGGAAAGGAGAAGTCTATATGCTTCAGCCACCATGTCTGGAATTGGTAATAAGCGGGCAGCTGGAGAGCCTGGCCCTTCTGCACCTCCGGAGAAGAAGGCAGGGGTTGAAGATTCAGGGACCACAGTGGAGACCATTAAGCTCGGTGGCGTTTCTTCAACGGTATGTCTTCCTTGCACACCCCCACTCAACCTCTTACTTTTGTTTCCAGATGAAAAAAAGCATCTCTCTGATTTATGTATAAGCGCAGTGATCTGGCTTGTGTGCAATGTGCCCTGACTTGTACCTCTGCACAGGAGGAGATGGACATCCGGACCCTACAGACCAAGAACCGGAAACTAGCAGAGATGCTGGACCAGCGGCAAGCCATTGAAGATGAGCTACGGGAGCACATTGAGAAGCTGGAGCGTCGGCAGGCCACCGATGATGCCTCTCTGCTGATTATCAATCGATACTGGAATCAGGTTAGTAACATGCTTTTTTATTTTATATATACTGTTCTCTTGTCTCTTCTTTTCCACTTCACTCCTTTTATTCATATCCATTCTTTGTCTTGTCTTTCCTGTCCCATCACTCAGTTTGATGAAAATATCCGCATCATCCTTAAACGCTTCGACCTAGACCAAGGTCTTGGAGACCTTTTGTCTGAAAGAAAAGCGCTGGTGGTGCCAGAGCCTGAACCAGACTCGGACAGTAATCAGGAGCGCAAAGATGAGAGGGAACGAGGTGAGGCACCTGGTTGGAGCCAGTGGAAAAGATGGATTTCAGTTGTGGACAATGTTGATGTCCCTTTCTAAAGGGTAACAGATTATGAAGACTCGTGATATGTTCCTTGCAAAAGGACATTTACTTTTTTGCACCTCTGTCTGTTCCCAGGTGAAGGACTGGAGCCGGCGTTCTCCTTCCTAGCCACTCTAGCCAGCAGCACTAGTGAAGAGATAGAATCTCAGCTGCAGGAGCGTGTAGAGTCCTCCCGCCGTGCGGTTGCCCAGATTGTGACAATGTACGACAAGCTGCAGGAGAAAGTGGATGTGCTGTCCCACAAGCTGAATAGTGGAGGTATGACCAAGGTGGCTGATGCCTGGCTGATACTCAAGAATCCTCATCTACCCCCAGCTTAGACATGATTCTGCATTGTAAGCGTTAAGGCCTAGTCCTTCTCATGCTCATTTATTTTCCAAAATAAATTGGCTTAGCTTTCCAAACTCTCAATAATCAAGACCTCTAATAAAGACTAGTACTATACGCTAGAAGTGTATTACAACTGCCTCTAAATTTGAATGCTGAGAACGCTGCTTAGTGTGTTGGGCTAAGGAAAGGCTTGTTTCTGCCAGTAGTGTGTTCACACACCTCAGAAGTTACAGATTACAGCTGAACCTTGTCACCCAACTGTCCTCAGCTACTGTGTAAAAGGCTTCATGCTTACAAGTGAAGAAGTGAAATCAGTATTGCAAACTGATGTTGGAGTCCTCCTCACTTGCAGTTTAGTAAAAGAAGTGGGAATAACCAGGACCTCAGTTTCCCCTGAGTTTTGAGCAAAATGGTAGCCTTCTAATGTCTTGGTATGCCTAGTGTAGCTGTCAGTTTTGAACACAAAGCAGAGTTCTGCAGAAGAAAGCCAAATGACTAGCTCCTGACAATTAATGTAGCAGATTCAATTTACACTCAGGTGACTCTCTGAAAAACTTCATTAGCTTAAGGTTAGAATTTTAATCTTTGATGAAAATTCAGGTGAAATATCAACTCATCCTTGGTTTGCCTTCTGTTGAGAGTGTTCTGTATGCTTTGATTAAGGAGCTCTGGCAAGTCTAGCATTAGCGTGCTGAAGCATTACTGTCCTTAGCTGGCAGTCTTAAACTCTGTAGTAGCATTGGCATTAGTGCAATGTGAGCCTGTACTCAGTTGCTCTAATTGTCAGCTGGTATGTTAGCTCAAGCCACCTGTTTTAGCTGGTTTACGCATGAATTTGATCTGCATTAGGGTGTCACTGGGTTACAAGGGCATGTTCTGTCTTGCTGATACTGACACAATTTGAATGATCTCTGATATTAGGGGATGGTAACTGACAGAAATGTGTAGTATGTTAAACTGCAGAGCCTTTTGCTTGGTGAATGCAAGTCAAAGCTCTGTGTGGCTGGAGATCAGACCCTCGGGAGCCACCTGGTGGACAGATACAGTAGGCAGAAGTTAAAACCAGAAATTTCCTTTTCTGTTTTCTTTTTTCTCTTTTTGCTGTTTAAGAATTAAAACAATCTTCCTTGATTTCTGTTAATTTCCTTTTCTTTATGCATCTTTCAGATATTTCATTGATGGAAGAAGCAGTCCTGGAGCTTAACACCTACCTCTCCCATGAAAATGGACGGCTGCAGGAGCTAGCTGATGTTCTTCAGGAGAAGCACCGAATCATGTCTCAGGAGGTACAAAAAGGAGAGAGAAAGAAATCTGCTTTGGGGTTTAGGCAGATAACTGAACCATAGCTTTAATCCTTTCACTGCATTGTCTCCAGTTGCTGTTGCAACTGCTGCTGCTTGGGTAAGTCCCGACACCACTTCCACCGCAACAAGAACATATTGCTTCCTGTCTGACTTCTTGAAGGGTTCTGTATAGTCAATTTGCCAAGTCTTCCAGAGTCCTTTCCCATCTCGTAGGTGGAGAGGGGGTTCTTGTAAGGGATGTCTTTCTAGCCGGGTTGGCACTGACTACAAGCAGAAATGATCGTATTACACAATTCCTGAGTAACAGGCCAACCTCTGCCACCGGCTCTTTGAAAAGATCTTTAACCCCTGAATGACCACACTTCACATGCAACCACTCTAACAAGCGTCTTCTTCAGCTTCTGCTGCCATTGTAGCTAAGTGAGTTAGAGAGTCTATCTGATTATTCCAGATGTGTGCTGGGTGATTTCCCCCTTGGTGTGCGGCTACCCATCCCACCAAGAAAGTTCCCCATTTGGCGATATTTAAAATCTCCTCCACAACAACTATGCGATTAGGGTTGGCAGCATCTTTTCGGAGTGCTGATATCTGAGCACCTGTATCTACATCTGGGAGCGGGTTTCATCTAATTGCTCTCTTAATACTCTTTCCTGCTCCAGAGCCTCAGTCAAAGCAGTATGTAGTCTCTGGTTAGTCACTTGCTCAGTGGTGAGTTGGTTGGAGAGGTTCCTTATCTCATTTTCCAATTGCTCCTGCAAAGATTTCACCAAGTCTTGAAGGGATTTAATCATCTTCTCTTCTGCTTGTCGGGCCACGCATTTGTTCTGTTTTGCTGCCATCAAAGCGGCTCCTAAAACTGCACAAACCAACGCCTTCCCTTTTCCTTGCTTCAACCTTCGTTCTTTAGCCAAAACGAGAATTTTGTCTGCTACAGCTTGCGGATCATGTCAATTGTTACGAGCCCAAGTCATACCAAGGGGAGAGGGTCGAACATTGTAGCCCTCTAATCCCTTTAGGAGAGGGATACAGTCTACAGTCTGACCTCCCAGGGAGGCCATAAAGAACACACAAGTACAGGGATTAGATGCTTTCAGTAGTCCTCTGAGGACTATCTCTACAGTGGGATCTCCCAGGGAGACCACAACAAAATCAGATCAAGTCCCCTGAGGACTGTCTCTACACTCGGACCTTCCTGGGAGACTGCAACAAAATCAGATTATTAAGTCCTCTGAGGACTATTTCCCCTTGTGTATGGCTCCTCTCAGAGAGGAGCCACAGTAAGGACCTGGTCCCAGTGATCACTTTAGCAACACCGAGGGAATCCTGCTGACTACGCCAAAAAAATGTCAGGACCCAGACTGGACAGACCAGGGAATCGTGTTTAATTTTAAATTCCCTCAGGCTAAATTAACGTGAAACACCACCGAACGATTAGTTAAAGCTTTTATTTATGACAGAAGCAGACTGAACTGGGGAGGCGTGATAGTAGGTGGCAGGGCTTCTCACAACAGGAATTGGCATAAGACTACTTCTGTAAACCGTGTAACCCAGGGTAACCATATACATCAATTCAGGGAAGAAGGAGATCCCTCCTGTTAGGTTCAGAGCAGACCCCCTTGCTTTCTAGACTCCTCCTCAGAGAAGGGCCCAGGGGTGGCTGGATCTGCTCTTAGTCTCAGACTTGGTCAGTGATTTATGTCTTGAAACGGATGAGATGTAGGGATTGTGGAAAAGAAAAGAGGGAAGACAGAGAGAGAAAAAGGAAGAGAGAAAGATTTCACCAGTCCTGGGTCCAGCGTTGGTTCAGTCAGCCAAGGGGTCCAGTTCTGGTGGGCTTGCGCACCCGGAACTTCAGTTTGTTTCCCTTTGTCATCCTTGCCCCTCCTTCAGGCGGGCACCCAAACTCCTCAGGTTAATGAGCAGTTTGTGAGCCTTTGGGCTTGGGGGTCGTTTGTGGAGTAACTTCTTCTTCCCTGCAGACACTACCATTGTTTGATCTTTGTATCAGAACAGCTTATCAGAACAGGGAGCTGTGCACCCTCCAGCAGGCCCTCCCCCTCCTGTTGCTGATGTCTGAGCTGATGAGCTTTTCACCTTGGTTTCTTGCTGTGCAGGTTTGTCTTTAAGCAGAACTTGCCTCACCACAATGTTTGAGACATTAACTCTTTCAGTCTCTCAGAGGTCTTTCCTAGAATAATTTGTGGTTACCATAGTTTGGAGAGCAGGCTGTTGCCTTGGAGGGGGACAGGAGCAACAAGGTTTGAAAGTTCCCTTCTGAACAAAGGCTATGGAACAGGTTGTTGTTGAGAACTGTATGTAGTTTTTCTGTGATTTGGGTTGATTTGCTTGTTACATCACTGAATGAAAAAGTATAACCAAACCAGTGAGTTGAATGGTTGTAATTTTAAAAGAAAATAAAAGCAGAGGAAGTGGTAAGGTGATGCTAACGTGGTTGTGTAAATATCTGAGACACTTGACATGACATCCCTGTAATTTCAAATTCCTTGGTTTCTCTGGGTCATGTATGAAAGTGTAACAACATTAATTGCAAGATGATCCCAGTCATTAAAGGATTCATGTTTGGCAGTATTTGCTTCAGAGGTTTCAGTTCCTTTAAAAATTGTGTTAACACTGGCCTTGCTCAGTGTTAGACCATCAAGCACTTCAGTGATCTGTAGAGTAGATGAACATACGGATTGAAAACATTTAAAAAAAAAAAAAGCCTTTGAATAAGCTGAGGTCACTGCCTCTGTACTCTGTCAGTTATTACCAGTTTGTTGCTCTTTTTCCATTTTCTGTTTTGTCTTATCATTACTGTGTTGGGATTCAGCCAGTGTAAAATTCAGGGCAGTTCATGGAGTAGTCTGTCACCACAGTAAAAGATGGGCGGAAAGCACATAAATCCAGGGTATGATGAATAAGAGAAAAATTAATACTGAGAAGTCTTGGAAAATGTTGATTCTATTCAATACGCTGGCTGAAACACTGTTTTGCTTGCAGTTCTCCAAGCTGCAGGAGAGAGTGGAGACAGCAGAATCTCGTGTGTCTGTTTTGGAGACTATGATTGATGACCTTCAGTGGGATATTGACAAGATACGTAAGAGAGAGCAGAGACTCAATCGGCACTTAGCAGATGTTCTGGAACGAGTAAGCACCATCCTCTTTGCTAGGAAACCAGAGAAATGGGTGTAGTTTTGAGATGTGTGACATCATCTTATGGTACTTTGCTATGAGAAGTGAGAATCTATAGTGTGCCATCTTTGGTCTTGAATATGCTGTATCAGCAGTCTTGGCATTTAGTTGGGTATTGATGAAATCTGTTGCCTTTTTTGCAGGTAAATTCCAAAGGCTACAAAGTGTATGGAGCTGGGAGCAGCCTCTATGGGGGCACAATCACCATAAATGCCCGCAAGGTAATGTCAGGAGCTTGGTTGTGGGTAAGGGGAAGAATAAAATCAAGGAGAGCTTGTGTGTAGGGCCACATATTGGAACAGAATTCAGATACCTGCTTTGCCACAAATCTGGGTGACTCTGGGCAAGCCATTTTGTTTGTGCACAAGTTTCCCACTTACAAAACAGACCTGATGGAAGTAGACTTTGTCTCACTTGGTGATGTTACCTGACTATTAAATTTGTAATTTCTGTTACTGTATAAACAGTTGCTTAATTAGTACCCTCAGTAGATAACATTAACAATAGGATTTATGAGCAGTTTCTTCCCAATAGTTTGAGGAGATGAATGCAGAGCTGGAAGAGAACAAAGAGCTTGCTGGGAATCGCCTCAGTGAGTTGGAGGAACTACGCCAGGACCTTGAGGAAGTAACAACACAGAATGAAAAACTCAAGGTGAGACATCTGTACCTGTTTGAGGATGAGGATGGAGGTGTTGGTTCCCCTCTGCCCTGCTGTACTGTGTCTCTTGAAAACCTCATTAATATTGTTCTATTCTGTATTTGCTCTTTAGCTGGATTATATTTTGTACAAGGTACAATTCAGCAAGTTTGTGGGACTTAAACTTGCAGTTCAGTACATTGGTGACATCATGTGGTCATCATTGGAAGTTGTAGTGCTTTCTCATTTCCTTTTTTCCATTCTGATCTATTCGGTACATTTTAATGATGTCTAGTTAAAACTAATTTCACATCCTTACAAGTATTGATCCCTCTTCCACCTTCCCTGTGCAAGTGGAACCAAAGAACTGAAACAAGTCAGGGAACTTGTGTAGGAGAGCTAGGCTCTTGAAAGACTTGATGAACTTAAATCTTTCCCAGTGTGGTAAAATGGATAGATAGGAAACAGTGTATGAGTTTCTTACATCTTAATGGTGGTAACACAGAAAGCTGTGAATCTAATGTACATAAAATTTAGATTATTCTCTATATCATATACTCAGTGATCAATAGAAATGTTAGCCTGTTATGAGAAATGTCTGAGCTGATAACCTAAGTTTCAGAGATGAGATTCCAGAAACTGTCTTAAGGCACCTCTAAGTTCTGTTTATCCACATGAGTTTGTTTTGAGAGAAACACTGTTTCGCTTACAACTTTCCTTTTCTCTTAATTAATGTTAAGCTGTATGTGTGTACATATGTGTCTATTTCACTGCTGGTAGTCACAGTCATTTGCTAACTTTTTTTGTAAGGAAAGTTCAGATTCTGTATTTCTGCTTTCTCTCAATTGTCTTCCTTTCAGTCATTCTGTCTCTTACTGGTAGAAAGCTAACATGATGCCTACTTGCTCATGTATTTTCTCTAGTTTTCTGTTATACTTTTCTATATGTCCATCTTTATTTAGGTGATTACAGTTTTACAATAAATCCATTGAAAAGGTATATCATATTTTCCAAGCTTGTATCTTTGAGAGAAACTATTGCAGAAGCTGAGAATCAAAAATTCTTGTCATGTGACTATGCAAGAGAAACAGCCTAGTGCATACAGAGAATGTATAGACTTTTTTAATGGATACTGAAGCATATCACTTGCATCTACTTCACAGCAATGCTATCAAAGTTCTACTTTTGTCTTTGCTTGTGGCAGCTTGATTCACTGTTCACCTTGCAAAACAGATGTCAAAAACAAGGAGATAATTTTTCTTTCTGTGGCATTTTCTGGTGTCCTGACTAGGTTGAGCTGCGACGAGCAGTGGAAGAGGCTGTGAAGGAGACCCCAGAATATCGCTGCATGCAGTCCCAGTTTTCTGTTTTGTATAATGAGAGTCTCCAGCTGAAGGCACATCTTGATGAGGCCCGCACTCTGCTTCATGGCACCCGCACCACACACCAGCGCCAGGTGGAACTGATCGAGGTAGCACCTCTGCTCCATCAGACTAGGGAACATTGTCATCCCATTGACCATCACTGCTGGGTCTGGGTGGCTCCGGGAATCTGCAGGAAGTGTATCTTCCTGGCAATAATTCATCTGTTCTGGTACCTCATGTTGATTAGGTGAGAGATACTCCAGGGTCACAGCACCAACTTCTGTCCCTTTCTTACTCCTCAGAGGGACGAGGTCAGCCTTCACAAGAAACTACGCACAGAAGTGATTCAGCTAGAGGACACCCTGGCACAAGTCCGCAAAGAATATGAGATGTTGAGGATAGAGTTTGAACAGACACTTGCTGCCAATGAACAAGCAGGTAGGGAGTTTTTCTGTTGTGCTTAAAAAGAAACAAATGCCCTCTCTCCCCACCCCCACCTCCCCAATGCCCATTAGAGATTGCATTGCACTAAAACACCTGGTTTGATTCTTTGTTATTGTTAAATACTTGTTCTGGCAGGTCTTTATCTCAAAAAACCAAAGCTCTTCACTTGTTTTATGGGAGGCCAGTTCCATGTTATCTGAATTCCTTTTAGAAGTTGCACTATACATATATTTTGCTAATAATTTGGTTCGTGACAGAGTATTTTGCATTATTAAAAATTACTTTGGGGCGGGTTAATTTACAAGTCTGGAATGACAACCTGGATAGGCCACCAGTAATTTTCAAATTTCATCAGAGGAAATTAAGAAGTTATTTCTAAAGTAGCATTTAAATCATAGAGATTTTTTGTAGCATGACACATTTCCCTTATGAATGTGGGGAAAAAGTAGGGTTAAGGGGAATTTAGGACTGGGAATTTGCAAGGACTTATGGTTGCATGTAAAACTGGCATGACATTTTTCTGCAAATGTGTTGCGTTGCTCTGTTGTTCAGCAGAATGATAATAGTCTTATTTTGGTTCTTTGTCATTGTCACTTAGCTGGTTCTCCATCTCCATGAAAGTCCTTGCAGAAGGTTGGCAAAAGTGTTGTTTATTACAGTTGTGTTTCTGTTTTTGTAGGCCCAATTAATCGGGAGATGCGTCATCTCATCAGCAGCCTTCAAAATCACAACCACCAGCTGAAGGGAGAGGTGTTAAGATACAAGCGCAAACTGAGAGAGGCCCAATCTGACTTGAGCAAGGTATCAGAGCAGGAAATGCCAGAAAAGAGCAGAAACTGCTTAGGAGAAGTGGGAATGGTGTCACCCTTGCCTGCAATATCAGCTTTTCTATTATGGTGTGCAGGATGGCATGTAAAATGGTCTTCCTTTGTAGCTGTATAGTGCTCTATGAAAAGTAGTAGTAATTATGGAGGAGGCACACAAGCACGGATCTGGGAAGACCAGGGAAGGGGGTTAAGGTAGATTTCTGGCTAAGAACTGAATGGTTTGTTTTCTACTGTGTCTTCTTTCTTGCTATTCCACAACAGATCCGCTCGCGCAGTGGTAGTGCTCTCTTACAGTCCCAGTCCAGCACTGAAGACACAAAGGAGGAACCTCCAGAGATCAAGCAGGAACCTGATGATCCTTCTGCCCAAGTGACTGCCCCCAAGCCTGCTTCTGAAGATGTTAATGAAATGAAGGCCAGGCGAGATGAAGAGGAACGGGAACGAGAGAGACGGGAGAGGGAGAGGGAACGAGAGAAGGAAAAGGAAAAGGAGAGAGAGAGAGAGAAGGAAAAGGAAAAGGAAAAGGAACGAGAGCGGGAAAAGCAAAAGCAGAAGGAATCTGAGAAAGAGAGAGAGTCCAAAGAGAAAGAGAAAGGGAAGCATGAAGATGGAAGAAAGAAGGAGGCTGAAGTGATCAAGCAGCTGAAGGCTGAGCTCAAGTAAGAGTTGTTGTCCCTCCCTTTCCTGCTTGAGTAGTACCCAAACTGTGGTGTTTGTGTGAGATGACTTGTAGCTTGTGAGAGGTTTCTGGCACTCTCTGTTCTGATTGTGATTTGGACAATGTAGTAACATTTCTCCTATGGTAGCCTAAAGCATGAATTACCAAACCAGATACTTCACAGTGTGGGTCAAACAGTCTTTATTTGTTGCTGTCATAGCAATTGCATAAAGCTTTACAGCAGCAGGTTATTAATAAAGGGCACAGTAGTCTTCCCTGTCTTGGATCCAGTACCACAGCAGAGATGGATAGTTTGTTGCTTGCCGTTAAGGTAGATGTTTCCTCCCCACCCCACTTCTCTTGGTTTTTCAACCCATATGTGCCTGAACATGTTTCTTTCAGCCTCCAGCCTTTACTCCTTGGCTATTTTACATTACCAGGGTAAGATGAGCCAAGGATGACTCCATATGCATGCCATGTGGGAGATGGAGAGAGTATTGCTCTGACTTTCATGCTGGATATGTAACAGCATAGCTTTCCTGCTGTCTCCTCACAGTTGTCTATCTCTCTGTCTCCAGGAAGGCCCAGGAGAGCCAGAAGGAGATGAAACTGTTGCTAGATATGTACCGCTCTGCCCCCAAAGAGCAGAGAGACAAAGTGCAGCTGATGGCAGCTGAGAAGAAGGCAAAAGCTGAGGTAAATATAATTTCTCTTCTCTTTTTATCTTTAGCAAGTTCTCTTTGGATACTCTGCACCTGAACTGTGATGGTTTTGTCTTCAAAACTGGAGATTGTTCCTCTTCTCATCTTTGTCACTTAGAAGAGAGATTGGAATGTTCTGGAAATGAACAGGGATATTTTGGGGTATCCTCCGCTGGGAAGGGATGATCCCTTTGCCGAGGCTGAAGGCCATGGCTGCCACTTTCTCAGTTGCAGATTCAACCAGTAGTGAAGCTGAGCACATGACCCAGAGACATACACACACAGAGGACGCTGACACGCCAGTCAGACTGCCACAGACAAGGTGCTGCCTTCAACAGCATGTACATACAGGAGTCATAAAACGTAAGCATAGACAGACAAGTCCCCTTCTTCCTCTTCAGCTGGTAGAGATAGAATGTTGCTAGTGCAGGCACACACATACCAATCTCTAGGTTCACAAGCATACACGCATTTGCAGATCCGTCAAGTATCAGCACGGCTTCTCTGTCTGTCTGGTACCCTTGTGATCCCAGGCCCTCTTACCTTCTTCACATACACATCTCACCTGTAGCTAGCACTTATTCTATGCAGCACACATACACATGGGGTAGAGAGTTAGATTACACAGAGATAGTTAAGAAAATATTTAATAAGAAGATACAAGAAGATAGGACAGGCTGTGGTGATCATGCACAGGGCTGAGCCAGACAAATGTGTACTGACTGCTCACATTTTACATGTGACTGGCTCCTTGTATACCCTTCTCTGTCTAACCCCAATTTGTTCATCCCTGCACGTCCCTCCTGGGTTTGTACAGCTCTGTCGATTCCCACAGCCCTCCCACTCCAGGATCCACCCCTGCTTTACAGTTTTATCAGTTGCAAAGTCCACGTTGATCTTCCTGGAAGTGGTGCCTGTAGTTTCTTGGTAGCCTATCAGCTATTGTGAATGTGGAGGTTTGTTTCTTGTCTTTGTCTCCCTGTTTGTTTTGTCAGGTCTGTTTCTCTGTATATTTTGTTTCTGTCTTTTTTCCTTTCCTGCTCCCCACCCCCTTAGTTTCCCAATTGACAGGGTCCACAGTTAGGTAACCTTGCTGGAATAAACATTCTCACATGCTCTTGCCAATTAGTGTGACTGACCAGGTTTGGTTCTTATCACTGTCTTTCTTACCATTTGTCTGTCAGGTTTGTGCCTCTGTATGTTTTGTGTATGGCTTCCTCCTTTTCTTATCCCTTTTTGTATTGAAAAAGGTCCTTGACCAGACACCGTTAAAGGAGCAGATGCTCTCTGTCCACATAGCCTTACATACACAACTGCAAGAGACTAATGTTCCTACTCTGATAAAAGATGCCATGGCATTTTCAAAGGTTTTGAACTCAAGATCTGGGGCTTACAGCCCATCTGAATGGTTCATCTGCCAGTAATACACTGTTCTGTCAAGATGAGATGGATTTTCTTTTCCCATGCTTCGAAGGCAGTTTCTCCAACGTTTCAGAGAATTGTAGGGAAAACAGGCTCTTAACAAGGTTCAGGCCACATTCTTGTGTTTAGTGTCACTTCTGTTTTGTCCTTGCTGTAGCTGGAAGAACTGAGGCAGAGGGTGAAAGAATTGGAAGACAAGGAGAAAAAGGAGAGTAAAAAGATGGCTGATGAGGATGCCCTCCGCAAGATCCGAGCAGTGGAGGAACAAATTGAGTATTTACAGAAGAAACTAGCCATGGCTAAGCAGGTGAGAAGTTTCTGACAAGTTCTGTCTTGGCTGGAGTATCTGGGAAGGAACTGCCTTCAGGTTACAGCCAGGAAGGTTACCTGAGAGAAGGAATTTCTGTCTCTGTATGTGCCAGAGATGTGAGGTTTGTCCCTGTTTATTGAAGGGGAAAAAACCTAACCAGCCAAAAAAACGATGACGATCAAAAAAACCCCACACCACCAGGGTGTCACAAAGCTTATGGTGGGGGTGGTGGGGAATGTTTAGTTGTTTGTGGCCTAGGTGAAGAGCACAGAGGAGAGACGGCTGGATCAGCCTTTAGGGCAGGAGGTTACAATTTCTTTTTTAAAAGTATTATCTGCACTGTTCGTATAATTAATACGTGTGCATGGTACCGTGACGTATCTTCTTCCACATAAAAGGGCTTAATCTAATGATAAGAGAGCAGGATCACCTCAGTAGGGGAGAGGCAAGCCAGTGATTTGACATGTAGTTTTTTAGAATTCAGATTCTTTTCCTTATAGTACAGAACTGTTCTATCTTGTCACTTACTCCTTTAATGTTGAAGTGGCCTAAGTGAGTTTAAGGGGCTTGGCAGCCTGTTAGGTGGAAGCTGTTGAGTTGTCCACGTGCAGAATTCTTGGCCTAGTGTATATGACAGCTATGCAGCTAGCTGCCTGAAGTTGGCAGTTGGTTTCTGCCCAGCTCTGGCAATGACTGTGTCACAGCTGATTTTGCCAGCAGACAAGCCACAGTCTGTGAATGCTTGTGGAGATGACAATCTCTTTTCTACACCTAATGCAGGGCATCTCTGCTGTGGTGCAGACTTCTAGGGAGCTTTCTTTTCTGGTTGCAGGGAAGATACTGTTCTCTGATACTGAGACATCTTCCTTCAGCTCTGCTAGGTTTCGTGCCTCTAATGTTCAGGGTCATTGTAGGGCATACAGGAGACAGTTTTGCCAGAGCCTGTGATTCTTTTGCAGGAGGAAGAGGCCCTGCTGTCAGAAATGGATGTCACAGGCCAAGCCTTTGAAGACATGCAGGAGCAGAATATCCGCCTGATGCAGCAGCTGCGGGAGAAGGATGATGCCAACTTCAAGCTGATGTCAGAACGCATTAAGTCCAACCAGATCCACAAGCTGCTGAAAGAAGAGAAGGAGGAGCTGGCAGACCAAGTTTTGACACTGAAGACACAGGTAACCTGGGAGAAGGAGAGAGGAGAACAGAAATAATGGGGGAAGGTGGAGGTGCTGTGGGTTAGCTCTGGTAGGCAGCTAAGCTCCATGCAGCTGCTTGCTTGCTCGCTCCTGCACAGTGGGATGGGGGAGAGAATCAGAAGGGCAAAAGCGAGAAATAAAGACAGTTCAGTTGTTAAAGGAAAGCTGTGCGGACAAGCAAAGTGAAACAAGGAATTCATTCACTAATTCCCATGGCAGGCAGGTGTTCAGCCATCTCCAGGAAAGCAGGGCTCCATCACGTGTAATTGTTACTTGGGAAGACAAACACCGTAACTCAGAACATCCCCCTGCTTCCTCCTTTGCACCAGCTTTTATTGCTGAGCACAGCGTCATATGGTCTGGAATATCCCTTTGGTCAGTTGGGGTCAGCTGTCTCAGCTGTGTCCCATCCTAGTTTCTTGTGCACCCTCAGCCTACTTTCTGGCGGGCAGCATGAGACACAGGTGGTCTTGATGCTGCATAAGTACTGTTCAGCAGTAGCTAAAACAGTAGTGTGTTATTGATACTGTTTTGGTCCCAAATCCAAAATATAACGCCATGTGAGCTGCTATGAAGAGAATTAACTGTATTGCTGCCAAAATCAGTATAGGAGGGAATGTTCCCCTAATCAGCCTGGGTATGCTGCATCAGACTTCAAAGGGACTTGTCTTAGCAAGAAACAGAGACTGCTGCGTGAGTATGAAATGTCCTACAGGTTCATTGCTGTGGAGAGCAGGAGGGAGAAGGAAAGTGGGAAGTCTTTTTCCTGTCATAATGGTACTTCTACATATATATTCTACCATCCAGGGTGGAATTGTTCACTGCCTTGCAGCAATTCTCTAAGCCACCTTTCAAAAAATAAGACATCTTTGTTGCTGGTATTTGACTGCTAAGTTTTAAAGTGTTGGCTACAGCTCTTAGACTGCTGTTGTGTCTGTTCAGGGAGAAAAAGACAAGTTGAAGAGATACTCCTTGGTGATGGGGAGGCAGGGATAGTTTCAGCATGTAGCCTTAATGACAAGAGTGAAGACCTGGAGAGCATGCATTTCAGGCCTTCTGTATCTCCTCTTTCCAAGGTGGATGCCCAGCTGCAGGTTGTACGTAAGCTGGAGGAGAAGGAACACTTACTGCAAAGCAGTATTGGAACAGGAGAGAAAGAACTAGGTCTCCGAACACAGGCCCTGGAGATGAACAAACGCAAGGCAAGTGATTGCTTGATTTCCTCTTGGATTGTAAGATGGAGTTGTTGTTTTGTGGGAAGCATAGAAGGCTCCTAGTTCTCATGGGTATTACAGAACCTGATATTCCTTGGCTTTGGACTGGTATACCAGAAGGCTGAGGAGTCCTGAAGAGAGTTGTGATTAAAGTATTGCAGACTGGTGTTTCCTTTGGTAAGGAGGAGCAGGTCATAGGTGTTTCTGTGAAAGTCTGATTAGGAAGCTGAAGTAAGCTGCCTTTAAAAGGAAACCTGTTGTGAAAGGAGAGGCAGCAGCCAGATGAAGTTAACTGGGGTCGAAGCTTTTAAAAGAAAGATGGGGTAAGTGAAAGGAAAATATGACTAATGAATGTTAAGACCTTTAACAAATGACTAAGATCAATAAAGTAGGTCTGTTATGAGTAAAACAAGACTTAAGTCTCATGGTTGATGCTGCCTTTGTTGTTAAATCTTTAGTAGAAATGCAGGAATGACACTAAAACAGACAGAAAGGAAAGCAGAAATACCACTGTGAAAAGGAGATCGGGGGGAATTCAGCACAATCACTTGTGCTTAATGTCACAATCTGTGGTATTGAGGGAACTTGGCTAATAGATTCATTGGTGCAGGGACAGTTAGAAAATGATAGGAGAACTGGTGAAGAGAGAAAATAAAGACTTGCAGTTCCATCTAGTTCAGCTATAGAACGGCCTCTAAACAATTTAGTAGAGAAGATGTAGAAGGTGGAAGGCTGAAAATACTTGAACAAGAAGAGAGTTGTGTGGTCATTAGTGTTTTTCTAAGTCACATGCATTGCAGTATGACAGGGGTTGGCTGTACTGAAGAGGAATTTTGAAGCTAAATTATTAGAACTTGTTAATAATAAGATATTTTGCTGCTGAAGTAACATGTAGGGAGTAATTCCAGTTATGCCATTTGGAAGTACCAAAATTAGATTGAAAAAATAGATCTCCAGCAGCCTGAGGAGTATTCTGCGAGCAGTCTTGGATTGCCAGGCAGAGGGACTAGAAATCACTAGAGCTCTTTTTCCATGTTTGGTACTTCTATACTGGTTCTCTTTTTCAGGCCATGGATGCAGCTCAGCTTGCGGATGATCTGAAAGCCCAGCTAGAGCTGGCTCAGAAGAAGTTACATGACTTCCAGGATGAGATTGTGGAAAACAGAGTAACTAGAGAGAAAGAGATGTTCAACTTCAAAAGGGCTGAGGTATATACCTCATGCACAGTCCTTCAGTATCTGTCTGCTTTGGTGTCTGTCTCCTTGTACATTGAGCTTGGAGTGGGTTTCAGCTACAGTGCTTTTTTGGGGGTCCAGTCTCAGTTTGATTTCACCTTCATTGGGTCTTGGCTCTTTCGGGTTTTATCCACTGGTAACTGACAATACATGTAGCACCAGATGATAATGTAATCTGTCGTAAGT
Source organism: Haliaeetus albicilla (assembly GCF_947461875.1). Lineage (NCBI taxonomy): Eukaryota > Metazoa > Chordata > Aves > Accipitriformes > Accipitridae > Haliaeetus > Haliaeetus albicilla. The sequence goes on from NC_091516.1 coordinate 62,118,242, forward strand.
CTGTTGGACTATTGGGGATGAAAGTATGGGTGAAGTGATTTAGCTAGGTGCACAGTGGGCCAGGTGCTAGTTCTCTTTGGTCCCTGAAGAAGCTGTGATGGAGAATATACTGCTCATTTATTTGGTCACTTGTTTTTATGCAGGAAGATATCTCTAGGTTACGCAGGAAGCTGGAGACCACTAAGAAGCCTGACATGGTTCCCAACTGTGATGAGATATTGATGGAAGAAATCAAGGATTACAAGGTGAGTAGCTGTCTCTACCAACTGCCCTCTTTAATTCTACTTCAGTCATGTTTTCAGTATTTGACATCTCCTGTATGTACTCTGGCATTGTAGCCTTATCTTGCATTGAAGAAACCACCTTCTCCTTACGAGGAATGGAAGGACCTTCATCTTCAGTCATCTTTTAACATACCTAGCACAATGCAATGGGCCCTCACTATAATGTTTCTGTCTTGCAGGCCCGCCTGACCTGCCCATGCTGTAACATGCGCAAAAAGGATGCTGTGCTCACAAAGTGCTTTCATGTCTTCTGTTTTGAGTGTGTGAAAACACGCTATGACACCCGGCAGCGTAAGTGCCCCAAGTGCAATGCTGCCTTTGGTGCCAATGACTTCCATAGGATCTACATCGGTTGATTCTTTCCACTGGTGTCATGAAAAGTTGCCGCTTATGCTGACCACCCAGCCTCCCTCACTTTCTGTGATTGTCACCTTTGGGGCAGTCAGTGCTTCTGTCAGCTGATCCGTAGTCTCTTCTGGGAAGTGTGGTTAGGGTATGGAAAGAAATGGATTCTGGATCCTGGTTTCTTTCTTGTCCCTTTTCTTTTATTCTTGCCCTCAGTTTTTGTGGATTCTTTGTGCCTCAGAGGACGTTGCCCATCCATCACTTTTACACTGCCAAGTTGGGAACATCTAACTGAAGTCCTGCCTTGATGGGATGGGAGCTGTCTCTGGTGCAGCAGAGATAAATGAGGGCTTTATCTGAGGAGTTTGCTTTGGATGTTAATTATTAAATCCCATCAAGGTATGGTAGTGTTTCTGAGAGTGAATAGTTTCCCAATTAAAGGGCCAAAAACTGTATAAACAGGTGCATCTGTAGACTGCAGTGGAGTGACTCCTTAGACATCTTCCTGAGTCAGGGCACGAATCTGTGAAGGGTGGTGCATTAGTAAACATCCTCCCTACCCCCAAAAGCAAATGCACATCTTAGTATCCAGAAGAGGAGGAGGATAAGACACTGGAGAATCTTTGAAAATATCATTCCACTGATGAACCCTGTTTGATGTGGACATCTTCACCTAGGTTGAAGCATCGCCGTCATTGTCCTTAAGTTTCCAGAAGAGAATTTGTAAGGGTTACTTTGTTGCAACTTTGCCACAAAGATTAATCTTGTAATGCACAGAACCTAATAAAAGCTGTTGTCTGGGTTATTTTTCCGTTTTTCTTGCCTCTAGTAGTGTCTATCTGTACTCCTGTCCTTTGTCCAGTTACTGGAAACACTTTTGACAAGCTTTAAGCCTGTAAAGTAGGTATGAATTTCTTCCTTCCTCTGTTTTCAAAAAATCGTTAACTAAAACAACCTTTGTCCTTTTGGCTTTATCTTCCCTACCTTATTCCTGGCACAACAGAAGGTCCAAGATGCTGGATTATTTATGCAGTCATTTTGTCATGGCCGCTGGGAATTTTGTGAAAGGACATGGCATAGGTTAGAGTCTCTATGCTCCCTGTAGTGCAAGGCTGTATTTGAAGTCTGCTCCTAAAATCACAACGCGAAGTCATTTATTTACAGCATTCCTTCATAGGGCATAGTGTTTTTACTGTAAACTTAATTTTCTTCAAAGGTACAACTGTCAGAGGTCTGTGTCCCTTCCCTGAATTATAAAATCTGTATTACCTTCCTGTATTCACTGTAGGAGATAACAGAAACAATAGTAAAGCGAAGGCAATTATCACAGACTGTCTTATAGTATGCATTATTATTTTTATCTTTCTGAAAACATTCAGAAAATATGAATTAAACCTTGTAAATTATTATGAATCGTGAAAAGTGAAAAGGAACACATGACCCGATCTTTGCAAGGGAAAGCTGGGATGCTGAGAGTTTGTGATATGGCTTAAGTTCTGTTACAGCATGTGTAGAAGAAATGAGAGCAGAACCCTCTCTGCTTTCACTGGAGGATGCTTCCTGGATTGCAGTTTGTGATGTCAAGTTGGAGAAAGAACAGAATACTAATGCTGATGGTAGATTTTGTGGTACAAATGCTTTTTCGTCAAAACCAGGACCTGGGTCACCAGCAAACATTGGACCTTCAAACAGCTTTGCTATAACAGCAGACTTATTTTTACAGCTGTGAACAACAATCTGAATTAAATGGCCCTGGTAGAGGTGCAAAGCCCCTCTACGCTTTCCCAGTCCTTAAGTCACATCACCTTTGTACTGAAAATCAAGCTTGAAACTTTGTGTATACTGTCAGTGTTGGGTTCACTGGTCATGGTAGGAAGCAGACTTGAAACAGTCTAGATTTGTTTCACAGATGAGGTTTGGAAACTTCTATTTTTTCTTTCCTCACCAAGAAAAAAGTATTTTCTTATTTTAAAATAAATATTTTAGTTTAAGCTCAGGAAGTCCTTGAGGCTCATTTTGGAGCTGTGCTAATAACTTAAACATTGAGAAACAGTGAAAATTTTAGATGGTCTGTTTTGACTTGCCAGAATAAGTGGAAATAATTGAAAGTGTATCAAGACTAGAAGTATTTTGGGGTAAAAGAAGGGAAGGAGCAACAAGTATTCTTTATAAAAAAAATCTGTCTAAATTTGGTGTCCGAGCTAGAGTAATTAAGTGTAAACAGAGAAAAGCATCATCTACACTCTCCAGTGTATCTTCTTGTCATAGCCAATCCTCCCTCTGCTTATGCAGTCTGCAGGCATTGACAGGTGTGTGATACTCCTCATCCCATAGAAAGGTACAGCAGTCTTTTTTTTCTGCCTCTTGTGGGATCAGGCTGGAGCAATAGTTGACGAAGAAAGTAACGTTGCCAAAATGTCTCTGTTGGGCAACAGTAACTTGGACCTTCTCCCAAAAGGCTTCTAATTGGTGCTGCAGTAATCGGAGCAATCCCTATTCTGCATTTGACATGGGAGTAGCCCCTAAGGCTACCCAGCAGAAATACAGATTTTTGCTTAACATTAATTATGAGGTGGTTGATGTTTTTTCACTTAAATTTTTGTCTTTAAATGAGGAGAGGTTTGTTGAAAGATTGGGTGTTTGGATTGGAAATTGGAACTAAACCAGACATTTTTGTTTAAGAGGTTATTAGCATTTTCAATTATTTTAAAAACCCCCACCTTTTTCTGGGGTTGTGCATGTAGAGATAAAGACATAACAACTGTTGATAAACATACTGATAAAATTGGGCTGAAATATTTCTTTCCTAGTGTTTGTCTCATAATAATGAAAAGAGCAGTGTTCATCTGTTGTAACCAAATGATGTTGGAGGTTGTAAGGTACTGGATGCTACACAAATAAAAACCTCTTCCTAAAAAGCTGATTATCTAAATGAGGGAGGGAGGGAAGGTAAGGGAAGGCCACAAAAGCAGCCTAAGTGACTTGCTCATAGTCATCTACCTTGTCAGGAGCAAGGAAAGAAGGGACATCCTAGGTCTTTCAGACCTATCTAGCGTGCAGGGGTCTGGATCCTACTTCCCTGCTTCATGTCTAATTACTCTTCCCTTTGTTACTGACTGTATTGAAAGAAGCAGACGCACTTGCTGCCCAAAAGCAGAGGCCAAGGACTGAGCAGGGAATAGAATGTGAACTCTTGATGAGGGTAATTAGTCTGGGTATTGCTGCTATCAGCTTTTAGTGGTCCATGCAGAGCTTTTCATTTGCAAGTGTTTTTCAAAGGTTAAAGGTGCAAAAAGGTAGAATGCCTTTTTCAAACCCCAAAATACAGTTTCAGATCTGCCTGTAGCTTTTAAACCATGCCTGGTGAGAACATCACCCCTGGCAGCATTCACACAGGTGGCTAGAGATATAGGGAGGGTAAAAATGACTGGTGACATACCTGAGAGACCAGAGTTAATCCTGACAGTGTTACAAATGTTCTTTTTCTCTGTAACAGGCGATGTGTTGGAAAGTGTTTTTTAAAAATTCATAGAAATCCTGTTTAAATAACACAGTCAGTTGGGTTGATGCAGTTTTATTCAGGTGCTGAACAGCTTACCCTTCCTGCCCCTCTACTCATCGTCCAGGTGGGAGGGAGCTCCACTCCATACATTGCCTTTGAAACTGCAACTCTCATTCTCCTTCACAGTGAGCCCTGGTCCACAGGGAGGCTTTGGTGACTCCCTTTGACTTTGGTGGGAGCTTGGTGTCAGAATAAATCATGGACCAGAGCGCCTTTATGTCACTTTGGCTGTCAGAAAGAACCTTATTGTCACTTGAAGACAGAGAATATTAAGGGAGTAGATTTGCATTGGTGAATACTTCTCCTTCAGCTGTAAATACTGATTTACAGTGCTGCCACCCCTCCATTCCCCTCATCATTGCTCTGTGCCACTGTGAACCCATTCCCTCACATCTGCCAGTGCAGCTGTTTGCATGGCTTCTCTCTGGGTGGGAGTGGAAGCCAAACTAGGGCTCAGAAGCAGACAGAGGTGGTGGTGGTTTGGTTTTTATCAAGTTATTTTTAAGCTGGGTGAGTTCCTGTATCACAGTCACAGAGTAGCCACATCTGCATTTGTGCTGACAGAGCTGAGGGAATGTTGTGTACTGGGTTTGCCACCAAGAATTTGTCTCGTGAAAGCACAGCCTGTGCCAGGAGGGAAGGGATTGCCAACACAGAACTAGCACCTGGTGTAATGAGGCAATCATAAGGAGCCTTAGCACGAACAGAGACTAGACCCATAGATAGCACAACAAAAACATACCAACAAGGAACATGCTTCCAATGAGCAGTTTAAATTTCCTTCTTTTTTTTTTTTCCTTTTTCTTTTTTTGAATTAATGCACAGAAAGGGCTAAAAAAGTGGGAACCTCACTGTACTGTCAAGTGGAGGAACCAGGAACTCTCGCTGTTTGGATGCTCCTTGTTTCTCCAGTCCTTGGGAATGGCTGATGTTTGCCAGAAGAATGAGAAACTTGTTATGAAAGGAGGAGGACTCAGGAGGGTGGCAGTGGCTGTGGGCTGCTGCAGTTCTGCTGTCATGAAGAGCATATTGCCTGCTTTATTTTTGCACCTCTTTCTGGCATTACAAAAGTGTGTTACAAATTTTACAGAGGAAGGGGAGAAAGGAAGAAAAGGGCAAAGGGCCCAGGTATGCTGGCCTAGGGCTCTGCAGTCCTGTTTGTCCTCTGATACTCTTCCAGCTCTGATTTCCTGTCCATGGCGAGTTGCAGCTCCTGCTTGATGATTTCAATCTGCTTCTCCAGCTCTGTAAGCTCTTGCATCACTGAGGTCCTAGCAGCATTGAGGGACTCTGCTTTCCCATTGGTCGTTAAAGAAGCTGGAGTCTCTCTCCTCACCTGTGGCAGGGGGATGTCTTGGTGCTGTCTGATCGTCACCTCATTTTGCCCTTCATCAGTGCAGATATATTTTTTCCGGTGACAGTTGCCTAGATTGGCTGTATTCCACACAGCATGCTGGCTGTTCCCTACATGGGACCTGAACAGAGATGTGAGAGTTAATATGAAATCAGAGCCTGCTCTTGTGTGTATGCAACCCTCCCCTGTGAGCCATTCTACTGGAAAAATATGCTGCTGTTACAAATTACATAGAAATATTATTCCTTTATCCTTGGAATTATTTTCCTAGAGAAGCACAAATCATGAACGTAAATGGCCAAATTTTTGTGATTAAACCATAGCAGAGACTAGAACAGAATCCTAAAATTAATATTCCCTGAAACTTTTTTTATGTTAGTTACGAAATTATGGTCCTCTCAACTCCAGCTCAGGAAGATGTGAGTTCTCCTCCGTAGCTTTCTGAAAGCTTTTGTGGTTGCAATGTCCTAAGTTTATTACAGCGTTAGTCCTTTGTGTGTTTGTACTCTGCTAGCTTGGGCATTTGCTCCCATGGAGGAGGAAAGAACCTGCATAGAGTTGGTGTGGAGAGGTGAAGGGAAAAGCGTGCCCTTGGACTTGAAGTCTTGTTGAGTAGCTGCTTGCGCTTTGGGGGATGGACATGATGATGTGGTGTATCCCAACACTGCAGGTACAGACCTGAGCTTCCTGACGGAACAAACAGACTTTGGAGTTTTTGTGTTGGGGGAGAAATTCCCATTTGGGAACTTTTTCAAATACTTCAATGTTTTCCTGTGGAAAAGTCTTTCCAAAATATTTTGATTCCAGAGAATCTTCTCTTTCTTGGGAATTTCACTCTGCAGCCCTCCCAAATCAGGGCATTTCCCAGGGTTTTTTCCCAAATAGAGGAGCACCCTGTGGCCTCCACTCTCCAACTGGAACATAAGGAAGCACAGAGTTTACTGTTGTGGGGGACGAGCTTGGCTTTCCTACCTGTTTTACCTTTTGGATAGATCTGTGTGCGTTCAATTGATAAACTGAGGTTGAAACTCTGAAGTAGTTGCTCTTAAAACTGTTCCATCATAGAGGTCTTCTGTGGGTATCCTTGGACAAAATGCCTATTAGTGTGAGTTACCAATCAGCAGGTTAAGGAAAAGGATTAAGATTTCAGGATTGGGATTGCTGAAAACAGTTGGTTGCAGGAGGAGTCCGGACCTGGGAGTAGATACTTTTCTCACCTGCCTGCAGAGAAGAAAGTTGGAAAGTGGAAATTTCTTTAGAGGAGGTGGCAATCAGGAGTGTTTTTGAAAAGAGGGGATGGCAGAGAGGGAGGAGGGGAGGCTTTACACAGGAGTGGCAGCCCCAGCCTGGGTCACGCTCTGGAGGGCTCAGGGAATCCCAGTGGGGATGCGTATGCAGGGTTGTTCATTTTTATGTAGATCAGCAATTTTCTCATATTTCAAAATAAAAGATGGGAAGAGTCTCAAGTCTTGTGCTAAACTGGATGTATGTTTTGTGATGCAATTATGTTAGTTCCCTGAAGAGATGAAAACAAAGAAGCGCCACTTAAGCGTTTTCAGACAGGGAATAGGATTAGCCTTGGCAAGTAGAAACTGGCAAAGCATTTCCAGGGCGAAGAGCAGAAGGCCTCCCTGCTGCATTTCCACACAGACAGCTGTCTAGACAAAAAAGGCCACCTAGCAAATGGCAGAACTACTGGCAAGGGGCTGTGGTGCCCAAAGCTGTCTCCCTGCTGTGTAGCTCTGCAGAACCCATGGTCCCCAGGGTCCCGGGCAGCCAACACGCCCAACTTGCCTTGGAGCAGAAGTACATGTCTCAGAGAAGCTGCGGCCCTTTGCTTTGTAAATATTTCTCAGAGTCATCATTAATCCATAATTTCTGATACATTTTTCTTTCGCAAATCAAAACACAGCTTTTTTTGATAAAGTGTTAGTAACTGACATAGCTTCTGTGGCTGCTGGTGGTGGTGCTTTTGTCTGGGTGTCTGGGCAGGTGGTTTTAACAAAGGCCAGAGTCCACAGTTAACACTCAAGTTACATCAAGTAAATAAAACTCTTTACAGTTTGGCTACTGATGCTGAGCAGCTGTCCTAGTTTTTGGAAAGTTATGAACTGAAAAAACCAGTGGCTTTTCTTCCCTGAGGAGAATAGCAGTAGCATAATACAAATTCTGTCCACCTCTTTTCTGTATCTTGGTGCTTTTAATAATTCCACAGTCCCCAGCAGGAATAAAAAACTCTGTAGTAATATAACTGATTTGAGAGCTCTGGGTCGTACCTTGCCACATCAGTGTTCATGCCAAGCTGGGCACCATGTTACTAGGTGTGTTGAGTTAAATTCACTGTAATTTGTGCAAACAGCAGCTCAGACGATGACAAGAGCAAGGACAGTGGGTAGGTGTCCATGCACACACACATGGGCTGGATACTGTGTGGGCAGAAGTTTTTGGGCAAGCAGCACATCTTCATTCTCAATGTTGAAATAATATTTGTGTGCTGCTTCTTTTAAGCCATTCTCTGGGGCTTCTGGCCATGTTCTTGTATTATGAAATTTTTGCACTGCTCAATATTCAGCAAATAATTCAGCTGGTGCTTTTTGTATCACCAAAGATACAGAGAGCCCCCTCCTCTGGAAGACTGTCCTCCGTCTGCGTTAGTGCCTCAGGTTGTGGGAGTGTGAACGCTACCACCCAGTGAGGAGGGTGTAGGAGGAGGAAATGTTTTGCAGCAGTCAGCTCCTGGTACTGCTGTTCGAAGATCAAAAGCAAGGAGTTGCTGTGTGCAAGGATGTGCCACACTATGGGGCTTTGTGGGGCAATAAGATGAAGGAATGAACAGAGGAAATTAATTGCATGTGCTTTTATATACTTGTTTGTATAAAGGCAGTCTAGAAACTTATAGATGCTCACTTCTTATATTTGCTGCCATTAGTTCAGGAATGACAAACTAAACACAACATACATTTCCCTACGTGGGTTTCAGTCATACCAAATATCTAGCAACAGCCTGGAAGACTTTTTTTTTCTATAGTCTGTGGCTGAACTTATCTGTAGAAAAGAAATACTGCTGCCTGTGTCCTTAAAAAGTGCACTAATAGTTTTGAGTTACTGAGCAAATGTATAGTTTTAATAAAATGCCTTGTGTTCCTGGTAGCTATAGATAAGATTGTCTCCTCTTCAGAGGACATAGGCTATGAAAACAAGGCAAGGTTGTTACCTACTTTTTTTCTCCAACAAGAGTTGTTTGAGACAAAGGTTTCTGAAAGGACTGCATTTTCCTCTTCTCAGCTTTATTATTTCTCATTCTAAAAAATAAGAAAGCTGAAAAAGTTTCTAACATACATACTGCCTGACATCTCATTCACTGTAAAGCTATCTCACAGGGCCCTAGTTAGCTGCCAGTGCTTTAGTATGTGAGTAATTAATTACCTAAAACCAAGGCCAGCAGACTTAAAAAACTGCAAAGCCTGTCTTTAGAATGGGTGTGCTTTTATTAGATGTATGCAAAATCATGAAAGAACTAGGTTTAATTAATTCATTTCTCCCTCCTTTGTCAATTCTATCTGGTTTCCTTTTTTTGTTTCTATTATCTTTGGGGTGTATTAGATCCATAAGTAGATATCCAGACACAACATATTTCATTTCAAAGTAATTTTTGTAGTTGTGTTTTAAAGCATGCAAAACTTCCTACCTCTTTTCTACTCGTTTCGTCTTAGGCTGGCATTTGTCTTCAATAAATGAACTGTTCAGAGCACGATGTAATCTCTAGAGGGAAAAGAAGAAAATAAATTAGTAAAAGCAAGATTAAGAATAGCTCCATAAATAGGTAAACAGTTTGGGCTTTGTGTGATGGACTTGTGCCAAAATTATTTTGCACGTTCAGGGATACAAGCAACGTCTGTGCTTTGTCATTACAACAGATTTATTTTCGCATAGTTTCCCAAGGGAGGGCAATGTGAAAGGTTGATAAATAGTTTGCAAACAATCCTTGGTGTTAGAATTCCTCAGAAAAAGAGGAGATCTTGGCAAACTTTGTTATTTTGTTAAGGATCTCTTTCACTGTGCTGCTTTAAAGCAATAGAAGCCCTTCCCTTTTGTGCCTTTTGCTGCAAAGTACCCTCTTCCTTTAGAGCAAACACCTAGAGCAATTTTCTTCCATCATTTTCCCTAGAATAATGAAGGAGGTTACCCAGCACTTCCTGCATGCATCGAAAGTTTGGGAAGCTGTTAACAGTGAGATAAAATGTTCTGCTTAGCCAGTTCAGGATAACAACACTGTTTTTCTCTGGTGTCCAAAAGAGTTGTAAGGTTACACGTGCAAATGGAAAGGTCCCTTCTGTATGCTTTGCAGATGTGAATATTTGAACTGTTTCCTTTGTGCTTCTCATTCCATCATTAAGTAAGCCTCTTCAAATTCCAGAAGCTGCTGTCACACTTCAAATGCTAATCATCAGTGCTCCTGCAACCTTTTACACCTTGTTGTTGTCCAGACTTTCTTAATTAGCCACATGACTTTCACAGGGTTCCTTCTGAATACATACCTGACTTGTATGGAGCCAGTACTTCATCCTGGATTTCTTCTTGATTCGTGGTAGGAACAGTCTGTACACTATGTGTTCCCCAATGGTAGTGAGAATGGACAAGCCAAACCCAATGCACAACATCACAAAGAGCCCAGAAAAATGCTTGATGCCCATTTGCAGTGTCTGTGAATAAAATCAAAAGCGGAAGTTAATGAAGTAGGCTGTTAGTGTATTTTAACAGATACTTCCTTTTTCTCATTGGAAATGTGGTCTGACTGAACACAGAGTGGTAAAATACTGCAGAATAGTCTGGAAACTGTTCACAGCAAAGCCCTTCTGTGCTGCAGAAAGCTCGTTCAATCAGAGCAAAGGACCTGTCATGGGAGTAAGAATCAGCTAAAGACCAGGGAATTTTTTTCCTGTGCTGTTTCCCTGAGGACACTAAGTGTTGAACATGTACGAGAATCCAGTATTTGTGGTGTCTTTGCATTTGTAAAAGCAAATATTGCTTGATGGAATACAGTCAATGAACTGTAGAGCAAGTCCTTCATCAGCACTAAGCTAAGACCTGCTGTTCATTATTTTCTGGGAATTGATCATTAACTCCCCCTTTTTAGGCTTTACCCTTGATGGAAGGTCGTGGAGAAAACATTTTGAAGTAGTAGAACAAACATGGCGCCCATCCACTCCCTACATTAACAGGACTGAAACTGTCTGTTAGGAACCCTGACTGCAATTATGAAAAACAGGAACACTCTCACCTTCTTCTGCTGACCCACCATTTTCATGTAGGGTAGGAAGCCTTTAATTAATTTGAGTCTGTTACTGGCATTAATCATGTCTGAAGACCAAGTAACCATGTACGGCAGCAATCTGTACTACAAATACCTGCACCCCAATGGGTGGGTCAGGTTTGCATGTTACGTATAATCTTAGTACCTTTATTCTCATGCCTCCGTAACTCAGTTATGAGTTTATCAGTAACTAAAACCTCTTGCTAGTAATTACTGCCAGCAGACTACTTTGGAAATATTTCTAAGCATACAAGTTCTACTTGTGCCTTTCTATTAAAGAATGTTATTCCCCATGTCAGAAAAAAAGGAGCAGAAAATTGCTTTGGGTGGGGTTGTGTGTCAGGAGGTGGTATCTGGGATGCTATAACCCTGGATAATTGACCTGTGAGTTCCTTCAGTTTGTTCTTAGTTTGGTGGGTGGGTGATGGTGGGGATTGTGCTTTGTTATGACTATAGCTGCGTAATCCAGAAAAGCAATTGAATTTAGTCGAAAGAAATTACAGAATGTTTGAAGAATCTTGTTACAAAGTCATTTTAAGCCACGGAGTCGATTAGTGTAGTCCATTGAAGTTGAAGGCTTGGAAGTCCCTTTGTGTACTTTTGTTGGGTGATTGTGAGCAGTATTTCTTCTGGTCTTCTTATTTGATTTCTGTTCTTTAAAACACAATGATACGAGATAGCGTATCACAGATTTTTAACAAGAGCAGAGCTTCAGCAATCTAGCAGAGTGAGAACTTTTGCATGTGGCACTGGCAGTGAACTCTTATTTTGGGGGTTCTCTGCCAAAATCAACCTGCTTGCCCCAAAGTGCACTGAGCAGAATTTTTGGGAAGAGAATTTTTGTACCAGTGAATAAACATGTCAGGCTGGTGAAGGGTATAATGGGTGTATAAAAGCAGTTTCTAAAGAAACTTACTGCAGCCTGGAAAGGAAAGTGGAAAACCACAAGAAAGTGAATCTAGGGTAGAAGGGTGTCAAGAGTATTGGCACAAGGGTTTCCTGATGCTGAGAGTGCATCGGTTCAACCTAAAAGCAAAACTTCCCTCTCAGCATTGGAATTTCTTGTTGGCAAGAGCCTGTTGTCCCATACTTTGTCTTTCCAGTTAGGGGAACAGGAGGGTGACACAAAAATCACAGGTGGTAATGCTTCAAGCCACTGAAAAACCAAAGTGTTTGACTAGAGGTCTGTGTTACCTGGCCTGTTTCTTAATTAGCAGTGAAGCCCAGCTTTTAGCCCATATAGCATAAAAGCAGCGTGAGGCCCCATGTCTGACATTTTTCTTAGAGGTCTTTAGGCCAAGACCTCAGTACAGCCCATCTCTGAACTCAGCATATTTAAGTACCTGTAAGAAGCAAAGAGACGGCTATGCGTACTAGCTGAACATATCGGTTAAATGTGCTTTTGTTAATTCTCCAAGAAGCACTAATGCAAATTACTTGCTTCCTGAAAAGAATGTTCAAGGGCAAGTATGAAACAACTTCCTTAGAGATTTAGAGTTAACAGTAGATATAAGGATAAACTGAATGAGAAATAGAATAATAATTAAAAAGGAATAGATTTGCTCAGTTATCTGAAGAACACCCCTCTGTGTCTATATATATTCCCAGGTTACTGCTCTTTGGTGTCATACAGAACAACAGTCTATGAGTGGGCATTGCTATAAACTCCCTTGGTGGCAGGAACCAGTGAATCAGCTGGGTGAAGGTCCTTTTGCTTAGCTACTTGAGAAGTAATGCAGAAGTCCCAAAGGCAGGGGACATCAGTAAGGAGGCCTGATCTGCTAGGGTTAGGTTGCTGTATGGTAGGGAGCATTTATATTGCTCTGAGAATAGGAACTAGGTTTCATGGCATATGATAAAACTCTAGCCATTCAAAATAATAATAATAATAAAAAGAGACACAGTGGCAATTGCAGTGGGGATTCCTGCATGCCTGAGATGTCTCCTCCAGTCTGAGGCTGGTGTTTGATGCCACTCAGTACTGCTGCAGAGAGAACACTTGGCCAGCTCCTTACATGAAAAATAACTCCCTTGTCTTCAGTAAAGCTGCTCTGATTTATGCTGATGAGGGTCTGGCTCACTGTCCTGTCAGCTCTGCAGAATAGTTTTCTACCTTCCCTGGAAACAGGTGAAAGAAGTTCCACCACTGGCATCTCAGATGCGTTTTTCATTTGTAATGGATAGCTTGTGAAATTGTCCCAAACAAGACATCTTTTCCTAGGAAAGGAAATGCCAAAACAAACCATCAATAATATTTCATCTAGCAATACAGAAAATAATGCATTGAAAGAGCTGCCTGATAAAGGCTGCACAGTAGAGGGAAATTTTTGAGACTAAATTAAGTGGGGAAATGAGGTAGGGGAGAAATAATTAGCACAGTGTGTCTTACAGTGTATGAAGTGATTATTTATAGCAGTATCAGCACATTTACATACCATTGTAAAAAGGCAATTTATCAGCTGTTCACAATTACTGTAGACACACATGTTAAATAATAAAGGAAACCATCTTATAGAGGCATCTCTCATTTTCATAGCTTCATGCTGATCAGTATCAGAGCAGCTCTACTACTTATTTTGTAGTTTGTTCATGTATTTGTAGGTGCATATATAGAATATATTTGGAAAGAGCAGCAATAAATTGGATTCTCTGTATCACTGCTTTCCTCTTTGCTGAAGTGGTAGGGGGTTAGGTATGTGTGTGTTAAGTCTTTGCTGGCTATTGCCAGAAAACCAACTGATGACTTTCTCTACTGAAATATCTTCTTTCCTTTCCTTTTTTGGGGGGACAGAATAAAAGCCCATAATGTGGTGTATTCTCTGTTAAGCCAGGATAAAAACACAGTCCTTGCTCCAACTTTGTAATCATAAATTCAGGAGGTAGCTCCCTGCATCTTAGGAGAAGGAACTCAATTATGCCCATGAGGTGGTTCTGAAGCCATGAGCAACCACAGTCAATCCTGTGATTATTGCAGCTAACGCGTGCTAAGCACTACACTGGCAACAGCCTCTAAGTTATTTGCCACTTGCAAATTGGGAAATTGGCAGTTTCTGAAAACCAACAAATACAAGAACAGAAATGGAGGTATCTGCTTTTTTTATGTATCCTTGGAGAGACTTTTCTAATTTATCAACCGATATCTGCAGTTGCTACCTAAACATTTCCTGCTGTTTCCTCCATAGTTATAGGCTTTTAGTTTGGGCCCTGAAGAGAAGGAAGGGGATACAGAGACGAGAGTTTGATATTTGCATCCTCTTTGAAGGGGGGAGCAGAGACAAAAAACAGCATTCAGTGATTTCATTATTGGATCTCATGGGCAAAACTCCTGCTTTACTCCCTGCTACAAGAGACTGTAAATGATTTACTCTCTCTGGTTGCACTGAGAGCAGTGAATAAGCCATCAAATAGGTCTGTGGTCCATCTTTGGCTAATTAGAGGCCTCTAAAGATTTTTGTGGATACTTTGTAGCTTGGCAGCACTGCACAGGTATTAGTGCTACGCACTGCTGAACCCAAATACTAAATAGGGGTATCACGTGTGTATTAGCTATAATAATAAGCTATCCTTTTTGACAGCATTTTCCCCACAAGGATTTTAAAAAGCTTTGCTGAGATCAGGAAGTTAAATTTTGCAGCACCTCTGTGAAGAAGGAATTATTTCCAGCTTTACTAGAGATAAATGGATACGAAGGGCAGATTTCAAAACTCATTTGGGCATCTCAGTAGGTTTGCAAAATCCTACAGCTGCTGATGCTTGTATTTAGGTAACTAAACAGTATTAAAACCTGTCCCTGTCTCCAGATTGTGGCATTTTGTGTAGCTGCAGAGACTGTTAGTTATTCATTGTTCGTTGTGATGGCTTTCTGTGCTCTCAGAGAAGTGGAAGCACTGAAGTAGTATGTATTTAATCTCTTTAGAGAGATTACCCTTAGCAAAGAAAGACATGTGACTGTGGCTTTAGGGTTTCAAGTGCCAAATTTTAAGATACTGTAAATCACTGTCTCACATTAGGAAGACAAGTTCCTTTCCCTTCTTGTAAGGAGCTTTGCACAGATGTGGAAAAACACTTCCTTTTGTAATAGATCTTTTTCTTTCAACTCATCCATTATCCAAGACCTGTCCACAGTGGGAAGAACAACAATACACATATCATCTGAATTAGGTACTGAGATGTTTGCTTCTGTGTTATTACAGGCTGGTGCATTGCGAGTTACAGCTTTGTCTCCTCAAATAGTGAACTATTTTTTTTTTCAGTTTCAATAGGTGAATCTAAATCTGCTACTCATTTCCAGGAGACTCAAAACATGCTTTTTCTGACTCTGTTGTCAGAATCCATACTCAATACACTCCTTTCTTCAGGATCATTGCATAAAGTATTTTTTTCCCCAGGGCAAGTCCAGGTGCCACTGGCTCTTCCCACACTGAGATGACCCCTTTACAATGCAATGTCTGTCATTTTGTGATAACCTTCTTCATAATGATCCCAGTCCTCCAGTGGGCAAGGACCAGCTCTCCTCCCCAGACAGCATATGTGCAGACTGAGCAAATTGTCTTGGAAGCAAAATCTTTGTTCCTGTTCGTGTGTTTGTTTTTCATGCACTAGTAACAAGGTACTGTGAAAGGTGACTGATAGGCAGCTTTTATATATGAGCACAAGGCAGTTCGTTCCATTTGTGGAGGGGTCTGCATGGCCTTCTTTTGACGCCTGCAGTCCACCAGAGACAAACATATAAACCACAGTTTCAAGGTAATGGCTAGAAAAATGACTGTTGAGTTGTCAAATGATTGGTATAAAAAAAAGGAAACTAACTGTTGACCTTTAAGGAGACTGGGCAAAACTCAGAGCAGAAAGGGACAATTTGTTGGATGACAATGGGATGAAATCATGGCAAGATGAATGAGGCGCTGTCTGATTGTGCACCCTGGGTGATGCCAAGGCCAAAGATCACCAATTCAGGCACAAGCCACAGCAGGTCAAGTTTGAGCAAGTTCCTTCAAAGACGCTGGAGAAGAGCCATCAGAGATCCCACCACTGATGAGAGAAGAAGAGAGAATGAAAGGACTTCTGTCTTTACTGTGTGCCTGGCCTGGATCAGATGGAAGCCCATGGTCAATGACCAATCCCCACCATTAGTGGCATGGACCTCTCCCTCAGGCACTGGCAGGAGGTGTGCAGCACTATGCCTTCCCCAGTGTCCGCACCCATGGAAAGTAGTGGGTCTGCAGTAACAGGGTCAGTTTGGGCTGCCATTATGTGTATGTTTGCATATACTGTTATTGTAAATGTCACCTTAGATGCTGTTTGTGTGAAGCATCAATAAGTTGTTGATGTTAATAGTTGGGATAGCATTACGTAACAATACATGATTTTTTATTCCATGTACTGGTTGTTAACTGACTGAACAGCCAGTCTATGTGCAAATCAGTCTTTAAGTTTTAGAGCTTCAATTGTCCTGTGACACTTGTGAATAGAGAATATATAAGCCTTTCAAGTGAAATAGAGGATACAGTTTTAACAATAACATTTTAAAAAATGTAGCTTAAAAGCTATGAAGCAGCCTGTATGCATAGTTAGCTTTTCCCAAAGCCCGACTGCTCCCTGGACCAGGAGGGGGCCTTCTCTTTCATACTGTCTGGAGAAACCACAGTGTGCCAGCTCATCTTCTAAACACTCTGCCCTGATCATTACTGCCTGTTCTGAGCAGTCAAAACCACTGCTAATTGATAGGCAACTTGCTTGTTCAGGCCATCCACCCTGCCTGCTGTCATAGTGGCTTAGTGCTGTAGCTGTTTCGCTGCCATGAGCAGAAAGTTGCAAAGCTGCCAATTCACTGTATTTTGGTTCCCCAATATGCCACAGAAAGTATGAATTTGCAGTCTCTCCTGACCTTGGGTGGAGCTAATGTGCTGGAGGGGAAAGTCCTAGGAGTCTGGCTCCTGCTGAAGTGGCATTGAGAATAACAGCAGGGTAGAGGAAGGGCTAAGTGTATTGTATGCAAATTGAAAACAAATTACACCGATTATGTCCAGATGTAATATGTGCAAATATAACTCTGTCAACCCCACTTCCCTCCTGCATCATGCTCTGCCCTAAGTAGTGACTTAGCAAATTTACAACAAAGAAATTCCTCTGAGACTAGAATATGACAATTTTAAATCAAGAGTACTCAAGTGATATTGCTAGTGGCTAGCAATCAGTGTGAACAGTCACTGCTACCAACAATTACAATTACTTGTGGTGGAGAAGGTAAGATGCAATTCACTGCAGCAATTCCTTCTAAGTTTGAGTTAGCTGCATCCCCCATGAATGATCCAATGGGCGCTGGCCAGAGTAAGATGCTTTGGACAAGTGCTTTTGCTGAAGAGGTTCACACAAAACAGTGGAGTCAAGCCCTACTGACCTCTGCACTTTCAAACTCATCTTTATTTGGCTTCTCAGCTTGAGGAGTCACTGCAAATTTTCTAGCCCCAGTCTGAATCATGCCTTTTAAAGACAACTTTGTTTTCAAATGCAATTTAGAATGAGCAAAGTGCTGCCAGATAGAGATACATGGAAAGAGCTAGCAGTGAGTTTTGTCACTGGAAATACAATTTCCCGGTATAAGATTAGAAAAAATTGAAGAGTAGGAAGATGAATCTCAAAACAAATCTAAAGAAAAATTAACCTCGGTGGGCAAGAGTGGCAGGTGGATAAGAATCAGGTACAGTCTAAAGAGGTAATAACAAAAAAGGAAGATTGCTATTTCACCCGTTTAAAGGCTATACTGATCAATATTTCACCTACATATGTTCCCATTTTTGGGTCATTACCCTTGGTCAACAGGCACAGACCAAATTTATCACAAAGACATAGAAAAATAGAAAGCCTTACTCCAGCTACCAAAAGGCAATTGCTGGGTCTTAGTTTGGCATATAATCCATGTGAATGACTACCCACTTAGAAGCTGAGACTTTTTAAAAAATTAATTATTTGCTTCTGTGTTGAACATTGTCCACACTTCAGTGAATCTGTTGAATGTTGCTGTGACTGACTGCAGGGAGTTAAATAACAGAGATTTCTGTGCTGTATAGGAGTAAAGGATACAAACTGACATAAAGATAAGACAAAGAATAATTCCCATCCTTCTTGATGTAATGATGGAGTAGCTATGGTTTAGAGAGTGTCTGCTGCTTGGCCCTGTTTAGTTTAGTAAATTTGTCCCAGCTGTGAAATTGCAAGTTCTAAAATCTGCAAGTTCTTGGCCAAGCGGAGTAGGTGAAGAGGAGGGTATGCTCATGGGAGATGAGGTAGAAGTAGAATAATTCAGGAAGAGGAAGGTCTGGACTTAGCAGAGCTTATCCTACAACGGCACACACTTACAAGGAAGTGGTCTTCTGTTTCTGCTCGCTCTTTCTGATTGCATAAGGCCTTTGAGTATGTGAGGCCTTGTTCAAAGACAGTCTTTTGAGTGACTTCAGAGTCCTTCAGTTCAGTTACCTGAACCAGCTTGCTGGACCTTGGTCTCTGGAGAAAAAAACTCAGTTATGCATGTTGGGTTAGCACAACTGAAGACTAAATAAGGACTACAGTCAGATAACCAGCCCCCAAGCAGCTAGACCTGCCTTCCTTTCTGGCCATCACGTGAGAGTTACACTCAAAAGACTGAATTACTTTAAAGCACAGTGCGTCTTCCAGCTGTGACCCCATGCTTAAAAACTCCTGCTATCCAACACTGAGAAAAAAAGGAATTCCATAACCTATTCATGTGACAAAATCATATTATTTTTTTTTTTCAGACTGGAGCAGCTTTTTTCTCACCTCCTCTCCCTTTGTTGGCAGGCCTTGAGGAATCTTTGAGTACTTACACCATGCAACTGTTTTTTTCATGCCATGAACACAGGGAATTTAAGGCTTACCTGAAAACCAGTGACTCTCAGTATTGCATGCATTGAACATGAAGGAGTTAATGAAAATCTAGCAAAGAAGCAAAAGAAGCAAAAGAAGCAAAAGAACTGGGTTTGCCTCAGAGAAAATCTACTAGCAATAGCTGTGCAGGAAAATGGTAAGGTCTTTCCTCATATTTTTAAATTGCAAAGGGCTTTCAGAAGAGTAACTGTAAAAACGACATGCTGCCTATTAGATTTTTTTCTCTCCACTTTGAATGCAAGGTGTTCTATCTTTGCTCATGTTTGTTTTTCTTCTCAAAAGGACAAATCCAATTGGTTTTATAATATGCCTTCTGCAGTTTGACCAGCCAGGGCTTATTTTTTCTACTACTGTATTTGCTACAGCAGAAAAAAAGTTCCTGTTTCTAGAAACAGTCGTGAGATCCTAAGGCTTAGAGCAATCGTCTCCAAACTTTTTTTGATCACACACCTCTATCAGTAACTTTTTGAGCATGCACCCCCATATATGTATATTTATTTATAATTTATATACATATATATATTACTGAAGTTCTAATACTGTCTTCCTGCAACCCAGTGGATCATCTCACACACTCCCAGGGGCTGGAGGTACCCCACTCTAGAGACCACTGGCTTAAAGCAGCAAGTATGTCTTCTGGGAGAAAAACAGTACTACATAAAACTGTATCATTTAACTGGAAGATGTTTAGAAATGATTCTGTGTCTTAGCTATTTCTCTAGAAATACAGAGAATACAGCCCTGGGTACAACTACTGGAGTAAGATTCTCGTGATCAAAGGAAGCTCCTTATGTCTCATCACTGGGGAAATTACTAAGAAGGTAAGTTTGTCTCTGCTATAATAGTTTTCAGTTTTAAGACAGTTTAAATTTACCATTGGGTAATTTTCATGAGATTTAATTCAAAAGATTGTGTTAAAAAGTAGAGTAACAAGAGGTCATTGAATGAAGTGCTTGTCAGGAACAGATGTGTCAGCTACATTAAAAAGAAAATTCCCCAGATACATGTCTTGTTAGATGATAATATAATCTTCAGATAAGCTAGATCAGAAATAGCAGTGAATACACACTTTTGTTTAAATGTGCTTTCTTGTGTTGAATTAATCACAGAAAAAAAGAAAAAATTAAGTTGAATAAAAATAAATTGAATTTTCTTCTATGAATGTCTGATGTTAAAATATAATTTATTTCATATTGACACAATCTTAATGAAAAAGTAAAAAACGTAGTAAGAGATGCAGAAATACCCCAACAATCTATGTATTAAAAAAGTCAAATAAAGATTTTCTTTGTCTTATGTCCAAAAAATGCTATTTTTCTGGTGATTTAGTCAGCAGTCAGAGGTTTGCAGACAAGATGCTCAGGTGACCATTGAAGAGGGGGAGTCAGAGCCCTAGGAAGCTGGGCTACTCTTCTAGGGGAGAACGGCCATGCCACCACTTCCTTTGGTAACACGTAGGGTTGGTTTGATATTTGGCTGAACACTCTGAGGAGGAGATAGCATAATTCTAGCTACTTGTTTTGTACTAGTGAGAATATGTAACCTATGTCTTTTGGAAAATCTTGAACTAAAGTGTATGCTCTAAGCTTCAGGCATGCTGGATCTTTTGATTCCTCAGTACTTTATCTTTTTTTACTTGACAGTCTAGGGAACTTGACAAAACCCTGCTATTCTGACAAGAAAATTCTTTTTCTCATAAATAATGGCCTACATCTTCAGCTGCCATCAGCTGGCATAACTCCTCTGATTTGATACCAGGATGTAATCCATGGAGATTTACTTCCATTTCCTGTAGATCTACTTAGATGTGAGACCTGCTTCTCTTCTGTTCTTAGCATGATATCTTAGTGGACCGTTTCTGGGCTGAAGTTCTATCTTTGGTACAAGTAGCTGCCACCCATGTTAGGAAGCGGTCAGGGTTATATTAGAAATTTTGGATGTACTAAATTCCCACTCTCTCTGCTTCTTTTGCTCTTGTTGGTCTCTGTGTTAGCTATTCTACCTATTGCTCCCATGTGAGATGGTTCAGAATCACTGACAGATCCTGTAGATGGTGATATACATAACTGAGTGGAATCAGATAGATTTGTTGTGCAGTGTGCCAGATCACTTTTTTAATGCTATGTTACATGCCCTGTTTGCCTCCAGAAGTGCTCTCTGATGCATGCACTGCACGCCTAACTTAGCAGCACAGTCTTACTGATGTTTTTCTTGTGCTCTGATCTGAATGCTGCTGGGCTTAGCATCTCTTGCTTTTGAAGCCTAATGCTTCCCTTCAGCTGCAGCCCGTATCTGTCATGTGTGTATGTGTACTGGACATTGCGAATAAGGAGAAATAATTGGCAACTTGAGCAAATCCTCATTTACGTGACCCAAGTTCATCGCTTACCTCCGTGACAGCAAAGCTTCTTTTCCCACATGGAACAACCTTGTACCATTTGTCATGCAGAACATCCATGAAACCGTGGGACTTGTACTGGCTTATCAGTTCAGAGATGTTTGAGGTGAGCGGAGAGTTGGGGGGAAGACCAATACCATATCCTAGAAGGAAAAACAGTACAAACATCTCTCTCTTACTTGTTTGCTTTTTGCTTAATTATGTTCATTTCAGCTATCAACTATCAGTGTGGCAGATCAAGTTGGCATTCTGTTTCAGCAAGCCAGTTCAAACCTGGATGCTGGCTTACCGTGGACTGAGAATGCTAAGATGAGACTTTTTGCTGTGCAAAATAAAGTAGCCTAATACAAACAGGACATGCAGATTCAAAATTATTAAGGCCACAAAAGCAGTATGTACAACTGGAGCTTCAAAAACTTAAGATGGAGGTACAGATAGATGAACAAATCTGTTTTCCCTAGAAACACAGCCTTTTGCATGCCCTTGCCATGGGTTCTTCTTTTTTACTTTGTTTTAGCAATGCAAAAGTGCCTTAATGTCAAGTAAACCATTCTGTGATCCCTTTACATTGTTAGAGTAGTGGATGTGACTGTGGTGTCAGATGTGACATTTTCTTTTCTTCCTATGCATTTTCTGACAAGGAGCTGTGTGCATGTAAATGTATATGGAAGCAGTCTGTATTGTTGTCACACAGCAATTTAAAGCCCAGGGGCTATGCTTTGTGTTCATGCAGTTATACTCTGGCAGTGACATGGACCTTCAGACAGTAATAAATACAGTTTTTAGCCACTGTGTCATCTTTTACCACATTAAAGTGCTCGTAAAGGACTTAACTGTAAGTGAAAATGGATTCAGTAACTCTAAATATGATCTTTCAGTTTGCAGAATTGGGGTTTTGACTTCAGAAAAACAACTACAATTCATGCCTGGAAGACATGCAGTTGCATGCAGAGATGGCCTGCCAATTGCCTTGAAAGATTCCTTTTTAGTCCACTGTGGATTTCTGTTTTTCAGTTCAGAATTCAGAATTTCAGACTGTCTCCTTTAAAAAAAAAAAAACAACACAGGAAGAAAGAAAAAAACCCCACAAATGTATGAGTGGTACATTTGCCATCACAGTGGCTTTCTTTTCAGTGATGCAGAGTGATGTGATATGTGTACTTACAACGCATTAGTGTCCCTTGCTGATGATTTTTGTACATTGTGCCTGTATTTCCACCTGAATATATTTGCTAACATTGAAGGAATGTTTTCAGAGAAGGCATAGCTAGGGTTCACAAATACCACATTTTCAGCATATTTGTTTCGTAATTGGGTGATATGAAGTCCAGTTACGTAAAAACATATACTTTGGGGTGTATTTGTTTTTTTCTGTATTGAAACTTGCTTTACTTGATTCAAAGGTGTGGAAGCTGATGGTTTACTTCAGTAGAGCTAACCTTTCTGAAATGGAAGATTTATCAGGTTGCATGTGCATGGTGAAACATGCAGCTGCACACACACGAATCTTGCTATAGCCTGAACAGCTCTCTGTGCATATATCCTCCCTGACAAGAAAAAGAAAAGAAGAAAATGGATTGCTTTGAGGTCTTTGGTGTGAATTCAAATGGGAGACTTTAATGAGGTATAGCAAAAAGGAGCGTTCTACAAAATGCCTAGTGCTGGTGACTTGTAGCTGAAATGATTAAAATGCTCAGCTTCCCCTGGCCTTCATTTAGCATATAGCCTTCCTCAATCAGGTTTCAACATTTCTGAAGGAGGTTGTTTTAATGTGTGATGGGAGCAAGCAGGGGAGGAAAAAGGGAGCTCCAACCATTTTCACTGGCCATCAATCACAAAAGTGATTCCTGAAGTCTAATAGCTGCCAATGTGCTCACCCATGCTGGGGGGCAGCTTCAGACAAGCCTTGCTTCCAGGCTGCCTTCCAATACACCAGGGCTGCAGGAGGCTACATACCAGGGTAGAGAAGCTCCCTTCTCTAGCTTCAATTAGCTACAGATTCAGTGGGAATCTTAAGCTGACCTTTAAAATGGGAATAGTGTTTGTCTGCTTCAGATGAGAGCGAAACTGTAGAACAGCATTCTGAACACATTTCACTGAGTTTTGAACATGTGTAATGAAAGTAAGCCTACAAAAAGCAAGCCTCATTTCAGGAGCTGCTTCATTTCATTGTGAGCAGTGAAATGGACTGTGCCTCCTACTTGTCTGGAGACAGACTGTCTGAATAATTCCTATATGGATCATGGCAACAGAGGGTACAAATGATCTGAAAGCTCAGAAACTACAAAAAAGGGTGAAACCTTCGTTCAGCTTAATCACTGAGAATTCTACCATGATCTTCAAGGGGTCCGCAGTTTCACCTGCGTACTTCCTTTGAGAATATCAAATCACAATAAACCAAATGCAACACATGAGAAATAGAGCAGTATGTTATAAAACTGATTATTACCTTCAATGGCAAAGGGTTTTCCCACAGTTAGAAGCTTGCAGTCAGCATCTATTGATACTTCATAATCTAAGAGAGCTTTATCCATGATGAAGGCATCGAGTTTCTCTGGATCATGCCTGTATTCAACACCAAAGTCAGAAACAGAATCACT
Organism: Haliaeetus albicilla; assembly: GCF_947461875.1. NCBI lineage: Eukaryota > Metazoa > Chordata > Aves > Accipitriformes > Accipitridae > Haliaeetus > Haliaeetus albicilla. Next base: position 62,142,004 of record NC_091516.1, read on the forward strand.
TCATAGTCTAAGATTCAGTGATGCTCACTGAACATTTATCTGTGCAGTTCTGCGGAAGATTACTGATTGAAAACAGAGACCAGGGACTGATATTTTAAATGCAAACCTGATTTATATTTTGAAGAAAGGAATTATGCATGAAATATAAACTTTGTGCATCTAGAGCAGGACAGCGGGCATAGGACTTATTTTGCTCCCACGAAGTACTGCTGAAAGATGGAAAATACTACAGTATGTTAGACTTCAACTCAACTGAAAGGTAGCACAAGCTTTATTGGAAAAGATAAAAAATTGCTAAAATACTAGTGCTGTCTTGGTTTCTTTGTGATGTTAAAGTTACAGTCATTAGAGCAGAAACGCAGGAGGATAACTCATACAAAGGTGTTTCTCCTGCTTACTCCTTGAATATGAGGTAAATTAATTTCTTCACCCAGATCAGCTTTTCTCGATGTTCAGTCTTCATGAACACAGAGGACTGAATTTTACTAACATAATCATTTATGAAAAGCATGCTTGCATAAAATGATGATATAAAAGAACAGTTGCAATGCCTATTCTCATCTGACCATGGACTGCACCCTCCACTCTTGTCACCTTAAAGGTCTGGGTGTTCTCCTGATGTGAAGTTACATGACTTCATTGATTTCAATGAATTGATTCCACTTTAACCCAAAGGAACTATCATGTACCTTAATTATCATTAGGATGGGTCTGCGAAAAATATGTAAACAGGAAACAACTTCTGATGAAAAATTTGCAGGCTATTTGTTATGCAACTTCTATGTGTAAAATGAATGAATGTTTCAGGCTTATTATTACCCCTCCTGTTTCCTGGCAGAGTGAATCAATTGTGTGACCCCAGATTGTTAGGCACAGATGTCTGAAACACAGTGATACCATGATTCCCTAAAGCAAGAAGACTTGGTGTTTATTACTTTTTACCAGTCTAATGCTTCTTTTACTCATTTTAATGATAAAGGCTTTAAGGTTTCTCTCTGAGAACCTTCTCCCAGCATGCTGAAGATGCTGAGGAACCTCATTTGCAGCTTTTGCTTGGACTGTGATGTTTTTTTCTGAATGTTTCTCACTGCCTGGTAAAGCACTCCCAGGCACAGAAACCTGCTGGATTTATACGCTGGCCATGCTTGAAGGCACGCTAGCAGTTACTGTGAAGACTTCTTCCCCTGGAAAACACTCCAGCTGGTACTATGCTAGCTTGCTCTCCAAGCATCACTCCCTCCAGGGGATTACATGCTTTCTTCTTTATCTGCCACACTCCCTTCAATAACTGTTTTGTGGGATAAGTGACACTGAAAGTGGGAAACAGTCCTGGTTTCAGCTGGGGTAGAGTTAGTTTTCGTTCTAGTAGCTGGTATAGTGTTATGCTTTGGATTTAGTATGAGAATAATGTTGATAACACACTCATGTTTTCAGTTGTTGCTAAATACTGTTTAGACTAAGTCAAGGACTTTTCAGCTTCTCATGCCCAGCCAGCAAGAAGGCTGGAGGGGCACAGGAAGATGGGGGGGGGGACAGCCAGGAACTGACCCAAACTGGCCAAAGGGGTATTCCATACCATGGGATGTCATGCCCAGTGTATAAACTTGGGGCAGTTGGCCGGGGGGGATCACTGCTTGGGAATTGATTGGGCATTGGTCAGTGAGTGGTGAGCAATTGCATTGTGCATCACTTGTTTTATATATTCCAATTCTTTTATTATTATTGTCATTTTATTATTATCATTATTATTTTCTTCCTTTCTGTCCTATTAAACTGTTCTTATCTCGACCCATGAGTTTTATTTTTTCCCTGATTCTCTCCCCCATCCTGTTGGATGGGGAGGGAAGTGAATGAGTGGCTGCATGGTGCTTAATTGCTGGCTGGGGTTAAACCATGACAGAAACCCATCACCATCTCCCTGCCATGCATTCTGGTCAAGGGACAAGATCTGCTGTTGCATGCAGAGGCTCACTTTAGATATGCCACACCATCCGGGGTTGCAGGGACATTGTACCGTCGCATGTACTCGTGCATCTCTGGGAAGCTTTGCCTCACATAGTCTTCTGCGCTGCTTTCTCGCACGGTTCCAAACCGAAACCCTTGGGATGGGTGGTGGAGCTGAGGAGACGAAATTACAGATTAGCAGTCATTTGCCTCCTTCACATCTGGTATCTTGGTCTTATGTGTGAACAGTTTGTCAGAAATTCTCAGCATTCATAGACCTGTCTCTGATGTTTTCCTGCAGTCAGCTTTCCACATCACAGAAAAAGTTTGAAAAGACTTACCAAGTAACTGATTAGCCTGTTTGTGTACTCTCAGGATTTTCTTCAAATGTGAAAAACATTTCCCTTGAGACACCCTGAACCCCTAAATCCAGGTGTTTAGTTGGATTATTTGTCTTTAAACCAGTCAACACTTCAGGAAGTGTCATGAGAAGCCTCTAGGCTTGTTAGGTTCCACTTTCTGGGTCTCTGCGTAGCCAGCAAAGGACTGGCAGTCTGGATTTGTTTTGGCAGAATATCTTTTATTGACTCCTTAAGGATGAGATTTAGTCTTCTGCAGAAGGGTAGCGCCACCATTTCATCTCTAGAAGCCTAGACACTATACCACAGACCACTGCTGTCTTTGCTGCTATTCTTCACAGAGATACTAAGGACCGAAGTGTTGCAGACGCCATAGAGTCTCCCCTGGCAGTGAGAAGGAGGAAGAATACCCCTCAGCATAGCCCAGGCTGTAAGCTTGATTCCCAGGCTATACACATACAGATAATTTTTGCAGTTCTGTGTTCTTTCCTTTTCACAACTGGCTCCACCTTCTGTATTAAAGCCCCAAGTAGTTTAGATGTTCACAAGTTTCACAGACCTCTGTTTCTAAAGTACCTTACTTGTCTTTGAAGCATTTAGTGACTTGTGGGGAAATGCTCAAGTTGCAGTGGAGGTGTCAAGTGGTGTTCCCTACTATGCCAAGCACTTCCTCGAGATGGCCGAGTGTTGCCAAGACCATACTAATTGGAAAGCCTTCAGCAATGTGCCAGTCTCTAAAAGGTCAAACTTTCAGAGCACAGGAAGCCAAATAAAGCTAAGGCTTACGTAGTCATGCCCTATTTGCTTCCCAGGAAGCTCATGGTCTTCACAGCAGCTTGCAAAGATGATCTCACCATGGCCATGCTCTGCTTTGCAAAGACCAAAGAGGCATTCTGCTGGCCCGTCTGGCTGTCTGCATTATCATCTATGTAAAACAGAGTGTAGGGCAACACAAAGCAATACAAAAGACCTTTATTACTCTTCTTTTCAATTACCGAATGAATGAAAGAGTATTCCTAGCTTTTTTAAGAATAACAGAGGTAGGATGTAAATGCACAGTCATCTAGTTCAGTCTGAAAAGGAACAGAAAAAGGTCTTTTGGATGGTATTCTGATGCCCTGGAAGCTATGAATATACTGTATTTCTGGTAACTTTTATCTGGAGAATGGGCAGGTGCTTTCCACATTGTGCTCTGCTGATCTGGTCCCTGTGTTGCAACCCAGGAATGAGACCTGAGGGTAAATGCCAGACTGTGAGCATGGAGGGAGTCCTGGCATGTTTTTTGAGGTGTTCTGGTCTGGATGACCATGGGACAAGCAATGCAGGATGTGCCTCCATCCGGAGCTGGCCATAGTGCATGCTGTGCCAGAAGGACTGTGGGCGCAGAAGGAAATGTTCTTGCCTGGAAGTGTGGAAGCAGCATTTAAGTGCCAGAAGACATAAATAACACAGAGTTGTGCTGCGACAATACATCATGGAGACTTCCAGCACAATGCTGTCAACCCAAATCTAGGTCTAGTCTCGAGACACTGAAGATGACCTGCTTAATGAATGAGCTTGGAGTGGGTCTATGCACTCTATGTCCCAAAAAGCTTGTCACCCCAGTCAGTGCTATTTTTTTAGGTTTTATTTCCTGGCAGTTTCAGTGAAGAGACCAAAAAACCCACTGAGTCTCAACACTGAACCATACTACCACCTTTGAAGTCAACTTGTGCTATTTGTGGCCCACCTAGTGATGCCAGTTGCAGTGCAACATCCAATCTGTAGATAAAGACTGCTGATGCCTGACTTCACTGGAAGGTATCCCTCCCTCACATTGTCACCAATGTCTATACATCTAGCTAAGTATTTAAGCTTCTATGAAAAAGGCTAGTATGAAGAGAGCAAACTGCACCTCCATGCAATTTTCTGTCCCAAATGCTTTATTGAGGACTGTCCATGCTTTGCTTTGTGTTGGGCACGTTGTCAAATTTTGTCACAGATTATGACAACATTGGAATATGTACGTGCTGGTTTTGGCTGGGATAGAGTCAATTTTCTTCATAGTAGCTAGTATGGGGCTATGTTTTGGATTTTTGCTGAAAACTGGGATTAAACCACAACAATGTATTAGATCAAAAGTCCATCTGGCTTAATATCCTGTCTCTAGCAAAACCATAGGTCTGGTGGGAAGTCTTGGAAGGTCTATGTAAGGAAGTTATGTAGTGATCCTTTCCATCCTATGCTCTACTTGCTTCTGGTAATCTATGCTTTTTCTTAAGCATAATTATGTGGCTGCAACTTTGTATTTGATGACTCTTGATTCCTTTTATGAAGGATAAGTCTTAATAGTGTTTTAATCCTCTATGTCTTTTGTGACTTCAATTTTCTTCTTATTGCTGCTTATCCACCTGAGGAAAAGATTTGCTTGCAGCTATATGAATAGTGGACTAACAACGCAAAATGCTGCCAAAAGCAGATAAGGGACTACCTGCACTACCATCACTGCTAATATACTAAGACTGCTAAGGGTTACTTGCTTCAATGGAAGATTAAAGCTTAAGGATTGAAACAAGACTCATCAGTTGTCACTGCTGCTTTCTTTCTTTCTGTACTCCTCTCCTGGAAAGATTCTGTGAAAAGATGGAAGCCACAAAGACCTGTGTCCTGACAGGATAGGTAAATGTCATAGTCCTCCTGTGAGTCTTGCCTTGTTAGTTGTCTCTTTTTTAATTTATCTTTTCTGTTTCTCATGCTGTGTTTCTTTTGTGTTTCTTATATTTTAAGAGTCTGATATTGAAAGAGTCTTTCTGTTTCTTTAAACCAATAACAGAATCCTAATGTCTTGGGCTTCAGAGAAATCATGAACTCTGAAAATCGGCATTTGAAGAACCACAACTTGAAGAATCAAGAATGGATTATATTTTTTTTCTAACTGGTGATTTGGGGAGACAGTTACTTGCTTTTTTGTCAGTAATAGCAAATATAAAAGCTATCTTATTGAGAAGAAATAGCTATCCAAATTATAGGCCTTTCTAGTATGTGGAGACTACACTTCTGTGTATACTCTACTGTTTTTTCATTCAAAGCTCAGTCAGTGTGAAAGGTGAATAACCATCACAAAGCGGGTAATGGGCACTAGGAACTGTTGACACTTTTTGTATCCATAGAGCACCTGGAGATTTGCTAGTGATTCAAGTATGATTAAAAATAAATGAATGCAATAGCTGCAGATCCATCTGCAGACATGAGTTTTCTTGGCACTCAGCTTATGATAACCTCACAAGGTCCCTCCAAAATCAGACAACTATGGCTGTTAGAAACCAAAAAAACAAGGTTTGTTTTGACCTAGAGAGAGGCTTTCAGGGGACAGTGAAGTCCTAGCTTGACAATTCATTGAACAAGAAGTAAAGATAGTTATGGGTACAGATGATATATCCCTCTTTATTCGTCTCTTTAACTGCCAGACCTCCCTTTTGAAGACCTGGGAGCAAAGTAAATCACTCGTATTTTTTAAAAGGGTCATTGCTCCTGAATATAACTGCTTTTTAGTCAAGAGGCTAACTCTGTACTCCCAAGGAGCCTCTCCCATGCAGTGCACGAGAGCTAAGCATTGCTGCCACGCATGGGACTCATGTTTAGCGAGTAACCAGGCCTTTGAATGTTAGTTAGCAAGGCCACCACAGCAAACTGCAAACTATGCCGGCCGAGCTGCCAAGTGGGAGAAGCAGGGGAATGCCAATTGCCTGGGCGATGTAAGAGTGTGTATATGAATATACCAATGGAGTAGTTAAAAGCCAATGTTTTTCAGGGGTTAAAAAGCTATTTAGTGTTGCTGGATAGTGGCTCTCCCAAAAAAGGTGAAAGCTCTAGCAGCTAACAATATAATTTTTGCAGCTCAAATACTGGAGATCAGGGATTTCATGTTAGTAATCTGAGTTTTATATCTGAAGCACTAGTGTATACCGTGAATGGCCATACTAGGGTGCATCCCAAATTTTTAGAACCGTCTCCCAGTCTACTGTGAGAAAGCTGTTGCACATGAAGTTGTGAGACACCTGGTGACCTCCCATTTGGATCTGGGTTAGTATGTGGGGCAAACTCAAGAGATGGTCATGAAAGCCCTTGCAGCAGAGGGATGTAGAATGTAGTGCTGGAGGAGCCTAAGCCCTTGTTGTCTTGAATCACTACTCTGACTTCACAGGTTCAGGGCTGTGGAATGCCAAGACCAGAGGATCTTGCTGCATAGGTCAGGGACAGGTGGTTAAGGAAGGTGACCCACCTTCTGTGAAGACAGAGCTTTTGGGAGGGAGGACTAGGAAATGCTGCTGGGAAGTGCAGGATGAAGGTGCAGGAGAAAGGCTAAAGAGATTTGGAAGTGAGTACGCTTTCTGGAATTGGGGTACCAATGCTGTCCCTGTGACCTCTAAGGACAATATCTACTGTGGGATGCATGGGCTGTGCCGGTGTTTCCAAGAACAAGTCTCACTGTTTAAGAAAACATACCATGGGTAAGAAAACAAACAAGGGGTAATGTTTTCTTACACTGTGTAAGAAAACAAGGGGTAATGTGAATGCCTGCAAGCACTAAGGAGGTGAAATGGTTGTTGGGTCACTTGAGCACTGAGACAGGGAGGCACGCAGTGTTTAAGGAAACTCAAGAGCTCTACAGAACATCCAGCTTCTCTGACAGTGCCAGGAAAAGCTTTGGGACTTCTCAGGGTCTTCTGTACTTTGTACAGCATTGTGCTACTAGACAAATGATGTTTGTGCTGCTTACTGCCAAAAGCAAATACTGCAGCTACCAGTTCCCTTGGCTTGGCACCTTATTTCTAGATCTTCTTGGTTTCTGTCTTCTGTGGTTAAAACATCTGCTGAGTGGGAAGTGGAAAACTTGTTTTATTTGGGAAGATGTTGAGAAGAATTGGGCATCTGCATACATCTATGGCTTGGGGTGCCAATTATATATGAAAATACCAATGTGATAAAACCACAGGAGCAGAAACAGGAAAATACAATCCTGAGTGTCAGGGATTTTGCATTACTTGGCACATTCTAGTTTATGTAATACAGTGCCATTCCATTCAGTGCCATCAGCTAGGCTGAGGACACCTAGACTCAGACTTGAAAAGACTCAGGCATAGAAATACCCTGTGCAAGCTGGGATTTAAAACTGAAAATGCATGAGATGGTGCCAGCAGGTAACCTTGACATACTCCAAAGTTGGACTGTTGGGTTTTGAGGTATTTCTAGCAGGTTCTGGCTTCTGTATGACCTTTCAGTGCTGCGAAGCTAGAAGATTTGGCTCCAAGACTTTTCCCCCCTTAGTGCCCTGGTTGTTGTGTCTACTATCATTTTGATGTTTTCATCACACTTGGTTGTCATATCTTTTTGCAGTGTGTAAGAACCCCAGGTGTTCAGAATATAAGTGCAGTGAAAAGATGGTCTCAGCTCCACAAGAGCAGGCAATACAATAGTGTCTGCCGATCCCATGGAGTTTGAGCTTGCTGGGAGCTGTGGAGAGACAAGTAAGATCTAAACAGAACAACTGCTAGGCAGTGAAATTATGGCTATTTTCTATAAGCGATGAAGTGACTGAAATCTAGGAAATGCTTTCCCAGTACTTGACTGATGCGGTGCACTAACTGCCTCACTGAATCTGATTCAGAACTGTTCTGTGCACCTTGACAGCTGGCTGAAGGAAAAATGCTTCAGGAACTCAATTTCTAATTGGCAATTTAAATCATTACAATGATTTCATCATTCATTCAGTTAGCCTCTCCTTTCCAAAATTCAACTCCATGAATTATTCTTTGAAGGAAATGAGAAAGGGGCAACCCAGTATACAGTGGACTGCAGTGCCAGTGACCGCATCCTGCAGTGACAGATGCAGAGTTAACATGGATTCAGCTTTTACCACCACATACAATACTGCTTTTTAATTTTAATAGGGTATAGAAAGGGGGAACATGGCTGAAAACACTTTCCTAACTTTACAACAACCTCTGAGGAAAAATTATTATTAAAAGGTTTCAGTAGTTCTACCCCATGATAGTGCTGGCTACCTGGTATAACACTAAGTGTAGTGTTTAATGGACATCTTGTATATCAGCAGAATGGCTGTTAGTGCCAGCATGACCTCTGCCAGGGAACTGCTGCAGAATCTTGAAAAACTTTAGTTTTTCAGTTCAGTTGCAGTTGCTAATTGCTGGAGAGGGGTAGCATTAAGTGGCCTGCTCTGCTGTGAAGAACTGACATGCTTTTAGAGATCTGCTGTTTTGCATTCAGTCTTCTGTCTTTGGCATAAGAAGCAATATCATTTTATCTTGCCTCATGTAACCAATAGATTTAAAAGTGGTCGTCTAGCTGCTAATAGATTTCTTATGACCCACTGATAGAAGAAATGCAATTGGTAGTGCAAAGTTTCAGCAGAAAAAGAACAAACCAAATGAAATAAAAAAACCCCCGAACAATGAAGAACTCTGTTTATGGGCTTTTCCCTACTTATCTGCAAGAGTTTTTGAAAACTAACTAGTGAATATTTATGGGGTGCAGAGGAAGATGAAAGAAAAGAAAATTATTCACAGTGAAGCACATGAATTTCAAATTTTAGCAGATGAAAATTCGCAGCTGAACTTCTGGAAGTGGAAGCTTTGTTCAAAAACTGTCCCATGTGTTCAGGCTTGGGAGGTGGAGACGTTCCCAGGGCCTCCAGGAGATGGTGTATGCAGAATACATTTGAAAGCTCATTTTGCCTTCTCTGTTGCAAAAAGTGTCAGTGGAGCTGATTCTTGGCTTGCCAGGGTAATGTCAGATTTTGTTAAAATCCTGTCACTTTGAATCCAACTCACCTAGGTCATTAGTTGGCATAAATCTTTACAGCTGCATTGAAGTCAATAAGCAGTTTCAATCTAGAAACAAATGCACAGTCCAGTACTGACAGTTTATTCTCCTGCATTGAAAAAAAGCATACATGAAAAGAAATTGTGACTTAGGTCTCTCTTTAAAAATATAAAGCTTCTGTATTGACACTTCCTGTGTGAGTACTAATAATTAATTATAAGATCTGCTCTGCTCTGTGTGATGCAGAAGCTGTACAGCTAAGGAATAAGACTAGGGACTCTAGTGTGTGGTAGGTAGGTTAATTTCTGAAGACTGCCCTGCTGATTGAGTTGCTGGGCAGTGTTTTAGTGCACAAAGCTCCATAACAACAGAACCCTGGTGAAGATGAACTTAAAGGTGTGTTTATCCCTGTTTCTTAATAGCACTTAAAAAGTTTTCTGGACAGAGGGATCTTTGAGCTGGGATTTATTCCAGGAAAGCTGAGAACTGTAAGATAGTAAGTGTAAATTATTGTAGGAAAAATGGATAGACTGAGAAAAAAAAAGGTATATAATTCCCAACAGGCAATAGATCACTATTTCCAGTTGTACTTCAGCAGCATAAAACAGCCATAAAAATGCTCCAGACTGAGTCACTTCATCGACCGTGTTCTGCTTCCTACCTGTAAAATAGGGCTAATGCTGCTCTAAGGCAGGTGAAGTCCTTTTCAAATTAGAAGCAAGAGAAGGAGATCTGTTTGGCTGAATACATGCTCAAACTACCAAAGAGACATGGGAGATTTCTGGTTAAATAATCCCTCTTGTCCTTCCATCCCAAGTCTCAGGTCTGTGGATGAAAAGCTATCACACTCCTCTACAAGCAACTGAGGGCTGGAGGGGGAACCTAATGTGACAGTAGCTTAAAGTGTAGGTAGCTTTTTCACCTTCAAAACAACCATCTTTCAAATCCTTTTTCTTACCAATTTCTCCTGCTCTAGCTGTTGCTGGTTGCTTAGGGCAACGCTGTCAGTCCTCCTGCCCACTGGCCATATGGCAATTGTCCCCCAGGTACCAGGGCTAAACATGGTCCTTTGTGCTGACACTGTAAACTTGTAAGGCAAGGCTAGTGCTCTATGGTTTCCAGGAAAGCAACAGACAATGGTTTTGTGTTCCAAATGTGTCACCAGTTACTAGGATGAAGAGCTTTCTAATTGCAGATCATGGAACTGTCTACCAGTGCAGCCCTAAGTTCTTAAATACGTTATTTGCTATTGGCTTTTGGTTCAATAGCATCAAATGAAGGCAAAGCAGGAGTCCTTTGTTACTGAGAGATCCAACACTGGAACTAAATGTTATTTTTTTCCTTCTTGGAATCAGTTTAGAACAGCGAGGCATGTGTGAAGCACGAAGTGTAAAAGAAGAATGATGGGCTCATTTGGATGTCTTGACCTCTTGCACAGTGAAATATAGACAAGAATATTTGACTTTACCTGGTGTTCAGTCAAATCTTATTGCAGTCAGTGAAAACTACTTTTTTTTAAGAGTGCTTCATCCCTTGGCATCCCTGAAATCCAGAGCATCAATGTGGGAGCTGACTGAGGACTTCTATCACTAAGAAGGTGAGCCAGGCTAGTATCCAGGTCACTGTTTATAGACCACAATGGCTGTGACTTTTGTGAAGAATAATAAATATCCTCAATGCTGCTAAGTCAGCTGTATGATGATCTTCCATCTGCCAGGCGATAAGATCAACCTTATGCATCTTCACTGTTCTCTGCTCCTCTTTGCCAGTTACTTCAGTAACATCTTCCCCTCATATTTCTCTGCTTGCATTATTTCTTGCAAGGATCTGAGCCCCATCTATGATGCAGTTGCTATTTCTGGTGGTGGGCTTGCTTTCCTTTTTTTTAAAATGACATGACATATAGGTATACTGCAGCTTGAAGAGTAAGAAACTGGTGTGAATACATGTGGGAGAATGCTAAACCACATTAATTCCTTCTGGTGCCGAAAGAACAACCTTCATGACCTGCACCACATGGAATGAAGACAGCAGGACTTTCTCCCTTCCCCCCTACCCCTACATTCTTTGGATCAAACAATTAGGATGGTGAGGTAAAGAGTGGCCAAGACAGTAGGTGACAGTCCAAGGCATTCTATGTAGGTGAAGACCTGGAGCAGTAGGGGTTAATGTGCAAAGATACCAAAAAGATAGCTGTCGGCAAGAAGGCATAAAAAAGCAGGTCTCGATGGGAAAGGAAACTTGATCTGGAGAACATTACAGTGCGTTGCCTGATAGACTGGATATCAGAATGATAAAAATCCGAACTAGACAGATTCTGAGCCTCCAAAGCTGTAACTTTAAAAGAAAGCTTTAACAAGGTGAGGGGGAAGCTAAACAAGTCAAGTGTTCACCACCATAAATTGCACAGGAAAGCTAAAGAAGCCAAGATTTCACCTCCATAAATTGCAGGTGTCTTTCATTCCTGTATGAGATTGCTCTGCAATGTCTGTTCTTTATTCTGACTGGAGTTTGATACTTAATTTCTCCCTTGTCTGAGATTTTTTCACTTTGGTCTCTGTGACAAAGTCCTCTTGAGTTCAAATCCTTCACTGACTCAGAAAAGTACCATGTATTAATTAGGAGGCTGTGATGCTGTGAGTCATGATGTTCCTGTGTCCAATGATTTCCTGCACAGAAATATTTGCTCTATAGATTTTGCAGCCAACTTCTTTTAATTGTAAAAAGAGAATCTTGCAGTCCTGTACAGATACTAAACCCCCTGGGAGCAATAAGTTGTTAACTCCACTGAGTTTGTTGCTTGTTTTTTTGCTATACAATTTAATACATTTAATGCATATTTAAATACATGCTATTTCATTATATATTTAATACATAGCAGTGCAAGTGGTGCTCCTTATGATGATTCATCTTAGGTTGCTGCAGTGAAAGACCATCGCAGTCTTTAAGAGCACTTTCTTCAGTGTAATTCTTCCAGGGTTTCATTTTTTCAGGAAGAAAATTTATCTATAAACACACAACAGTTATGGCCTTACTCTAAAGCCTGCTTAACTTGAGGGAAAATATAATTAAATGCAGAGGTATTCGAATCATGCCTCTAATGATGAAAAAGGCCTATAAAGTGGCTGGACCTTTCCTTTTCTATGGTTTAGTATTGTTAAAGCTCATCTGCGATTACTTGCCAGTTGGTATTTCTGGACTGTTCTAATACATTTAACAGGGAGTTTTTAACTGATATAATAATTGCCATAAGGCCTCTAAATCAGCTGAGATTGTCATAAATCAGAAATGAGAGCTTGCACCCTCACATTTTATATTTTACATCTAGAAACAAAAATCTGGGTGATTGTACATATTGAATTCCCGAGTAACAAAATCTCAGAAATATCTTGTCTGGATTACTCAAAGTGCTTAGTTTTGTAATAAAAAGATTGACAGCTTACAAGAGCAAGTGTTCGGACAATAGATTGGAAGAGAAACAGAGACTTCTGAGGACTAATCCCAAAGCACACAAAAGCTGTTGAAAGGACTTGCTGGATGGGGCTTCTCAGAGTGATTGTAGATGTCTGCAGTGTATTCCTTGGGGCAACTATGGTTTTTGTGAGACATTAGTGCTGACCATGCTAGTGCACCATCATGCATGATGGAGGAAGTAGGCACTTCCAGGGAATGGTTTGGGTGATCTCATCCTGGAGTAAGTGTCTTCAACAGCAGCCCAATGTGCCTACCTCTCCCAACTAACTGTAAAAGCATATTAGGCTGAGTAAATCATATGTAATGTCTGCACTGCAGACAAGTAAAGTTAGATGAGATAACACAATGAAACTGCTGATGGTGGGATTCAAAGTTGTAGCCCTTTTTGTTAAATGAATCCCAATAGGTTCAATATTTTCTGTCAAAATACAACGTGGAAAGAACTTTGCCATTGTCAAAGGGTGTTTTGAAGGTAAAGTGATCCAGAGAAGTAAAAATATAACCATAGTAAATTAACAGGCATAGATACTCAAGGATGGCAAAGAAAAGCTGACAGCTCTCACAGAAGTGACAACGGTTGGATAGTACCTGAAAAGCTCATTATATTGTTGAAAGAATGATACTTTTAGCAGAAAGAAAGGCAATGCATTGTACCACCTTGTGGAAAAATCTGTCCAGCTCCTCAGCTTCTGCTGTTGTATGCTTTCTTGTTGGCATGTTTGAAATATTTCTTCTGTATGCTAGGCTTCCACAATTATTTTGCCTCAGATAATCTGAACTACTCAACACACTCCTGACTTTATGGTGCATCTCCAACATGTGCTCTTGCATTAGAAGCCTGACAGCAAAGTCCCTGCTTCAAGTGCCCTTGCCACCAAAAAAACCCCACTCCCTGGGGACATCCTGTAATACAAGACCCTATTTTTGGACTTAACAATGAAGAGTTTTACTGGATCCAGGCCTTAGTTGCAGGCTGGCTGGGCAAAGGAAGGCACTGACACTGCTATGTATTTACAGATAATTCTTCTTTTCCCTGTCTGTGACACTGACACCTAGATTACTCACATGCAGATAGTACTGCTTTATGGAAACCATATTGAAAACTGAAACATAAAATATCTGGATTTGTCACAAGACTGGCTAAAAGAGACATCAGCCATACAGATACATGCTTTCAAAGGAGGATGGTAGCAAATTATCTTTTTTGTACCCAGAGCCCCTTGCTTATCAATGTGCCCCTTCTCTGCTCAGCCCATGCCTGCAAGGCTGCGTACTCAGCTTGCTGCTGTAGATCTGTAATGCAATTATCACCTGTCAATCAGGAAATAGACGACAGTGGCCAACTGTCCTAGACTTATCTGTCCCCATCTGCATACCTATGTGCTCCTCTAGCACCAGCTCTGTTTTAAGGGTCACCTATTGCAACCTAGTCTTGCCACTGTGAAAATGTGCATTGGCCCCAGCGAAGGATAAAAACTGTGTGGTGGCTTTTCCAACCGTAACTGTGTATAATGTCACCACCAAGGGGCTAAGGAGCTGCACAACAAAGAAAGTGATAAGCAGGTTTGGGAGATGTCAGGAATAAAGGTAGCTGTCTCCAAGCCATTACAGGTAGGTAGGACAAATGTTCAGACCAGCCCAAAGGCAGGCTGCATGACTGACCTTGTAAAGAAGTCAGCTCATACAACAGTGTACCTGGTCTGCCAAGCAATCTGACAAAGAAGAATGTTGTAATTTTTTGTGCATCCAAAGATGCGACATTAGGAGAAAAAATGAAATAAGCCTCTGCAATTCAGATGAGAGAAGGGATAAGCGCGGTATAAAATGATGCAAACACAATGGTTTTCCTCTGTCTCCATCTCCTCTCTCTGCAAACAAGCTTTTAAACTTCTTTGCCATGTCCTGTAGAGATCCTGTAGAGAGCTTTCTAAGAGGGAATCAGGACACTGCTGCAACTTTCATCTGGGTAACTGGCATGTTCATCCTGTAGCTATCCTCTTGTGCTCAAACAGCACACTGAACATGTTCAGGTGAGTTTCTTCCCCAAATGCTGTGTTTGCCAGTTTCCACCGTCAAGAGATGATGATCTAAAATGTGTAAGATTAGAAAATTGAGAGAGAGGGAGCAGCTGTGGCTGAAGATTGCCCAATGTCTTTTTAAGATTTTAAGGTGGCAGGACATTGCCTTAATATTTCTGCAACTTACGGGCTATGTTGCAACTCCTACCATAAAAAGTCACCTGAAATGTGACCTAGTAAAGGGAGTAGCCAGCTCTGGTGGATACTCCAGATGTTTGGCTTTAGTGACCCAGCCTTTTTAAGATACTTACACAGAAAATACATACAAAGTTCTCCAAATTCAAGACGTTCCCAGAACTTAATTCTCCTGCCTCCCACTGCTTGCCTTCTGCTCTGGCTTGTCTTGCCTCACTGGCTGCTCCTCCCTTCAGCAGTGTGATGATATTCCTATATCCCCTTATTTCTACTTCTACATTGTTAGTGCATTTAAAGGTCCAACTGAGATTTCTCTAATTCTGCATTCCACTTTACCTTGTGATTACTGGTTGTATCGCAATGCATTTTCCTTTGATTGCTGATGAAAATGTTGTACCTTCGAGACTTCAGCAACACAGGAGGACCATGTTTCTTTTGCTGAGCTGCTGTGAGCAATTGCTAAAACACTGTACTGCTTGGTCAATTAAACATCACTGTTGTAACATGAATTTCTGTAGAAGGGCAGATGCTATTTATTCAGGCAATATCTAACCTTGTCTTTTTTTAACCAGAAGAGAGAGCATAGATATTCCTGGCAATGCTGACTTTAGATACCAGGCTTCTAATCTTGAAAAAAAAACTTTTAATTTTTCACAACTTGCCTTCCTTCCTGACTGTTTGCAATCTCAGATGGGATCTGCTGTTTGTGGTTGACAGCCTGAAGAAATTTTATGTCTTACGTCACCTCAAGAAGGTTGCTCCTCTATTTTGGACTTTGTTTTTTCAATACATTTCAAAAGCACAGTGCAAGGGCATATGTATCCTGAGAGCAGCAGGAGAATGTTTAAACGTATAGTAAAATTAAAAACATTATTTCTACATCCTGCTGCCTTCTTTTTGAAATGAGTCTCCACTACTGAAAAGAAAGAGGTAAGCAGATCTGGAAAAAAAACCTATAAAAACTTTAAATCACATAAAAAATGCTTTAAGTAACTAACTAAAAAGTGGTGCATATACCTCTGCAACTGTTGTGCCCCAAACATTTCCTAAACCTAAGCTTTAAGTCTTAGAGAGAACTTTGAAGGCGCACAGCTCAGACTTTGTGTGAGAAAAGGTTAAACCAGTACATTTTCTATTATACCTACTCTTACAGACTCAGACTTTGGAAACAAATGCATGAATGAAATACATTAAACTATTTTATAGTTCATGTAATGGCAGGCAATCCTCTTCCATAAAATCTACCTTGTCTTATTCCCACATTGGAAACTGGTAACTACTCAGAAACTTAGATCTAGTCCATGGAGCAGAGAAGTGCCTGTCTAGGAAAGGCCAGTAATGCCACTAATTTAATGGGATCACCGAGGTTACTAACCATGAGTCATCAATGTTTCTGTTCAGGACTAAGACCTGTGTTTGCAGCATCCAATATACTTTAATACTCTGTGCTCAATTTTGCAACTTAACAGCCAACCTTTACAGTGCAGCTTTAGAATAATTTCATTTTCTTACAATTGCAGAAATTTCCCAATACCTGTCTTTGGAACTCCATGTGTGGTCACAATAATGATGCAGAAAACCAGGATGTAATGTCATGGGCTTCGATTTGATGGATTAGGTGATGCCCATACAAAGAGTAGAGGACTAACCTTATTTTCAAGCCAATATTATGGCTCACACAACAATGACTGTAACAGAGAAATGCCTGGAGCTGGGAAAATTCAGCCAAAAGTTCTCATTTGCTTATTCAGAATGCTTTGAATAAAACAAATACAATTCCTGGACTTTTGCAGCTTAAATTGATGAATTATTGATGTAGTCTTTATGATATTTTTTCTGGGAGGGGAAGGGCAGATTATTGGTAGCAATTTGCTTGAAGCCA
Source organism: Haliaeetus albicilla (assembly GCF_947461875.1). NCBI lineage: Eukaryota > Metazoa > Chordata > Aves > Accipitriformes > Accipitridae > Haliaeetus > Haliaeetus albicilla. Next base: position 62,158,698 of record NC_091516.1, read on the forward strand.
TAAATCAATTTTAGAGTGCCTCAGGCCAACCATAAAAAGTATTTTTCTTTGTTTAAAATATTTTTGGTAGAAACAATCTAGGTAACGTTGGAGGAAGTAAGTCAGAAGTCATACTCACAAAGTCAAAACTGTATGGTCATTAGTCTGAATGCAAGGTTTTACTAACGTAACAGATGGAGCTTGGTCTTTGCTGTCTGGAGGGACATATGTAACCTTTATTTACACAATTTACGAAGGCAAAGTAGATGTTCAGTTCTTGAGTTCTGAAAATGACTTTTTCCAGTGGCACAATGCTGTATCAATTCAGTCACCTGAGACAAATTAATGGTGGATGGTTTCAAAGCTATATACCAGCAGTTAGGTCATGAGTATAAAACTGTGGACAATACAAGCACACCTTCACTGGAGAAAAGTGTCAAACAAACAAGTGAAATTTGCTGTTGCCACCCTGTTCCCTGGAGTGACTGTCCAGTGAAGAGGATGCCTGCTCTTGTGTCACCTGCAGCCATGTATCCTCTCTACAAACCATTCTGCATGCATGTTTTCATGATCATTACTTAGCGGCAAATAAAATCAGAATAGTCTTATAAAATGACTGGACTTACATTCCAACCGAAGATACCTTCGTCCCCCCTTGGGAGCAGGGGAGAGAGTGGGTGGAGGCAGTCCTGCTTCTACATTTTTCCTTGCCTTACCAAAAAGTACTAGGAAGTCTCAGCTGTTTGCAGATGGGTTGTCTACAACATAATTTATCTCCTCCCATGACAGTTCTCCAGCAGAAACAACATTGCAAATCAAATGTCTGACTACTTGTAAAGTGAATTCCACTGTTTTGATGCAGAAGGTAGGATTTTTCAAAATACTTCAATTCTGCTCCATTTGATTTAGCATTCATGGGGAATTTTGCCAGTAATGCCTTTGTAAGCACCGTTATGGCCTGCGAAATACTGGCAAAATCCTACCTAGAACATTGGTGGTTTTGTCCTCGTGCTGTGTGGTTGTTTTGTTTGAGTGGATCTCAGGATGACCCAAATCATCCAACTGATCAAAACAAGTGCAGCCAAAGGGACTCAGAACTGAAATCAAACTCTTAATCTGCATGTAGAAGCCACTTTTTTTCTCTGCAGTGGGCAACACCAAAATCCTTCATCTTCCTCCTCACCCTCAACCTTTGAAATTGCCCCCGCCCCTCCCAACTTCTATGGATGATTAAAGATCCTCTCTCACTGAACTTTAGTCCTGAAGTGCCGTCAGGTGGTAAGTAATTGTAGTGCAACTGCTGTTTTGCACACAGATTGTTTTCTGATTTTACTAGAAGAAATAAATTAGGCAGCAGTGAATTTTGACTGGGAAGAAGAAAAGGCTGAGTTAGTAACAACAGACATGCTTTACCTTTGGGTCATGTATTCCAGAAAGCTCTTCATAGATCTTCTCTCCTACCATGACAGCAGCTAGGTTGGCTGTGTATGTGGACAAACAAAACAGACAGAAAATAGCCCAGAGATTCATTAAAAACCTTCCAGTCCAGCACTTGGGGGGTTTGATGGCAGCTGTTCTTCCAAACAAGATCGCATAGCAGACATTCAAGGCAGAGGAGAAAGAGAAGACTTTGTTCCTATTCCTTCCTTTGGGGGTCATCCCAAAAGGACTTTTCCACTCATATAAGGTGAGGAATATAGCTGTGATATGGAGAGCAACAAATATCCCCAGCCACATAGTCCAGTGAAGTGGCCACATAAAGGCTCCAATAGGAGCTGCTGTGTCTCTGGTCCTCACCAAGATGCCCAAGCTGGTTGAAAAGAAAGGGCTGGTGAAATCAATCACTTGGCTGCGGGCAGTGTTTATGCTAAATGACGTCACTGCCATGTGAGCTGTGCCAGCAAGAAGGTCTCCCACCAGCCCTGTCCAGTGGCCGTTCTTCCAGGCTCCATATTTTCCATCACCAACAATGTACAAGTCAAAATCAAAATTCATATCCTCAGCTAGCTTCTCCAGCAGGTCAATGCAGTAGCCATAGCAGCACTTCTTCAGCTCAATGGGAATGGTGTCATTCCCTCCTTGAAGAGTTTCAAACAGGCTATCCAGCACAGCTGAATCATTGGTCAGAGGATTGAGGCATAGCTGCCCTGCTGGGCAAAAACCTTCATCATCTACGTCTCTTGTAAAGACGAATGGATGCTCAATGAGAGTTACCACTCTGAGGTGCAGCCGGGTGGGGTGTTGCATGTGATTTTTATGTCTTTGGGCCTGTTCTGGCCATATCCCATAGTCCATGATTATCTTTCCTTCTTGCCAGCTCCCCAGACGAGTCCACATTGGGTTCCCGACAGGGTCATGCTGCAGATTCCAGATGAAGAAGTTGTTTTCTGAGCTGACAATGGAGGAGCCTTTCACCTTAATGTGGCCACTGAGACCGTCAAAAGTTGTGTTGGCTAGAAACCTGTCGGAGGGCGAATGCAGAGTAATCAGAAGCAGACAACTGAAGTCATCATGCTAAAGCATATGCAGACACCATGAATTTATGTTTAAGAGAATAAATTACAGTTGTTGAACACCTGGATCATTAATAGCTTTCTTATGGCATAATGAACAAGCCACTTAATTTATGACTAAAGCACTTGGGAATGTTCTCCTACATATCTTATCTAAACTACATGAAAACTCCTCAGGAAAGATATTCTTTTTACTTACTAGAAAAAACGAGTGAGAGGACCCAAATTTTTTCAGTTACCTTTGCTTCATATATTAATGAAACATAAGGTTAGTTCTAAGCTGAACTCACCAGGTCTGTAGTGAGTTTCCTAGATAAAAATATGTATGAAAATGGAAGAGTGGAAATTATGTATTAAATGTCCTTCCAAGAAAAATCCTATAATCTCAGTAAGATCTATCTTACATCAGAGAGGCTACTGAAGTGCTGTCAACAGCTTTCAAGCACTCTGAAGTGAACGAATCCGGATTAAAAAATGCAAATTTGGCATTGGTATATCACTGTTAGCCACTTCAGAATGAAGAAAGGGACTCAGAAAGATGGTTGCCCTTGGACAGTCAGTTTTAATTCTTACCAAAAAAAAAAGGAAGTTCCTTAAAATATGTGCAAAGTAATGTTCTTAAAAGTCCAATTTTGACATTGTAGCAGGCCTTATGAAGTGCACCAGTTTTGCACTGCACATTTTACATTGAGATTTCTGGGATTTTAGTGTTCCGATAATCACAATAAAGTTAAGTATTTCCTTTGTATTGGGTGGCAATATTTGCTAGGAGTTGTCCTCCCTGTATGTTGAATTCAGCCTCTGGTAAATCATTACAAAAGAGGCTAAAATGACATGGATAAAGGAGCAGGGAACTGAGCAGGAAATAAGTGTTGTGAGGAGAAAATCCTTTTTAGTGTAAACACCATGACCAGCTGAACTGCACTCTGTTAATAAGAAAGCTGCTACGCGTTTTTCAGGGGCTGTAGAGGGACCCTACTAAAACTGTGTAAGTCTTAGTATGGTAATTCCATTAAAAACAACTGAGCTGAATTGCTGCTAATATGGTGCCAGGTAAGTCAGGCACATATTTTTCAGTAAAAGGCATTCAGAAGACAGACTATTTAGCTGTCTTAGTAGGATATAACAACTCACATTAGTTTTGGGAATTGGTTGAAAGCAAGTATTGAAAGAAGTATAAAGGCTATAGCTGTCATTCCAGCCTCAATAACCAAGGGATAAACTTTAAGTAGGGTTAATTGTTTATCAATAGTTAGAGCGGATAAAAAAATAACCTTAAATTGATTTGAAAAGGATAAATCCACAGCAAGTGTGTGTGCATGCATACTTCTGCCTGGTCTCTACCCTTTGTTTTGATGACTTTTGATGATTTTTGATGGAGTTTCAGCAGTTAAAACTCTGGACTGTGTATGTCTTAAGATCGTATCAGTTTTTGTCCTCAGCAAATGGTAAATTTATGAAACTAATTAATATAGTTTTGAGTGTGGTCGTGTGTGCGACAGTCTTTTCTGAGGCAGCTTCAAAATTCTTCTTATGTAGTCTATTTTGAGTAGGTTGAGTATGGAGAAAGATGATACAGCCAATACTGTCAAAAGCAATTGATCTGGACATGTGTTAACTTGGGCCTGAAAATTATACCTACAAACTCACAGAGGTGTTTATAAATGGGACAAATGCATAAATGCGGTTCTCATTTTTAAAATCCTTTACCACTTAGTCTAGTGTTAATGATACCGTAACTTTATTAATCAGTGGTGTCTGCCACGGTTTGACTAGTCCTTTCCTCCTACCTTGTGTTTCATATTTGATGGTGTACTTGCATGTTTGTGTATGTAAACACTATCAAGATAAAGTTTATAGCAGAAGGCAATCTTAAGCACTAAAGAAAGGTTTATGTACCCATAAACTTATCTGTTTTTTCTTTCTCCTCAGTCTTTGTAAAAAATTGTGCAGCTTCTTCCTTAAAGCCTCGCCGGCCCTTATATGCTGAAGCCATTGCTATGACAATAACAGTAAAACCACTGCATGTGTAGATGGGTCTGTATGTAAAATTTTGAAAGATTTGTTTAAGTGTGGAAAATAGTGCTCGCAGTTCACAGAATGCCAAAATTGAGGGAGACAAGTCCTCAGATGGAGTAAGCTAGCAAAGTTCTGATGAATTTGGCTGCAAGTTGCTACTACAGCACAACTTGGATATCAGAATGCCGCAGACCAGGTGCTTTGGGAGTAGATGAAGCTACGGAATAATGCATTAGATTTATTTTCTGCAGGTAGAATGGGAACAGTGGAATTTATGCACTGTGTTCACTGACGTTCATTGTAGAAGTAAGTGTGCCCATGAGGGTGAATCGAGCCCTCTGTACCTGTCCTGTGGCTGAATTGTGTTAGAAGTAGTTACCTGAGAGACTTAGTAGCATTTAAATGTATGACTTCGCTACCTTATCAAGTTAGTGGCTTACTTTTGCAGCTGATTTACATGTTCTATATTTTTGGTAGTGACAGGACATGAATCAAAATAAATGAGGGGAATCAGGTAGGAGATACATTTTAACAACACTTTGTTTTATATGCAAGTGGCTATGGCTGCTAATCATTTGCATACACTGTATGCAGCACTAGTGAAACTCATGCCAGGGATTTCACGTAAAAACTCCCTTACTCAACAACTTTAGGAAACAGATAAGAGGATCTGACTACATTATTTAAGCCAGCAATCTCTAGTGAATCTTTGGGAATTACAAGTGCTGTGTATTGCACACACACATTGGCAATATCTGAGCAATATCTTTTCAGTAGGCTACTGACAGATTTGTATGGAAAGATGATGTGTACAAATTTCAGAACATGAAGGGCCAGATCCTCAAGTCTGGCAGATGAATGAATTTCCTTGATGCTATGTCAATATGTGAGCTGATGATCACACTGATAGGCTGTGATAGCTGTATCAGAGCTTTACTAGTAGAGTCGCTTCAGTTTGACCAATGAGTCCAAAGTGTGTCATTTGTTCATTTCAGCTTTATTTGTTTTTCATGTCCTTTGTTGTAAGAACTGCTCATTAGAGCTTTAGCAGTACTACCATACTCCAACAGTGATAACTTTGTAGTACCTTTAAGAATGATTTAATTAAATGATTTAATTTTCTTTCAGGCTTGATGGCTTGGCCATTCCACATCTTTCTTGGAAAGTCTATTGGAGGCAAGAGCTAGAATGGGCAAGCAAATAGCAGGCTGCTGAAATTACCCAAGAAGCAGAGTTAAAGCTGTAAGACTAATTAAAGCTGTAAGACAAGATGAGGCTTTTAAATTTTAATGCCTTGTTCCATCAACAAGGATGGTCCCATGAGCAGGCAGGAATAGATCAGGGAATCGATCTTATTGTAAAAGGAATGAAGGATGGAGACTTACAACAGTATAATCTTCAGGGGGTTGTACATCTATAGCTATATCTATAGCCATAGCCATATAGATAAAAGCATGCTTTGCCATGGACCAGATCTTTGTCTTGTTCATAATCATTATTCTACTCCTGGGTGGCATTTAAATATCTGCACAGCCAATGTATAATGTATGAGTGTAGTGTTGGCAATGAAAGCTTAGGTGTCAGCTGTGCCAGCTAGTGGGAATGCTGTTTTAACTACACACTGCAGTTAAGGGAGGCAAAGGTCTGTGCCACTGTGCCTTCTCCATCCCCACCCACTGCAGCTCCAAGGCTACGTATCAAAACAGATAGGTTAATTGAGACAGAAAAACACCCACATTAGTAAACACTTGATTAAGCATCAGATAAAAGTTATATCTTTGGAGGCTCACGACTTGCATAAAAGCACTCGTGCAATGGACAAGGTTGGTCACAGTTAAGCCACTCATCGGTGCTTCACGTCTGAGAAGTTATTGGTACCACTCAGAGTTAACAGTTATGCTGCTAACTCAAATACATCAGTACTGGCCATCAGGTATCTATCTCACTTATACACTATAAAAACAACTGCAGTGAGTCAGGAGAAGGGTTTATCTAACCTTTTATTTTGTCTTTAATAAGGTCCACAAGCAGATGCCTAGGGAAAAAAAGGCATATGATCCTTTTTTCGATTCCACAATACCTTTACTGACATGAAGGGACAAGAAATTTCATAGATGTGAAATTGCATATAGTCTCCCAAAATATAACAAAAGCTACAGCAGTCACCATGAGAGAGCTAATAGTTTTCTGTAGGAAGCAATGATGAAGAAATATTTTGCAGGAATACTTTTAAGAGCTTAATTTTGCTTTCCTTTTTCTTTGTCCCTTCCTTAACCCTCAAAAAGTCTGTTCGTAAAACTACTGTCTTCAAATATTTGTTACTTTAAGATGCCTCTTGCTGAGTTTTACTCTTCAGGGACTCAGATGTGATCTAGTTAAAATACCCAGAACAATGAGACAAAATTAGTATCACAAGTAGGTGGGGATATTGCAAGCCAGTGCAGTATTTATTCCCAAGCCTTATTTCACTCTTTGGAAACAGTGGAGTTTTTGACCCCTAAGTTATGGACAAGTGCTGACTAAAGAACTGTTAGGGTCTCAAATGGTTATGCTTTGAGCAGTGCTGTTACCAAATTGTTGTGAAGACACATCTCAGATATAATTTCAAAAAAGGTTGCAAACATATAAAAAGCTTCAAGAACTTTTATCCTAACTCCATCCAAGAAAACCTCCAGGTGGAAAACCAGGTGTAATGGGGGAAAAACATGCAAGTCGCTGGATGTAAACTAGCTGATGAATTAACACACTTAGCAAAGACATTTTTGTTTGTTTCCAGAAAGAACCATACAATTTTTCCTCTCATATGTTAAAACCCAGAATATTTCTAGACGTGAATCCCCCAATGGTTTTGGCAATTACTTCAGTATAGTGATGTGCAGTGGCCTACAGGAATAGTTTTAGCAGAAGCTGAAAGAGGAGCCTCCCACACCAAGCCATAGAGAGAGCACTTTGTAGTTTTGAGTACTCTCACCACCAGCAGTGGCCACTGAGGTGGTCAAGGTGCATCTTTTTTGTTTCTTTCCCATGGAAGCATACTAGTAAGGGCTACACATCTGCTTTTATACTCTGATTGCTTTGGTAGTGCAAATATTCTTACCATGTTTTGTATTCCCTCAGGTATCTCAAAACCTCAGAGAATTTGACACTAGCCCTGACTTTTCCCTTACATGCATAAACATACATACAAGATACTTTCAGAGCATAGTCAGTAACCTAGCCTATGTTTACTATGTGATCTCTACTTCTGTGGAACAATGTCTTCTACAACTGGCTTAATCTCCCTCTGTGGCTAAGTTTAAGTTCCATTATTTGCCCAGAAGTAATAAAGCAGGAGGAAATACTGAAACAAGTATGTGTATTATGGAGGGTTAACAGCATGATAGCTAAGTCACTGAAAATGATGGGGAGGGGAAAGAAAATGATTTTTCTTATATACCACAAATATTAGCTAAAAAAAAAAAAAAAGAAAAAAGAACTCACTTTGACAAATACTGCCCTGAAGTGATATTTCTTTCATCTGTGTCCATGCAATTCATTGTACTTGGAATAAGAGCTAGTTCAGGTTGAATCATGGTGGCTGCTGCTACAGCTCTTGCTACCAGCTCCATGGCATCCTGTACGTAATGCTCAAAGACTGACTGTGTTGTCTTGCCATGAGCGATGAGACCGAGCGGCAAACCTTCTGTCCTCAGTTCTTCCACGTTCTGTGAATCCCCAATAATCCAGTGAAGTTCTGGAGGCATCACACCAAACTGGGTGGTTATTTCAAAAATCCTCCGTGTTTTTTCCATGTCGCATCCAAACATCACCATGGTAGATGTTGTGTCTTTGATGCTCTCCAGGTACAACTGTAAGTAGTTCAGAAGGTCACTGGTTGAAGTGAGGTTTGCTGTGATGTTTATAATGGATCCCAGGTGGAACTTGGAGCTCTGTTGTGTGAGGAAGAGAAAATCTGTGATGTTCCACTCCTCCTGGCATAGCATCAGGCTGAAATTATACCAGTTGTTCATTGCAAGGATTGAGAAAGTGACATCAGCATCAGAACTCAATGAGTTTTCTAAACTCATCTGCAGGTGAAGGGGATTCTGTAGTTAAAAATATGAAAGACAACTGATCAGAATATGCTGGAACCAAAATTAATGAGTTTGCTTAATTTTTATTCACACATTTAGTTCAAAGTAGTCACCTGTCAACCAAGAGAACTGTGTGAGAACAGGGAAACTTATACCCACCCAACTTAAATGGACTGTGATTCATGAACTTCCTCATCTAGAGCTTGAGACAACTTCAGTAGTCACTAATGAGTGTTTCCAAGAATTTGTATTTCTTTCAATCCATTTGTACTTTTGGATTTCTTGGCATTCTCAAGAAAAAATTTCCCTGCTCTCCTAACAGGGGTATGCGAAGGTATGCCCTTACTGTTTGGGTTCAACTCTGGTATTAATGTTCAAATTCAATGGATGCTGACCAGTTCTTTGGTAAATAGTAAGAAAAATAAAGAAGAGCCATCAGTTCTTTTTATTCTCTCTTTTTTTTTTGGTAGTTGGGGGCTTTTTTTACACAGACACATGAGTAACCTAATTAAACAGATAACAGTCTACAATCAATGCGCATCATCTTACTGCCAGTAAAACACAAGAAGATTGATTCTTTGGTAAAGGATAAGTTACTGAATGCACAAGAAGGTAAGATATGCAGACTGTGATTTCTGAGCTGGAAAATACTTGATAAATAAGAATTCCATACTCATTTTTTCCATGTCATTGATGATATAATAGAACTTAACCCGTTATGTTTCCCAACACCATTGCCCTTGGCTTTATCTTTTCCAGAAAAGGCAGAAGGATGTGGGTCTAATTAATCTGTTCTCTTAAGGTAAATATTTCTTCCTTTCTTATTCTTTGATCCATAAATACTTTTCCCTTACTCTTATTCCTCCACCTTCCCTGGTCCCCAAAATGAAGTTAAATTTTATCTAGACTTAGTAAGGAAGAAAAAAATTACAGAATCCAAGCAATTTCTGGCATTTTGCTACAAAATAATTCTCTGCTCTACCAAAATGTTTCAATTGGGCCTTCAGCTAGCACGTTATACACTGTTCCAACTTTTGGTTTCAGCTCAGAATTTGACAGTCTTCAGTGTACCTTTGCTAAAAAAGTTATTTTACTTTACACAGGCATTTGATTCCGGCCATGAGACTGTTAGAAAATATCAATGATGATTCCTGTTTCAGTGCATCTTTTGGTTTGTGAGATCTTTGTTATGACTTTATGTCAACATTTGTTTGTATTCATGCCCCTTCAAATTATATCTTATCCTACACAGGTACCTGAATTTTATCTTTCTATCCATGAAGTTACTAAACACTTAAGGTCTGTTCTTCATTCTCTTACATTTTCAGTAGTTAACATGTATTATATATAAGAGTGATCAAACCTTTACTGTGTTTAAAGTTGGTATAAAATGGTGTCATTTTCATTTTAATAGTATTTTACTGTTCATTGTAGGCTTCAGTTTGTATGGATCTTAGAAATGTCATTCTGAATTTGGAATAATATGATAATCGCTCAATTTACACTAGTTTTACTAAAATAAAACCCTGTGCTCTCCAATACGGATGTAAGGGGTGGAATGAGAAGAAAAACCCTTAAGAACAAAACACCATTTATAAGTAGCAAGATTTCATTGTGTTAATTTGAAGTTACATTAACTCATCATCCGTTTTCCAGAGCAGATCATTTAAATTCATAGCTTGATAAAGACAATGCTGTAATTGAAGATGCTCTCAGCTCTTTTTGTTAATTCTTGGGTTTGGTACCTGTGGCCTTTTTTTACACAGACACATGAATAAGCTAATTAAACAGATCACTGTCCACAATCGATGCACATCATGTACTTCCAATAAGACACAAGAGGATTGACTCTTTGATAAAGAACAAGTTACTGAACAAACAAGAAGCTAAGCTGTGCAGACTCTTTGAGTTCTATGCTGGAAAACATTGCCTACTAATTAAAATACGTGACTGGTTCAGAAAAAAAAAGCATTGTGCATAATATCTGGGTTTGGGAAGCTTATTTGAATAAATTAGTCACTGCAAACTGAATCACAACAAACTTTTTTTCTGAGGTTATGAGATGATCGGGTAAATTAACTCATTTGTCTCTCACTGCAAATAGAAGGGAGTAGAAAGGATTTTCCTTGTGTTCTCTCTGTCCAAGATCAAGTAGAAGTATGAACACTTTTTACATGGTGATCTGCCTCCAATCAGCAAAACTTTGCAAGCCTATTGGCTTAGTTAATTTGAGTGTTAGAGAAGAATGAGTTATTCAGTATACATAGAATATTTTGCATATATAAATGATAGCACACAACCTGACTATACCTGTACAAGGAACAGCAAATGTCTTCAGTATATTCAGAAGCATAGTATCCAAAGCATAGTACTACAGCTATTACAGTATAGGCACAGGTATAAAAAAAAATATCTCTTGGATGCAGAAAAACAACTATGTGCTGATGAGTGATGAGTTGGCAATAACAACTGTGTCCATACTGTTGAACAAAACAGCCCCGGGAAACAAACTTGAGCATTTGTACAGCTTAGTTTGTCCCTGGTCTGGTTTTGGCACGTGCCAATTAGCCTTCTCATACTATGCACTGGCATTTTGGGTTCTAGCACATTTTGGGGATCACTCCCAGTAGGCAGTATGGATAAACCTGCATAAGAACTGGCTCTCCATCTCACCCAGCAGGTTTAAATCTTTGAAGACCTCTATGTCCCCATGCTAAACCCCGTGCATACGCACAGCTTCATATATGCAAGACTGCTTCTGCTTGTCTACAGCATGGTTCTTCCAGTATTAAAACACTTTGAATTGATAAGCAAAAGGTAAAAATTACACCTTAGAGTCACTGGGCATTACACTGGGCCCAGAGCAAACATAGCATGAAGCACATGTAGTCCAGAGAAAGTGAAACTCTGCCTCGGGGCCAGAAAACTCGACATAATTTTACTCAGCAGTGTAGGTGAAGGCACTTTCCCTCTGACTTGGTATTCTCAAGTGCAGTGCTGGACTCTCCTGTAGCACTGCAGCTACAGCCTTAGTCCTCAAGAGCTCTAGTGTTGGTCCCTGTCTTATGTACTGGGATGTGTCAACAGTCCAACAGACTGTTCTTGTATTGAGACACTGCTCCTCACTGAACAGAGGTGGATTTGGGATAACCTGGTTTAGACTGAGCCTGCATTTAAAGTGCTTCTTGGTGTGAAACCATCTGTGCTTCAGCTGTCCCTTTCAAAAGCCCACAGGTGCATCTATGTGAGCACTTATCACCACTGTGATTTATTAGTTGCTAAATTCCCTGTTAGTTTGCTTGACAGGTAAATGTTCAGCCTTGGAAAAGTAGGAAACACACTCCCTTTTCTTTATTAAGTCTATTCAGACTGCAAACCTGTCTTCAGAATTTTTCTGATACACTAATATACATAAAATTCAGTCACTGTCTTCTGCTTAACTTTCAGCTAATTCTCAGCCCACCATGCAAACACCCCTGTAGACATTGGGGAGGAACAGCAATTAATGTTTGCTTTATACAGGGACTCAGGGAAGGTGATGCTTGATGGGCCACATTGTTTCACACCTCAACCAAGAACATCTCTCCCAGGTTCCATCTAGTGGGTGGTTGGCTGACTTCACTGGTTTTATATGCAAAAGAAGATCCTTTTAGGAAAGGATGTGGAGATGTTTGGATTTAATACCTTCTTAATATTATTTTGAAAAGTTTATTTGTCATTTGTAGGATGCAGCTGAACATATAGGCCCTGATAAAAATTACACTGAAGTCACATGTCTTTATACAGCCTTTGATACTACAGTGTTCTTAATGCTTTTACATAATTTTATTGATTTGTCTTTCTTTAAAATAATTACTGCTTTTTAATGAGGAACTTCCAAAAACTGTTTATTCAGTCATTCAGTAGCAATCACTGAGACAGCATAATTTCATAGCAAAGGCTTTTGACAACTTAAATGATAGTTTAGATGTGTATAACTTTGTATTTATAATGGAACAGAAGATTTATGAGATAGTATCAGTGTATTGAACTGTGCCCATCCATCTTTATTAAAGTTCTTAGGCAAACTCCTTCATTACCTCAGTTTGGAAATCAGTAAAGTTTGACTATTTCAGTTAAACTGTCAATTAAAGCTCATATAGAAATTCAATTGCTTGGTTTAAATTCGACTGTAAGCTGTCATTAAAGATGATATGACTTGCATCAGTTTTTCTTCAAATTACGCAAACAGACAATTAAACTTAATTTGAATAATGTTAATTGTGATCTATTTTTAATAATGTGTTTGCATTTACATAGTGTCACTAGCAAAAACATTTTCTATGTCTATGAGAGCTTAATTTTTTATTGCATGTCATTAGCTCCTGTTTTATAAACAGACATGATCAATTGACTTCAGTGTCTACTGGGTAAAGAACAGGCCTAGAATCCTTAATTTCTGACTAATCGTCTTTGGATCAGATAGACCAACAGTCTTTCCACTGACTTTCAGTGGGCTTTGGACCAAGCCATTCACGGAATATTAAGCTTTACATGGTCCGATGCATTTCACTCCTGTACATCACCAGAGACTGTAACGACTTATTTGCTTTTTGTAACCCAACCAGAGCAGTTTTACAGTTTCATTGCCTGAGACACCTGAGATAGCAGGTTCATTTAACAACTGAAACATGATTTGCATTTCATTGATGCAATATTTTTCAAGCCTCCATTTCAGTAGTCTGTAGACCCATCCTTAGTCCTTGTAAATCTTGTGAGCATGAATGCCTGGAGCTGGACTGACTTACACCCTGAAGGATCTGGCCATTTATCTCTTCAACCAAATTTGTAATGCTAATTAGGCATGGTCACGGTGACATTTTGTTTGACATTATGACAGCTTCATTATCAGAGTTAAAAGCATATATGTGAATATTCTTTTGCTAACTGTGTAAAAGTAAATAATACACAGAAAATATTATTCTCCTCTGACTCTTGGGGGCAAAGGCAGTGCCCAAATATGTATTTATGATAAGAAACACAAAAGAGAAAACAAGCTATATAATTACATCAGAGAAAGCTCCACTGAAGGAAGAAGGAAAGCCTTCTGGCTTACAGTGCAACTGTGGGGACTCACAGCTTTACAAACAGAGCTAAATGGCAGCTGTGAGCAAGCTTCAGGAACTGGGAAGCTCTTTCTTCCATGGTTGAAATTACAAAATCTAGGCTTAAACCCCAGTTCCCTAAAGGCTATGGGCACACCTATTGCTTCTTCCTTTCGTGCCATGAAAAAAAGATGCTATGAAATGGTTCTGGTTTTTTTTAACATCTGCCTTACCGCTGAAACTGCAACGCCTCAAGGCGGATTTTGTGCTGGCAGCTGACAGACGGTGGGAAGGGCTTTGGACGGAGCGGTCCTGCCACCCTTCCCGACCGTCCGCTGAGCTGCCCACATCCCAGTCACTGGGCTGTCTGCCCGGCAGCAACAGAAGGAAGGTGTGTGCTCCAGCACGTCCCCCTCCAGCCTGCGGCCAGAGACCCGCTCTGCCCGCCGGGGAGGCTGCGGCCAGGAGCCCACGCACCCGCAAGTTCCTGCAGTGGAGGGTGAAGCATCCAGGTCTTCTTCTCAAAATCCATCCTGCAGCTTCCGCAGAGGTACAAGCGGTGCGCAGGGCGGGCACGCATCCCTCCGCTGCCCCGTGAAGAGCAGCAGGAGCTGGGCACGGGTGTTGTGCTGCTCCTGGGCTCCCTCCTGGTTCTGGGTAAACCCCCGGAGCCTTGTCACGGATGTCAGTAAGCATTAGATTTGGCTCCTAGGCCTTCACCCAGCAAAACACTTAAGCAGCTGTTTAAGCAGCAGCATCAGTACGATTAAAAATACCAGCAGTACATTTCTTCTGCTATTTAGACTTCTGGTTCTCTGGGGAAGAAAATCCCAGACCTGCTTTGGCCCAGAAAGAGGAAGATGACTTCATGAATTCCTTTTTCTTCTGTTGCGCATCTCTCTCCACATACATACCTGTTTGACCAAGACTTTAACTTGAAACAGGGTAGGTCCCCACACTAAAGGCTATTTTTTGCAGATGGTTTAAAAGCTTCTGAGAGGGAAAAGCTAGCTTAGACTAGCCAGAATTATTCTGATTCCTGCAGCAAAAGAAGCCTGGCATCTGTCCAGGCAATCCTTATAAACAGATCCTAAAAAGGCACTGACTGTTGATTTTAAAAACCACAAAACCACAAGAGTTAAATTAATTTAAGTTTTGACTTAGTTTGTCCTGAAAATTATTTCTCTCATTAGACCAGACAGTCATGACTTGAGGTTGCTTAGCATCTCTTATGCCTACATACAAATACTCCAAACTAATCTGAATATGTACAGCTCTCCACAAGGTCAAAGAGGCAATATAATATATGAACTTTCAGCTGTTCTTGGAAAGTAAGACCCATTACTTATCTTCATAGCCACTTATAAATTATCGTAAGTAACACTACTTCAAAAACTTCAAGGTGTTCTTTGCTCCAGGAGGGGGAAAAAAAAAAAAAAAATCCAACATTTGAAGTTTGACAAAGAATATTTCACACAGATGCCAAGAGCCAAACCAGTTTTTTCTTCCCTAAAATTTGTTATTATAGTTAATAAAAGACAGATGGTTGCTAATACAAATAGATAGGGGGAGCTACATTAATTCTCCATGATCGGCTTTCCTCCACCATTAAAATGGCAATGCAAAACTCCAGAGAACCACCTCTGCTCCGTGGTGCCCTTCAAATGGAAGGAAGAGGCAGCCAGGTCCATGTCTGCGACTCCTGCTCACAAGTGCTACATTATCATAATCAATGTCTACAAAGCCCTTGCAAATGTTTGGGTAAAAGATGCCAGGACATACTGAGTGTGAATATTAGCCACAATGGAGAATCTGTTACTGCATGGTATTATTTTCTAGAAGCTCAACACTGTTATGGAATCAGGTTGTCACAAGTAAGTGAACACTTGCCAGCAACAGCAAGGAGATCTTGGCTAGCTCCACTCCAAGCTTTCTTTCTAATGACATTTCCCAGTAACACATTTCCTTACGGCTGGCCTCATGTAGACTGTCATGTTTGTGAGCAGGATTTCTCATTTGGCGTTCATGCTGGAGCTACCCCATTACAAGTCTTCCCACTCTTACAAAGGATGCAAAATGCACTAGCTGTTCCACAGAGGCGTATCTTTTTGGGGTTCTTCTGAATCCCACTAAAAGCCTGAATGGTTAGAAAATAGCATTTAGCAGAATTTAATTCTTCCCTTAAGGAGACATGGCATTCAGCTAACTCAAAGCTCTTCAGCAGACTGTCTAGGGGAGTTTGTGTGCTCTTCTGTTGGGAAGCACCTCACAAACATTCGTGTTTTTCACATCCTGGCCACCAGTCAGAAAGGCTCTGTTTTAAAGTGACTCCAAAGCAGGTAGTCTGAATTTTCCCACATGTGTTATTCAGGCAATGCACAGGGGGAGGGCTTTTTTCCCCCAATTTTTGGTTCATGAGGGCAAGTAGCAATTCAACTTTTGATAGCAGCAGAGTCAAAACCGTGGTGGCACCTGGGAGCAGACAGCGCATGCACTTTGGGCTTGCTGAGATCTGCATCCTTGGTCCTGGCACTCCTAAATTCTGAGATGCAATGCAGAAAGACCCTGTTGTTGTAAAGAAATTCTGCTAACACTCCAGCGGTGCTGTTCAACTTGAAGAAAATTATTTCAGTAGCTACCAGAGCACTCTGTGTGTGTGTCTGCTAATGGAAGAACTCTTATTACTCTTTCAGAGTGGTCACTAACAACCCTAGATCAAGCATATAGGTGTGATCAGGCTGCAGTAATAAAGTGTTACTTGGATTATCAAGAAATCACAGTTCAAAGACTGCTGAAAAAAACAAACAGGGTTGTATCAAGGATCCCCAGACGCGCTATCACAAGATGACAGCAGAAGCCTTAATAATGCAAGCACAGGATAGCACCAGAGGCTCCAGGGCTAAAAATCATAACTCACCAATGCTCAGCTACTAGGAGATTGCAACCTTGGGAGCTGAGTAAAACCGGGTTTAGGGAGAACAAAGAACAAGTATCCAATATGTAATATGTACCAGATGATACCGCAAATGTGGATATAAGGTGGAACTGCAAATGAATGAGGAATGGGCAAGCAAATACAGCAGACATGCAGAAAGCATTAACAAATATATAAAGTGATCAAAGGCAAACCCAAAGGAGGAAGAAACTCCTGCCATCAACATGATACTCCTCACTTTAGAGATCTTGGGACACAGATGACTTGCCACTAACAACCCCCACTCCCTGGAAACACACACTAGCATTGTCTCCCTAAAGAAGATTTGTGACACTGACCTCAGGACCCAGGGGTGCATGGAAGGGTGAGCACAACATTGGAGAAAAGAGATACAGGAACTGCATATATGACAATTTGAACTGTATCATTACTGAGAATGAGCTGTAGTACTTGGATAATTTGCCTGTAAGTGTTAGCATCATTGGGACCAATAGTACTACTTTGATATGACTGCTAGGACTTCAGTTAGACTAACAATAAATTCTTGGCTTCGCATATAGAAAGGGTTTCTAAAGCTCACGTTAACTGCATGCAGTGTTTGCTCTGACGCCTTGCTCTTGAGGACTGCCATTAATACAGTGCAAGAGTTGACAGAGAATTTGGCAACCAAGGCTGTAATAACAATGCACATTGCCAAGCACTGCTCCACACTGGGCTCCTTGGCATGTCACCCCTGCCAGGCTCCTCAGCATAAAGGGCCCTTGCAATGGCATTCCCATCCTTGCCTTGTTACAGCAGCTTCCACCTTCCCATCAGCAAGATGGACATGTTGCAGTACATCACTAGAAAATGCTCCTTTTTCACAAGCACAACTGGCTATGAGTACACTTTCTGTATTACCTAGCTTTTTAGGCATGAGAAAAATGGTGGCCAAACAGAAGGAAACTAATTCTGGAAGAAAATGTAGAATGTAAGGGGAGGGGGTATGGACAATGTTATGTACATAAAAGAAGTCTGATCCCATTTTACAAAAGCAGCTATTGTCCTTTCTGATACATACCTGGTGTACCCACACAGCATTTAATCCAATTAGATTTTATTCACCATTAACACCTGCAGCAAGGAATAAAATCTGGAGCACTGCTTTCACTCTCCAGTCCAATTCCAGCATGGCTTGAAAGTGTCTTCAACTCTTCCTGAGCATTTGCATTCCCCTTACCCTCAGTAGCTGTGCCCCTGCGTCTCATTATTTTTACAAATGACTATGTGCCTCCCAACAGGCTGTGCAACCCTATCTGGTGTTTGCAGCTCAGCAGAATGAAAATAGGTCATTTGACCTTGGAGACAAATGCCGAAGCAGGTGACAACTCAACAGAGACACCTCCCCCATTCATGCTGAGCCAATGCCATAAAATGACGTTCAGGATGTGGTGTGCAGGGCTGTCCTGCTGCAGGCAGCATCTCCTGGCACAGGACAGCCCTGGCTGCTGTGCGACTCCATGCACTCCTTCCAGGGCACTGGGTGCCGCTCCTCAAGGACAATCACCAGCCACCAAGTTAGCTGCTTCGTCTCTACGGTTCCCTGCCTGTTGGAGAAATGCCCATGGGTTGTGCTGCATGAAGCTATGCATGGAGCAGTCACTGAAATGATAGGGCATGTGGCAAAATACAGTGGGAGAAATTAATTCTGACCCATGTCCTGTTCCTCAGAAAGCCAGCACCAGCTCATCATCACATCCTCTTCTGCTGGGCCTTGCTCCAGGCATGTTCCACAGGATTAAGTTTACCTACAGGTGCATTTTGCTCTATATTGATTTTTCGTATGAAAGAAAGCTAAGAATTAAGCTTGCAAAGACTGATCTTTTAACTCTATTAAATTAGGCCAGGGTAGATTAAGTTAGTAGTTCATATTTCTGAGGCTAGACATTTAAATCATGGCTCTAAGGTGAATTCTTGTGTGTACTTGCTTGGCTTAATATCAGGAACAGAATTTAAACATCTCCACTTGAGGTTTCTTATTTAATACACCAAGGATTTAATTAGAAAGATGGTTAATTAGAAAGAAGAGTTTTAACTGGCTCTCAGGACAGGGGGTGAGCAGGGGAAAAAATAATTTCAGAAATCAAACATCCCTTTTAAAAACAAATACACTCTGCATGAGGTGGGGTGGGGAGCTGACAGAGAGGACCAGCCATTGGGACTTGCCATCCTGAGTGGCCATGAAATGCCACCCACTGCCCACCCGAAGTCCATGATGCTGTCCCGCTGGCCAGGGTAGGAGGGTCTCACCCTGCACAGGCATCCTCACCTTGCTGGGCACTTTTCACTAAGTGTGCCAGGTGGTGAAGCTACTTTCCTCAGCAGGAGGCAGTTTGTTTGCATAAGAAATAGTTCAAAGATAAAGTGCTGCTCAACACCAGCAGTTGCTGCAGGAAGAAAAAAAAAAATTAACTGGGAGGTGTGATGTTGGCTCTTCAGCTGCAGATTTACTATCTTTCAACAGAAAACAAGAATATGACTTTTGAAAATGCAGCAAAGCCTAGTGGTTTATATTCACTGTAAATTTTTTAATTGCTGCTCCCCATTTTTCCTTCCCAATCCTGAATTAATACGTTGTCATTAAAAAACAAACAAAGAAACAAAACTCCGAAAGACAACTGTACAATTTAGAAGTTTTGTGGCAGTGTTTGCAAACTGCTTTTCTGGGCATGCAAAACACAAAATAAGGCATGATCCTGTAATCAGGAGGAACTTACCCCCTGCTGCCAAAGGCAGAAGCATTGAGCTTCCAATAAAGTATATAGCAACTACACACAAAAGTGTGTGACTGTGCAGGCACACAAAGAGAGGAGAAGGAGGAGGAAGGGAAGGAAGAGGAGGAGAAAGAAGAGGAGGAGGAAGAAGAGGAGGAGGAGTAGGAGGAGGAGGAAGAAGAGGATGAGGAGGAAGAGGAAGAAGAGCAGGAAGAAGACAAGGAGGAGGAGGAGGAGGATTAGGAAGAAGGGTTCCTGGCTGGCTGTTGAACACAGAAACTGAGCAATCCGGTTTGAAATCTCTGCCTTGCCTTGTGCTCCCTTTGTGAGCAAAGCCCTCCCTGTAAAATGGGGACAACCCCCTCCACAGTGCCCCGGGGGTACAGGTCACCATCGTGGCAGGGCCAGGCTTCTCAGTCCTTTGTGAAAAGGTTCTCCGAAGGCTTACAGCAAGATAAATATTTCACACCCTTTTACATGGGGAAGGATGAGAGGTGAAAAATGGGGGGGGGGGACGGGACCCAAACAACCCAGAGGTTGAGTCACATGTCTTGGAGAATATACCAAGATTTTTGCCAGAAGCAGAATCTAGGGCTTACATGTCCTGTTTCTTCCCATGCTAGACAGAGCTGCCTCAATAGATAAAAGAATGTGGAAAGTAATGAACAGCCATTTATTTTATGAGTTATTGTTAAATAATTTGGGCATTTGTACCACCACACTACTCACAGTACACTGGTCTGTCCTTCCAGACTAGTGTTACCCATCTCACTGATACCTGCTTCATCAGGGCCCCATGTCTGTAAGCATTTGGACACTGTGATTTCCTCATTAGTTTTAAGTGGATAAGCAACCTACTAATTATCCATTGTATTCCAAAAGAGTCCTGGGTACAGAGTTTTGAAATGAGACCTTACTGTAGTAGGTACTTCACAGAGCAGAAAGTGGTTTACAGCAATTATTGTGGTAAGGCTTGGGAGAATCAAAAATCACCACCCATGCCTGTTTCATCCTTTGATTTATAATGTGTAAGCTCATTAGGTGAACATTTAGAGCTCCTAGTTGTGACTCAATCTTCAGCTCTCATCTAAATGCTTGACAGAAAATACACAATACTATCACCTCTCTACTGCGCACAAATATTTGCCTAGATCACTGCTACCAGGTTTTCTTTTACTCTGCACCTAGTGTGGACATTTAGACCAACAATGAAGTGATTGCAGAGAGCTTGTAAATCACTATAAAATATGAATTATACTTATTAATCCCTCCTTTGTACTGAGTTTGGACTCAGTGGAGCATTGGTAACTGATACTTCATAGGCTTTAAGTAATGTGTCCATCCATATGTATGTAGTATGTGATAGTGGGCACAGATTGAAGATAAATCTGTGACCAGGCACACAGCATGGGAAAAACAGCATGCCATGCTTGATGGGACCATCTGGCTGTACTGAAGATTCATACTGCTGTCTGACACCATCACTCGCCAGAAGCTAGCACTAATCACAAGACACTGCCGCTGGCCAGAGAAATGTAATTCTCTTTTCCTTTGGCTCTGCCTGTGGCAAGTGCGGATGGTCCCAGTATCACGCCATCAGGAGAAGCTCGTCAGCCTTCCCCTGTAGATACCTTTCCTGCTGCAATTGCATAAAAGCACCATATGGACAAATCACTGCTGGTGGCAATGGACCCTGACAACTGCCTGGGTGCAGCAGCTCTGCCATAAAGAGAGAGCTTTTTACCTTACAGCCTTCCCTCCCTTTTTGTTGTGCTGCTGGTGCTCAGTGGGCAGCCCAGGGGCAAGCTCTGCCGCAGAGGCCAGCACTGCATCGCTGGTGAGGCTGGAGAGCTGCATAAACTGCGTATAGTTGAAAAAATATTTGGAAATCCATACTGTATCAAAGAAATACAAGATCTTCCCTTGTTAATGAGAAACTCAATAGCATATGGACAAAAATAACTGAGCATACTGCTCTTACTAGCAAAACCTTTGGTGGTGGGGAAGTTTAACATACTTTTACCCTTGTAGAAAAAAGATAGGGAGGAGTAGCTGGACAAACTGTTGCGATGGAATTAAATACCAAATTTACTTCATTATAAATAAGGTTCTTTGTCCCACCTATTTATGCAAAAACTTATTTGTACTGCTACCTTAAGTTTCTTGAGGGGGAAAGGGAAAAAACTGTTGTGGCAGGTTAATAGGGGTTGGCTTCATTTATGAGAAAGTAATGAAAGTAACAGCAACAATTTAACAGGCCGGATGTTATTGATGGGAAGAATGCTTTGCAGCATGGAAATGAGGAGAAGGGCCTTTACAAATCTAGTTTTCTTTTCAATACTGGCTCTTACCTTCTCTGCTGCAATTCCTTTAAATTTCCACTGCCTCAGTACCCCCCTCTTACAAAACAATGTATCTCCTCCTTAAAGTTATGTAGGGTTTGTGCAACTCTGTGTCAGCTGAAAACCACTACACTCATTGCAAAGCACCAATTACCCAAGTACATTCCGGACTTAATTTATTTTTTAAGAGCTTTGTGCTTTAGGATCTGCCAGGGCTGCACATTTCTGTGAGTCAAAAGGCTCTCAAATACACCAAACCAAATGAATCAATAAACTCATCTGTGCTTGAGCTTGCTACAGACATATGAGACATTTTCTTCCTCACAGCTCAGCTCTTCCTGCCCTGACCCATGTGATGACGTGTATGGATGCCGTGGTCCCTCTAGGTCAGCTCTTTAATCCTGATGTCAGCAGATGGCTGATGAGTGATTGCAGCTGACGAAGAGGCCCTCAGCTCCTGATGATGAACTCTGCGAGCATTTTAACGCACTTGGGCAGCCAGACCAAGCTGTCTGTGGGTAGGCTGGGTGCAGCTGGGGCAAATAGCATCTTCACTTGGGTAGCTGCAAATCCGAAAGCATCAGATGTATTAATGGATCTGCCTGCATACGACTGCCCTCCTCTGCACTTCGTGGCTTATAAACTCTCAAAGCACAACAGCTATAACTCATTTTGAATGGCACCTTGGTCATCAGAGCCACCATCCTTCCTACAGCCTTCACGGTCCAGCATTACAGACTAATATCACAGTCAAGACTAGCAGTACCAGTTCTATGGACTAGAAGAAATAATGACATTTATGAATTTAACAAACAGGACAGAAGTTATGAATTTAATGATCTGGGAGCCAGTCTTGAGTTATGCAAAATACATTGAGTTAGGTATTCACAAAACTGCTTCAGCATAATTGTCGGCACGTGGATTGTTTGCAAACAGCTAGCACAAACTACTTAGTGTTAATCATTTGTTCCGTGACATAGTTAGTCATGCACTATTTCTGCTTCTTGAGTGGGTGATTGTATCCTCCTAAAGGAGAGGGTAAGAACCAGCAAAAATGAAGCACGACCTGGGAGTTTAACATGGATAAGTGCTTGTGATAAAACACGAAAGCGTCATGTCTCACTAATCTCAGCAAGATGTTTGTGTCTATCCATCTCCATGCAAATAATCTGCGATGACTCTGCAGAGTCTGGTGAACCAAGCCTGGGGACAAGGAATTCACATTGACTATTTTTGGCACTGTGATTCGTTTTAACTCTCTGAACAGGGGAAGTGTTGCAGAGGAGTATCTAATTCCTGCAGACGACCTGAAAGGAAGGGATGACAGACCACACCTTTCCTATGAGTTTGGCAAGAACATACAATCAAAGTTGCTGCCTCTGTCTGCAGGAAATGGTACTGCTTGAGGGAAAGAACCTGTAATTAAAAAATCACAAAAAATGTATATTACCTGAAGAAATAGGAATGTATATTTTTTTCTTTCCCCATTTCAGTTTTCTCTGTTTACATGATGCTAGCACTTGAATGCAAATCTTGGTCAGTTTTCCAAAAGATAAATTATACTTCTACACATTTCAGTGACCTGGGATGGAACTAAGGAAGGTGAAAAACCATAAGCTCTGAATTTTGTTGTAATATTGCTTTGATATTTTGCATTGACACAGAGGCTGCATTGCCCCATCTGAGCAAAGGAACTAAAATATTCTGTAAAACTCCCTGCTTAAAACCTTTACCAGGTACCACACCGAATACCAGGATGTATTATTAAGAAATTGGAGCTGAACAGCCAGCTAGCTGTGAGAATAAAAGGGAGAGAGAGACACTCACAGAAAGCTGGATCTTCTGCGAAAGGTTTGCTTTTCTTTTCTGAAAGGTAAGCAAAGTTTGGAGACCACTCTTAAAAGACTGGAGATTTTATACTTGCTTGAGCATACTGATTGACAGACACACAGACTGTTAAACTCGGGGCAGGGACACACACACCCCAAAGAGGTGTGAAGGCTGCTGGAACATTCTCTAAGCTCACAGCGAAGGCAAGCGGAATTACCCCATCAGGAGGGCAGCATCGGTCTCCTGGCCCATGCCATGTGATTGGAAGCACTGTTCAGGTCAGATAAAGTCCTCTGCAAAAAAGATTTCGTGCACTGCAGGGAACTTGCTTTCTGGGTTGGCTGTTTCCTCCTGTCACCACTAATACTCTTAAACAAGGATGGATGCTGCAGGACCATACAACAGTTCCAATGGTTACCACACATTATTACGTTGGGCAGTGGTCAAATGTGCACAGACTCAATGCATCATTTACAGACAGGCAACGGGTTGCTGCTGATTTTGACAGCCTTGGACAACTTTTGACCTACCAGAGGTAACTTCTGACAAAGCAAAGAAATTCTGCTGGACTTCTCCATGCCTGGACTGGTAGACCAGTAATGATTCCAGTACTCAGCCCAGGGTATTTTCCCATACGTTTTTAACTGTGTTGAAGACTGAATTTCCCATTTGAGTCCCCTGTTCAATGGTCAGACTGCATACTCATTCCTCCCTCTCTTACTGACAATAGTAAGCCATTTTGCTTCCTACTACTCTCTAATAAGATTGTAATAATTTTGTATGACTCTCAGAAGACATGCATTTGCTCTCATAGTGCTGGCATAATACAGATCCACAAAAAGATGAATTGTCTGAATTATTCTTGATCTTAGTGAATGGCTTTCTATAGATTTTTAAGTGAAGGGAACTCTCTGGTGAATATAAGGCCAAGTCAGGTAAAATTAAAGGTTAAAGTTGATAAAAGTGTTAAGTTTGCTTATAAATATAGATTTAATATCACAGCAACAAGCCACAGATGCTGTTGAACTAGTTCCTCATCCTAAGCAAAGCCATACCACACTTAAGTGAACAGGAAGTCTGAATATATTGGTTTGTTTTTTTCATGATGGCAGTTGCATCAGAAACAACACATAGATACTCACATTAATGAAATTATTCACTTCAGCTGTTCTTGTTCTCCTCAGCATTTGCTTTTCATGAACATTCCAGTAATCAAATTACACTAGGACAAATGCTTATAGAAAATGAATAGCAAAACCGAACACTTGCAGTATTTGCCAGTTCCAGCTTCCATGTATATCTCCAATTCCTGTGTTTATCAGATTGGAGGAGAAAAAAAAAATAATCATGCGGCTTAGCCAAACAACCAAAACCGTATCTCAAGCTGGTCCCTATTCTAAGCCAGTGAAGTAAAAGGAAGCACTTTCATACATTTTTGGAAGGCTCTGGGATGCAATTATTCCTAATGCTTATATTGTTCGTGCTTGCTCCAGAAATTTCAGGTGGTTTTCAGGCAGAAAAAAAATGTCTGTGATTATCAGATGTATTATTCACTGCGAATTCTCACTTCATTTTTATCTTAAGTACACTTCTGGGGAGGAATACAAGAGCAGTATGATGTGGGCAACAAGCTCCCATTCTCTGTCAAGCAAAGCATCTTTCTTATGCTAATCATGTGGTATGCCGTATCCCACCATAGGTCTCTGTTTGCAATTTATGCTTCTGCTGTAAACCTGTAAGAGTTGTGAATGCCCAAGGAGGACATCACAGCACAGCTAACTTTCATATAACTACATGTTACATATTTATATGCACTGTCAAAATGGTGGGAAGATATGAAATTGAGTTTCACTGGAATCTAGCAGGCTGAGCTATTTATAAATAAGTGTCTTATTTTTGGTGCTCTTCAGAGAATGTGATGAACAGTGAGTGATGAGCAATTTATGTTGCTGATCATTTGTATCACAATAGAGCCTTGCGGTCTTTTTCTGGAGTCAAGACTGTTAATTTAGGATCTGTATTATTCTATAGTGCAAGACAAGACCTCAGAACAAAGACTAATGGGCAAGATTAAGAAAGGGTGAAATGAGCATGTCACCCTGAAAATGAAAGAGTAGGTAGAAAACGGTGTAGCTGAAAAAAATCTGAGGGTTCCTAGGGATTCTGGGCATCAATATTCAAAGCAGACTGATCACCCATCTCTCTCAGAAGAATTTCTCAGTGTGAAGGAATCCTTTCCCACAGGTATTCTGCATGGAAGGATTTTCTATTTATACAATGAAAGACAACATTAAACAAAATATGGCATAATGAATGTGAAATAAATGCCATTAGAAGGACTATGTGCTCTAAAGAGATCTTAAGGGTATAACTTGAATGAAAAAAGCAGGTTTTAACTAACAAGTGTGTAAGTATCCTCTACTATGTAAATAATTCACATGTATAAAAAGATGATCATAAGGCTGACTGAATAATCATCATTTTGGCTTCCCTGTGTTGACTGCTGATGGAAGATTCCTAATCAGAGGCCACAAGAGTATTGTTAACTGTACCAGCCTATCCAGCCTATTTCTATACTGATACATTGTGATACAAACTTTTAAAGAGGTGATTAATAAGTGGGTTTTTTTCTTCCCGGAATCTCTGGGGAACAAGCACTGATGCTATGTTTTATCATTTCCCCCACATTAGTTCTGCAGTAGACAATTTTATAGATGCCAGTGGGACTTCAGCATGAGTTGCTCCTCCGTGTGGTCGGAAGGTAGCTGGTAACGGCAGCAGGTCTTCTGCCAGCCACACCAGGCAGTGCAATTAGTTTTGCAGAAATGGCAATGAAGGGGGCATGTGGGGATCATACAGCACCACATCACCTCCTTCTGTGGTCCTGGAGCAAGAAAACATCACTAAAAGTTACTGGTGCAGGTTGTGTGCTTGCTGGATGACTGGGGAAAGAGATGACAGAAAAGCAGAGCCTTCCTTCAAACTGTTGCTTGATTTTGTACTCTGGAAATAAGAATAAGCTCCTGGAAACTCCTGTTTGGCAAGTGCATCACGGTGCAATGGCGTCTGAAGTTTTCATGTCTCAAAGCT
This sequence comes from Haliaeetus albicilla, assembly GCF_947461875.1. Taxonomy (NCBI): domain Eukaryota; kingdom Metazoa; phylum Chordata; class Aves; order Accipitriformes; family Accipitridae; genus Haliaeetus; species Haliaeetus albicilla. The sequence goes on from NC_091516.1 coordinate 62,185,316, forward strand.
TAAACCAAACATAATCAATGCTTTTTGCTTTAACTATTTATCTACGTTTGCCTCAAGGCTGTTATTGGGTATATATTTGTCTCCTCGGAGCTCTATAGTTTATCACCTATGACATACAATTCAAACAGAGGAAACCCAGGCACATAACTCTTTCACCTTGTTGCCCTTCCAATGTAGAAGTCAAATCAACTCCATGGTATTAGCGTACTAAGAAAATGTAAATCACAGCTAAACCAGTTTCAGTACACTCTCGAAAGAGGGCAACTATCAGCTCCAAGTAAAGGTTAGATCTTATTTTTCCCGTGTTCTGATGCTTACGTTGAGTACAGTAAATTCTTAAAAACAACTGTTCTCCTACAGAGAGCTGTTTAACTGATATATATGTGAGCCTTAAACGCTGAGAAAGTGATAAATAATTATGCTTTCATCTAAAATAGCACCGGAAAATTATCGAACTGTGAACTCATAATACTGACTTTTCATCTGATTTGCAAAAAAAGTTCTTTTTAAGCTGGTTTGAGTGAGTACGCTATTAAGATGAGTGTAATGTAACTGCTTTATCAGTAGCATCACTGAGAGAGCCTGGTGCATAATACAGCTGCTCTTTGTGGCTATTAATTGCTAGGTCTAATAGTCTTTCCTTGCAACAAATGCAAAACTTCCTTTTTAAAATCTCAGTTTATGCTTGAAGATCTATCTCGTCCTTTAACTCTGTCTCAAGTTAGAAAGCCTTGTAAAATGTCTTATGAACAGCATGGGCAATCATTTCCTTCACAGTCTTAAAAAAGCTGGAAGTGGAATAGCACGCCTTTAGGGAAATACTAAGAGTTTAAAATATGCCTGTGCAGCATATTCATAGATTTTTATAATGCATTTCAAATACTTTCCACATTGTAAAACAGGCTTTGGAAACTATCATCACAGATGAAAGCTGGTGAAGAAAAAGTAATAAAAATACTGTAGCAAGAAAAGGAAAAAATGGTGCCTGCTTCTGAATTCCCTAACATTTAATTTCTCCTACATAATAATAACAATCTAACGATCACAGTAATTTCCCCATTTACTATGCCTTAGTGGCAGCTGAGGGTGCACCTGTATTCACGTTCACTCTTCTCCCCCTCCTTCTCCACCTCCCCATCTGCTCCCTGCAGCCATGGAGATTCAGGTGACTGAAACATTTCAGATAAAAGTTAATTAGCCAGCACGCTGCACACCACATCTTTTCAAACGGGTGCCAAGTGGAAACCTTCCAGGCAGACCCTGAGGCCTCTCCCAGCTCACCACTCCTGCAAGGGTGCAGTCCATCGCAATGGAGACTTAGTGCAGCAGGGTGCATCAGAGGTTCAGCATCATTTCTCAACTTGCTGGTAACGCACTCGCGTACCTCACAGAGATAGGGATGGCTGCTTAGCATGGCAGTGGTACACACATGCTCTCTGCTTATACCAGTAGGGTATATATATATATATACAGGGATGCAAGACGCTCATGAATGGCTGTATTGTACTACACTGTGGAGAGATGATACAGTAAGCTCAGGACAAAGTGGTGAACATCAAGCCTGAACAGAGATATGTTTTGAAACCCTGCCTACAGCCAAAACCAAGTCACAAGGCCAGCTGCACTTAAATGTTTGGTTGCAATGCCCTGCAAAGGTGGCACGTAACAATTACTGTGGCTTACTGTGGTTTGTGGTATGCCACACTGTCAAGTCCCTTCTCAGTTCTTCATGTAGTTGTCCATGATTACCAAGAGTAATGTTAGTAGCTTGATGTGACAGCTGTGAAGCACTTGGGGCCAGATTGTGAACTTCTTAGTCACACTGATGAGGAGTCCCTTGCACAAATGGCTTTGCTGGAGTGTGACTCCCTTAATAAATGAATCATCTGTCATTGCTGCCTACTCAAGCTTAAATCTTTCTCCCAGTTCTGCTGTTACTTCCACCATCTGCACATCCTCTCCCCATGGTGGTGAGAACCAATTTGGCTTACTGACAGTGTGTTTGGGAAAATGTGGAGACCTTCAGGGCCACACCAGAAGTAAAGAACGGTTGCTGATGTCCAAAGCTACAATCCAAAATCCACTGTGCCTGAACTTGCTCCCATTTATTAGAAAATCCCTTTGGGGCACCTATTGGTATGATGCTGCATGTATCCAAGCGACCTTGGTCTGTCTTCCAGTGCTCTAAAATGCTGACCAGATGTCTGACCCCACATGCCAGAGCATCAGGTGGGACTGTCTCCTGAGATGCCCAGGTGCATCTCTCTTCAAGTAATTCTCAGCACCAAGGAGGAAAAAAGGCTTCCACTAATTACACTCACCCTCCCCAGGGCCTCACACCCTTTGCAAGAAGTCCCTCCAGCAGCAGCAATAAACTGCAATCTGCCTTTGATCTAATCCTTACTCCTTTCACTGCTTCCTAGATGTTGGCTTAGCAGCTCCCTGGGAGGTCTGCACTACTTTTGGGGGAAGGATTACTCACTGGAAGTTAAGTGCCCTTAGCCAGGGATCAAGACAGCCCTGCTAATTCCACCCTGACTTGGGCAAGCTGTTTTGCTCTGTGCTTGGTGATCCCAGCTCTTTGTACAGTACTTTCATGTAAAATTCAGTTCGCTTGTTTTTATGGTTCTGGAATCACAAAAAGTAAAGAGACAGAGAAGGGCACCTCTTCCTTTTTTTCTCAGTTCATTTTATTTTCTCCTGTTCTCTCCCTGTATCACTGACATTTATGTTTCTAGTTTTCTTGCTTCCTTTTCTTGTTTTCTTCCCTCTTTTCTCTGGCTCCTTTCAGCTATTCAGAATAAACTGCAATGCATAGCTACTGGTATTGCAGTGAGATTCAGCGTACTCTCTTGTTCAATCAGATTGAAAAGATGATCCTTGCCCTCTTTAAAAGCCCTTCAGTATGCTACAGAAACATGGATTTATAGCCTGATTCTTTTTTGAAAGAAAAATCCTAGATTTTTAAAAGAAAATGTGCTTTTTCCAGTTTTCTGCTAATCACAATATATAAATTCTAACCATGCTATGCCTGGATTTTTTTCATATTAAGAAAAGACCGTGAGATAAACATTTTATTTGATGGTTTAGAACTGTAGTTAAATCCAATATAGCCTAAAGTTCCAATACTGTGAGTTTTCAGTATTTCATGAGTTTAAATAGTAAATAACTCATTAAATATACCCTAGATGAAAACATTTGTAAGTAGTCTTTGAATTTCATTGTGAGCATTGAATTGAATAACATATAGCATGACAAGATCCTTGGCTGGTTTCTAATTTCCATAGCTCTGCTTCCATTTTAGTGGAAAGATGGTGTGCTTTCTCTGACTTTTTTGGGCAAATTCTTGGGGGAGGTTATACTGAACACGCCAACTTACATTTCTAGAGAGTGTTTTCTTTGTTAATAATCTGTTTAGTAGCATAACTTTTGTATTCATACAGTACCTGCTAGCAAGTTGTCTTTAAATTTGTATTTTTGGGGCAAATTTTGATTTCTACTTAGTGAATAAAGCTAAGTATTCTTTGGTGTTTCTTCTGATAATGCACATCATTCAGTAAAGTAATAATCAATGATTTAACCCTGTCATAGTTTAATCACTCATTATCCAGATGAGTTTGTGCAGTGTATTATGAAAGACCTCTTCTAGGCTATGCAGTGAGGAAGACATTGTTTTGTGAACACCCAGAAGAAAACAAAAAAGAAAACATCATGTATGGTATTGAATTCAGTATTAACTCAGCTTTTTCTGCATCAGAGAAGCAGCACAAGATGAGGATTGAGAAAATCTTGTTACTAGCCAGCTCAGGTATTTTCTCTAGAATCCAGTATGCTATTATGAGTACAGCGAGGAAAGAGACTGATAAACAAACGCGCATCAAACTACAAAGCAGGCATCTTTGCTTTTGAGTTTTCATAACAATTCAATATGGATATTTGTTTTTCATTTATGTAGGAAATGTTTACTGGTATAGTATTTAAGTAAAAGAATCACCTTCCATCCACATCTTTCCCAAATCTTAACTCTTTACCACCCTTTTCAAATGGAATCGATATAACTGAAAATACAACAGAACTTATGAAGTTGACTACGTGATTTGATAAAGCTTGACAGAACTGGATGTACTTCAAGAACAAAGTGATTATTGGCATAATTTTATCTAAGGATTCCCAGAATCAGATACCCTAAATAATTATAGACTCAGTGCACATTCTAAATTTGGGTAATAACCCCTTGCTGTATTTGAGATAGATTGCTCACTTGATGCCACTCAAACAAAGAATCTCTGATGCACATATGTATTTCAAATAACGCTGCACTATCCAGTTTCAAAGTCTGTAGCACTTGTAACACCCTAACTTTGAAATAAGCAGACATTCAAGCATATCCAACATGTCCTTAAATAATAATTGCCAGGAAAAGAAAAATGTACAGAAAATTATGGATGATGAATAATGCTGTGAATGGTAGTTGTGCAAACCAAGCCTTGCAACTTATATTACGAATTACAAATACTATAAAATAAGAATACCTTTATGCTATCTAAGCTAAGTGTTGAAGAAACTTAGGGAACTTTAAGAAAGAAGCCTGCTATAAGATTTCACTGAGACTTGGGTGGTAAGAAACACTAAATAACTTTCTAGTATTGCAAACAACTTCCAAGTCTTGAATTAATATGCTTGAAAACACTTCTTCACCTCAAAAATTGGCTTCTCCATAAGCAACAAAACACCTGGGAAAACAATACATTCTCACACCTCAACGTGTCATATACATTTACCGTATAAATATACCATTTACCACGCTAAAATATTCTAAGTTGCAAATTCCCTTAATCTCAAAAACCCAATGGCAAGATAGCAAATTCAATGGATTTCTGAGGGGCTTTCTTCCAAAGAAGAGGGGCTGGAGACAGCACGGGAAAAGTTCACCCCAGCAGAGTTCTGGCTCCTTCTGTCTCAACAGGATGTTAAAATTAAGGATCCAGAGGAGAGAACTGAAAGTAAAAATACTCTCACCACTTTCCTGCATTCTGAAAAAGGATGTTTTGCAGTCATGATGAACTCCTCCTTAAACACTGTAACTGGAATAAAGAGACTGGTTCTTTTTTTTTCTTTTCATTGCCTCATGCTTCTGAGTATGCAAAAGCTTGTTGATGGAGGAACTATCCTTAAAGAAGTCCCCATGAGTAGGTAGGCTGCAATGTTCTGTTTTACATGACTAGATGCCTTTAGTTGTGTTTTAAATAGTGTTTATTATGACTCTGACAGTTTAGGGGACATGGATGACTTCTTGTATTATCAAGTATTTGGACTTCATGGTCTTAGAAGTCTTTTCCAAACTTAATGATTCTATTCAAGGTCAGGGTGGACAGGGCTCTGAGCAACCTAGTCTAGTTGAAGATGTCCCTGCTCATTGCAGGGGGGTTGGACTAGATGACCTTTAAAGGTCCCTTCCAACCCAAATCATTCTATGATTCTAAGTGTGCAACACACAGAGAAAACAGACCCTGAGCATTAAACGAAAAAAACACAAAACATAGAATGTGCCAATACAACCCCCAAACGTTACGCCAACACCACTTTCTCCAAACTTGAGGGCTTTCTGACCATGGACAAGAATATAAACAAGGACTCCTTTCCCTTCAACACACATCATTTATCAACTTAAAGGTAACAGATTGGCTTCAGCTGACAACACCATGAACTATAAAAACTACTCTCATAGCTGACAATGTTCAACATAGCACAGGAGCACAAGTAACACCATTCTCAAAGTAACAACCTCAGGAAAATGTATGATACTGGGGAAAAGCATGTGAGACGTTGGAGACTGGATCAGTTAGTAAACATTGCATAATTTCTTTTTAACAGAGGACTGTTACAATGAGGAAACCTCTCATATGATGCTAGGACCACAACACTGCCAGCAAAACATCAGTTATGCCTCTGAAATCTGTGTTTAAAAGAATTAATGACTTTACAGGATACCCGGCTACAGAGCAAAACTTAGTTACACAAAGCTTTTTTACATTAGCTGGCAATGTAAAAGGACTCTTATGTTATAGCAGATCTGTGGCCTAAACTGTGCAAGTTTCAAAGGCTTACTATGAGCAAAACTGCACAGAGACCTTTGGCTGAAAGAGAAGCAGCTGAACATTTGTTTGCACATCCTTTCAATTTCCATACTTTTTTCCCTCAAGGCACCTCTCATAAACACTCCTGAAGTGCACAAAACGTATAAGCCATACTATGTATGCAGTGCGAGGTGAGGAGGGTTGGTGATCACAGGGAAAGACTGAATACATATTCCTCATCTACACAGTAACTTTACAAACTTCAACATTTGGACTAGGTCAGATTAGCAATAACAGTTCGAATTACCAGAACCTGCAGCCAAGCATGTCTTTTGCAGTCTCTCCTGGAAAATGAGGCTTTTTTTTTTTTTTTTTTAATTTTTTTTTGCCAATCAAAACCACTTTTCTGCAAAAATGCAGTTCTGGCTCAAAGGAGGAAAAAAATTGTCTGTGGGCATAGTTGGACAGAAGCTTTTCCACATCTCCGTTCCCTTGCTGTAATTTCTGCCTGTCCTCATTGGTGCTTTGCATAGTCAGTGTCTTGCAGATCAGTGTGACTTCTGGGGATACTGTACACACAGTGGTATTCCTAGCTGTCTCCAAAAGCAAAGATGTGTAATTCCGCACCCAGGGTGGTTTGATATATATGAACTATAAAGCTGTTTCCAAAAAAAAAGCTTAATTCCTTTAAAAACAAACCAAAAATTAAATGTTAATGGTCAGTTTCTTTCTACAGCATCTGTTTTGAGGCTGAGCTTGCTACTTCACCAGGAAATTCACTGTTTAACCTAAAACTCTCACTTGATTTATTTATTCTTTTGACCCTCTCTGAAGTCATAGCAGTAATCAGCACTGCTGCAATTCCAGTTCCTCAGGAAACCAGATAAAGCGCAGACTGGCTATGCAGGGACTGATGATTCAGATTTACTTTATTCTGTTTCATTGCTCTGAGAAGAGTCCTTTTCATGTTAAAAGACATCAGAGCTACTAATCTGTCTGAAACCCACTAAAAATACTCCCCAAGTTCTGAAGTTCAGAAAATGCTACTGAGAACATGACCTCCCCTGCATTTCTGATAGCATCACCTATAAAATGGATATTACAGGCTATTCTTCCCAGACTCTTGGCTCTGAACTGTAGTACTAGAAGACGTTTCACTGTGTTTATTTATGGTTCATGTTCCCTGGATCTTATCCCTCTTCCATCCCTGGGAAAGTTATTAATGAAGCTGGCAGTCTTAGAATGAAAAAATAAAGTGTGTTTCTTCATCAAAACATACATAAGGTGACAAGCCTTGCCTCAATGGCACCAGTGCTCGTGAGCTGCTGTCTCCAAAATAATGAGGTGTCAAAGCTTTGGTGCAATTTGCATTTGTGTTAGTAGTAAAGAAATCCAGTGGTTTTTTGCTTGCTGAATGATAGTGTTAAATTGTTACTTTTGCTTACCTAGAGTGTGAAAATTTACTAGAGTGACAGGAAACTCGGAAAAGTAAACAGCTTTTTTCAGGTCACAACAGCATCTGGATTTACTGTCAGTGTATGTTAGTCATTAAATCACATATACAAATGAAAATGAAAAAAAAGTACGTCAAATTTTACTCTGTGTAGCAGCCCTTGAAGCCATGTGTGCATTTTGCCACACACAATCCTGAACCTCCAGCAAAAGCTGTCCTTGTGAGAGAACGAATGCTGTACCACACTTTGTGATGGCTGTTGTCTTGTGATTGTTAATTGTGGGGGAAGACTGTTCGATTTTTTTTTTTTTTTTTTTTTAAGTTCAGGAGAGTAGAATTTAAGGAGAAACAGACTTTTAAAGATGCTTGAATAACCAGAAAACTTTTGAAAACATTCTAGGTATCCATCTGACTGTAGTTGTCCAGCTGTGACACTGTGGATTTCCTCTCGATGTTACACGTTTGAAGTATATCATCAAATGCCACAGAGGCAACAGCCAGTATTATTCAAATGTATTTCAGCTCTGGATCCTTATTTTCTTTTTCATTTTAAGTACTGCTTTTTGCCATCTTAGGCAAGATTTGCTCAAAGATCAACATCTTTTTCAATTTCAGTGAATATCTGCTTATTATAAACTTCTGTATAAAGTAATTATGTTAACATTCAGCAGCAGTACAAACAGATGTGTACATTCCTGTCCTGGCGTAATGCGGAAAATGAGACCCTGTTAGACATTACTACCTTGAAACCATCCTAACAAAAATTCTGAATGCTGAGGAGAAGTGGCTTGAGACAGCATCCAGCGAACATCGAGTTCGCTAGCGTGTTTGCCGTGCTCCTCATATGGTGGACAGTGGGAAATGTTCTTCAACGGCAAACAAGTTTTGGGTCTGCTTCTGCAAGGTGTGCTGCAGTGGTGTTTTGGAGGGAGGGAGGATTGCTCTGCCAAAGCATCAGTGGGAAGGGTGACCCCAGGGAGGCCAATGCTTCACATTTCAGAAGCAGGGTTAGATCTCAGTCTTTTCTTCCTGACTTTTCTTGTCTGAAAAACTGCATGCTGGGCCTATTAGCAAAATCTGTCTCACCTACAAAGATGTCATTTACACTTGCCTCCTCTAAAATTGCCAATCAGTAGAAGTGGTCCGTCTGTGGCTTCGGGGCTGTTAAGTCAGGAAGGTGGGAGGTCCATGGCATGTTCATTTCATGCCAGTGCTGACATGGGACTGCGAGTGACACAGAATCCCTGCCTGCAGCAGGTAGTAAGACACCAGAGGCTGCTGAAGTCAACATCTCCAGGGTCCCCCGGGGTCCAAGATGCTGTTGGAAATCCTGTAACTCTGGGAAGTATGCACACGGTAAGGCTGCTGGAGCATTGCCTCCAGAGTTAGCGTTAAAATGGTATTTATTACATGACGGTATGAAAAAAGAGTGTTCAGAAAGATGTCAGGCCCTCCAAGCCAATCTTTAGAGACTAATGTATTACCTGCTGGCCTTTGAGTAGGGCTGAGACTTTTTTTTAAACCCACAGAGCCTTGAAGAGTGATTTTTTCAGCTCAGCTGAAAAAAACCCAGACTCTATTCAGCACAGGTTCAATGTCAAGCATTGGTTTAATTGTCACTGAAGACAATGACGCTTAAACATCTGCTTAAGACCAAAGTCCTGATTTGGATAGATTGATCCAGTTGGCTCCCCACTGAGAACAAAGTGAAAGTTAAGCAGGAGCTGTGAAGTCTGTGGAAAGAAGCAATGACTGTAACCCTCTGCTATATGCATTTAACTCATCTTGTGTCCTCAGGCAGCTTTGGATGAACTTCAACCCATCTTGCATGGAAGAGAAAATAATTCTGATTTTAACAGACAGAGAGCCAGGAGATGCTGGGTTCAGGATCTGGTCTTCAGGGAGCTTTGGCTATTCACTCCAGCACAACTGCAAGCGTAGCTGAAAAGCTGGTACATGGAACTGAGCAAACTTTGACGCTACTGGCACCAAACACGCATCAATAGTGGTATTTGGTGGCACTGATTACCCTCGAGTTGCTGCATAAATCTACATAAACCTGAGTTACATGGGTTTTGCTGAGGTAGAGAAAACTAGCTGAGTTCAGACCAGCGTACAGCAGTCACACCTTCAATGACAGACTGGGAGCTGCCTAGCACAGACTTTCTTCTCCTACCTTTTCTGTCACAATCTAACACAAAAAATTACAGAAGTCTAACAGTGATCCAGGCTGAGTTATGTATTTGCTTTTGCAAATTAAGTTGGTAATCGTTTCTTCTGATTACAATTTGAGAGCAAAGTTGAGCTATCTCTTGTTATATAAAACAACCATTTCTCCTGGCTACTTAAATGGCAGCTTCTGCCATTTTACTCATGACTTCCCTTGCATGGGCTACACAGAATAGAGCATTTCCTTCCAACCCTTTTGCCTTAAGATGATAACTGGCATCAAACGCATTTGCAAAATATTGAACTATCACCTTTTTCCAGAGTGTGTAACACTTAAGTTGCCACCATCTCTGTGTGATAGAAAGTTTAGCTCCCCTTGGATATTACTACTATTTGTGCCTGACGGTCACACACAACGAATTTAGTTTCTACTGTTTTAGCTACACAAACACAGAGACAGTCAGTCTTTAGTTTCTACTACTTTAGTTAGGCAGCTAGATTTAGCAAAAATCTGATCTAGCAGCAATGTGTGAACTAAAGAAAATCCTAATGCTTTAGATAGCTCACTGCAAAGCCAAGTTACAGTGAACAACTTCCTTGAGAAGTGTCATCTAGTGAACAACCCACAGTGCCCACACACAGAGCACAGCATTTAGACAAGTAATAAATAAACACCCTGAATGCTGGTTTTAGCCTTTTTTTTTTTTTCCCCCTCACAACCTTCTTTTTGTCTGCAAAGTGTGTCCTTCTCCAAAAGCCAAGCTAAGGACCTCCAGAAGAGCAGCTTCTCAGCAGTGCATGTGCTGGACCCCCTCTCCCCTCTCAAATCTACAACTTAACGCGGCTATCACGGCTTAGCTCTTGCCACCGAGAAGCAAAACACGGCCTTCCCACGGAGAGGATGCTCGTCCCCCTCCACCCCGGGGCTGAGAGCAAGGGCCAACACGGGAGAGGATGCAAGTGGAGGTAAACACCAGAAACAGCGATTCCGGCGGCTCCAGACTCAGACCGCTTCTCTCCGGGCAGGGCTCGGGGGCAGTGTCCCTCCCCAGCCCGACCGCTGCCCGGCTCCCACGGCCCGGCCCGGCCCGGCCCAGCCGCCCGCCGGCAGCCGGCCGGACCCCGACCCTTCCCCGCAGGGTACCCGGGGGTGGCGGGGGGGTGCCGCCTGCCCTGCCCCTGTGCGGGGTGAGCCCTGCCCCCCCTCCCCCCCCCCCCAGCGCCTTACCGGGCTCCGGCGGGGGAACTCGCCCAGCACGATGCTGACCACGGGGATGCGCAGCGCCGCCGAGATGAAGTCCAGCTCCAGCATCTCCCCGCGGCTCTGCGGGAAGGCGAGGATGGCGGAGACCCCCTGCACCACCACGGTGTGGCAGAGGCTCTGCAGGAAGGAGACGGGGTCGTTGCTCCAGGAGGCGCTGGGGGAAGAGAAGGGGAAGAGGGGCAGGTCGCCCAGCCCCGCCTCGATCGCCATCACCACCTCCAGGGACAGGTTGTAGGGCAGCAGCCCGGCCACGCCGTTGAGGTTCGCCACGGCCAGCAGCAGCGCGTCCCGCGGCGAGGGCGAGGGGGGCGGCCGCCGCTCCCCGCCGCCGCCGCCCCCCGGCCGCCGGCCCCGCGGCCCCGCGGCGCTCCCCCCCTCGGGGCTGCCGCCCGCCCGCCGCCCGCCCGCCGCCTCCTCGGGCCAGGCGGCGGCGCGGGGCTGCAGGTGGGTGGCCCCCACCCTGACGGTGTGCCCGATGCGACGCAGGATCTGGCAGGGCTGCGGGTGGGACGCCGAGCCGGGCACCGCCGCCAGCACCAGGGCGCAGGGCGGCAGCAGCAGCAGGCACGCCCGGGCCAGGAGCCCGCGCACCCCCGGCCGCCACATGGCCGGGACCCGCCCGCCGCCGCCGCCGCCGCCGCCTCCCCCGGCCCCGGCCCCGGCCCCGGCCCCGGCCCCGCCAGCCGCCTCAGCCGCCCCGCGGGCGGCCGGCAGCGGCATCAGCCGCGGCGGGCGGCCCCCGCGCAGAGCCGCCCCCGCCGCCGCCCATGGGGGCCGCCGCCGCGCCCACGCCCCGGGGCTGGAAGCGGGGCGGGGGGGTGGGGGGGAGCTCGGCCCCCGGCCCGCCCCCCCACGGACCCGCGGGGCTTGGAGCGGCCCGGCCCCGGGGCGGCACCCCGCGCCGCCCCCGCCGCAGCCGCCGGCGAGGCGCCCCTGCCCGGCTCCTCCGCCCGGGCGCTCGCCCTGGCCGGCTGCCCTGCGCCGAACGAGAAGCTCCCCTGCGGGGCTGCCCTGCCCAGCGGCTCCCCGCCCGGCCCCGCAGCCGCGGTCCCTTGCAGGGCTGCCCTCCTCGGCTCCCCTTCCCGAGCCCACCGTGCGCTCCCCTGCCCGGCTCCCCTCCGCAGCTCCCCCCCCCCCCCCCCCGCCACTGCACCGCAACTCCCGTTCCCGGCTCCCTCGCAAGGCTCCCCCCCTCCGCAGCCCCCTGCCCGGCTCCCTCGCCCCCCCGGGCAAGGCTCCCTTTTCCAGCCCCCGCCGCCCGGCTCTCCTCCGCAGCCCTCGCTTGCACTCCCCTGCCCGGCTCCGGAGGCGAGAAAAGTTGCCGGTCGGCCGCGGCGGGCGCTGCCGGCGGGGCTGCGGGCGGTCGCTGGGCTGCGCTGCGCTCCCACCGGGAGGGACGGCGAGCGGCAGCCCCGCGCCGGCTCCTCCCCGGGCAGCCGGGACTTGTAGTCGCCGCCGCCCCCGCGGGCCGCCCGGGGGGGGGAGAAGGGGGGTTTTCGGGGGATCGCCCGCTCCCTCCGCGCCTCCTGTTTGCTCCCTCCCGCCCCGGCCCGGGGAAGCGTCCCGGGACAGCCCCGACGGAAACCTCCGCCCGGGTGTTGTCGCGGGGCTCTCGCAGCGGCGGCGAAGTGAAACCGAGACCCCGGGCTGCTCCGACCCCGCAGGGGCTGGGGGCCGGGGCGGGGGGGGGGGGGTGTCTCGCCTCGCCCCCTCGGCTGGGGGGGGCGGGCAACCGCGTCCCCCGCCGCGGCAGCGTGCTCGTCGGGAAAGCCAGCAGAGCTGGCTGCGCTCGCTGCCTTCCCCGTGCGCTGCTGCTTCAAACCGAATCATTTTTCGACACGTGGGACCCGAGATCCCTGCTCAGCAAGCCACGGACACTTTCTAAAATTGCTTTTATGACAGGACAGCCTTATGCTAAGAGAAAATAGGGCAGCGCAGAGGTGCGCGTCTGTGTGCGTGCCGGCAAGGGGGCCGTGGGAAGTGCCGTCCTCGTCTCGGTTCTGGTAATTGGGTTTAATCCTGGGCACTCGGGAGCCGCGCTAACCGTAGGTCTCGGACTTCAGCACTCCGATCGGGGCGCTGACACGCTCGGAGCTGTGTCTCTGGGGCGTGATCGGTCTCCAGGGTCTTAGGGGAAGCCCTCTCCCACAGCCACGCTGTCCGTCAGAGGGGAAACAACCCCACGGCTCTCCCCCGCGGCGAGGTGCAGGCTGCCTACCGACCGGGGGGACGCCCAGGATGTTGAATGCGTTTTCCAGCTGTGGGACTCCTGTCACCTTTCCCTGGCTGGTTCAGCCCTGTTGGAACGCAGTGCAGTTTCCTGCTGTCTGCTGACCTGCGTGGGAGGACAGTTTGAGACCTTCCACGCCTGGAGTGGTTAGAAACCTGCTGGTAACTTCTTCACAAGCAGTTTACCCTGACCTCGTGCTAGCTTTATTCTTTAACTTGAAGAGATCTTCCTCTCTGAATGTTAACCTTCTTTCCCCTTTCTTTGAGATGTATCTTCAGAGCGATTTATGAAGAAACTTCATATGGTCCCTTTCTTTTTCTTCATTTGGTATGCACAAAATCTGTGTAGAAGGAAACACTTTTCATTGTGCCATATAAAAGAGGTGGTCACTACCCTCCAACAGGTCTGAACTGCATGTTTTCTGATTTAAATTCACCTTTCTTGAGGGGACATCACCAGAGGTGTACACAGTCTTCAGAATGAGGTCTTACCAAGGTCTTGTGCAGCTGTGCTGATATTTCTCCGTCTCTTATGTCCTTATCTCCATCATGTTATCACCTCATCATACCTGCCTGCTGTTACCATGTTCCAAATGACCTGCAAAGCTAGTGTTTCTCTCATACTGCTCTCTCTAAATCGATATGTGGTTGCAAAATTGATTCCTAGGTGGAAAATGATGAACAGCAGAGTGGTGGTCTGTAGGCCAAGACTGACTATACCAGCTGCTACGTGTAAAGATGAGCTAATACTATGTTTAAGAGTTGAAAACAATTTCCCATTCCCCCTTTTCTTCTTCCTTTTTCTTCTAGTCTTATAATCAGATTTTTATCTCTTGGTATCTTCTCTGATCAACCCAGGTTCCTCCTGTCCCTTTTCCTCATTTTTTTTTTTAAGGCATGGATCGTATTAACATAGGTACTCAAAGTCTCCTCTATTAGAAATAATGAATTATTGGCTGGGAGAACTAGCTTCAAATATGGTACATTTCACACAGTGCAGAGAAAAATGATTTTTTTCTCCCAAAACAGCAGGAGTTAGCTCTCAGGTTGTGAGTTTGAGCTCACTTGAGATTTGTACAACCCCAGAGGCGCTGTCTGTATTTGCATCCTTTTTGTCAGGTTTGGAAAAACCTGGTAAGCATGTAACTTCTCTGCTGTGCAGTTAGGTAATTACTAGTTTTCATGTGGGAATTATTTTTATAAGAAATGGTTATTCTTCCATGTCTTAACAGACAGCCCTAAATTGTCATTCATCTGCAGCTTCATTATAGGAGCAGATCTTTCTCTGGCTTTAGGGCACAGGTGACACTAATTTAAAAAAGCAAGCACTTCAGAAAATGTAATCAAACTTATTATTGAAGCAGCTCTGAAAATTACACAAGAAATCTGCTCTCCTGTGTTAAATATTCAACTGCAATACGACCAGGCCGATCCGGGCAAGTGGATGGACCTCCTCTGAATCGGTTGTCACCTTGGGTAACCATAAGTGTAGCAATGCTGGTGGCATTGATTGCTGGGGAATGGTAACTACAGAAACTATTCATCCTTGATAGGTGGCTGAGCGTCACAGTTAAAGCTAGTGAAAACCCTTCAGCAATGAAAAATGCAGTAGGGAAATGTGTTTAAAATCACCACTCCTATTTCTCTTGCTGCTCTTTCCGCTTGCTTGGCTCATTGTCATTTCTTTGAAGTAGGGTTGGTTTGTTTGCTTTTCTGGGCTGCAGAACAATTGTCCTGTGTGTATCACAGCGGCCTTCTGCAAGGCGTGTTCCCTCTGAGCAACTTGGCATATTTGGAAGTAGGTTATCGCTGTCCTCCTGTTCATGTCTGTGTTGCTCTGCTCTCTTTGCTCTGAGAGAGAAGCTCCTTGGGCTTGCCAGAGCATGATACCCAGATTGCTTAAACTCGTGTTCATCTGCCCCTTTTTTAGCCACTCACATTTTTCAAAATGCCCGAGTCACTAGCTGAAATGCAGGGTACCATACACTATCTCTCTAGCCTTGGAGAGGGTAAGGGATGAATTTTTTTTTTTTTTCCTTTCATAACCATCATTGAAAACTGAGAATTAGGGAAAAATAAACCATTCAGGTAAAATTAATTCTTTCATTCACTAGAAAGAAACTATTTTTTTTCTATTTAGATGCCCCATTTACCTAAATGCAATTTCAAACATTTCAAAATGCTATGTTTTTCATTTGAATTGCCATCTCAAGAAAAAAAAACCAACCTCACCTGGATGTTCCTTACTTTCTGTCCTCCACACTCTTTTTCCAGCCAGAAGAAATTTGCAAATACTTTCAGATATCTATAACTGCATTAAGAATGTTAAGTAGGGTGTTATGTTTGAAAAATTTCACGTCGCTGTAGTGCTTGTCTGGTGTGAATCGACAGTGCACTGGCTACTCCAGACTTACGCCTGCAAATATCCTCATGTGGGCAGGCCTGGTGTTGAATCCAAACAATTGCTTCAAAGTCAAATTGATTTTCACCAGTGAGGGCTATGTGATACTTTACTGCCTCAGAAAAGAGGCTGAGACAGTTCTTGCTCCCTAAAGCAAAACTCCCATTTTGTTTCTTCTGGCAATATAAATCCAGACAAACTCTGATACTGTCAGAGGATGCTCAGAGGGTCAGTGAGGAACACATGCAGTGAATCACTTTGTATCTTGGGTGCCTTTTGGAAAGAGCAGGAAGGAGATCTTGTAACATTGCCGGATAGTGGCACACAGGCCACCAACCCCTCTGATTTTGGTAGTCCCCTCTCTGAAACTGGTGCTACCATGGGAAGACCTCAAGATGTTCCAGGTGCCTATAAATGGAAAAAAAAAAGGGCTTAGTATGCCATCACAGCTTCTTTCCACCACTGGCACTGTATAAAGGTGCCTAAAGTGGGCAAGAATACACTCTCACTGTGAGACCTGTTTCGTTGCCAGAATGAGGAAGGAAGAGTTTAGTTGCAGGCGAAAGCGCTCTTCTCTCTGTTAATGTGAGCGATCTGATTGATCGTTTTTATTGCTCCTTGTCTGAAGTGGTGGCGTATATCTTCCCAAACAAGTAGCTATAAAACCTTTCTGAGATCCCCATTTGCCACATATTTTGTTCATGCCATATATTTTGAGTTTGACACTTAGTCATGTTTTTCTCGTTGCTGGTCCTTTTATAGCACTCCCCATTGTTCTCACCTTTGAGATAGATACATTAATCCTGGGCAAAGCTACAACTAGTAGAGAAAGGACCTTAATGACTTAGCTGAGTACTAAGCCTCTGGCTATAACTACCTCAAGTTTCTGCCACTGACTGTAGTTGTTTTTATTTTTAAGTCTTTTCTGTTCTATGTCACATCTCCTGTGTTGTTCCTTCATAGTTAATATGATGGTGATGAAAACAACTGCAGTAGATAGGAATGGTCCCAGCAGTGCTTACAGCATTGTGATGGGTGGCACAGAGAGCCTTTAGAAGACCCTCAGTTTAGGCAGATGGTTATCTGGGCTTCCAGGGCTTGCTTCGTGGAATGTAAAGTCTGCCTCTTGAGTCCTGGAGTCAAATTCTGGTGGAGCCAACTGCACGGGAAAGAGCTGTCTGGCTACTCCAAACCTGGAGGTACAGGAGAGATCTGGCCAGGGGCCTTTAATTTCTGCCAAAAAAGCACCAGCTAGATGCCAGAAATGTTATCCAGTATCCACAGGGAGTTGTTGAGGAAGAAAAGTCATCGCCACTGCAGGCCAGCTTCCCTGAGCAGGAACTGGTTCCAAGGGTAATGTGCGCATGTGTTTGTATGTCATTGCTGTCAGCGTGCTGATTTTTTTTCTGACTTTTTGTCAGCAGGCAGGCAGGTACTCCCCCAATTTTTCTTCCAGGTAGTAGGAGATCCTCTATCATGGCCCTGCTGAGGACATCCCCCGTGAAAACAGGATGCCATTCCATGGACTTTTGTAGGACCAGGCTGGATTTAATGCAACTTTCCCTGTACGTATTTCCTTCTTTATTCCAGGATGACATTTGAGCACTTGTGAAAATTTTGGGAGGTGGAAAGAGAAAAAAGAGAAAAAACTGTCTGAAGTCATTGTCAAATTTGCTACCAACACCAGTGTCTTCTGAGTAGTGAGGTCAGACAAGCACCTTCTCATAGAACAAACCCATAGTTCGGGAAAAAAAAAATAAATCAATACTGCTTTGCTGGTGTCGTGGTGCCCTCTGCATTATATCATTTCCCCCATGCTTCTGTGGCAAATATAAAATAATTATAGCCTGTGTGCAACCTTTGCACTGTTTTGGTTGGCTTCAAAAGGCCACTTGGTGTAAAAGTTCAATAAAGATGAATGAAGACTGTTTAACTTTCAGGCAAAGTCTTCAATTTCCACAAGGTTAGGAGGGCACCCCCACACTGCATCACCCTGGCAAGATCACATACTTTTTACTGTTTGTTCCCTTCTGCTCCCTCTGACTTAGAGGTGGGGATAAAAGGGGAGGGGGAAAGTGAGAAATCATGGGTGCTTATTGAAGTTAAATTATAAGGATGGTGTAAAAAACAGGAAAAGACTGAATAAGCAAACTAAGGAAAGGCCACATCTGTGTAAGAGATAATTCACCCAATTTGTCCAGCTAAACAGTTCTGTCAAGTTTACTAAGGGCTGCAAAACTGGCAAACTGCCTCATCTCCTCTGAGAAGTGTAGAGGCAGCGTGGGCTTAACCCTTCTGTTCGCTGTTTAAGTAACTGATTTTGCAAACCCTTACTCAAAGCAGCTGGGATGACCTTACTCGAATTATTGGCTTTAATAAGGATTTCTGGTACAAGAAAAACTGAGTTGGGCAGGAGTCGGCTTGCCAGCAGCAGTCATGACAACTGCATTCCTGAAAGTCTGTGGGCTCGCTCGTGCCTTTGGGCACTGCCTGAAGCTGCACAGCCAAAGAGGCAGCTTGTCAGGGATGCACCTGAGGGATGCCACCCTGAAAGAGATGCCAGTCCCTCTGAGGATCCAGGCGTTGTGCAGAGCTCCCTCCCTAGCTTTCATCAGAAGGAAAAACCTCCTCAGGGTCTGCGTTTACACAGCATGCTTTCTAGCCCCCAGGCAGGTGTGGTACACACACCTGTTGATTGAGCCCTACATGGTTGTAATACTGAGCAGCAGGCTGCTGGTCTCTCCAGTAACTTCCTTTTCTGCACAGTACTAGCTCACTGGCATGCGTGTGTGTGTGTGTCTGTGTGTCTGTGGTGTGCGCCTGTAACAAATAATGGATTCCTTTAAAGATACTTCTTGTTAAGATGTCCCATAAGACATGCTGTACTGACAAAAAACCCCAAATCACACCCCACTCTATTGTGCCTGGGCACAGTGCTGAGCTAATGACTCAGGGAAGCCCTGGGACAGGGCTCACCTTGCTCACTCTTTGCCTCAGTAAGAGATGTCCTGGGTGTCAGCTGTGCTATCCTATCTATCTTTCTGAGTCAAATACCCTGATAAGGGCATGTGCATGAATGGAGATAAGACTTTTCTGTATCAAGGAGGTATTGAGCAGTTTGTTCCTATGGATCTGAGCTGAAGAATAGGCTACCCAGCAGAGGTATAAGCTGCAATATAGTCTAAATTACAACTAAGCCCCCTTCAAAATGATATCAGAAAAAAAAAAAGGTACAAGTAAATGTCCTAGATGGCTAAATAATGCTGAAATTTGGCAGGATTAGGCTCACGCAGGAGATTATGTTGGCAGAAGGGAAATGTCTGTAAAATGCTGACACGTGAGATAAAGTACAAGCGAGAATGGCATTCACCCAAGGTCCTGGTTTTAGAAGGAGATAGATGAACTGCATGTGTGGCTTTTATTCCAGGGAGCCTTTAAATAATGTGATGCTGGATGCTCTCCTGGTAAGGTAGTACAGAAGAAGCAATAGTTAAATCAGACATGTACATATGACAAAATGGTTTTCATCATGCTCCAGAAGCAACCTAAGAACTGAAGAATTTACAAATCTGCACAATAACAATGAAGTCTGATATTTATAAAGGCTATTTTCAAAAACACAAGTTCCCTTTAACAACACACTCATGAAATTCCCAAGCACTAATGCCAGTGTCAAATTATTCCCATTGTCCAAATGGGCTTGGAGCAAGCTCAAGTTTTTTTAACGTGGTGCTGGATAGCAGCGGATAGGTATATCCTATGGAAAGAAAGAGTAAAGATAGCTTAGGGTTTATAATGTAATCCTGGGCTTTGAAATAATGATGTGCTTTCCAGCTCTGCTATACACTCCACGAGTCCTTACTGAGTTGCAATTTCTTGCTATCAAATACAGACTCCAGCACTACTCTAGCACATCACAGGGAGACAGAAGGGTGCTACTGGGAAGGAAACATCTCTGAGAAAACAGAGCACCACTTTTCCACCACCAGAGATTCTTGAAGCATCCTTTTGACAAGCTGCTTTAAACACCTAAGAGTTCTGTGATGAGGAGGAGAAAGTCAAGGTTTTTCTCTCTTGTTTGCAAGCCTGGAGAATAAGCAATTATCAGCTGTAAGTCTTATAGATGGTGTGGCTAACCACTGTTGTGTAAATCTCCAGGAAAGACCCCAAAGCACCAAAAATGGAGTCATAATCCTAACATGTTGAACATGACAGGTGTTTTTTTTGTGACTGAAGCCTTGTGCATTCCTGTACCTCAACAAAGAGCTATGGCAAAAAATGCATTTTTGCTTTTTGTTAGGACTACTGAAAAGAAAGGCAAAGCATCCCGATGCTTTTGAAAGGTAAATTATTAAATAAGACTCGACAGATAGCTTGCCTTTTTACCCTCTGTATTGTAAAAGGATTTTTATGTAAGAAGTTGGTTGGGTTAATATGACCATAGGCGGTTTAGATGAGAGGTCTCTGGAAGCAGGCAGTTGTCTTGTCCTGGTCATTTCCACAGTGGAGAAGCTTCTGTAAGTGAGCTGGTGGAGAAAGAGGGAATCTGCTATAGATAACACATGCTTCTAGGAATAAAGAAATTGCAGAGTGTACTGGCACCCAGAGCTTAGATGCTTCTCTCACTTGCTTCTAGAGAAGCAAAATCGTGCTCTCTCCTTTACTCAGTTTTCATAATAAGATTCAGACCCACCACTGAAGGCCAAATGCTGCTGAATTTGTGCACTGCTTGCCCCCGGCAAATTGACCTCAGTGGGAGTGCTGGTGGAGTTAGGCACTACAGAACGGGAGCAAGCAGGGCATTTCTGATAGTATGTCAGTGACATTACCAGGTGGCAACCTGGGCATTGGCTGCTCCTGACTTTAATGGCCCAAGTATTTTTATGGCTGACAAAGGCTGATGAGAAATGAAAAGTTTGGAGGCTATTTGGAATGCAGATCAGATTTAAAGTGCTCAGTGTCTCCTACCTCAGACTTTTTCTGCAGACAACAGGAAACTCCTTGGGAACATCACTTCGGGAGACATTATTTTAGCTGATGAATTTCAATATAAACAGGAAAGATGTTCTAGTCTCAGAGTCATATTTGCCATGGAGGTGTAGTCTTCAACAGCAAATTGAATTGTCTGCCACACAAAAAGTTCATGAACTAAACCTGAATAAATATGTAGGGAGGAAAGCAGAACTGTAGCTTAGCCCCACGCATTACTTAAATGTCCCAAAGCATTACCCAGCCATGGGGCATATCTCATGTGGAACTGTAAATTGGGAGTACTTAACTACCTGGCTTGGCTAGGAGTGAAACAAAAGGAGAAGACAAAACCAGAAAGGCACCTGCTGAACAAAAAAAAGTATATGATGTGACTTAGAGAAACTTTCTCTCTAATAAGGGATGATAAGTATTTTGGAGTGGAGAAAAGTGAGGGAAGGAAGTCCAATATTGAACAGCCTCTTGACAAATTGATATGATTTGTGTCTACCAAAACCAGTAGGTGGTTTCTGCAGATAGTATTTTGAGGAAACCTTTCTGGTTTTGATTAAGCCACTGGTTTGTTTACAGGAGTGGATTCAGTTGTGTTTAGCAGAGTTCAGCTACTCCAACTGAGTGAATTCTGTGTCTTTTGTTCCCTAAAATTATTTACACATATAAATTTAATATTTTTGTCTTAGGTTTGCTTTATTTCTGCAGATATCCTAACAAATTAGGAGAAGGAAATTTCATAAGGACAATGGACTTCTTTGAATATATTTCTAAAAAATAAATATTTCATCAGTTCAGGGCTGATAAGAGTCCTAAACTGTATTGATTGGTTGGAAGCTGCATGACTGCATCACATGTTAAAGTGTGAAGAAGAAAGAAGCTAAAATTCTCTTAGTCCCCCAAATAAATCCCCACCTGATTATTTAAATGAATGAGTTCTAACTCAAATCCATGTCTTACAGTTACAGTTTTGTAATTACTAGAATAAGAAAGTCATCTGGAGCCCTGTGTGCCCGGTGAAACCTATCATGCATTGAATTCTGTCTATCAACTGCTTGCAAGAAGCTGCTTTTGATAAATCTACAGGCTGAGACTGATTTTGACAAATGATTTGGGGAGCAACAAATATTCCAGAAAGAAGCACAGGCTGATTGCAGAACAGAAGAAGAAATGAGATTCACTAAGGCTGCTATGAATTATTCACTGAATAATAATAATAATAATAATAATAATAATAAACCCCTCAAAATTATTGGGCTTGATCTGCTATCCCTGCCTTGTTTACAACCCACAGCTGATATGGACCACTGCAAGTTTGTCAAGGGGCTAAACCTGTCTACAGGAAGAAGTTGAATCTCTTCAGCCTAATATAGCAACTGGTTTAGTTACAGTGGTGCCAAATACCCAAGGAAACAATCTTAATCTAAAATAAGCACTATTCAGACTAAAATATGTATGCTTTTATGCAGTTCTCCAGACTGGTTTAAATAAGTCATTAAAAAAAATCACAATTTTTATTTAAAACAGTGCTATTTGTTCCTTGCTCAATCCTTTGATTTTTCTGTGAAACTTTAGCAAATTTGGAATAGGAGCTAATCCACATAGCCTTGAGATTAAGATGTCTCATTATTACTCTTGCATTGAACAGTAGAACCACAATAATCATCTGTGAATAGATAAAACAGTGTACATGTTGACAGTATTTTAAATGAAGGAAGAGCTACATTTGTAGAACAAGTTGCATGTTGCATTTTTTGTGTTGAGAAAGGTCAAATTCTAGACTGGTTGCAAGCCAGAGATTGTGATCAATGGCATTACTTGAAGGAAAACAAGAGGAGAGTATGACCATGCGCCTTTGTGACCAGCAAATTGAAGACACTGAAGAGTCAAGAAAAGCAACGAGAGTGACTGACCTGCCCTTGCCAGGTCAGCTGGCAAAGCTTATTAAGACCACGGTGATTTAAGAAGCTTTCTGACTGTATCTGCTGGAAACTTTTCAGGGCAGATGCTTTGGTTAAGTTCATTAACTTGTGTTTGAAGTTTGCTTGGATACAGATGAATCATATGTTGATATAATATTAGACCTAAATGGGTTTATGAGTCTAAAGCCAATAGGCATTCACTAGAAATTGGGCCCCCTTTGATTGTTCCAGCAAGAAGTCATCAGCTGTGGGAGGAATAAGCGTATGAGTGTAGTAATGGTTTAATCACACTGAACACGTCATATTATCTCAGCAGAAGGCCTTGTGATCAATCCAACTAACTAGTAATAACAGCAGGGTCCTAGTAGAATGGTAAGCAAAGTGGGGAAAGTCCATGACATGTTATTTGCCTTTGCTCCACTGAGGTCAACGTAGCTGTGCAAATTAACAGCATCTGCTGAGGACTGGGTAATTTAAAAGATTAGACACCCCCCCCTCCCCGCCCCAAGATATTCATACACTGAGTTAAACTGCTGGGAGAGCAAACATTGAGTTCTGCTGGTATCATGCCAGGGAAGCATATACTGCTAAAAATTCTGCAGAGGACTGCCAGAAAATCAGTGAGCATTTGCAGTTAAAAAGTTGTCAAAATACTGTTGTAAAAATAGACTTACTGTGAATAATGAAAAATACAGGTGAAAAATGTGTACAGCTAATGAGTGAGCAGAAAGCCAAATGAGTTAGAAACGCTTTAAATGCCATTTTTCTTTGTGTTAGATAAAGGGCAGCTTTCTAATTAAGTCAACAGTTACATATAAAGTGGGGATATATTTTATGTCCATGCGAAGTTCAGAAGTTTAGAAAAGCTAATAATCTTTTGTTAGGGATTCAGAAGGTTCTTAAAAACTTCAGAAGCAAACTGTATTCCTGCTGCAGGTTTTCATGGAGCAGAGAGTAACATCATGGAAATAGATGGTACTTTGGTGGAAGGCAGGGCTCTTGCAGCCGGGGATGATCTGGGTGCTCACTGTGCCTCACACCGTGTACTCTCCACCTGAAGAAACCCTGGCATGAGGGAAGGAGAGGACCCAAGGTGTGCACAGGGAGGC
Source organism: Haliaeetus albicilla (assembly GCF_947461875.1). NCBI lineage: Eukaryota > Metazoa > Chordata > Aves > Accipitriformes > Accipitridae > Haliaeetus > Haliaeetus albicilla. The sequence continues at coordinate 62,208,920 of NC_091516.1, forward strand.
TGCCTGGCCTGAGTGATAGAGGGAAGCAGGACTACAAAGAGCTGCCATGCCTTTTTGTTGGCATGCAGGGTTAAACGTTCATTTACTCTGCTGAAGAGTGCTATCTCATTTGAAGATTCACATTGATGTGGGTAAAAATTTTAAAAGGCAAGAGTTTGGGAATGGTGTAAACCCTTGTGACCTTGAACCAAACCTATTATGGCAGTTAAAGGACAAGTTGCTCTTAGACCATTAGTTTTCTAATTGGAATGGCTTCCTTAAGGGAGGGACATGGGGTAGCTGATGTTGACTCCCTGGTGAACGCACAGTTGTCCGACTGAATCAGTCTGGTGTCTTGATACATGTTCATGTGGCCCAAAGAAAGGTTATGTTAAAATCCCACAAATATGTCTAAAGCCACTATTATAGAAGTTGTTTAATTTCTGTAGAGTCTTTTTCATTTTACCCTTATTAAGTTCAGCATGACCCTTCCTCAAAGAAAGGCAAGACAAAAACCTGAAAGAATAAAAATCTTACTTATCCTGTGATCCATGTGTTTTTGTATACTTCACATAGAAATCCAGTAGATTGGTTTTGCTCTTTCTGGGTGTTTATGGTTTTATGTCCTGCTGCTAAGGTTGTCTTCTGGGTTCACAGTGTACTTTCCACCTAGACATCTGAACATGACATGTAGATTTTGGAGTTCAGTGGTGGAAATAAGATCAGTGATATAACCTAAATCAATCAATCAATCAATTAAGCAATCAATCACAGTACACTGGTTTCACAGGCATTTCAGAATATCACCTTACTTCTACCCCAGGTCTGATGAACTCAGTAGCACCTTGAGGGGTGGTGGTTGTCAAATATTTTCTCACTTAAGTGAAAGTATGTCCGTATGTAGTTTCAAAACACAATAGAGACTTGCCGTAGCTAAGCTTGTCAGCCTGTTGTTTCCTTCTCTTCTGTTTCTTTTTTTTTTGATGCACTTGTTCTGTTATTGTCTGCATCTCCACAGCCTGAGATCTTTTAGCACTTTGCCTTAAAATCTTCTGCCCCCTCCAAGCACCATCAGTAGTCACCTTTCAGACAGTAATGTTTCTTTTTCTATCTTCTCTGGAGCTCATGTATCTGCTTTCTGCTGCTCTGCAAACCTCAAGCAAGTTAGTAGTTCTACTCCAAGTGATGTGAGAGTGAAGTTGCACCGACGAGCATGTGCACACTGAATTTTTGCAGCTGTGTGAAGTATGCCTGAAAAGTTCTGGAGTATTTTTGTGTCTGAAATACACCATACAAAATATATTTTTAGTCTACTAACACATTGTGTTAGACATAAAAGACACATGAGCAAAATCAATCCAAAGCCTGTTGACTTCCAAAATCAGAAAAGAATGGATTCCTGATGTAAATATTATTTATTTCTAGCATATTCTGGGACATGTTTAGGCTTATCTAAGCAATTTTCCCCATGCCATCTCAGAGTCTTCTTTAAACTCCAGTAGTTTTCCTTTTTTGTCATTGCCTCTCTGTTTCTTTTTTTTTATTTGATGATCTTCACATCAAAGCAGCCTTTCCTGCAATGGAAAAATTGCTTGGGTTGAATGCGTTTCTCCCATTCCTTCTTATTTTCGAGGAGGGACTGCTAGAGGGAGTATTCCTTTTGCTGGGTCATTCAAGGGGCTGAGGATCAAATTGCCAAAGTTGTCTGAGGTGCTTATGCAGCTCTTACATCCTGACTGACTATTGGCCATGCATGATTACAAGGACTGAACTGAGAATCTGCATAACAGTTTTCCAGTATCCACAGCAGACCTTTTTCTCCCTTGAGTTCCATGACAATGACCAATGCCAGACATGTATTAGTATTGGCATTACTAAGGTATTCTCCCTCTTTGTAGAGAGGCAACAGTGGATATTGAGTTGTTTAATCTGGGCAGGCCTATTTAATAGGCCAATTAATTAGAGGAATGATGACTCCGCAGTAGTTTGATTTATAAGGACAGTGCTTTAGTAGCAACAGAAGAGCTGCAAATGCTAACATTACAGTGATCTACACATTACACTTACTTCATGAGTTTAGGGTTTGTTACAAAACCAGAAAACTTTGAGCTTAGACATTAGAATCAAAGTTTATGCACCTGGGAGTGTGAAGAGGCACACTCCTTTCAATTTACCATTAAGTACTTAAATCCTGAGACAACTTTGTATCTTTCCACAACTTCTGAAACTGATAGAATCCCTTCCAACCATTAAGAGATTTACTTAAAAGTCAACTTTCAGACATCCATATGAAGAATGTCAATATTAACTTCTGGAATTTCATAACAGATGAATATTTTAAAACATCAGAGCTTCTGGGACTTAGTAGTGAGAAGAGTATGTATGTTGGGGGCTAGAAAGAATTTGATTTTTAGGTTTTTTGGGTTTTTTTGTTTGTTTGTTTGTTTTTGGTTTTTACTGAAATGTTTCCTATTTAATTTCTGCCACTTTATGGAAGGAGCTCCCAGCTATGAAAGGTCTGTAGTAGACTTATATTAGATGACTTTTTTTACCTTTTTATTTTCCAAACCTGAACATTTCACTTTTAAAGCAGACCTGTGCATTCTCTCTTTGAGTTTATTGAGACTCTCTTTGAGTCCTTCAGTGTAGCTGAGGGATGGCATTCAGCACCTAAACTATAAATTCCCCCCACAAGTTCAAGAATCAAAGTGAAATGCTGAGAAGAGACTGGCTTATAATCAAAAAGGAAATGAAGTACAAAGAAATTAGAAAAAAAAAAGGCAAGGACATTTCATCCAAGAAGGCTGGAATATGTTATTTTTTTCCCAAGCTGGCGAACAGCAAATACTTGTGGTCAACAGCAAGTTATGAAATATGATTGTGCCAGTCCACCCTGACTGCCTTTTTATGCTGAGGTGTTTGGCTCTAGTGACAACGAAACAGCAGTGGATGTTGTATTCCTTGACTTCAGTAAGGCAAGGAAGTACATGTGGAGGACAGCCTTGGTCACAGTGGTCATGAGAAGACCAAAGTTTTTAGCTCTTGGGGAAAGAGAGCAAAACCAAGGGATGAATGATGACCCTGGCCCATTGTAGTAGAAGGATGGACCTGAAGGCACGGAGGTAGTTGGCCAGTATCCTTGTGCAGTTGCTCTCTGTTGGTTTGGGAATGTCCTGGTGGCTGGAGGCAGGTTCCTGGGAAATGATGGGCAGATGTTGCCCATCTGACTGTCTGACAGTGGGTCTGATTCCACTTTCAAGAAAAAAAGAGAAAACCTGCAAACTCTCAAGACATGTTTTTTACATGAAACCTATTTATTTGTTTAATGTTCTATTTCTGTCCAACCTTTATGAGATTCCTTAATACTTTAGTCCTTTTCTAACCACATGCACAGATAGTCCTGGTAGAGTCACTCTTTGACAGGTGGATTAGACTGGCTCAGTACTGGAATTAGAAGTCTCCTAAACATACATATTGTATAAGTTTGGCTTTTTTTGAAAGTTAGGTTCACCTTTGTTATTTGAGTAAATTTAGCTTTTCAGGACCTAAAATAGACAGGGTTATGTCTATTTCACAGACAAGAAATACCAATCAGAGATGATCGCATCATGGCTAGACTGTGAAGTCTCAGTTCACTCAGGTGCTTATCCATGTGCATAACTGACAAAATGAATAGTCCTGTTGACTTCAGTTCAACCATTCTTTTATCCCACCCAGTGGAAGGAGGTGTTCAGAAGAGTTTTCAAAAGCCTTGAGTCATGGTCTGTTTCTGCTTCTCTATACAGGTGTTGTGGTTTAACCCCAGCCAGCAACTAAGCACCATGCAGCTGCTCACTCACTTCCCCCTGCTCCTGCAGAAAGGAAGTAAAACTCATGGGTTGAGATAAGAACAGTTTAATAGAACAGAAAAGAAGAAACTAATAATGATAATGATAATGATAACACTAATAAAATGACAACAGTAGTAATAAAAGGATTGGAATATACAAGTGATGTACAATGCAATTGCTCACCACCTGCCTATCAGTACCCAGTTAGTCCTCAAGTGGCAATCCCCTCTGTCCCCACTCCCCCCTATACTAGACATGACATCCCATGGTATGGAATACACCGTTGGCCTGTTTGGGTCAGCTGCCCTGGCTGTGTCGCCTCCCAGCTTCTTGTGCCCCTCCAGCCTTCTTGTTGGCTGGGCATCAGAAGCTGAAAAATCCTTGTCTTTAAACTAAACATTACTTAGCAACAGCTGAAAATATCAGTGTTATCAACACTCTTCTCATATCTAACGCAAAAGCATAGCACTATACCAGCTACTAGGAAGACAATTAACTCTATCCCAGCTGAAACCAGGACAACAGAGCATAGGGTTCTGGCACCTTTTAAAATTGTTTTAGTTACTTTAACCATCATGATAATGAGTTATGAAGTGAGATTTCTTTTCCTGTCTGAGGTGAACTTTTGAAGAGCCACTTGTGTAGTTTGTTTGTGTTGATTTTTATTTCCTTTCTGATTTTATGCAAGGATTCCTCAGTTTTTCTCTTCTAAACAATAAAACAAGGGAGTTTTTTGAAATTTATTATGTTATAATTTGCATAGAGCCTTGACTAACTACTTGGCCTTTATTTTACTATCTGAGCTCATTTCCTTTGGGAATTGTGAATGAACAGGATATGGATACCTATTTCCTCCCTTTAACAGGGATGATGGATCCTTGTCAGTAGAAATTTCATCCATCTGTAGGTATGGAAATAATCGTAATGCTCTATTTGGCTTCTGCTAGTCCAATACTATAAAGGCATCAGATGATGGAAACTAATAAACTAATTTTATTTATATATAATATAACAGATTCTGAACATAACTTCCTTCTGAATATAACTTTCTGAACAAAAGAAACTAGTTTATGCTTCTGTGCATAAAGTCTTTTTAATCTGTTGAGCCAGACATTTTTGTGGGAAGAATTGTACTTGTTTTAAAAATGGACTTTGCTACTTAGGATGTTCATAGTAAAAAAAAGTCCTTGGCATAGTCTATGGTAATTACCTGAAGATCTAATTTTGTCAAGGTCTTCTGATACTAAGATGCAAATAAAATGTTGTAGGGGTCCTTTAATTGTGCTTTACCTGGATTTCGTAAACCTGAAACTCCTTTAGGAGAACATTTATCATTGGCATTAACTTTTTGAAGAACTATGTTAATGAAGGTAGCTAAGAGAGGCTAGGTCCTTCAAAAAGAATCATAAAGTATTTTAAGAGTATATTATTCGCCATGAGTTTTAGTCCATAAGCTGTTTCAGTGCCTTCACAGATAATCACTATAATTTTCTTTCTTCCTGAAAATTTTGAAGAAAGTTCATTCCTTCATTGTTCTTGCAACAACTCCAGCTTGCAGGACAAAACCCAAATCTCTTCCACTTCTCCCTGTTTTCAATTTCCTTCATAGGCCCTTTGCCCTCCATACTCTGCCCTGTTTGGAAAAGTTCTTATCTGAGTTTCTTCTGGGCACCCTTGTTTCCTCCACGTTGAGTCCTGATTTGACAGCTGCAAGTAGGAGTCTGTCTATTAATACTCAGAGAGTCTGCTTCAAACACACTCTCAGCTTCCTACTAATTCTTCTGGAGTTGATCTGCCCGTTGGTGATTTCCCAGGTCTATTTGTTGGGGATGAAATCCTTCTGGCTATTGCACAAAGTTTTTCTAATATCCGTGTCTCTCATGACATCTGTTTTTCTCTCTGATATTTTGCCTTTTTGAACATTTGCAAATGGAGTGAAAGCATGGTGATCTCTGACCATCAACTCTTCCTTGAAGGTCAGACTCAGGGAGACAGTCTTGCTTTTCCTGATTGTTGGTACTCCAGGCTCTACAGTATACAGGCCCAGACATAAAATAGGCTCCGCAGGTTATTTTTGAAAAGGAATAGTCTACATTAGTTTAATTTGTCTAAATAATGAAAAATAGAAGGTAATTGTTAAAGTTGTTATTTGAAAAATTATATCTTAGAGTCCTAATGGGCTGTTATCAAGGACAGTTCAGTTCCTTTCATTAATTCAAAGCAAGAGAAAGTAAGATCATCCTGCAAATACACAGCCAAAGTTGATTTATTAAAACCTTATGACTCACCAACTTCCTCCTCCTTCTCAAACCTGAATTTTGGATTGAAATCCTTTTAGAAAAATTCCTGTAGGCAATAATGAGGGTGTTCTTCATCAATCTGTGATGGATTAGATTCAGTAGAGCCCCAATTCCAGACAGTCATTCCTTGCAGGCTCAGTATAAGTCTGACTCACAGTTCCTTGCTGCTACTTGTTTTTTTCTCCTGTGTCTTGATTCACCTCTTTTTTTCTTTTATAAGTAAATGAATATGTCATTAAAGAAACAAATCCTCTCCCTCTCTCTTTCTCTGTCTCTCTCAATAAGACATTTGTGACTGAGGGGCTAGGGAGTAAAATAAGAACTGAGGATTAGTAACTGGTTATGCCAAAGGTCCAGTTTTCCAAGACTGAATACTGAGCTCTTTCAGAAAATGAGGTAGTATTGATATATCTGATGTGGAAAGCACTAAAATGGAGAGCCTGAAATCACTAACTGATTTTGAAGAATTGGACCTTTGCTGAAAAGGCCAACGTCTTAGGAGAGAGAAAAGAAAAAAAACCCCAAACCACAAACAATCAAAACAATCAGAAGATTAACACTTTTGAGGTATATAGCACACTGGCAAATCTAGATTTCTGCCAGCAGACAAGCAGCAAAATGGCTGCAGTTGAAAATTCAGAATAAGCATACTGACTTTTTGTAGCCAGAGATGGGGTTTGTGGATACTCTGTGGTAACAGTACAAAAGGAAGAAAAGTGCTGGATACCAGGCGAATGGCATACTCTGCAATTAGAGAGGGAGGAAGAACATTTATGCATTTTTGTCTAAAAGCCTGTGCACTAAGAATTGCATTGTCTGCTGTAATTAACTGAGTGAAATAAGTGATTCTGTTGCAAAGGTGAAGCCCTCTGGGTAGTGCTGTGGTTTGCCCTGTGTCATAGGTGATCTTGAATGGACACAGCAGGCAGAAAAGTGTCTCTCAGATAATTTAGGTGGTAATGTGTTGTATTCTCTGTGCTAAAAACTGCCTGTGAATCAATTTGCACCTACAGTGGATTTAATGGCTGCCATGTGCTGATGGGGTGGAATAAACAGCGGAGATGGAGCAGCAGATCTGGTCCTGGGTCTCTGCTGCTGATGTGCCATGTGTCTTCATGCTTAGCAAGGGGATCATGAACTCTCACCAGGCTCTGGGCTTTGTTATTACAACTCCTATCAAGGCTGGTAGATGTCTGGGTGGCCGGTCACACATTCGTCTCCACACCTGCCTGCACTGCTGCTGCAACTGAAGGCTCTGCAGATACTTTGCTGAATATCTCTGCACATGAAAGGTTTTATGAAAGTCAGCTGGGTCTGGCACCTTCATCTTCATTCTCAGTCTTTTGTCCTTTACTGTGTTGCCAAAATCCTAGCAAATATGAGCATATTTGTGAGAAAGGCATTGCAGACATGAGATATTACCCAAACAATTACTTCTTACATGAAAAGTATGTTGCCTTGCCTGACTTATGTCTCTAGAAATGATACTGTCTGAGTGTGTTGAGTACAAGCCTCATGCTAAAATGATGGAAAAGCACTGTAAATCTGTAATTTTCTGTCATGAATTATTCATGGATGTTACTCAAGTCACATACAGGAAACATACATATAAAGTTAGCTAAACACAATTGTTCATTTATGAAGAGAACTCAGTCATGTGAAGGCTTATCATATGGCCTCCACCAGTAGAAGCAGAGATCCAGAGTCATATTTTCTGCTGCTGTACACAGGCATAGATCCATTGACTTTAATAAAGATGCAGTTTACTTTAGCTGAAGATTTGGCCCCTTTGCTTTGAGAGGTTTTGTTGTTGTTTCTCTACTGACCCATTTATTTTTCTTTGTGTTGGTTAGAATGTGGTTATAAATCCAGGTTTATAATCTCTCCTCGACAATTGTTTATGGTTTTTGTCTCTTCTAACCTGTAACATGAATATTTCATGCGGGAAACTGGATATTTTGTGCTTTGCTTGAGATTCAAGAGAGTTCAAATATTTAAACAAAGATGAGAAAAGGGGCTTGAGAACATTACTAATATAATGGTAGTAATATCTACTATAACACATTCAAATTAGGAGGGACTCAGAGCAGAGGACTGAACATCTTTTAAGATGTGTTAAAAATAAACAGTAAGTTACAGGTTTTGTTTGTCTCCCTCCTAATCTTACAGCACTGCCTGGTGCCGTAGAATTATTTTGGGAACATAGGCCACCTCTGTAATTTCTCTCTTACACATGTATTTCTTCTCCCATATTACTTGAGAGCACTGTGAACAGGATGGCTTTATGGACTGGCTGGAGACTTTCTATCATGACCTCATGAAGGTGGTAAATGGGCTGTGGTCTGCATGTTGGAAGCTCTGGCTACAGCAGCCTTCTATGCTCAGTGCTGCCTGGACCTAGGTTATGCCTCCAAAAGCCAGCTTATTCAAAAGGTACAAAGATTAGTGAATTGCAGTATTTTATGAAAGGTCTCACAGAAGATTGAGGGAAGACATGCAATTAATAATAATTAAAAGTGTCTTGGAATGTGATAGGACAATTCCACATATTTTGATAGCAAAAGTCTAAAATTCATTAGATTGTGCTTAGTAAACATGAAAGGACATTACAGAATAAGATTACATCTGAATGCATTGACTTAAGTGATGATTCACTACATTTTTCCTGAGCTGCTGGTTGGGCAAGGCAGCCAATAGCCAGCCAAATGTATTTTAAGCCACTCCAGATACTCCAGGCTTGGTAAAATTGCTACTAAATATTCCTGTCCTTGCCTAGGAACAATTGCCCAGAACACTAATTTGCAAAGCAGACAAATATTAGCACATCTCAGAAAAATCTCTACTGTCTTCAAGTGCACTGTTTTAATGCCAAACTTTTGTGTCTGATCAGCTCTTAACAAGAAGCAGTCTTGCTAACAAGGGTTAAGAGTATATAGAGAAGCTCTCAGTCATAAGATACTTTCCTTGCAGCATACAAAGCAAGTAGGATTTTTGAAATGATAAAGGCATAACTACATACAAACATGAGTCCTTGTTAGTGCTGCAGCCTTGCACCTTGCCAAGCATAGGAATAGGCTGCAGGTGAGGAGACTGAAGAGCTGAGCTGTATAAAACCCATCTCTGGTGCTGGCACCCAGAGAAGGTAGCATTGAATTAAATGGAGTGCTGGGGAGTCTGTGGTCCGAATCACACCCACTGTGCAAGTACCTGTTATGGGGGCGAAGACATCTTACTCTGTTCCATCCTCTCAAAAGTCAACGGGGGTGCTGCAACTGAGCGTTGTTCTTCAAAGCAGCATGGAAGAGCAAGAAGGCTGCATGTTGGAGAGAAAACGCACACTGGTGGTAGAGCATCCCCAAGTCCTGGGGCATCAGTGGAACTGGACAGGCTAAGTAAGGGAATTCAGAAACAAAAGGGACAAAACTGGCATTAGTGAGGAACTGCCAAAGACTACTCCTAGCAAAGACTAGCCCTACTCCTGAATGGGAAAGCAAGGAGGGAGTTCAGATTTTGTAACCCTGTCAACACCAGCAGCGTGATAAAGAAAACATGGAATACCAGACCACTAGGTAACTGCCATACCACTCTGGTTTAACTGATATATCATACAACTGGCACACCATTCATGCCAGGAAAAACCTGACTTCTTAAGTTAACGACATTCTGCAGTATTAAACAAGCAGTTATTTTGAAAATTTTGTGATACTTTCAGTTTTACTTTTCTTGCTTCTTTTTCATTCTTGAATAATGAAGCTAACCTAATAATTTTATTTTCTTTCCAAGAAAAAGTATATCTTCAGACTTGCAATAATTCAATATTGTTTGTATCTTCCACAGTTCCAGGGACAAACCAGCTTTATTGTTAAACCAAGTGTATTTCTTTTCCTCCTGTCCAAATTATGGTCCTTGCTTGAATAGCATACCATTATGCTGATTAGATTTTGTAAAATCTAAACAAGTGGGGCCTGAAATAACCTGTTACATATTTGTTTCTGATGTCTCTAGTGGATGAGAACTTCATGGTTAGTAAATAAGTTACTTCCTCACATGCAGTAAATCTGCATGAGAGCCAAGAGCTCAATGTGAAACACAGTTCCTATCCAATACTTTGACCACATGGGTCTGTCTTTTCTCCTGACCATGAAAAAGATTGTCATTGACAAAAGATGGCCACAACTGGGTTTCAGAAAGGACAAGTGAAAGTGTGGCTTTGCAAATTATCATTGATCACAGGTACGGCTTTACTGCTGGGAAGGAGAAAGAGAGAAGGGAAAGAATAAGGATGCAGTAACTCATGGTTGCTTGCCACAATGCTGAGATCTCATGCCTTCCCTCAGACTCTGGACCCTCACATGGGCAGCTGTAAGGATTTGGAGAGGAGACATATGTATTTCTGTGATGTGCTGAGGAACCTCTTATGTGTCCACAGCTGAAGTCCCCTGACATGACCCTGCTCCATGATTCTGACCCAAGGGCTGGTAGGAAAGGGGAGACTGCCATTCTGCTTGCCTTGGGATTGTGCCACTGCTAATCAAACATCTCCCTTTTTGGAGGCAGGTGAATCCAGGATGTACATGGAAAATATGTTCAAACATAAATGAAATACAATTTGTTCAAAGTTCCACAGCAGCCTCTAAACTGGAGGATTTGCAGTGCATCATGCATGTGTGGGTAATTCTGAATCCAGCTTGGGATGAGCGATTGGAAGCATATGGTGACAGCACTTGTGAGAGAGTTTTACTTAGAAACCAGAAATCAAAGCAAAAGTTGACTAGGAACTAACCTGAATTCACATCCAGATTTGGACTTAAATTTTGTGTATCCCCCCCCCCCTTTTTTTTTCTTTATGGTGACCCCAGTAAAACAAAACAAAACAAAAATAAATCCTGGTTCTCTGAGACATCTGTTCTTAGAATCAAATGCCTTTCTTACACTTCAAAATATTTTCCTACACCCAGTCTATCCACATGGACTGGGGCTGATGAAGACTTTTCTGTTCATTACAAATCTAATGGGAAAACAGCAACTCAGTATACTCAGTCATGAGCAGGTGAAAGAAAGTATGATGGCAATACATGAAAGAGTACAGCAGAAAACATAAAAATCTGCCATTCAGAGAGAAAATAGCAAAAGCTATGTGTTACATTTTCCATGTTGTGAAAGGTCAAATTGTAGACTACTCATGAGACAGAGATTGTAGTCAATGGCGTTACTTGAAGGAAGCCAAGAAGAGAGTATGACCATGTGCCTTTGTAACCAGCACATTGAAGGCACTGAACAGTCAACAAAAGCAATAAGTGTGACTGACCTGCTCTTGCCAGGACAACTGGCAAAGCTTATTAAGGCTGTGGTGATTTAGGAAGCTTTCTGACAGTATCTGCTGGAAACTTTTCAGGGCAGATGCTTTGGTTAAGTTTGCTAACTTCTGACCACTGATGTGCCAGTTCATTCAGATTTCATGCTGAGGTAAAGAGAGAACAGAATAGAGGATAGAAGTTCTTGGAGTCTACTTTAAATAAATGCCCCACACGTGCCTGACTCAAGTGGAAAAGTTGGACTGTGAATTTACAACAGAGCTTTTCACACAAGTTAGAATTTCATGTATTCTTTCAACCTGATTCTTAAGCCAGAAATTTCAGATGAAACAAGCATTTAAAAACATGGTACAGCTTGTTTCCTTTGTTTTGGAGCACCTTGAATCTTGAATGAAATTATAAGTCAATACATAGGTTTATTCCATCTGTTTTCTTATCCTTCTGGCTATGGACTCAAAAAAGGCAGAATGTTAATTTTAGGTGTGTTTTTGTAAATTTCAGCTAGCTCTTCCTTTCTTTGGGCTTGCTCTGGATCAAAGTAGGAGAGTTTAAATATGCCATCCAGGAGAAAAACCTTCCTTCTGTAATTCCCGTGATTTTCATGAAGCTACTGAATGAGATATGAGATTGTTAACGAGAGGAGTCAGACAGACTTGTGTTTCTAGAAATGCACTAGGAATGGGAGCATATATTTTCATGTGGCTAATATGTCAAGAGCTGAGATAGCCAGAGGCCAATAGCCTGAGCAAATGAGCAGTGACTCATGGATGTTCACTGACATTTGTTTTAATGTGAACAGACTTCTTAGGAATCCTTGTGGTAAAAAATCATCCAGTTTAAAGAAAATGAAGATGAAACTAACACCTGATATAACCCATGCCATTGGCTAAAAACAGTCCTGTAAAGACATGCTACAGTGCTACGACAGGGATCCAAAACAATGTACTCCTAAGAAAGACAAAGTATGTCTCTGTCTTACTGCTCATGTCAACCCAGGAAACAAAGAGAACTTCTGAAATCATAGCAGAAAAGGAATTTCTCATCACTTCTACTTCACTTGTAATTTTTCAGAGGCTTGTAATACTTGCCTGTCATTGTATTAGGATGTTGTAATTATTGATCAATTAAGATTAATAAATACTCAGACCTCAGGATGGAAAGCACCCTTATGGAATAATAATCCAGCAAACTCCTAGCCAGAACAGGAGTCGAATGGTTCTGGTTTTCTGTCCCTCTGTTCCCTAGCAGGTATTTGTCTCATAAACATCATTTTGATAATACAAGTTGGCTCTTGCTTTTGTTGGAGGCGCCAGGTTGTGAAAGCCACATATTTGGGCTCAGCAAACAGCCAAAGCTTTGCTAGAAAGCCTTTCTGAGGAGCTCTGCTCCCAATTTAGATAAAGTGGCTGGCCTTTTAAGTGCTCTGAAGAAAAGCTGCAAGATTTACATTTTCCCTGAGAATTTTTTAATATCTGGGGTCCTTCCTTTAGGAGAAGAGATGGAGAGCTCTGAAAATCTACAATTTTCTGAAGCTTTTCTACATTTTTTTCATTGACCTGAAAAGGATATGAAAATAGCCTATCTTGTGAGCTTTCTAGTGTTGGCTTTTTTTGCTTATTGAGAAAAAATTTTAGTGGGTGATTTCAAGAGCTTTTTGGTTTTGGTTTTTTGGAAAGGGCTCTAATCTTTCCAGCTCCTGAAGCCTGAAAATTGAGACCATGAGAAAGATTCTCCTTTTTCCCTCTTACATTTCACCAAACCTAAAATTACATTCTGTTTGGTTTGAATTTCAGACATGGCTAGCATGGGAAAAGTGCTCTTCCACTTTCTGATTTTCAGACATCCAATTTTCAGAAATAACTCACTCCATCTTGAATTGTCAGGCCCAGAGACCCACAGGTAACTTAAAGTGGGACAGCCAAACCCAAAGCCAACCTGAAGTCATGCACCCTTCTTCTTTCATTTACATCCCTTCATTGTCCGTCCACGGATGTTACCTCTATGTTTTCCACACAGCAATGAACTGATTAAAACAGAGATGAAGCTTTGCTCTTCATAAAGATGAAATCTTACATGCCTGGAGATGGCTGGCAGGACACACGGCATTTTTCTACTCACCTTGCACTCCTCTCTCCTTTCTTGTGTTTTTTTATGGGTGCTGTATTCAGTATTTGATAGTTCGCAGAGTGGCAGGCAGCCAGGAGGCTGAGAAGCTGTGCTGAGCAACCTCCTGCATTCTTCCTCCTGTCCCCCCGCAGCTCCCCCTCCTGTTGTTTTCCTTGTAGTTAGACTGTGTGAGCTCTTTTGAAGGTCTGTTTTGTTGTTCTTGTGCGGTGCCCTGGAATAGTGAATTGCTGCCCCATGACCCAGGTCCATACTAAAGAGGTGCTGATACTACGTGCCATCACGCTGACTGAATAGTCAGGGACGATAACTGCACGAGGGGACAATTGCAATGTTCACTTCAGGCAGGTTTTGTTCTGAATGCTAGCTATTAAAGAGTGACATATCCACTGCCTGCTTGTGCAGACTGCTGTAATATAGTTGCTCTAATCACCTCTGGCATCATTTGTAGGTTTCTGGAGTTTGAAAACATATCATCACGTGTATCTTTTCTCACCGTTTTAGGATATGACCTTTTTGGCTTGTGTGGTCCCTGATGCCATGAATCCTGCCATCTTCAAAACAGCTGTTTTGATGAACATAAATAAAATCTTGTCTCTTAGAAATCTTGATTTTGTCTATGTGCATGTTTTATTAAGAGGACAAAATATATATAAAAAAATCTGAGCATACAGTATCTGAATGTCTTATACAGTGATTATATGATTAAAATTCTTTCAGAATATATGTCTGCGTTTTTGACTTGCACAATGCAACCTTAATGGCTGGTAAGCGCTAAATTTTGTCACAGATGAAAAGAACACAAAAAGTGCAAAGCTTGTTAACATGAGCCAGGCCTGCCATTTATCTTGTATTTTCAGCACACTGAATGTATTTAAGCAGTTTTGCTGCCATTATGGAACTTATTTTAGACATATCAAGTGCCAATTTTCTTTCAGATCGTAAGCAAAGATGAGAGAACAGGAATTTAGTTGTTTTGTTGATAAAGCTTGTCCTAGATCATCATAAAAAAGAACTGCAATAAAGCAAGGCAGCTTGGTGCACACAATGCAGCAAATAGCAGTTCTGTCATAAGTGACAGAATTAGAAGCCAATTCCTGCTGATACTTCTTATCTATGCACCAAAGTGTAATTGAATCAAAATTATGGGAGCCACAAAGAAGTTGCACAGAAGTGTGTTTCTGTGCTCTGAGACTGCTGAGGCTGGGGGCTGTGCTAAAATGACTGAAATCAAGAGGGCTGGGAAGAGGCAGGGATAAACAGAAAACTTCCTTTCAAGCAGGTGTGGGATAGAGACCAAGTATATTTATGTTCCTGTAATGTGGGTGCATTCTGTACTAGTCACTGGATTGGACATTTATTTACCTTTTTGTCCTGCACTTTGAGCAACATAAAGAGGGTGCAGGACGAGTGTTTGACTACCTGTCTCTGAAAGTGATGATATCAACCCATCCAATATACTCCAGACACTTGTGTTCTTTTGTTGACCTTGGTGGTGGAAAATCAGGACGTTATTACTCAGGTGCAGTGGATTTTTCAATTCTAGTCCCAGGAGAATTGCTAGGAGAATTTACAAGCCAGAGAGCGTTTCAGACGCAATGGCTGGACACTTGCAAGGTAGTGTTTACTCTCAGTGGTATAATTTAGGAAACGGTACTAGTTAATGATATCTTTGATCATTTTCTCCCTATCTCTACTTTGTCTTCACTTTTTGATTTTACGTGCATGGCTGTGTGTACATTCACATGGTAATATAGGTTTACATTACCAGCTGAGTGGGAAGGATGTGTGACCAAAAGGTGGAAAGGTACTAGCTGAACTTGATGTACTAGCAGCAACATGAACTAGAGGTTGCTATGACAGCAACAGTAAGATTTTGCAGAGGTAGGAGGAAGAGAGATGTCCCATAAGGACTGAATTCCTGCTCCTAGGGACCTATCTGCAGTTTTGTCTTGAGCTTTCCTTTTGAGTCCCAGGACAGAAGAATGTTTCAGTTTTCTGAATTCAACAGCAGAAAAATATGAGTTGATCATACGTGAATCATAAACAAACAAATGAACCAAAACCACTCCAACAAACAAACCAATAACAGAAGTACCTCATATGCTCATTCCAAAACTCCCCACAGACATCCATGGGCTATGGCTGAAGCTGCCAAATTGTCCTGCTAATTACAATATCAGGTCTAATCTGATGCTTTTTCCTGACAGGGTGCCTGGTTTGCTGGGCAAGAGAGAAACAGATGTGGTATATTGATTCCTGACACACTGCTATGAGACATTCACATAAACAGCATAGTAGAACATGATACAGACTTATGGCCTGTGGACCTATTTTCTGCCTTATATTGGGAAGATGTTGCAAGTGATGTCCTGAGGGTTAATTGTAGCAAAGAGATAATGTCTTGTTTAATGACTTAAATGATAAAATGGAAATGTTGTGCTAATCCAGATGGCGTAGAGCTGGGAAGGGCTGAGGGCACAATGGGTAATAGGTTTAAAATTAAATATGATTTTGATAAATTGGAGAAAGTGCACAGTATCAGCAAGATGAAATCCAGTAAGTGTAAATGTGATGTACTATGTTTAAGGCAAAAAAGAAAAGAAAAAAAAAAAGTGAACAAAGAAAAGGTAGGTAACGGAGATGCAGTAGGTCACAGGCTGAGTCTGCATCAGCTGTGCTGTTGGGGAGGAGGGAGAAGGGGAAGGCACTTCAATAAAAATACCTATTAAAAGGAACACCAGATATCAGATGTGGGAGAAAATGATGCCCCACTCCTGGGCATTGGTGAGGCCGGGGCTGGGGCACTGTGTCCCAGTGTAAGCGGAGGACTGGAGGTATGTTGGTTACAAACTGGAGAGAGTGCAGGAGGGAACACCAGGAATGGTAACAGATTTATGAAACAGGGCCTATGAGGGAAGGTTGAATGAATTAGCTGTGCTTATCTTAGAAATATAAGGCTGAAGGGAGATGAACAGTAGCTGTTTTCCAGAACTAAATACTTGTATAAGGGACGGCAGTAAACCATTCTCCATGACCTCTACATGGGGAAAGTTAAAAGTAACTTCCAGCTAAAGAGAAGAAAAAAGACCTGGTGAGACATTGGGTAAAACTTCTTAAACTAAGGATAGATGATCAACAAAAGAAGATACCTAGGGAAGGAATATCTTTTTTCTGAATGCTTTAAGAAGAAATAAGAGTAATATCTTTTAGAGGTGATTTAGGATGCACCAAATTATTCCTCAAGAGAGAGAGAGGAGGGACTGTGCTGAAATAACAATCCTCTCCTGCAGGCTGCTAGGGATCAGGGAAGTAGAAGCTGAGTGTACAGATCCATATCCTCTGTCCTTTTAAAAGTCATTGATTTGAAGAGATCATCTAGTTTCTCTGGAGACAGAGTGTATCAGTTATATGCTTAGGAATATTTTCCTGTATCTAGTGGGTATACAGGGAGCTAAAAACACATAGAAGAGATATGCAGAAGAAGTAATAATGTAATGACAATGTAGACAAATAAAAATGATAGATATAGCCTTAAAAATAAATTTGTTTTTTTCATTAGGAAATTGCTGATAACTACAATGAGGGCACTAAGCAAGAGAGCCTGTAAACAGGATTTAGAATCCATCAAATTTTTGGTACTCTTGCTTTTCTTCACCAATGGCCTCTCAAGACAATGCATGTTCAATCTTGTGGTAGCTGTGCTTTTCATGAACCCTACCCTGCAGTATCTGCAGTGCTTTCATACAGAAAAAGCTTTACTTTTTCTTTAAGGTAGTTTACAAGTGGTTTACAAGTCTGGTTTAATAGATCACAATTAATACATGGATTTAAAACCCTGAAAGATGTTCTTGGGTTGGGGCAAAGGGATGTAACTGGATGACTTCTCTGAAATCCTTTCCAGACCCACTTTTTCACTGATTCTATGTTTATCTTTTCATTACTCAAACATCAGAAATTCAGAGAATATTCCTAAGCATGGAGCTTAAAGTACAGATGAACTGGTATTTTCACATACAGCATCATGGGATTTTAGCCCTAGATAGAGAAAAACACAGGCAATATGTTGCTTTTCTTCTGTTTGTAACTCCCTTGTAAAAAAACGAGGATGCAAAGTTCTCCCACAGGAATGAGTAGAAGCAATTCTACCAAGGTTCACCATACTCTGCTATAGGGGCACAGGGGAATGCCTTCCCCTAAAATACTTCAGGACACATAGGGGGCTGGGGAGGCTTCTTCTGTTTCATTGAGTCTTTTTTTTAATTGCCTGTTAATCAGAAGGGATAAACAACAGGAACTGTAGGTCCCCTGTTTTAATAGAAGAGTGTATTTTGTTCAGTTGGTTGAAAAATTTTGAGACCCTGTATCCCTTTATATGTGAGATTGTTCCATCCTCTTAATTTACTTGGTGATGACCCTGAAGAGACACAGTTTCAGAAATGGTCTCTGCTGTGCCCTGCATGAAATTTCCAGGCTAAAGCTCTGATTTCATGAGAACTCCAGATTTGTACCACATCGACAGAGGAAGCATTTGACCCTCTATTAGTGAAATCAGACCTTTGCTACTTTCATCTTCTTCTAAAAGCAGATTTTAAAGAACTTTCTTCTGATTCATTAAATAGGAATAGTGTATGAAAAAGCGGAATTTTTTCTCTAGGCGACCTCCTTAAAAGACAAGAACTTTTGTGTCTGTGTTCCTTTTGAGGAGTTAAGCAACCTTTCATACACTTCCAGGCAGGGATGAGCTCATGTATCTTTACACCTTCCTATACGTCAACAAATAAACTTCATGATGACAGATGTACAATACCTTGCTACCCCTTCTGGGGGAGTACCTGGAATCAAACTAGGAAAGTGGTAACATCTAGAGATAGTGAAATGATCTCACCAGTCTCTGCACCTTTTTCCCTACCCAGAGGTCTTCTGTGGTGTCAGAGAAGGGTGTAAACCACCATGGAAGGTTTTGGAAGGACGTTTTTATGTGCATGGTCCCTTAGCATCGGAAGCTACGTGGAAAGATAAGACTTCAATTTAGCTACTACTATTGATTATAATCCTCCACTTTTTTGCAGAGAAGTGTTGGGATCTTTTAAAATCCTAGGACCATCATATTTTTATTTAAATATGCAAGGAACAATTGGTGTGGTGCTGTCATAATGGTTCTCATTTCCAACCAAAGAAAAATGGTGCTAGATTTAAAAAAATTATTTTCACAGCAATTTGCCAGCTTGCTTATGTTTGCAGGAGTGTATGAATTTGTTATTTTATGGTCACTTTGTGGACCACTATTTGATGTTTTCCTCCCTACTGTGGGTCTTACAGATTTTCCTGACTTGAGAAACACTGCCTGTGGTTATAGCCTAACTGTGGAAAGGGTATATATCCATCATGAATATCAGTGCAAAATTGTCTACATGAATAGTAATAGATTTTCACCTTTGTCTAAGGGCATGTCTACCCAGCAGTCACTCCTACAGTTCATAATCCTGAGCTAACATTGATCTAGACTACCTTCTAGTTACTGCTCTCATGGTCTGCATAAGAGAAGCCCTTGTTTTTTCCATGTCCTCTGCTGTATTACGTGCCAAGACCCCAGAGTATTTTCTTATCTTCTTGAGTTACCTTCCTCAATTCCATTGAAGCTAAAGCAAATGTAATTACATAATTAAGAATACCAAACCTTTCTGTTTACAACGAATTCAGACATAGCAGTGTCTGCAAGATAGGCTGTTAGAAGGTAAAATAGTATTAAGGATCAGGGTTTATTAATTCCAATCTTTGCTGTTATGACTCAGACTGAGGAAGTGGGTTACAGAGTAGCTGAGCAGCAAGGAAACACATTTTCATAAATTTTCTATGTACAAGGTCATGTAGAGACCTTTATTACTACTGCAAGGGATTTTGTGACATAAGATTCAGGAGTTTTGAAAGCTGTATTTGAGGGGGAAGGGAGAGACAAAAATAAAATGGTAACAAATCTTCTTTCTTTTCTGTATTTCATCTACAGATGTTCTGTAGTAACATTTTTAACTTTTTTTATGATAGCTTTTTAGCAGTTTTTCTCAGTTTTTTTCTTCCCAGATTATGGTTTTTTCATACTTGAAAGCTATGAAGCTTTAGCCAAACTTCTGATTTTCCTAGTTCTTTGTCAAAACAAAAAAAAAAGGGGGGTTGACCTATCCCATCAATCTCTTCATTTTTTAAAGAAAACCAAGCACTTCTCTTGACAGTTTTAATAAATGTTTTTTCACTACTTTAAATAGCGGGTATGTGGGAGGTGGTTGAGTAACTTAAGATGGGTGTGGCAGAAAAAAAGAAGTATCAGCCAAAAATTCAGCAGTTACTCCTTATCCTGCCCCAAATATACTTCCAATGAAGAGAAGAACAGTGGTTAGTAGATACACTTTGCCCTTGCTAAAAACTTAAAACCCAAAGAAATCACTACGAGAAAATTAGATAAAATTCTAGCTGGTTCTGACAGTGAAAGGAATATAATAGTAAATTCAATTCAAAGTGGTCTTTTAATAAAGTGGACTGTTTTTCCTCTTTTGGTCTGATTGCTTATTTTTCTCCGAGCTGAACTTGAATACAGCAAGTACTGCATGTGCATTAGCAAAATGCCTGTTAAAAACACTGATGGTGAAGCAGTGATCACATACTGACTGCTGCAGGTAGTTATTAGATGAGAGGGTTAAATGAACACAACTTGTAAGGTGCAATTGAAAGTGAAAATTCCTTTTGGAGTTGTTATGAAGGCATTATACAAGCTCCCAGTTCTCAGTGCATGTGCTCCTACCTCTGCTGAGCTCTATTAACTATGGAGTGGAGCACTTGAGTTAGTGCCTGAAATCATTGGAGGAACAGATCATTCTGACATGGTTTATACTAAGTAGGTACATATTGCAGATGGTTTTTTCAATATGTTTACCTTATGCACATACTCGTGTTTGTGAGTATCTGTGTATCTGTAAGTGAAATTCAGGGCTCGTATAACCATAATGAGGACAGAAGGGTGTAAGTCACTACCACATGTAAGGTAGCCCATGTGCCTGTTGGGGATGCCAAAGACAGTTCAGATGAAATTAACTTGTGAAACCTGGGTCCTGCAATAGCGTTTGAAAGGGCCAGAGAGGGTCAGCTAAGGGCTGTACCTGGGGTTAGGAACACAGGCCTCAAGAGTCTTCTCCTTCAATTTTCTGTGTACTGGAATCAGCATGCTGGGATCACTGCACCCAAAAAGAAGTAACCCTTCTTGTAGCCTCCAGCCTTGTGCAACTGTGTATGCTAAAGAAGCACCCACATGCTCTCTGTGGCAAGAGGGGCAAGGAAGAAGCTTGCAGCTCTGTTACTGCACACAGACCAAGGTCCTGTGTAGCATGGCTGGAATGTCATGTGGCAAGGCTACTTGAATGACAAACTCAATACACATTTGGAAAAAAGGGGATATAGCTGTAGAGAACCATAAGGAAAAGTGAAGGGCTGTGCATGGATCCAAGCTTCAGAGAGCAGAAGAAAATTGTTGGCCTTGTGAGTACAGTACTGTTCTCCATTTGATACATACAGAAATATACCTGCATATTTTGTTATTCTCCTAATTCAGTAACTCAATTTGAGATCCCTATTTTTATCCTAGATACACTTTTTGAAGAATCAGGTGCCATAAATCTGTACTATAATAATGAAAGGAATCTGTCCCTTTCTTAGCTTGTAAAGGACTTAAAAGATGTCCATGATCTATCTGAGTTTAGGAAATTATGAGTGAATTCTGCTGAGGCAGTGTCGCGGTTTAACCCCAGCCAGCAACTAAGCACCATGCAGCCGCTCACTCACTCCCCCCCATCCAGTGGGATGGGGGAGAAAATTGGGAAAAGAAGTAAAACTCCTGGGTTGAGATAAGAACGGTTTAATAGAACAGAAAAGAAGAAACTAATAATGATAATGATAACACTAATAAAATGACAACAGTAGTAATAAAAGGATTGAAATGTACAAATGATGCTCAGGGCAATTGCTCACCACCCGCCGACCGACACCCAGCCAGTCCCCGAGCGGCGAATCCCTGCCCCCCACTTCCCAGTTCCTAAACTAGATGGGACGTCCCATGGTATGGAATACACTGTTGGCCAGTTTGGGTCAGGTGCCCTGGCTGGGCATGAGAAGCTGAAAAATCCTTGACTGTAGTCTAAACACTACTGAGCAACAACTGAAAACATCAGTGTTATCAACATTCTTCACATACTGAACTCAAAACATAGCACTGGACCAGCTACTAGGAAGACAGCTAACTCTATCCCAGCTGAAACCAGGACAGGCAGTGACTACTAGACAAACAGGCCATTGATCAGTGGCAGAAAAAAACCACTCAGGCTTTCCCAAAAGATATCTTGGAAGGAGCTGTAACAGTCTGCTGACAATATAAGCAAGATGCTAAATAATTCCTACAAGTAATGGTGTTTCTTCCACTCTTTTTGAGTACAAGTGCACAACGGTGGCTTTGCTTAAAGTAATCCTGAGTACTGGTGGCAGTGAATACTGGGTAATGCTAGGAGTCTAGCTTAATACAGAGTCTAGCTGTAACCCCATAGGCAGTACAAATACAAATTGAGTTTTCCAAGCATAGACTTGTGCTGTCACATCTGGTAGACACCAGTTCCCAAGGCAGCTGTCTCAAAGACACCAACAAGTATGACTGGAAGAATTGCAGCCCTGGCAGTGACCTTCACAAAATAAAGTCCTCTCAGGAGCCAACAGTGTCTCTGCCCCTGCATCGAAAAGCTCTGACCTGCCAGTGTGAAATCCAGCACAACGTCCTCTGTGCCAGAGTCTGATGCAAATTTTGTACAGACAGTTGAGAATGCTGTAGCTGACCTAATTACAAGATTAAGATCTTGTCCTTTAAGGTACCGTATTCGGTAATGGTTTATAGTTTCATTCTGATTTCATTTCATTTGGAGATGGAACTACCCATGTGAAAGCAGGAAGATACTGAGCATGCCTGAAAAATGTAATACCTGATACTGCCCAGATTTAGGACTGAAACTGTACTCTTTCCTGAAATCAATAGGCTATTGAATGCTCCACTTGATTGAAGCAAATAGGGAAACCTGCCTGGGGCTTTATTTTTTAACAACAACTACTGATCTGTGATATCATAGGGGCTAATCATGCTTTTTGTGTGATATCTTGGATTTACATATGCAAACACATTTAAATCAATGGGTATTAAGTTTTATGATGGACAAGGTAGCTGCCTTCCTGTTCCTACATTTCTGTTCTTCCTTCACTTCCGAGATGCTGCTTTTAGAAACATCTTTTTGTCTTTCAGGTATAAAAGATATATTCTTATACCCTGTAAGATTAATTCTACCAGTATATATAGATAGGAGTTTCATCATATGTGTAAGCCAGTAGTCCCACCAGGTTGGAAGGGCACAAATTTAAGTAGTTTAATTTTATTTCCTTCCATGTGAGAAGCTTAAAAAGCTTAAAAAATAATCCAAAGCCTAATCATAAATGATCCTTCCCCATGGTTATAATGAGTAGAAACTGATTTTTGTTTTATGCAGATGTCAAAAGAGCTAATCTAGCAAATCTCTAGAATAGGCATATACAATAGAATTTTCATAGTCTGTTTACCTGTCTAATTGAATAAATGGCCAAAACCAGAATGAACACTTTGTAACCTGCTCTTGCCAGAACTGCAGCTGGGAATAATCAACCTCACTCTACGTATGCTTTGTGGTTTAGCCTCTTAAAATAACATAAAAGGGTTGACTTCAGGGTCTGAGGAGAAGGGAGGAACAGTACTTTTGCTATCTGAAAAAGTTGAGAAGACCCAGTAAAAAAAAAAGAATTAATGTTAATAGATTGGACTTTATTGCTAGATGATGCTATTAATTCTGACATTGCAATTGGTGCACTGTTTATAGAGATTTTTTTGCTTATATTCTGATGGAGTATATTTAGTAAGAGCCATCATCCAAAATCTTCTTTATTTGTCTTCATTTTTTTTTGTAGTTTTGGTTTCAGAGAGAGTGTGCTTAGTTGAGACTTTTTGTATTGAATTTGTGTAAGCTGCATACTGTACTTAGAAGACATGGCAAAGTTGTGTGATAATTCCTTACTGAACTGTTTCTGCATTAAGAACTCATTTTTCTGACCACTTTCTATCTCAAACATTATACCATGTTTAGACACAGAGAACAAAAATAAAGCACTATGTAAAATGCCAATTTGTGAAGACTATATGCATTTCTTAAGCTCTGCTCAGTGATTAAGGTAACAGCTATTTTTCTATCTAGGTCTCAAGGAATAATATAACTGAGGAAGCCCCTGTGTTCTGTCAAGTGCTACAGGTGAGTCTGTCAAGTGCCACAAGTGAGGAGTAGGTGTTAGACCTGCTGATCAGTTGCTCTTGGGCAGATCTTCCAAATAATTCCATGAAGCATTGCTTTAAAACTGGATTAAAATGCAACCTGACTGGGCACCAAACTGCTCTGACTGGCCTGAATCTTCCTGACTTACTTGTGCAGGACAAAGACATGCAATTGGTTTGCATGCTTGACGAATTTGCTGGATCTCTGCCTGGTGAAGCGCTACCTGGTCAGAGCTGAAAATGAAACCTTTCTCCAGTCCCCTTTTCTCCTTCCCTCACCAAAAGGCATACACCTCTATACTCTAGCAACTTGAGGAGGCACCTGGTCTTCACCTAGTGATCTCCAGCTGGGTGCCCCCTGTTCATGGTCTGCAGCCCTTACACTCAGCTGTTATATTGCTCTAGCTTTTGAGAATGCTACTTACATACCAGCTCATGGAGCTCACACAAATGGGCTGTTATGATAGGGCAGAGACGTGGTAGAACCTTTTCTTCTGTCCAAGGAAAAGTAGAGAGATTTCAAATGAGAAAAACCTTCTTTCTTTTCTCCTTCACCTTTTGTGGAGTCTGGAGTCCCGTCAGCACTTCTGCAAAAGCTGCCATTCCAGATGAAAGCTGAGGATAGACAGGTCTCCAAGGACACCATAACTTCATCCTGGCTGTGTTCAACATTTGCATTCATTACATCAAAAAAGCAGCCATATGTGAATTTATGGAAGACACTGAACTCTCCAAAATTTCTTGCCTTGACTTGCACTGCAGGCTATTATCACAGCCATTAATCTTAAACCATCAAAACGGTGAGATAACAGATGCGCTGGATTTTGTCTAATCTGCCCTCAAAGTAATAAAGAATAATGACACTGACAAGGAAACTCTTCAGGGAATCTGCAGAGCAGCCTCAGCTTTAAACCGCTTGAGAAACCAATACCACAAGTCTAACTGACAATAAGGATTTCTGTATGAAACAGCCCCATTCTGCTCCAGGTAATACTTGTGCTGCTTTTGGTCCAGTGATTAGAATTAAATCAGTGACAATTTTCCTGGTGAAAACAAGGCAAGATCAAAAAATGCTGACATATCTTCCTGTTTTGTGTGGCTGAATGTGGGGTCAATACTATGTGACAGGACATCTGCAGGACTCTATGTGGTATCCATCATTACTTTTACTGGCAGCTTCCTTTATCAGCAGGTTTCACAGAACTGAGGTCTGCCCCATGACTGTAACCTCTGCTTTACTAAAACCTAAAGCAGCATGACTGTGATTGAGGGCAAATGAGGTTCTAGTAAGTCACTACTGCTGCAGTATTAAGGTGGTGAGAAATACGCCTTACAGAACCGACTTCGAGTCTGAGGATCATTTGAAAGGTATAAACAAAAGAACGGGACTTTGAGTACATGATGAAATTGCTCACAGATCTCTATAAAATTGCAATCCTTTCAAGGTATAAAGAATTACTTTTAACATGCATGTTTCTGGAATTATAATTTCCAGATGTTAAGAATGGGAACATAAACCATTTGTCATTTGCTTTCAACCTGTCAAAAGTCTTACTAGACATCTGGTATGCTCTACCTGTCATGTGTTGAAGAATAAAATTGCCCAGCTAACACAATTTCAAAATGCAATAGCTGTTGAATTTTTTTTTTTTTTTGTAATTTTTTAAAGAAGTAATTGCAGTGTCATCTCTTCGGTTTGTTTCTATTGCTTTGAAGCAGAAAGTTATCCAGCATTCACCTATAGACTTCACAAGATAAAGACTCCTTCATATTGCTTATTCTCACATGCCATATCTGTTTTCACCTGCCTTACCTTTAACTTGCAGAATTTGTTGTTGTGTCTTTTTATTCTTTATTTCAAGGGAATTTTTATATGCTGACTTTTTCCTCTTTTACTGAGGTTTGAAAATGTCAGCTTTCTCTCTACAGACCAGAGAGGAGCTCCCTCAGGAAAACTGTCCTTTTTTCATAGGAGGACAGGAACACAGGACTTGTCAGAAGGGGCTAGATTCACAGTGTATCATTCAGTACCCCATTTCACACTGTGCAAAGCACTGGATACCTCAGAAGAAGATGTAAGGAAACAGAAAATCTTTGTACAAGGATGTAATTAAGTAAAAGTTTAAGCTATGTTTTTTTTTCATGAGAATTTAAACTCCAGCATTTCAAAATCCTTGACTGCTACTAACCTGCTTGTTTTTCCCGGGAACCCAGCTTACCTTTGTCCTTGAGGCAATCAAGATCTTTTTTATTGTCTTCTCCTACCCTCCCACCCCAAGTGATTTCTTTTGCTGAGGTTGTTTTGCATCTTCAAAATGCTCCTTGCTCTGACAGGGTGAAACAGTTGCTGGCTGCTGCTGCTGCAATCCACTTTAAAGAGGGTTTTGTGTTGTTTTTGGTGTTTTTGCCTCACCAGCAGATGTAAAGGAAGCTGCATTCACAAAACACTTTAAGCTACATAATGGCTCTTGAAAGCCAAAGGAGGGTGAGGAAGGGAGCGCACTCTGAGTGCTCTGGAAGGGTACATTATGTCTCTGCCAAATGTCATGCTGTAGAGAGGCACCAGCTGAGCAGAGGTCCGACGAATGAATGTCTGTACGATGCATGCTGCTGCTGTTGGTCGCTGTCCTCTGCACACCACTGTGCTCCAGCTGCAGAGGGTGTAGCAGTGGGACTGAGTCCACTGGACAACTCAGTGTGTCAGCCCCAGCTAATCTTCTCCTGGTGGTGCTGGCAGTGCAGAAAAGAGGTCCATACCCCTTTGCCCTGGACTGGGGCAGAAACATGTGGGAGAGAACTGTCTTTCCCCATATAAGCAGCCAGTGAAAGAGCTGTCTTGCTCTATAAACTTAGTGGAAGAGAGCTATGACTTACTTCAAATCACAGTCCTTGAAATTTTTTCCATGGTGGCTCCTGTGTCTTAAATTTTTTTCGTTTTTACTTGAAGATTCTGGGCATTATATGGACAGCTGCATTTTTCACCGTCTGGTGAACAACAGGAGGGGAGAAGGGAACAGGGCTTTTACCTATGGTGTGCTTTCTCTGATCTTGCTGGAGAAACAGAGCTCTCTTTAAGATTCTGTGCTTGTGCTAGGTTTCCTTTCCACTGAAGCACAAGTTCTGCTGGATTCTGAGTGATATGTTTAATAAGATAGCTTTTCCCATACTTTGTACAGATGGGTAAACTCTCCCTCTTTATAGTTTTCCAGGTGCATTCTGAAATAACAGCCTTTCCTGCTTACTATGTGGTGACTGCTCAAGACCCACCAAACTTGCAGGTCATGAAAGTAGTTGTAAAAGCATGGGACAAGGTGTGATATCTTTGTACAGGGTTGGTTTTCACTCTCCACAAACACAAATGACATTGTTTCTCCACATGCTGAAGTCAAGTTTTCCCTGTGAGAAATGCATTCTTTGCAAAGTGCTTTCACTTTGCAAAAGACCCTCAGATCTTTCCCTTGATGCTGGCTCTTTATTTCTTCCTTCCTTTACTCGTCTTACTTCCTTCTCCTCTTCCTCCCTTCCTCCTTGCCTCCTTTGCCACTCCTTCCCTTCCTCCCTTCCTTTCTTTCTCTCTTGCATTACCAGATGTTTCTATAATCAATAGATTAAAACCAAGGCTTTCCTGTGTTATGTTTTCTGTCAGAAAAACTAGTGCTTGTGTAATGGGTGGTTCCTTTTCACCCCTTTTTTCTGTTTCTTCCTTATAGGTTATTTATCTGCTCCATTCTCAGGTAAATTTTGAATTTCCCTTCCTGAATGAAGCTTTACTTGCATTTGTTCTTTGAAGTCAATCCACCATCAACGAATACCAGATTAATCATACTGAAGTCAACAGTGCCATGGAGATTTAGAATACCTGGGGCTTTAGATGATTTTTTTTCTGTGATTTTTCTGCATGGTAATGTATTTAGTGTGCTTCTGGAGAGTCCTTTCCACTTTCTGCTCTTCACATTCCAACCTCAATGTGCTCCCATGTATCTTTATCACCTCTGGGTCTTGTATACAATTCATTCTTGTAATGTGTGGTTAGCACACTTGGCTTAGAGTAAGAACACACCTTTAACTGCAATTATTATCTTTCCTTTATTCTTTAAGCTTAGCTTGATTTTAAGCTTTAAAAAGCAGAGACAGCCAGCTCCGTTTTGCTCCTGAGTACAGGAGAAGTAGGTCTTTTATGTGCACTACTGCTTTCTTCACTGTTTCATGGAGAGGGTTGAGTGTCTCTATGATAGATGGGGTCAAGAGTATAAGAGGACTGTAGACGATCTATGCCTGAATATTTGATGGAGAGAGGCCTCCCTCCCTCAAATTAGTGCCCAACCTATTGGTATCTCTGTTAATATATCAGTCTCTGTATGTTTATATTAATGCATCCTGTATATTTGTAACTCTTCCAGGGTCATGAGGATTTTCTCCCTGGCTCTGTCTATACTCTGCCTCAGCCCAAGTACAGATTAATACTGGTTTAACAGCAGGCCTTTCTCCTGTGACCTGGGAAGACAACAGTTGTGTGCACAGCATATCGCCGCTGATGCCAGCTGTATCGCCTTCTGGCAAGAAAAGAATTGAAAAAATGCCAAGTAATTTTAAGTTTTAATGAGACAAGTCTGTGGCCTATGGGTTGAATATGGGGCTCAGAGTTAGAGAGTTTTACAGCCCTAGGGGGTCTCTCCTACTTGCTCAGACACACATTTTGGTTTCTTACTTTAGAAGTTATATATATCTGGAACAGTGTTAATAAGGCCCTTGTTGCAGATGACATCTTGAAATGGCTATTGAATTTCAGTAAATAATAGTAAATGGAGGTTACCTATTCAGGGCAATCCATACACAGCCAAAAAGAGTTAGAAGTATCTTTGCTAGCAGAAATGAAAGCACATGTTTAGGAAAAGACAAGCAAAACCTTATCTTACAGACTGAAAAAAGTTACTTTTTTTCTGTATTTGTGATATGCAGAGTATTATTGTCTTGTCTATCCCCATTTTGCTTTTCGCCTTAATATTTAGCCAGGGAAATCTGCTTATCCAGAATATTATACTAAGAGCATATACACTGGAAATCTGCTGTGCATCTTGGCTTTACAAATACCACAGACCTCTAGCTGGGTACCTCAAGCTAGGCTTTCGCTTCCTGTTCAATTATTTGCCATAACAGTGATATCAGATAGCATTAGGCTCTGAATACTAAAAAATAAGCCTCCTAGTGAAGGTCTTGATTCTTGATTTTATTAAAACTAGGACATGGGAAATATTCTGGTGAGTGGTTTATATACAATTTTGGACAAACAATCATCTGTGTAATTCTGAGCAATAACTGAATCACTGCACTAAATTAATAGTGAGGTGCTTAAGTGACCTTTTTTAAGGCAAAGGCAGAACTGTCACAGCATAACAGGTACACATTATCCTGGGATATGGGAATCTTAGCTCAAATCCTTTTTTGCCTGATTCGGTGGGATTTGATCCAAGGTGCCACACATCATTAGTGACTGCCTTAAGTGGTATATGAAGAACACTGAAACAAAACTTTCTAAATATGTCAGGGCAAGGCAGTTCCACAAGGATAGTATAATTCCAAACTAGTTTTTCAATCTTCATAAAAGTGTCCTACTGACTACTCAGTTATTTTTTCCGTCTCAGTTCCACTGAGTATATAAGGCATCAACAGGAGAAACTGAAATGAGTTAATTGCAGCATACTATAAGTTATGTTTATAAGGTTACTCTTCTAGGAGGTTGGAAAACTATTGCAAGGAAAGTGCTTTGCTTTCATAGCAAGTCAGAGGACTTTGTTTCTTTGCTTTGCATGTTAGTGCTTAACTTCAGTGTTGCAGGTTTATTCCATCTTTCTCTGATTTTATAAATTTAGTCTTTTACTTGCATTAAAAATATTCCAAAACAGGTTTCTTTTTTTATTTGAGTCTTTCTCTTTTCAAAAAGAAAAAAAAAACCAGTTTGGAATTTAAACAAATCTTAATCAAAAAGATTTGTTTAAGTCACTTTCTTAAGAAAACAAATGCTTTCACACAGTTGAAAACATGCACATTAGTGTGCATCAGTGCATGCTTTTTACCATATTTCACTGGTAAAAGTGAAATAGATTTTCTGTGGTGTAACTCCAAAAACTTTGTTTGCATTTGCTAGGGATTTTTCCTATGAGTAACATGTATGTTGGTCCTAAATAGAACAAACATTGCAGTCTGTTAATGAGTTAGAAATAAGGAATGTCATTGTTTCTGTACATTCATGTGAAAGACAGGAGAATTTGACAAAGATAAAAATGTAATAACTCACCATCTTTGTTGTATGCTTTTCAGTTCAAGAATTTTAAAGCTTGTTGCTGTACACAGAAAAGAGTGAAGTCTTGCCAGAGATAGTTTGCTTTTGCTGTATCTCTTTTTCTGCATGCAGAGATCCAGGTGACAAGAACCTTCTCTGTCCTGGTACTTTGTGGTTGCTCTAAATTTAAAAAAAAGGCAAGGATCACCTAGAATCTATACTCTTTAACCTTATAAATCCCATCTCTGTATATAAAAAAAGAGAAAGCAATAGTTAACCATTGAATCATTGCAGAACTCTATGAAAAAAAGAAATTTTGGTCAAACAAAGTTTTTCTAAAGACTTCTGTAAAAATTGTTTATTGTAGGAAATCCCTTCAATGGGCTAGGAAATGGAGTGGGACATGGCATGAAAGTAATTGCAAGAAATTCTAATAGACTTATTGGCTGCTATTTCATACATAATTTTTCCCCTTTTAAACTTGGTCATTGGTTTCATATTTACTTTTGAAAGTGTCCTTCTATATATGACCTATAAACTGTCATATGCAATGTGTCTAGATGCTCGTGGAATTGCACTTCAAAATATTGGGATCTTTTTTGTTTGCCAGAGAAAATGTTTCTGCATAATGTACTGAATTATTCTAATGACTTCTGAACATCTCTTCCCATTCCTTCTTCCTGCCCTTCTCTTTTCTTGGCCATAAGCCAAGTTCATCTCTGATGTCACACTGTTAGGGCAATGGAGTTATTTAGCATACTGGGCCCAATTAGTCTCTGATATACTTAGATCCAGCTGGTATCAAGCTCTTAGTTGGTTTCCTGTGATGTCTTTGTTAAGCTAATTGCCTGGCTTGACCACCTGTGAAAAGCATGAACTGCACTCACATATATGTTAGAATGGCACTTTAGTCCTGATTGAATTTCTTCATGGTCTGGTGGTTGATGTGTTCATGACTGCTCTCCTCAGAACTGGAGAGTGAAAATATTTCTTGAGAGTAAGTGCTAAAGTTGACTGAAATAGCACAACAGGTGTCCTGGTTTCAGTTGGGATAGAGTTGATTGTCTTCCTAGTAGCTGATGCAGTGCTATGTTTTGAGTTCAGTACCAGAAGAATGTTGACAACACTGATGTTTTCAGTTGTTGCTAAGTAACGTTTAGTCTAAAGTCAAGGATTTTTCAGCTTCTGATGCCCAGCTAGCAAGAAAGCTGGAGAGGTACAAGAAGCTGGGAGGGGACACAGCCAGGGCAGCTGACCCCAACTGGCCAACGGGGTATTCCATACTGTGTGACGTCCCATCTAGTATATAAACCAGGGGGAGTGGGGGCGGGGGATCGCCGCTCGAGGATTAACTGGGTGTTGATCGGTGGGTGGTGAGCAATTCCATTGTGCATCATTTGTATATTCCAATCCTTTCATTATTGCTGTTGCCATTTTATTAGTGTTATCGTTATCATTAGTAGTTTCTTCTTTTCTGATCTATTAAACCATTCTTATCTCAACCCATGAGTTTTACTTCTTTTCCTGATTTTCTCCCCCATCCCACTGGGTGGGGGGAAGTGAGTGAGTGGCTGTGTGGTGCTTAGTTGCTGGCTGGGGTTAAACCATGACAACAGAATTGCTTGCTGTTTGGACACCAAGGCCAGGTTTGTATATGTAGATTGTCACTGGAGTGGATTTGAAATAAGACATTTCTGAATATTAACAGGAGGCCAAACCTTCCACGGGAGAAAAAGCAGTCCTTTCTTTCAGGTTATGTCAATTCACGTAGTCAGTTCTTGCTACAATGTTATAGGGACTATAAGAGATGATTTCTCACAGACTTGCAGTAGCAATTTAAAAGGCTTCTTCCTCCAGCTATCTCCTCTCTCCTCTTCCAGAGATCGCCATTTTCGGAGCAAAGTCAATAAAGAATACTAGAACATCAGTAATAAAGGGTGGCTGGGGAAACAGAAAACTGTGGATGTTAACTCAGCAAGTCCATCGTGTACAGAGGGTATAATTGCAATTGTTTTCAGTATGGCCAAGTCTATTAGTGGAATTTTTTTTAGAAGTCACAGTATTGATCAGTTAAAAAGAACAAAAATATTTAGCCAATTGCTTCTTTATCTCTCATCATAGTTATTTGGCATTTCTGGGAGCAGTTTCAGGAGGATGTGTTGAGACTGAGTGAGGAGGGAGTTTCAGATGCAATGATTTAGGTAGGCTGAAAGTGAATTTCCTCTCCTGTCACAAGGGAACGTTCAGGAGAGTTTCCTTTTGTACAGTTTTACTCCACTAACCCTCTTGAAAACTGTGCTTGCAGACCTGACTTACTTTGTGCTTAATTGATGTCAGCAGAAAGCTGTGTCTTCTGCCAGCTTTTAGAGTGATGGATGTACTACAACAAGATGAGCTGGTATGAGGGAGTGGGAGGGCGACGCTGTTGTACCTCAGGCAGGGATAATAACAGTAAGAGGGGGATCAATACCTATATTGGGATCACATGAAATCACCAGTTAGACCCTGCAGTCCAGCATCTCTTTTACAGTAAAGCACTTTGATTAGAGTTGAGATACTTTCCCTTTTTTTCTTATAGTTACTTTTAGGCTGAAGGGTGAGCATTTTTAACCCTTTTTATGCAGATAAATTAACTGGCAATCACATAACAAAATAATTCACTTAGGTTAAAATAGGGTACTCCTAATCTAGTAAAAGTCCTAGTGATTTAGAGATTATCCCTAGGGCATTTAGTTTACCTAGATGAATTGGTGAAAGATGTTTGTGCTCTTTAAGAGCGAAAATGAATGGATAAACTCCTGCAACAGAACTCACTACGAGGAACTCCAATGTCCCTGCACCACTTTCTGTATCGCTTCTCGGGGCTGTTATCCTAACCCAGAGTCTTGAGAATGTTTTTATTAGAGACCTCATGGAGTTATCAGATGTACCTAATCCATGAAGGACCTGCAGAGAATATGAAGGGAGAGAGACTTCTTTGTGCCACGTTCACCACTAACACATGGCCACTGAGGTCAGTGGAGCTGATCCAACTTACACTTGCTGAAAAATACAGCTTCATTCTTCAGCTAATTTGTTTTACTCCAGTGCTTACATATTTATAACATGAGGAACAAAGTTTTTTATGCCATTACAATTTAAAGTCTGATAATAAGTAGGTACTTACGATATGGAAAAAATGGTTTCCCAGGCTAGTGAGAAATGCAGTAGGTGAAACTATAGTCACAAATTCCCATATTTAGGTCTAATCCTGCTGGCTGATTCCTTAAAAATCTGGTGAGGGCGGAGGATAGTGAGAGCTCCACAGAGTGGGACCAGTCACTCTGAGGACTCTGGAAGCTTTAGCAGAGCTGTCAGAAGTTCCCAGCATCCATTCAGTTTAACTGAGTTCCCCACCTCACTGTTACAAAGACTGCACTACATGTTATGAGCTGTTGTTTCTTTCCAGAAATCTTCCTGTCCTGCTTCTCTCCAGGACATGATTACTAAATCCTCCTTCCCTTTCACCATATCATTGTCTTCTATAGATACATTCCATAAAGATTGATTCATGTCAATTTCTTCCATTTCCTCCCAAGACTATCCATGTAAGGGGATATCCCTATCCAGAATACTGACATGTGGGACTGAAGCCATTAGCTCATGATTTTAAAGCTTGAATTTATAAATTTGCAAGTACATGCTTGATTAAGTAATGCTGTGGGAATTGCAGGCATGAGTCCCTAGGAACATGCCACTTGTAAGAAGGAACATCTGGAACAAAGTATGTGCTCCAATTTTTTAATGCTCCATCAAGAAACTTGTGCAAAGGAATAGTTAATTTCAACGGGCCTTGTAGCATTTGGTGGGTGATGCTTTTTCTCCCCCCCGCCCCCCCCCCCCCCAAAAAAAAAAAGAAAAAGAAAAGAGACTTATTTTTCACGTCAGTTCTTGATTTCCCCAGAATTATGTTTTGGTGCTTCATGAACCAAGGTGTTTCGCTGTACTTCAATTGTCTTCCACAATATTCCAAAAACATTCTGAATTGTTTGAGCCAAACTTTTGCAAACTGTAGCTATTTAAGTAATAAGTATTTTTAGCAAATCATTCTTTTATTGTTGGAGGCTATGTGCTTTTGAAGATCTGGCTCTTCATTTTTCCAGCCAATTATTTGGAGCAATTCTGCTCTCTTCTTCCATTCGTTATGAATTCTGGACTTTGACTGTCCTTGGGATGAAATTTTGACTTGATGAATATTATGTAAATGCTGTGATGGCTTCCAGATGTTGCTATCACTGCCAAAATCCTACTGTGTTTGGCACTGTTTAGACACATGCAAGCACCTGTAAACAAAGTATACATAAGGCGGTTTTGATGTTAGGAGTTAGAATTAACATACATGTGCCTGAAAATGTGAACTCTAAGCAGGTACTGCTCCCTTTAGTAAAGACTGAAAATTCTGTGGGTTTCTAGGAGCAGCTAGTATTTTGCTGAATGTAAGCAAGTATCTAAATTTCTGTGGTGAATTTCTCCTGGGAATAGGACAGGCCGACTGAAAGTACCATAATCTGTAATTCTGCTAAGGTACTGCATATTTCAAAACAGAGTATTCATGGATAGATATCACATAAAAAGAAGTATGGAGATGTTCACAGATGGAATAGACCTTACTTATAAAATATAAACAAGAAAAAAGATTGGATTTTTGTTTCTCAATTGAAAAAAACAAATCTGTTTCTCCTTGAGTTTGGTCTTTCCTGCCAGTTAGAGCCAGAAGAAGGTGCAAGCCATGCTACTAATCCATGTGTAGAAATCAGGAATACAACTTTCACTTGGGCAGATGTCTGAAGAAAGATCACACTGCAGGTCTTATATATTGATAGACATTGATAACTGACTGGTTTTGAACAGTTGATAGTTTTACAGAAGTACACTGCTGATTTCCATAGCTTTACAGAACATAACACTAACATGGCTAAGCCTGCTTTTGAAGAGATTTCTATGAAGGCGATAGGAGTGGAGCCACCTCGAGCCTTTGTACGCTTGTAGGAAGACACTCTCAGCCACTTCCCATGCCCTGAACCCATGCTGTTAGAGATGCTGGTTCTCTGTACTGGCTTTGGCTGGGACAGAGGTAATTTTCTTCAGAGTAGCTGGTATAGGGCTGTGTTTTGGATTTGTGCTGGAAACACTGTTGGTAACACAGGGATGTTTCAATGAGTGCTGAGCAGTGCTTACACAGAGTCCAGGCCTTTTCTGCTTCTCACCCCACCCCACCAGCGAGTAGGCTGGGGGGGCACAAGAAGTTGGGAGGGGACACAGCTGGGACAGCTGACCCCAATTGACCACAGGGATATTCCAGACCACAGGACGTCATGCTCAGTATATAAAGGTGGAGGAAGAAGAAGGAAGGGGGGGACATTCAGACTGATGGTGTTTGTCTTCCCAAGTGACCGTTAGGTGTGATGGAGCCCTGCTTTCCTGGAGATGGATGAACACCTGCCTGCCCATGGGAAATGGTGGATGAATTCCTTGTTTTGCTTTGCTTGTGTGTGTGGCTTTTGCTTCCCCTATTACACTGTCTTCATCTCAACCCACGAGTTTTCTCACTTTTACCCTTCTGATTCTCTACCCCATCCCACCGGGGGAAAGTGAGCGAGCGGCTGTGTGTTGCTTAGTTGCTGGTAGGGCTTAAACCACAATAATCTCTGAACTTGCCCCTCAGGCTGGACAAAGCTTAGCAAATCTCTTCAGGATCTCCTGCAGTGCCTAGACAAATGCTCTGAAAGGCTCCAGGTTACAGTGGAAAAGGCTTTCTTCAGGTGTCTAAGAGGAAATGTAGAATTGCTTGAGGAAATGGTGAGCACAAAGCTGCATCCAGAGCTCTCTCTTCAAATGAGGCTGTGGTCTGGGATGAAGGAGCCCAAGGAATTGGGGTCTATGGAAAGCAATTTATTTTACACATTTTATAGGCTCTCTCTGAAAACAGAATTGATTCCCTTAGACTCGTTTATGATGCTTTCTCAGAGAAGTCTGGGTATCATGAAATACTAAAGGGTTTAGCTTCCAGTACTTTCAACACATTCAAATTTTATTATCTTCATTTCAGAGGTGAGGCATAACAGGATCAAAACTGGAGAGTATTAAAAATAGATTCTCGGTCAATCAAGTTTACAAGCCAAAAAATGAGGCAGCATCCATCATTTCACACACACCCCCCCCCGCCCCCAACAAAATCCCATACAAATTTGGCAGTTGTTTTCTGTTGGATCCATTTGTTTTGTAGTTTTATGATAACCTGTAGTGCTGACCTCTGCAACAAATGAAACCAGTGGCTCTACATTCAGCTTTGTGTAACACTGCTACTATTCCTAATTCTGGAAAGTCAGCTAGTTATTGCATAGAAGCTGACAAAGAAAAGTGTATAGGAAGATGATGATCTTCTGATTAAAACCAGAACAGCTTCCATACATATAGAGGAAATAAATTAACATTCTGACCCTTCATAACCAACACCTGACAATGCAAGCTTCACTATTATTTAAAGAGTGTCCTCCCCATTCCCACCTCCCCCACAGGTGTACTATGTAATGATTCAAATCTGGGTAAAAGGACAGACAGTAATATCAGAGCAAAGTTATGTAAAACAAAAAAAATAAATCTTTTTTTCCAGGAAGAATTCCTGACATATGAATTGTTGAAGGACTGGATGCTCCCACGTAGTTATCAGTAGATGATAACATTTTCATGGATACTCTGCACTTAAAGGAACAGGACAAGGATGAATGCCAACCATTTCCAAAACATCATTTCAGTAAACAAAAGCATTTTCTGTGTAGTTTTCACACAGTAAAGTGGTGGTATTTTTTTTTTCAGTGTTCTTTAGACATGCTCCAGCTATGAACATTGCCATAAAGACAGTGACTGCAAAAGACAAAGAACCAAACTTGGGGAAGGGTTTTTGTGCTCAGCCATAGGATTTTTCACAGCACACACATATTGGAGATAGGCATACAGGAGATTATTACTAGTCTTTGTCTCAGGATCAGAAATTGTTTTTACTTTAGTACTATAATTTTAGTCTCAGGGACATTATATGTATATATGCACATAAGAACAATATAGGGCAAGATAGGGAGCACAACAGACCCTTTTTGACAGCTAATGATTGCCCAGAAGCTGACTGAGAAGACTTTCTGTTTCTGCAGTCAGCAGCCTCTTAAAACAGCGCAAGTAACATTTCTGTACTCAGCTAGGATAGCTTCTGTTTGAAGCTGAAAGTGGAACATAACATAATCGATTATGGATGGATGTTTGAGAAAAGAGTTGTTCTCAGCATAGACAGACTTTGTACTAAGCAATCATATGAGGCTACTACATTCAGAAGTATGACTGACTTGGCAGAAGACAGACATTGAATCTGTGGCAGCGTAACAGAAGTATTAACTGGAATGCATCACATTAACCTTGTTGTTTTGAAGGGCATAAAAGATAAGGCCAAACAGCACAAAATGACAAGTGAGAAGAAATCAGAAAGGGACCAAGGTTCAAATAATGGAATGAAAGACAACTTCAGTTTACAATTAAATGCTCTTTTTAAAAGAAAAATAAAAAGACACAATAGGCAGACCTGCCAGTCTTTCGACTCAGCCTTTATTCTTTGAAAGCTGTACTCCTTACAGAGGGGAGATGCGGACCTCTCCCACAATGGCTATAGTACACACAGGTGTACATTGCTCCTGCTGAAACAATACTTCAGCAGTCAAATGGTTATATTCCCCCTTATAGTGCATCTTAAATACACTGTACAGTAGAAAGTATTCTCTTTGTTAAGAAAGTTTACAGAAAGCTCTGAGGAAAATAAATGGGGAGAAGTAAAGAGAATTACATCAAAATTTAAGTTAATACACATATTGCTAACTCAGCTGCAATTGCAAGCAAGAGGGAAAGCAGTGGTAGAAATACCATTCTCTTTTCTGCCACAAGTTTTATTTACTTTCTCCCCTGTCCTGATCTTGGTGTTGGGGGCAGGGTGGAGGAGGGAGCTGGTGTTGTTAGTAGTGAATGTGTTTGATCTAAACCAAGATAATATAACAGGGAAAAAAGCCTAAGGCTGCCAGTTTATTGAACAATGAGACTGAGGACAAGTTATGGGTTGACTATAGATGGTCATCCTGTTAACCCAGGCGCCAGCAGAAGCTTAGCCATATTTTTGAAGATCTACAGCCTTATCTCAAGTGGAAATGGAGCTGCTGTTGCAAGCAGTCATTTGAGAATGGAATGGGTATTTACTCTGAAGCAAGACTGTTGTCTACAACATTTTAAAATTAGTGTGTTTTAAGGTAAGTCAGGGATCTGTTCCAAAAGATCAATAAGTCATTTGCAACAGACAGGTTAGACTAACCTCATTTTGGATGCTTAGTGTTGTGTTGACTGACAACAGGTGTTTAGCCAGTTTAGCTGGGCAGGATATAAATAGGTATTATATCACACATAAAAGCTTCTTCTGCTGAAAAAACTTTAGTACAGAGGAAAAAAATGTAAAAACTGCATATGTGATCTTCCTTGAACTACACTAGTGCCCTCCATGCTGACGCATAGTAGTCAAATTCTTCTCTCCTACCTTTTTAGCTTTATATAAATCCTGTTGTCATACAGGTATCTGCAGCTTAATTAGTGACTACAAGAGGTATTTCTTGCAAAGCATAAGAGTTAAGGCTGCAGGCATTAAAAGCAAGCCTTACATAAAAATATTGATTTATCTTCTAGATAAATTCTAGGTGTACTGAACCAGTCATGAACCAGTCACTT
The DNA here is from genome assembly GCF_947461875.1 of Haliaeetus albicilla. Lineage (NCBI taxonomy): Eukaryota > Metazoa > Chordata > Aves > Accipitriformes > Accipitridae > Haliaeetus > Haliaeetus albicilla. The sequence continues at coordinate 62,247,913 of NC_091516.1, forward strand.
TTACATAAGCTAAGAAAACAACAATTTATATTTAGCTCTTCTGACTATTCTTGATACCCTACAGAGAGGAAACATGATTAATATTTTATAGTATCAAGTCCAAAATGCTGTTAGCTGAAGTTATCTAGCCTTCTTCCTCTTCCTCCAAAGATTTGTCAGAAGGAGTGGAGGATCCTGAATGCTTTCTAAAGGGAATATTATGAATTAGGTAGTCCGGTAGGACAACCAGACACTGCTTTGCTCTATCTGTTCTCTCTCTACTCTGGCAGAAATCATTGCTAGAAAGATTCTGAAAGGGTGTGGCAGCAGAGAAGGAGGCAAGAACATCTTCAGTGTGGTCTTTGATCTGATGCGCCTGTTCTTGGATGTCAGCTGGGAAACTATGGATGATGGATACAAGGCCAAGACAGATGTCCTTCAAGGACTGGATAATACTATAATACTGCTGCCAGAGCACAAGACTCTACATGGTGTAAAGAGGGTTAGGAAATCAGAAACACAGTACCTAATGTTGTGCACAGCAGAATCATGGCACGAGTTCAGTGATGCTTACCCATTAGGATAGCATCAAGCTGTACTGCTTGGTGAGGTACCTCCAGCTGCGCAGATTCCAGGTCTTTGTTTCTTCCAAGGTGCTCCCTACTCCATTCCAGCCACAGCTGCTTTTGCTTCTCCTTGCCATCTTGAAGGTTCTTGGCCACCTCCTTGGATAAGTCAAGCTAGGGTTTGGGGAGGTAGACAGGAGGTGTTGACTCCATTCTCTGAGATCAGAAGGTACAGCAAACTACATTCATACTACTAGTCAGCTTGTAAGAAGTGAGTTGACGCTATCAACATGTGGCTGATGATGGACAAATTCCTGAAAGCACCATCTACGTTTTTTTCCTCTTTGACCAACACCTCCCAATAGAAGAATATTTAAGTAACTTGTCTATAAACTGCAGATTTACAGCCTAGTGTGAATGTATTCAAGTTACAGCTGAGCCAGTGTATGTACAGAAATGTCTAAATGTGCACATCCTGCTTGATTAGAAAAGTATGTATGTCATACACAAGTGTTGGACCTTCCCACTAAAGTTAGCAGGTTTTATTTAAGAGTTTAGAGCACAACTCTGTCAGAGCAGTGGCTGTTATGTTAAAGGCATTGTATTTAATTTACTGTTGAAAAATTTCTTTAGCTGATCAAAATAGATTTAATTTTTTTAGGGGGGCAGAAATTATATCTTATGCCAAATTTGGAAAACTCTTCATTAGCCAGCAAAGAGTGAGCATCAGCCACTCCACTATCTAAACACAATGCATATACAGACTGAACTGGGAACTCCTGAAATTAGTACTTGTTCTACTTAAGCTTGAACCAAGAAGCTTGAACTTTAAGAGTGTCTGAAAACTTCACACTGTTTCCTGCCAGGGGAATTCCTTGCTGAAGCTGGGAGAAGATTTCCTTCATGCTCTGCCCAACTTGTTTCATTTTCACCACGGAGCTCTGGTGGGGTGCCTGGTGGAGTTTGGTTGAAATAAGAGTCCAGACATATGTAGTAACTTTCTTGGTTTTTTTTCCCCTCCTCTGTGGAAGCAGATTCAAACCCCTCCAGAGCATTTGTAAACCTAGCTGAAGGTACAGACAGCTGCTAGATGACTGCATGCCATCCTGGCAGAGATCAAGAACAAGTTCAAGTTAATGCATGCCAGCCCTTTCTGTGCAATTGATTTTAACCCAGCCTCCTATGGATATTGTGCTACAAGCATTCATGCAACCATAACAGGCACCATAACAAGCAATTTTGTGGATATCTCAAGACAGAAATTCATGATTTTGATTTATACTCATTAGGCAGTGAACTCTGATACAGCAAAGTGATTAAATCCAATCTTCAGTGAAAGCCTATCCTTTGATCCTGTGAGGAAAACCAGTCATAAAGCACTACCTTGTATGCTTAAGGGAGCATAGTTCTGAAGAGTCCTGAACACAAGTTCTGTCTGATTGTACCTGGCACCATCTGTTGCAGCAGCTAGTCAAGGATGATTCCTTAACTCCTCCTTTGCAGTTATGAATTCCTACAGTTAAGTCAGAGGTGGTTTTGTTGCCATTGCTACAAATTGCTTACATTTCATTTGTACTGCCTAGGACTGAGGCATCTTTCTGTCCTGAACAGCTGAAGTGAGGTAAGTTCGAGTTTAAATCATTCAAGAAGTGATTCCACTTCATTTGATCAAGTGGAAGACACATTCTGACTTGAACGTTTAGCATACCAGTTTGTTGTCAAGAATACATACTTAGCAGCAGCAGCTTCACTACATTCCTGAAACACTGCTTAGCTTTGACAAGCTTCTAACCCTTCCCTGGATATTTGCTTGTAAAGTCAACCACTTGACAAAGGAAGAAGAAGTGGAGTTTTAGTTCTGCTTTATTCCTGTGAAGACCTTCAGTCTTACTTATGCACAACAGGAAGAGCTTTACTGGTGTTTTGTAGATGTTGCCTGTAGACAGCATAATCCGGTATCAAATAACGCTTAGATCCAGTTCGCATCAAACTGATTTATTCCAGGAACTCAGTCATGTTTCCTCTTTTCAGAAGAGTTAATGCAAAATACTCGCTCAGATCCTCATCACTCATTGGTATTCTTCTGATATTACCAGCAGGGTGCCAAAACTGACAGCAGCTTTCTGGCCCATGCTTGCCTCTGGAGTTGCATCCATGCTATTTGCTACTGATTTGGTGGTCTTTGCTTCTCAACAGCCTCTCCAGCTCTTTCCATAACTTCAGTTGCAGAAAATTTTGCTGCCACTGCTGCAGAGCCTATGACCTCCTCTGCATCAAAGAGTGCTTAGGAAGACAAAAAAAGTGGAATATTAATATACTTACTCGGTCAGAATGATTCACAGTTCCATCTGATTTCTGGGTCCATTTCAGCTTGTTCTATGGATAGTATTTCAGAAGTGCGTAATTTACTTCTATGCATCAGCTTTCCTTCAGTGCCTGGTGTACAATGGATGTATTACATTAGCTTTGTGTTAAAATACGCTGTAAGAGATCAATTCATGGAGCACTACTATTTGCCCAAGGTAGTACATCTGGGCAAGAAAAGATGCTCAGACTCGATGGGAGAACTGAAGTTGAAACCTACAAGATTAATTTTAAACATTTGTGTGTCCTTCTATGCCACCTGCTTCTTATTAGTGCAGGCTCTTCAGAACAAGGATTGTTTTCTTAAGTTTGAGTTTCACTGAACAGAAGTTTTAGGTGGGATACTTCTTCGTTGCTGTATCAGTAAGTCAGTCATGCTGCTTATTGCTCTCTAGAAAGAATACTGATGTCACTGTCCACCCAAGAGATTCGGTGTCAGAATAAGATTCTTGTAGTTATTTGATGAGAAATCTATGCAGTGCATACGAGTCACCCTGCTTCATCTGGTAACTGTCCTGACTGTTCTTACTTTGACTGTCTGCGGTGTGTCTAATCTGCTGCCTAAAGGCAGGCAGTGGATTAATTGAAGCTTGAGCTTCTGAGGAGAGACAGAAAATTTGTTTTTCTTGTTATAGCCCTGACACTTGTTAGCAGCATGCTGTACAAAAAAGAAGGGGTTTTGTAGCCTCATTTTCAATCATCACTACTCAGAACTGAATCCATCTTAAGAGTAACTTCTCTGTTGTAGGAAGTTCATGACAAATTAAGTCAGGCCTTATGGATACTTGGTTCTGGCAGGCTTAAGAGAATTTATGTTGCCAAGTAGAGATATCCGTCAAATGTTGTAGGTTTCCCCAGAAACTTACAGATAACAAGGAGCGGAGGGCAAGACTGTCTCCTATGATAATATTGATCAAAGATATATTGTATCTTTTAATAAGTTTGTTGAAAGATATAATTGATGCAGCAGATCACTGGTATATTCACCTGTTTTGACCAGTAATGTCCCCTTTGGAAAAATTTTCCTCCTGCTCCGTAGAAAACATGGTGAACTCAGGGAAGGGGTAGCAAGAGAAATGTTTCTAAACTTGATGCCATTGAAAGTGATCACATTATAAAGCTGTTTGTGTTGTCTTTACTTCAGTCCCTTCAAAGTCATTGAAGGAGAGTGCAAGTGTGCCAGTAAATGCCTTCTCAGGATTCTCACAAGGTCCTTGGTGAAGAAGCAGTACCTGCAACGTCTATGACAGAACATTTGAAGTTGCACCTACAGTCTCCTGTTTCCAGAAGAAATTCATCACTCGCAGCTGGTGGGTAGGAATGAATATGACATGCAGCAACTGGCTCTACTAGTTGTAGTTTAAGGCATGACGAGACTGAAGTGGCACATGTCCTTTGTGTGCCCTGAATTGCAAGGTCTCATCAACAGCTACCCTCAAGATCACAGCTTCTTTATTGTATGTGGGGCACAACTGCATTGGTCAAATTAAGGTTTTTATTCTGATGTATACAAAAAAGAAAAGGCTGAAGAAGCAAGTGACAAGAACAGTTGCCACTTCTACCTGTTCCACTTACGGTGAAATACTACACTTTTGGCTCTTACCAAGAATGTTCCTTGTTTTCTTAACTTTTAATATAATTTACTGACTTCCTTCTTCTACTGTGTACACTCACTAGCCTCTACTCATTCCTGAGATTTAATTCCTCTAAGGCATTCTCATCCAGAGCAAAAAAGTTACAAGTTTAACTAAAATATTCTGTAACTGTTATCTCATACTTGGATCCCCCGTGTTTTATTTTTCCAACCAGATCAGTTAAGAACTATGAGGCTCTGAACTCCTCAGTTTGCACATACAGAAGTCTTTATGGCTCAGATATTACAGGTAATGACGGGTCTTATATATCTTTATGACATAGCAGTCATAAAACTAAAAGTTATCACAGTATTTGAGATGAGCTTTTAATTGTGCTCATAACTCACTGAAAATTCCTCACTGGCTAGCCAGCATGTTTCTCAGGTCAAACATAAAATTTGTGTTTGTTGGCTGAGAGAACAGAGATAGTTTAGGAGTAAGTTTTTTCAAACTAGATTTAAAAGAAAGGAAAGCTGAAAGGTTTTAGCTGCAGGTTTATGAAGAGGTTTACTCATCTGTACATGTAACATCCCATTAGATAGCATTGAAGTCCTATAGATCTCCGTAGTTTCTTTGTTCTTCTGATAACTGCTAGGCCCTTTCATATTACCTCTAGAGAATAGGCGGGAGACCACACCGTATATTGGCAGGTCATGACAAATTTATGTCCTATACTTCAAGTTCAAAATACTGCTCTTCAAAGGCCTTTCTTATCTTGTAGCAGTTACACCCCTTACTGTGTTGCCCATACTGGTTTAAATAGTCTCCTTCCAAGATATTTAATTTTAAGCAGACCTAAGTTCCTTCACCTCCCCAGAATACTTAGGTATTTGTACAACTGTAGACAAAACTATCCTGAACACAGCCAGGAGAGTTTATAATTAACTAAGTCCAAATTATCCCCCTTTTCTCTTAATGGCTTCTTAAAGAATGATTTTCTTATTAGTGAGAGAACTTAGTCTTTCTGAGAAGCCATTAAAAACAAACTTCAGGGAGAGACAGATGTTTGTAAAGCCTAAATTTTCCTTCTGCTAGACTACAGAGGTCTTACATTGTTTAGCCTTTCAAGCTTGCTAGTCCTATGGTTTAGTTTTTACAGCTTCTCATTTAGTGTGGAACTGAAGGACATTTCCAGGGCAACGAAATCTGACATTATCACCATCATTTTCCCAAAGGCATTCATGTGGATGCCATCAACAGACGGTAATTTGAGATTGAAGTACTTGAGTAACCTAGTATATCTCTGAAAAAGGAAGGGAGGTGGGAGGATGGAATGATTTCTGGTCGTCTCCATCCCAGGTCTCATTGTATTAACTGCATCAGCTTTACATGTGGCCTTTCGTAAGAGAAGTTTCCTTGTGTTTATTCCATAAGTGACCTACTGGATTTTAGAAACACACACACAGCATGTCTTTTTACTACTTAGAAAGATCAGCTAAAGTTTGAGTCCCTCCCAAAGAAGACAGATTTCCTGAGGTTTCATTATTTGTGATTACTAGTAAGGGCTGCTTAGATTAACCAGGGTGAGAGTCAGTTACCTCTTAGACCACTTACCTAGAACGTTTTGAATGTTAGGTTTAAACACAAATCCATTAAAAAAGAGAAATCAGTTTGACTATCTTGAGATCACCCCTATGTTCTGTGTCAGCCTTCAAAATGAGACAATTAATTTGTTAGAAAGGTGGCTATTAGAAGTGATTCTTACAGAGTGGGAGATCAGTGTAGAAGCTGCCACTTCTCAAAAGCACAGAGAAACTATGGAGAACACTGAGTAAGCATGAAGTCAAGCACTTTAGTTTCAGAAAGTTGTTGCATTAAAATTTTCACCAACTCAGCCTGAACTTTTTTCATCGATTTTAAAGAATTTTTTCCTGTGGTGATGTCCTGATTTTGTTACCTGGTCAGAAAGTAACTCCCAAAACACACAAAGTATGTTTTGAGAGGAGACATTGCTTTATTCTGCGCAGGGTGCAAGGTGGAAGATTTCCAAAACTCGAGCACACCTACTGAGGTTTTCCAGTCCATACTTACACACTACAGTTAAAACACCACGCCTATCTAATACATATGTTCCGCCTAACTATTGCATATTCATCATGTTGAGCAAGCATGACGTGTTGTTCTCTTGAGCAACCATCCAAGAGTCTTCTATGCCTGCATGGGGGTCTCTGGTGGTCTTCGGGGGTCGTTTGGGGAAGAATACCCCTATTCCTTTTGTCCTTCTATGGGCATGCGTCATCAGAGGATACCAGGGGCTTCGTTTTTCCTGCCACCCCCTTGTTTCTCAATGCTGAAGGAGGGTGTACGTCCTTAATTAGGAAGTCTGTGACTCCTTAAGCATTCTCTATTGTAAGCAGAATCTTAAGCTAGATGAGCTTTACCTTGAGTACACGTAATCTAAACAGTCCTTGAATAGCGAACATACCACACTTCTCATGTTTTAGGATTTTTTTTTTCTTTAAACTATCACTGCCTTTTTATTTGTTAATCAGTCTTTTGAAGGCTTGAGGCAACAGTTTCTGCTGGGATAGAGTTAACTTTCTTCTTAGTAGCTGGTACAGTGTGTTTTGGATTTAGTATGAGAATAATGTTGATAACACACTGATGTTTTAGTTGTTGCTAAGTAGCGCTTACCGTAATTCAAGGATTTTTCAGTTTCCAGTGCTCTGCTAGCACGCAGGTGCAAAAGAAGCTGGGAGGGAGCACAGCCAGGACGGCTGACCTGAACTAGCCAAAGGGATATTTAATGCCATAGAATGTCATCCTCAGTATATAAACTGGGAGAAGTTGGCTGGGAGGTGCAGACTGCTGTTCAGACATCAGTCAGCGAGTGGTGAGTAATTGCATTGTACATATTTTGTCTTTTCTTGCATTTTATTTTATTCCTTTTCATTACAATTATTATTATTATTTTTAATTATTATTTGCTAGTATTACAATTTATTTTACTTTAGCTATTAAATAGTTCTTATCTCAACCAACAAGTTTTACTTTTTTTCTGATTCTTCTCTCAGTCGCACTGAGCGGGGGCAGGGGGGAGTGAGTGAGTGGCTCAGTGATGTCTAGCTGCTGCTGGGCTTAACCCAACAACAGCGAGTACTTAAATTGTCATACTATACAAGCCTAACTGAAAACAAACAAAAAAAGATTGTAATATGTTAGAATGTAGAAACATATACAGAACAGACAGTGTGAAAGAACCTCGACTAGCTGATGACCACAATTACTCACATTTACCACTAGGAAGAATAACTATTTTTACAAACACTTTTATTTTCTTCTTCTAGCCCTTCTTTCTTTTTCCGTACTCTTATTTCATTTTCCTTCACATAGCCTACACTGTGGAAACTAGGTCTGCTCATCTTTTATATATCAAACTGATGAACTCACACAGAATAGCAACCAAGACAGGCAGCACACAAAAAAACAGAAAGCACCAGATGGTTGCAAAATACATTGTATTTTACCACTGTTCTTTTTTCTTTCTGAAACAGTGGGTTTTATCTGTGTGCAGCTGCATCTGTTTCAGTATCTCCATTCCTTTCTGATATGCTCTTTCCTTTTCTATATCACAGAATAATTGAGGTTGGAAGGCACTAAAGCAGAACATCTACTCAACCCCCCCACCCCGCTGCCCCCGACTCAAAGCAGTAGCAGAAAGAGCAGATTGCTCAGGGCTGTGTCCAGTTTGCCTTTGAACACCTCCAAGGACGGAGACTCTACAACCTTTCTGGACAACCTGTTCCAGTGTTTGACCACTCTCCCTGTAAAAAAGGTGTGGATTCAAAAAAGTATTTTAAAATGTAATTTTCTGTATTTCAATTTGTGCCTATGACACAAAAACATCGGTCAAAGCAGAAATGGGTATATTCCAAATGCAAGAATTAGAATCCTTGTTGTTAAATTAAAAAAAGAAAAGCCAGGAAACTTTTCTTCACATAAGTTTGATTGGTTTGCAGTTACTTAGGCACAAAAAAAGAGTTAGTTAGGAGGCAGGCGTTCCACCTTTAACAGGTAGTTAGAAGCAGCTGGTTGAAAAAGCAAACGTTCAGGTGGACTCTCAGGAATTTGAATTAGAGCTATGTATCATGCATGGAAGAAGCATGAGCTTTGAGATGGGAAAAGATTTAGCACTGTTTGCCTTGTATTTTGGGGGATGGCTTTATTTTTATTTGCTTTGTTGCTTTAATTGAAGAAGAAACCACAGTTTAGTTCATGCTTTCTCTTGTCAAGTCTTAGTTTTTTGTATTGAGTTTTCTGTGGTGCCTGTATTTTTCGGTTGTCTGCTTTTTCTCCAGCATAAGGAGTAGTTTCTGCTTTCATTTTTTCTTTGGATAGTTTGTTTGTTTTTTTCTTTTCCTTCTTTTTTTTTTACCCTCTCTTATGAGTCTCTGGAGAAGTTTTAATAATGTATATTTGAAAGGTAGCTTTCATCAGGCAACAAAGCTCAGGAGTTTGATCTGTTTGTGGGAAGAAAATGTTTTGTTTTGTCTTTCTCAGCACACAGGAGTGGGAGTGGAGTACTGTGCTACCGTCCTTTGACTAGAGAATGAGAGTTGCATAGACTAGTGTCCTGCTGCATCTTTGTGAGAAGTTGAAACCAGCTAGATAGCAGGTTTGATGGAAGACTGTTTTCTGCAGCTTGTCTGCCTGCAGATAACCACTGCTCAACTTCTTCAGTCGTCCTAGTGTGTAGGAAAAATACAGTATTAACAGCTTTAAGAGCAAATAATGATATTAAGGAAAGCTGACTTCCCAAAGATCAATGCCACTGGTGTGCACCTCTATGAGGTCTCTGTAGTGCCTGGTGAGAGGTGTCTCATGTGATTTCCTCCTGCTTCCACCATTAGAGGAATTAGTAGGGTCCTCACCTCTGCTCATTGCCCATTGTAGAAAGCTGGTAGAAATGCAGTATCTTTGAGACCTCTGTCTTTTTGCTGGATAAGTTACAAGGGAGGTTGGAGAAAGTCACCTGGATGGATCTGCATTGGCATATGCATGTAGTTTTTTGGCCTAGTGCATTTTCACACTAGAATTTTTATGTGGACAAAGTACGTTTGCATGCAGTCTGTCTTCTTAAAAAGCAGACAGGTCTTCATTGTCATAACTATCTTTCTGCATAAGTATCTCTTTTCTGACTCCTCCTGTTCCTGAGCTCACAAAAGCAGGAGTTACACCTCAGTCTGTTGCAGTTAGACCTTTCATTCAAACTGCAAGAGGTGCCTATCTTCTAAAAGAGGTCTGCAGAATGGCAAGAGGAACAGGTCTTTCTGACACCACTTAGGTAGCAAACAGTTTTAGCTCCTAAAATCTCCTTTTTGTGCCCCTTTTCACTTAAGAGCACTATGTTTTCTTCTGATGGGGTATTTCATGTCTCACATGAATGTAGCAGCAAGACTGGTATAAAAGAGGTGTTTTCTTTCTTAAATCCCTGAAGGGGTTACTTTGCACCTCCTTTACTCCAGGTTTTGTGTATTTCCACTAAAAGTCACATGTCTGAAAACCTTTTTAAGAAGAAAACTGGAAATGTAGCCTTATTTTCAGCTTGACTATTTGGATATCTTGTGTTTTGGCAATCTACCGAGACACCATAGTTTGCATGGCTAGAACTATGGTAAACCTGTTTTTGGTTGAATCCTAGAAAACAGTGATTGTTACCTACCAACATATTATCTCCCATTTATCTAAGCTGTCTGCTTTCTCTGAGGCAGCAGCAAGCACACCTATGCTGTTCTTTAAAAACTGTTACTTTAACCTGTTCTTAAATGACTTTAGCAATACAGGTCCAGTAAGTTTCATGTAGCATTGTTAACAATTATTGCATTTTCAAGTGACTGGTTTCTTTTAATGCCTTGAGCCTCCTTTAATGCTTTTAGCCTCAAAACTAAAAAACCACTGTTTTTCGCTGTGTAAATTGTCCGTCCTTAGGGTAAACACTGTATGAGTCTATCTTTGTTTTTAAAAAGACTTATTTGAAGGGTAAAAAGCAATTACAAATAATCTCAAATATCTGCACTAAATAATATCTGAGAGGTTTCCAAAAACAAGTGAAGGAAGCACATCTTTTGAGCGAGGTGTGGAACAGAAGAAACCTGTTGTCCATTGTGTTCCCCTACCTTTAACAATAGCTTTAGTCAGTCTCCTGACTGGAGTGTTTTCAGACAGACGCAAATCTCAATTATTAAAATTACAGTTCTATTGTGAAAACTTTCAGCAAAGAGCTTTTAGGCTCTGCTTAAATTTCCTTCGGCATTGTCTAAGTCTGCTTTGCATCATTTGATTTTTACTGGTGGTGTGTTATTGGGAAATGTGTCTATATACACCCATGAATTCTGTCTGATGAAGATAATTCTCTGAGTATGTGTGTCAGAATACAACATCCATTTTGAATGTGAAGTTTTAATTTTCTTTAACTTGCATAAAGGACTGAATTTTCAAAGGAGTAGAATACACAGCTCACAGTAATATCTGATGTCCCTCTGGTGACAGGGAAAATCCATTGGATAAATACTTGCCTACTATGTAGCATTTACGTCTGGTGACAAGTAAGTTGCAGTTTCCTTAAAGAAACTGATTAAGGTCATACCAAAAAATCAGGAAGTTACTAAAAAGAACTTTGCACTGATATTTTTAGGAAAAAGAGGACAAGAACAGGAGAAAGAAAGCAAAAATCTTCTTCCCAGGAAGAGGGGTGAGGTAATGCTTTGATTCCTTGTTTGGGAGCAGGAGGAGTTAGGGTGTTACTTGTCAGCCAGGAGGGCTCTCAGCAAAAGATGACTGCTCAGAATTTGTGCGGAAGATTGGTAGAGAGGTGCATGAAATTCTTCTCTGCCCCCTAAATACGTGCTGGCTGAAGTGAATAGCTATTATTTATTGGAACACTTGAGAAGTGAGACTGTCAGTTAAAAGAACAACTTTAAGGGATTTTTGTGGCAGTGGGGAGATCATTACAAGTTCAAGTGTAGTAACTACATTTTGCCTAAGTAGATACAATTTTGTGATACCACATTATAACTTTAAGATGACAGAATACCTGCAATATCCAAAGATTGCAAATACTAACTTTTATTTGCATAAACAGAGCACTTTTACAGTCCTTCTTACCTATTCAAATAGGATACAATTGTGCTGAATAAAAGAATCTGTTTTCTATTACAGTTATTTGCTAATATATTTGATAGCACCATGATATAAAGCAAAAATACCAGCTTTTACTGGAATGCTGTTCACATTTTAATTGCATTCTAACAAACACTGTAAGTGACAGTCAGTCTCAGAAGGTCATTTTATCTATGAGAGAGCTGATTCTTATTGAAGAAAATAATAATTTTAATTGACATTTTGTTTAGCTAAGACTGTGGACTCTGCATGGTACACCATAATAAAAACTAGAGCTGGTTTTACTTATTGAAGAAGAGGGAATAAGTAAGAAGCTCAAAACACAGTAAATCTTATTGCACCACAAAACTGTCAAAGTATTATGTAGTGTTTCATTCATATGAGAACATCAGTTTCTAGCCACAGACATAACTGGTATCACACTAGGAATGCTTACTGGAGCGTTCAAGTTCAATGATAGCACTATAGCAGTTCCCTTACTTGTTCTCCTGCAAACTGCAGGGTTTTTGAGATTTCAGCTGTACAAATACGTATGTGAAGGGATTTCTTCCTAGTCATTAGCATAGGCACCCTTAGATGTTACTGTAGCTGGGCGAGTGCTGAGAGAACATGAAGCCATATAAAATGCAGGTATTAACTGAGCATCTGGTTGGTTGCACAGGAAAATGTTCTTTGCTTCTCCCACTGATGTGCATTTGTCCTTCTTTCTGAATTACTTCAGGGGTCAGGTGTGTCACTTTTCCTCCTTGGGCTTAATTCCTAGGTTCTGCATGATGTGATAGACACGAACTGATTTTGCCTTGCACCTCCTTTTTATTGCAAACAGATGATGTCTCTGAACTCTAGGTGATGTACTTAAGCCACCTTCCTTAAAAAGTCCACAAAGGTCTTGTGAAACAAGATACACTTTGTATAAACAAGGCATGCCTTGCTAACGACTGTACCCTTGAAGAACTAAAAGACTGATAAGAAGCGAACATCCTACCCCAGGAGGTGCTGAAAGTTGAATAATTGCTAATAGGCATGAAGTCAGAAAAGATCTTCGGTAACTGGGGGAAAGGTAAAGGTGGCAGGGGGAGATCACGACCACTGACCCAATTCAAGACCAAAAAGATTTCACCCTCTTATTTGTCCACAGACTTGCTCGATTCAATGCAAAAAGTTTTAATACTTCTGAAAGTTTTCCAATCTTTCTATGCTTCTAGAACCTTAGAAATTATACAATTGCAGAAACAGAAATCGTCTGTTCTGGTTATTTCCATCAGAGATGATCTCTGGAACTTTCAGGTCACCGGAAATTTAAAAAAATATTTTCACTTCAAATAGGAACAAAATCATATCCAGAAATAAGAAAGTTCCTGTAGAAGGGTATTCCCGAGATAAGAGGACTCCTCTGTTACAGAATTCAAGTGAGACAAAAGCTAAAATGAAAATATATTAAATGAAGATAAATTAAATCCTACATTACTTTGGTTTAATATTTTTTGATGGGCAGAATATGTTCACTCATGTTAAGTAACAAATTGGTATATTCAGAAAATCTGGACAGATGCATTGCCAGATGTATGTCATAAAATGCATAGGGCAGATAAGCAAATGATGTCATAATGATAATTTCAAAAAGTGACATCAGAATTTGAATAATAATGACAACTCTTTTGCCTTTTCACTCTTGATATTTCTTCCTTCAGATCAGGCTGGGCTGTACCTTTAAGCTCTCCTGATGATCCCTTTACCTGCTCTGAATACTTTGGGAAACTCGTCATTCTGGGCTGTCAAAACCTTTGGAAAATACCTGGAAAAACAAAAAGAAGAAAATAGTGAATAGAGTCAGTGACACTAAATAACTTGCATTCAGCTATTGTTTTCATGATTCCAAAGCTGTAACATTATGGTGTCTTGAGTCACAAAAATACATTCACTAAAGCATTTCCTCCAGGATTGTAATGGAGTGTTGCTCCAGTGAGACGGAAGTCCTTCATAACTGATGTTTTCTTTCCATTTTCCCCCCTATGGCAAGATGTGTAGTAGAACAGGGTCTAAGAAGAAGGATCACATTATGTGAGGTCCGTGTAAATACTCTCTCTCACAGATAAATGGTGGAGTGTGGTGCTTTGCTGACAGGCTACACTTTAAGCTTTCAAGGTTTTTCTTGAAAAATACTGTCTGTTTGGATGGAATGTGAATATATCTTGATTTTGGTCTGAGCTGCTGTGTTTTCACCTCCTTATCTTTACTTTTGCTAGGTACACCTTCTTCTTACATATAACAACTTGAAAAGTATTCTTTAATTAATGACTTGTTGCTTGCATACTGTCAGCCTTCTTTGACCTAGAAGTGCACTCCTAAATCAAGCTTACACAAGTTGGATGAAACTCTAAAATATTTTTAGAGTAAAAATAGCTGTAGAATTACAAAGGCATAGGGTTTTTTTTTTCAAGATTGACATAAATTCGCCAATCTGATGGAAAATTCGCCAATCTGATGGAATTTTCTTCTGTATTCTTCCTGTACTAAGATTAACAGTCCTAGTAGCTAGATTACAATGCAGACTATTTTGGCAGAAATAATTTTGACTTTTCTTATAAAGAACCAATGTAATTACTATTTATTTTCTTTTGTGCTCTTAGAGAACACTACAGCGACACAGTCCCTTAGGAATAATGTACACAGCTTCCCCAAGATTAAAATTTAGATAGCAAAGAAAATCTATGTCAAAGCCAAGCAGTTTGTAAACATTTGAGAGTCACTTCTTCTGCTAGAAATAATATCCTACAATTGAGCAGTTAAATTATATTTCATTATATAAGAGACTGTAAAAGACTGACTTCTCTTTGAGAGAAAAATGCTAAACATTGGAAATGCTTACACATACAAGCCTAATATATGTTTGTCTATATCATGCAGATAATTGCAATATTGAGTACTAGACTTGCATAGTGGCAGGTTGAAGGTCAATGGCACCAGTGTTTTACATGCAGCAGTAACTATGTCTTCTTGTACAGCTGGAAAACAGAAAGAAAATGAGAAATCTAGAAATTAAAGAGCATGTACTGCACATGCATCATCTGACTAAATAATCTCATTTCCCTGAGTTACTTATTCAACTCTGGGTTAATATCTCAAGCATTTACCAGTTTGATTGCAAATCTATCCATAGAAATGGAAGGTGTTCTCTTACTGAAAGGAAAACAAAGTTGCCATCAAAAGTTGCAGAATTTTTCATGTTTTTCTTCCACCTTTTCCCCATTCAACAAGACTTTAAAAAAGAACAGGCTAGGAAAAAGGGAAATTTCTCCTTGGAAAAGTGGGAGCTTGACTAACAGAAAAGTGACTGAATGAATGTGATGATTTTACTTACAGCATCCACTATTGCTCTTAACAGTATACATTTTTTAAAAACTAAGCTCAGTTAAAAATTTCTGCCATACATAAAGGATGTATTTTGCAGAAGACATTTCCTTCAGGTGGGAAAGTTTATGAAACAAACTAGAAACGGGGATATGGGGTGCAGTTTTGCTGAAAATTACTAGTGGATCTTCAATACAAACGAGTTCAGCGAATCGGAGCTTTGCCAAGTTCCACTGATTATTGTGTGGCCATTGTCATCATTCCTCAATATGTGTGGGATGTCCCCCTCCCACTCTCCCAGGCTCAGCAAGGTCTGAATTCAGGTCATTTTTTGAAGAGGACCTATGCCGGCCCACTGAATAGTTACTAGGTAAATAAGTATGAAATTTGGTTTCCCTGAAGCATTAGGAGCAAACTACGTTCAGGATACTCCATTTGGCAGAAATTCCATCTAAGCAATTGAGAAACAATTGTTTAAAGACTGAATTTAAAGCCCAGGTATTAATTTCTTTTGTTCAGGGACCATTACTGACTGGCATAGGATCAATACATTGTTGTGACCAGATTAACAGTCCTCTGATGTCCTCATCAAGTTAACCGCCAGTGCCTGAAAACCTTCACTGCATGAATTTGAAGAAAAGCCTGTTCTTTTTATAGATTCTATCCTGGATTTGTGTGTTAGCCATCTAACTCTAGCAAAAACCTGGGACTGGCTTTGATAAGTGTGACTCTAATGATCACCACAAAACAACTGGTGAGTGGTGAATCAAGATCACAGGAGATCTGTGTAGAGAGACATGAATAGATCACAGCAGTCAATTGCAGCAGGAGTTCTCTCTCTCTCTCATTAGCTAACTGCGTATCTCCTCCCTTGAGAACCCATGGCAAGAACTTAGT
Organism: Haliaeetus albicilla; assembly: GCF_947461875.1. NCBI lineage: Eukaryota > Metazoa > Chordata > Aves > Accipitriformes > Accipitridae > Haliaeetus > Haliaeetus albicilla. Next base: position 62,263,823 of record NC_091516.1, read on the forward strand.
GGTTCAGATTTAAAGTCTATTCATCTGTACTATGCAAGATGATCGTGGTGAAAAAAGTATCACTTTCATCCCTCAAAAAATTATTTGACTGCAGAAAGTATGCAGGCCTTCTTAATGTTATATTTTACATATGTTCTTTCCAGTTTCGCAAGCCACTGCATGTATTCTTATCTAAAAAGGTGGCTGAATAATTTTAAGTTTTTTAGTAATACTAACTATAGATTTTTTACTCTTTTCAGAACCTGTAATTTTTATTCTGGAGAGGCCTTACATTGTCACTGCTTTTAAAGATTGACACAAAAGATGTTATATCTTTGGCAGACTTACCATTCACGAGCTCATTATTAATCCAGTTTTTAATAAAGCAATTAGAAGGTCAAATAGCAGTGATAATGTAGTTTCTATTAGCTTGAACTGAGCAGGATAGAGAAGCCATGAAAATGAAGAACACTTTATTTTTAAATTTAATAGAACAACATAGCTGAACATGTTCCTCCATCTGTGGCCCTCTGCATAAAGTATGTTCATAAATGACAAGTTAATTCACAAGAACAGATAAAAAAAAAAAAAAAAAAAAAAAGGCAAATTGCTCTTGTCTGAGTCTCTCATTGTGTCCTGAGGTCCAGACTAATGAATTTGCACTGCACATGAGTTAAAGTAAATGACTGACATATTTCTCACCTGGTGGAATAGAAGAATGCAACATTTCTCTTCTGGGCATTTTCTAAAGGAATATTTTAACTTTTCTGTCTGTAGTTCTTGGATACTTACACCTTCTTTGGAAAAAACAAGGCAGCTTTCATCACATCAGAGATAACAGGGGCTGCTTGAAGGTGTAACTGCTTTTGTCAGGAGCCTGTTTCCCAGAGTAAAGAAGGTACTAGAAGTTCATGTGCTTCCTGTCTTGCAGGAATTGCTCTTATTAATAGTCTTAAGCCAGCTTTACTAAGAGATGCTGACATCTGGTACGCTTCTTGTTATCCAGCTTCCTGTCATGAGCTTTTGCAGGGCAGGATCTTTGCTCTGTTTCTGACTAATGATGATTTCAGAATAGTCATGAGAAAAGAACCTTTTAAGATGGCTACATGGCCAGAAGTGAGGGCTCACGGCACCTGAGATCTCTCCATGTTGTTTTTGCACTAGTCTTTTATATGGAAGAGCCTGTAATGACTTCCCAGGACTATGATAGATTACCAAAAGTTGGATAAATTGTGGTCATGTGACATGAAAGCTTTACTGATTTCTGATGCATGTCTTTACAGTGCTTTAATTCAAAGTCTTCTTAAATTGCTGTTGCATACACTTGGGAATACACATTATTATTGTTTCAGATCCTAGTAACTATAAGATGCATTGTCCAAATATGCTGCAATTTTTTTGAATAAGGTTGACTGAGTCTGAGCTTTATGAAGTCAGTGTTCTAGTGTTTGTTGTAAAAACAAATTAATTTCTACGTGGGCTTTGCCGTTGTATAAAACCAGAAAAAAGGAAGGGAAAAAGTACTGTTTGCTTACAAACAGCAATGTCTTAAGAATTAGCTGAGGGATGATTCTGCTTTTACAAGTTTTAGAAATGAATTTGGATCAGAAGGAACTGAAACAATCTTAAAACTGCATAAAGCATACATTTGATGCCAGAGTTACTTAGCTCATTTTTATACATCATGATATATGAAGCATGACAGCCTTTTACCCTGTTCATTAATGACAAACAGTTCTGACATAGCTGTACAGCTTAGGCAGAATACAGCCTGATAGGATTAAAACAAAAGTCTTGTGAATAGTAGGCACAAGGTGATGAAAACTAGAATCTATTATTTAAAATAAATTTTCTTTCCCTATCCATCATTTTCCTTGATGAGTGTTTGAAGTTACGGGTTCTGTATTTTTGCTGCTGAATACAAGCACAATATGAAGCTCAGGTTGTCCAAGCAGCTGGGAGTCCCACCAAATAGACCCTCTCCACTTTGCATTTCCAGAATGGGGAGGGATAGCAACTCTCTCACACCCAGCAGGAGGAACAACTCAACAGCAGTACTGGTAAAATAAGCATTCACCAGCTTAAGAAAGGTTGCAAAATGGGATACAAAATACTGTGGAAAAATTGTGACCACCAGTCAGACAGTAATTTCCACCTTTCTGCATCTTTTTGTTACCTCAATGCTGCCTCAGGGGTAACAGCAGCAAGTACTTGGGTGAAAAATTTGTCTTTTTTTTTAGTGATTCTAGTGCTTGCAGGAAGCGCAGCGGCCGTTATTGTTATTGTCTTCCTCAAGGTTCAGAAATTTCCTAAGATTGCTTTGGTGCTCAGTGTCCAAATGGAGAGGGGAAAGCTCCAGGACTATGAGTTTCCTTTCATTAATAGCGGGGAACCCTGTTTTCCATCACTACACAAGTTATATGATTGTCGTGGTTTAACCCCAGCCAGCAACTAAGCACTATGCAGCTGCTCACTCACTCCCCCCCACCCAGTGGGATGGGGGAGAAAAATCAGGAAAAGAAGTAAAACTCCTGGGTTGAGATAAGAACGGTTTAATAGATCAGAAAAGAAGAAAATAATAATGATAATGATAACACTAATAAAATGACAGCAGTAATAACAAAAGGATTGGAATAAACAAATGATGCACAGTGCGATTGCTCACCACCTGCCGATCAACACCCAGTTAGTCCCCGAGTGGTGATCCCCCCACTCCCACTGCCCCCAGTTTATATACTAGATGGGATGTCACACGGTATGGAATACCCCTTTGGCCAGTTTGGGTCAGCTGCCCTGGCTGTGTCCTGTGCCAACTTCTTGTGCCCCTCCAGCTTTCTCGCTGGCTGGGCTTGAGAAGCTGAAAAATCCTTGACTTTAGACTAAACATTACTTAGCAACAACTGAAAACATCAGTGTGTTATCAACATTTTTTGCATACTGAACTCAAAACATAGCACTGTACCAGCTACTAGGAAGACAATTAACTCTATCCCAGCTGAAACCAGGACAATGATTTAACTACCCGTTTATCTAGCTTCCTGATTTTGGTGCCCAAAGGCAGGCAGGTTGTATGAATCCACTTTCTGCTCCATTGTTTTGCACTGTTCTGACAAATTAGTGATTAGAGCTTCACTGTATATGGCTAAATGAGCTGCAATGCATGCAGCAGGTGTTTGACTTTTGGGTATAATCTTATGACAGCACTTATGGAAACAGCATTTGTGGAAATCAGCTTTTAGAGAATATAATCCAGAAGGACCTATATTACTATCATTTGCTATAAAAGATGTTCACATTTTGCTTTTTTAATAAATTAGTTGGCTGAGAACTTATTTTGCCATTCAGTTTTCCTCATAACCTTTATCTTGATCTCGAAATACAGTATCATATTAATCGAATGCCTTGGTTACTATCAGGTTATTTGGTTTGTACTTTAAAATACAGGAAGACAAGAAAAGTGTGGAAGAATGACTAAGAAAGGGAAAATAGACTAAACAGATAAATGTGCAGAATTGGATTTAATGGGAATAGTCACCAAAGCCTTGATGTGAGACATTCTCCTGGGCTGAGGGAAACAATATGTTAAATAGTGAAAAAAAATTCTTTATAGCTTTAAGACAGCTTTTCAGAGCATGCATCCAACCAGACATGTGCTTCTGCACACATGCTGGGAGCCACAAGAGAATGAAGGCTCAGTCTGCACTCAGATAAGGTGACCTAGGAGTTGTGATAACAGGCTTATGAAACAGACTACTAGCTTCCTGCCAGAAGGAATAGCAAAGTAGCTGTTGTTGCAAACTGTAATTATTTCTCTTGATTGCTGCTGGACCACTGCAGCAAGGGGCTGATTTACAGGCTATGACCAGCCTGTGCTTATTTTCCCAGTCATATAGGGGACTTCTGTGTCAGTTGGTCTCTGAGTACATAGTCAGCTCGTACTTTTCGAACTAATGATTAGCTAAACATCATTAACAAGGAGGGCAAAGCCATGAGACAAGATGTCGCTCATGTTCCAGAATAACAGCTAATTATCCAAGAAGTTCAAAAGAAAAAAAAAAACCAAAACAGCAAACCACAAAAACCCAAGCAACCTCTCTTTTTGCTACAGACTTCCAAAATATTATTAGTCTGGTCCACTGCCTCCGGGCAGGATCAGCTATGCAGTTGTCAATTCTAGAAGATACTTGTAAAACATGTCCTTTAAACCTTTCACTTGACGCAGTTTTCACTCTAAGAGTTTGTCTTTGCCTTTTGGCAGACTCTTCCAGTGCTTCTCCTTCCTTCTGATGAGAAAGATTTTCTTAAAGTCTTGACTAAAATCATGATGCACTTTAAGATAATTGCTTACTATCCACAACTCTGGAGAAACTTTTCCATGCTTTAAGATTGTTATCCTGTTCTCTCTTCTCCAGACTAATGACCCTGATTTTTTCCATTTTTCTGTAATAAGTACCTTTCTCAGGTCTTCCCTGAAGTTGTTGCCCCCCCCCCCCCTTCCCCCCCCCCCCCCCCCCCCCCCACTTTCTGGACTCCAAGGCTTCAAGGTATTTTTTTCTCTGCTCTGGGTACAACACTCTTGTTTGTGTCACCCACTATGCCACTTCCTTGTTTTGGAGCAGCAGGGCATTGCTGATGCATCCTCAGACCAAATAAGTCTGTTGCTCGATCCCTTTTTATAGAACTATTGACTAGTCAATAACTCCCTAAATGAATTTATGCAGTTGATTATCTCTACACACAAAGAACTTTACCCTTGTCCCTATCAAACTGTTTCTTTTGTATTCAGCACTGTTTTGTCCCAACTAATCAGAAACTTTTTGAATTGTTAATCTTATTTTCTGATGTTACTGAGACTTTCTAGCTTAGTGCCTCCTGCAAATTTAATATGGTCCATAGTCTGAGTCACTAAGGCAAACACAGAATGAGAAAGTTCTACAAAATTTCACTTGATAGATTATTTCATTGATATATGAAGTCTGCATGTTTTCTCCCAGTTTTGCATTCACCTAACTCTCTTTTTTGTCCACCAACTTGCTTACAATTTTGCTCTGTAGGACAAGACCCTTGCTCAATTCAAGAAAACTGCAGTGATTGCTCCTTTCCTAACAAGAAATACATTACATTAATTACTGTTGTCAGTAATACAAGATCAAATTACATATGTCAAAAATTGATGCAACACAGGGCTATTCTTTAGTGGTTCAATGCTAATTTTGATTACTTATGGGCAATTGGGTTAGGAACTGACACTACAGTACAATGCTGCACTAATCCTTTCCTTATGACATCTTGACCTACAGAAACTTCGCTTCATATAGGAAGGAAGAGGGGTACTTAGAAGATATAATGCCTTTTGAGACATAGCCATTTACTGGTTTGCAGTTTGGTGAACAGGACTTAATTTCAGGAAGTCATCACAAAGAATGGTGAAATAAAAACTATTCTGAAGCTCATAAAAAAAAGTATTTCCTGCTAGGTGACAAATTCCTGTGTTCATGGAATGCAAGGAAAGCATTCTTGTGTTCTGTAAAAAGTTTCTGTAAAAAAAAGTGAAAATAAAATAATAATAATAAAAAAAATCCCTTTTATGAAAGAAGCAAATAAGTACAAAAGTTTCATGCATCTATTCATCAGAACTTTCCAGTGGAGTTAATTCTATCACACAAGTGATTTACTTGCTCTTCCTCCCTGTTGCTTATTTATTTTATCTATGGAAAGGCTTGTGGATATGTAGGCTTGTATGTGCGTGCATGCTTTTTGGAAGAACACACAGCAACATGCAGGTGCTGGGTTCTGGCTTAGGGTCATGAATTAAAATAATGAGAAATATTCTGAAACAAGTCACCATTATGTGAGGTCTTTTTCCTTATTAGCTGTTTGTAAAATTAGCTTCTTAAAACTGCCAGAATGGAGTCGAATTTGCATGCATCCCATATCTAAATAGTCTTATGTGAAGCTTCCATGATTTAGTGTCCTAAATTTCACCTGTAAAGAACAAAACCAAACCAGACTTTTCAAGAGTTCAAAGTCCCTTAAGAACACTAGAAGTGAGATAAGGTTGAAAGCTCTGTTGAATGGCCAACCAAAGCTTTAATAAAGCCCACTAAGTAGTGAATTCTCTTCTTGAGTTTTACATGCCTGATACTTAAGAAATCTAGTTTGGTTTGATTTATGCTAAGCAGCAACGGTTATAATCTGAAAGAGGGGAGATACTGATTTGAAAAAAGAAAAAACCAACCACAATGCGGTCAGTCTGGCAGAGGAGCAGGGGTCCAGGGAGGCTGTGAGATCTCTGTCCTGGCAGGTTTTCAAGACACCACTGGATGTTGCATGATCCTGAGGTCTCAGTCTGAATTCAGTTCTGACAGAGGTGTGAGCTGGAGGTGGGGCTAAAGACTTGCCCGTGTCTCTTCCAACTGCAATGACTCTTGTGAGTCCATAGAAGTGGACACACATGAAGATCTAAAACCCAATATGTATTATTGAAAAATATACAAATCACTACTTAGTACCTGTGAAAAAAATGTGGGAACTCAGACAGCAGGTATTTTTCATAATGACTGATAATTTGCAAAAAAGATCTTGATAAATTTTTGTGTGTATTCCCTCTGCCCCCACCGATATCATTCAATTTAAAATTTTCCAGGCATGAGGTCACCACTGCTGCCTGAACGATGTGCATGCACCATGCTACACTAAAAACAAATGATGAAGGAAAAAAGCATAGATAAGCATTCTATCTGAAAAACATTTTCTGGACCATTCAAATAACAAACACATTGCATAGGGGAGGAATGGACAAATTTGCAAACTATATGCTAAACAAAGCAGAGGCTAAATTCTTTATGAATAGGATTAATAATTGAATAGTTAGTCACCTGTAGTTTTAATTTCCTTTTCCCCTGCTGCATTACTGTGCTTACTAAACCATTTCAGAATACAGGTTCCCAGGTGACTAACTTTTTCCACCCCTGACAAATCTCTAAACATCAGAGGAGGGACAGACATACCTCTTTGGAGGCCAGTTTCATTACCTATCTTTTGAAATTCAACATTCCCTACTTTGCTGCTGTAGGGAACATAGGTGGTCTTCCTGTAGTGAACAGCAACAGTGTGAAATATCTTTGACCGCCCAGGAGGGAGTAAGATGGAGTGTAGCATAGTTGAGTAAGGAAAGTGGGAAAGGGAGGTGAAGGGAAGGTAAGAATGAAGTGGTATTTGCCAACAAAAACTTCCTCCAGTTTCAGAAATAATCAAACACATGCATGACCACAGTTTCTTGATGGGAAAATAGGGTGGGAAGAGAATATAAAAAGATGCAGCAAAAATTAGAGCAAAGAGATGGTTGCTATGTGTTTGGATGTAAAAATAAAATAAAATTTAAAAATGGTCCTGGAAATGTGCTTTCTGAAAAGTAGACTTTTTGCCAAACAAAAAGGAACTCTAATGTCTGCAGCATACTGTTTGACTTGGAAACTCTCAATTTCACAACACAAATGAGCTTTATGGCACTTAGAATAAACTGATACTGTTATGTGAAATCATCATGTATCTGTGCATGAATTTTCAGGGAGATTTCTGTATTCATAGGAGACTGAAAAAGAAAATATCTCAATTGTTGCACACAACACAAAGCACTATTTGCCAGTGGCTGCGAATTGAGGGATCAGGCAGAGGCAGGGGAATGCTGTTGTTGCTGCCCATGCAATTGGTGACAGATATTTTGCTTGGACAGAGTATGCTAGAAATAGGCTGAAGGGAGTTAGAAGTAAGAAACAGGGAAATATGTCTGTTCTTGTCCATTTCATTTGTTCTGTTGCATTGCCTCTAAAGCAAGACATTTTTTAGCCTGTTAATCTGTCTGAATATCTGACTCCTGTCCCCAGACATTCTGATTTAGTCAACCTAAGACAGTCAAAATAAGTTATTCCCTTGTCTGAACAACTCAGTCTTTCACTATTTTTCTTCTCTTGTATTATGGTACCAAAAAAAAAAGAAAAAAAAATTACCTGTTTTTATTGTCCTTGATTACAGGATTTCTGGATATTCCCTTTATGCATTTTTGTTCCTATCTCTTTTCCATTTCTCTCCAAATAACCAGTAGCTGCAGAACCGCTCAGTGTCCCCAAATGGCAAAATCTTTCGACTCCCCCCAACTTTAGTGAGATTATTGCCTGCCCCGGACTTGGTAGCTGAATTTAAAATAGAGTTTTCTCTTCAGTACAATAAATTGCTTCCTTCATGTTGAGTCAAGGGGAAAGGGGAATCTTTTGCTTGGCCTTGTTTCTTCTCTTTTCTCCAAGTCTCTGCTCTTTAGCAAGTGACATGAATTTAGCATCTGAATGGTTTTAATACTCTGTAATCATTGTGCAGTTTGTCAGTACCTTTTACAGACTTCATACTGTCACTATGCAGATCCTCAGCCAGCTAGAAGGAGCCTTTTACTGCTTTAGCTCTCTGCATTTCATCCATTCTGCAAATAAAATCCTGCTGGGTTCTTATATCTGTTTTTTTTCCTGTAATGACAGAAGAATTTTAAGGATGTAGGCTTGATTTTTGAGCTGGAGTCTAAATTATGACTCAGATTCACTCAGTAGGAAAGGAATTCCCATGGAAAGCATGGAGGAATCGATAGGAGCACCCTGAGTCTCTGGTACACTTCCACTGCTCCTTCTACAAACCAGGATCCTGCCACAGGAGTCACCAAGCCCTCACAGGCCTCACTGAAGTGCTCAGAAGACAACTGGATGACTCTCTATGCATGGGACATTTCAGCTTGAACAAGAAGCAGTGATATATTACAAAATGCCCCCCCTTTTGGCGTCACCAGAGGTTGACATGATTCATAGCATTGATTTTCCTTCTTACAGTGATGACTTCTGAACTGCTCTGTGCAAGAAGCTGGTTCAGATTTGCTGGAGATGAATGCAGAAGTCCCATCAAAGTAGTCTGCAGGGCTCTAATTACATGTGAGTCTTACCTTACAGCAGAGAAAGACCATCAATCCCCATAATGAGGAGGAAATGACCAGGGAGGTTGCTAGCCACTCAGCAGGATCAGAAAAGAGAAGATGTGGCTGTACTATAGGTGTCTGCAGGAGTCAGGAAAAGGGTCAGGTATACAGCTTACGGGTGGTTACTTCTTGTATTGTCCCAAGAAAATTCTCCAGGGCTGATTTGTTAGTGCCTTGGTATATTATTCATAGAGAAGGAGGTAAGAGGAGGTCTTCAACACATGGACAAGGTACCTGTCCTGAAGAATCCCTCTCAGACACCGTTTCTGGGCGGTATTTCTTCCCACTCCCTTCAGATGTTCTGCATATTTGCCATTATCTCATGTGTGTAAAAAGGAGTTTTCCTTTTTTTTTTTTTTTTTTTTTTTGGTAATAATAATTCTAATTGCTGAATTTTCATTAGGCTCCTGAAAGTGTCCATGTCCTTTACTGGATGTGCAGGGCAGCGTTGGTAGGTGCCAAGTCCCAGATGTGACTCCACTTGCCTCCAAACGCCAATGGGCTCACTGGGGTCCTGCCTCTGGGCTGGCTGCCCACACATGTTCGAATCGGTAGGAATTTGTGACTTATTTTCTGAAAGGATACATGTAGGGAAAGTGGTGTTTCAGAGCGGTGGGGCTTCAAGATGCCAAAGGCGCTTCTGAAAATGTTTGCCGCAGTTTGTGCTGTACTTTGCGTGTGTGCGTTGTGATCCATCTACAATGTCTTACGGCTTCTGGCTGACCCGTGTACAGCCTGGGACGCCGCCAGGCTCCTCACCCATCCTGTCATGCCGTTCGGCAGACATAATCTCTGGAGAGGTGGCAGTGACAGCTGTGGGGGGCTAGCCGGTCGGCTGGCTGGTGAATTCACTCTTTTTCTGTCCCCCACGCAAGCGCAGAGCTGCGACAAGCTGCCCTTTACCTTCACCTCTGCCCTCCCCTCACACCCAACAGTTTCTGGCTTTTCCCCGTGGTGCCGTGCCCGTGTGGGGTGGCGGGGGGAGCTCTGGGGGAGGAGGCCGAAGGCTGCCCTGGGCCGGCCACAGACGCTTCCAGCCGCTCCAAGGACCAACAGCCCAGCCCAGCCCTTCAGCCACAGGTGCGGCTTCCAAAGCGTATGGAAGAAATGGCAAAACCACCAGACGAGCAGAGGAGTGAGGGGAAAAAAGTGAGGGACAGGAGGGGGGAGAGCAAGGAGTGGCAGGCAGCGCTGAGCAGCATCTGGGACTGGAGCAGATCTGCCCTGCCGCCTGTGGAGAGCCCACGCCGGGGCAGGGGAGAGCGTGAGGGAGAAGGAGAGGCCGGAGAAACCGGCAAGTGCTGAGTGTAGCCCGTCCTCTGCAGTGCTCTGGGTCTAGGGGGGCCTGGCGGGAGGGGGGGAGTTGGGCCTTGGGGAGGCCCCGGGAGGGAAAGGTGCTGGTTTGGGGTTTGTCTTTGTTTCTTACTACCCGAATCGATTTTAACTGGCAGTAGATTAAATTGATTTTCACCAAGTTGAGTTTGACTTGTCTGCAACAGCAACTGGCAAGCAATCTTCCTGCCTTTTTCCGGACCCACAGGCTTTCTCGTCCTAATTTTCCCCTGTCCTGCTGAGGATCGAGTGGTGGGGCTGGATGGGAGTTTGGCCTTTACCAACATGAACCTCCACACTCTTAAATTTACGATCAACTGTTGATAGAGCCTAGTCTGTAAAAGATGTCCTGTGAGACCTTCTGCGCTGTTACCTGGGATTTAGAAGAACTGAAATTGGTGGCCCAAGTAAATGCCCTTCACTCCTGTCTTCCCAGTGGTTTGGTGACAATGTTTGAATACTTTGCATCAGGAGATAGTCTCTTCTTGGTACATTACCTGCCTATTAGCTGTTTTTCTATTTAACCTTGGCACCACTCAGATTCAAGAGAGGGTGTATGAAGATAGGGTCAGAATTTAGCTCTGATTTTCCATCAAGAGAAGAGATGAAATAACAGAATGCAAACCCTACAGCTGAATCTGCAGAGAGGGTCCAACAGCAATAGTACCTTTGACAGAATAGCCATTGTTGTAACCTCATTAGGCAGCTGGATTTTATATCAGCCTATAAATTAAAGCATTTCCAGTAAGTGATGCTAGATACTTCATAAATACTTCATCAATTAAAGGCACCTTTTGATGCCTGTAAGCCCAAATATTATACTGCACATCATTAAAATCCTCATTTATGACCTTTGCAACAGATAAGTCAAAATATCCTCATTCAACTGATGGATTTTATCATTATATCATTATATGTAAAATTACTGCGGGGAGATGTTTGCTCTGAGTTGTTCAAAGATGTGCACAGTTACAAGACCAAGAGCTTCCAGCAGGCTGGACAAGAAGCGACTCTTGTGTGTCATTTATTTTCAGGAACTGAGTGCAGTGTGTGCATAGGACAGGGCTTAATATGCAGAGCTGTCATACAGCTGAAAAAGAGGAGGAATGAAATCATGTTTAAATATTGTGTGTGTTTGCATCAGAGTGCTTAAAAAGAATAGGTCAGGATCACTTAAGCTATCCTAAAGGCTACTCAGCTCTACTCAGCTCTGCTACTGATATAATAAAGGCTCAGTGGCTATGAGAAAAAAGTAACTATGTGGCTCAAGTCTAAATGAAGTGGCAGCACAGCAGTACTTCCAATGAAGTCATTAAGAATAAAAGGGTGAGTGGGAAGTCTTTCTTGCTAGGAGCAAAGGAGGGTCACGGTAGCTTTGAGAATGTCAGGTATAGCAATGACTTTAAGCAAAAGAAGGCTGCAGTATAATTACTTTGCACTGTGGAGAGGCTTGTATTTTTTATTTTATATCTTAAAAGTACATGCTATGAGAGTTATTTGCATTTAACGATGCTCCAGTTTGTCATTCAAAGTTGATTGCAGTCAGGCTACCATGAATCTACTTTACAACAGGTTCCTTTTATGTACACTTCATGGACATGAGTAGTGTTAAAGGCACCATCAGGTGTTACAAAAATTAAGTACCTCCTGTAGCAATGCATCTCTGAATGCTATTCTTATTTGTAGTGCTTTCTATTCAGCAAATACAGGTTAAAAACTGCACTGCAGTTGCATGTTATTTTTTTGCAGGAGCTCATGAACTTGTGTTGTATTATCATCTTGCGGAATCTGGAGGAATTAAATTTCATTCAGATACTACAATTCTGCACTCGGCTTTCTTTAAAAGGGCAGCCTGTGGTTTGGGCAGCTTCAGCATCAAGGAGAACAGCATTCTTCCTTGCTGTGCTAAATGTGTTACCGTCTGTTGCTCATATGTCTTCAAGTGAGGTTTCTGACCTCCTCTGGACATCAGTGTGTGGTGTGCTGGAGGACTTTTGCAGGGGTTTCCCCCATCTTCATGTAAACCTCGGATACCCATTTTAAGGGGCACAAGAAAATACTATTTTCTTTCCCATGTGTCTTCTGCTTAAATAGTTCTTGCCCCTTCTCTCAGGCTCTATCCTCTATTATCTGGTTTTAGAATAGCACATACTTTTTTCTGAGCCAGCCCTATTAAAAAATGTTACTTGACTAAACTTCCTGTGCAGTGACCTGAGCAATTGAGTTTGTATTTGTTATCTGCTGAATGATGACCATACTACAGAGTTTGTTACATCTAACCAGGAGCAGCCCCACTATAGGACTATCTTCTTCAAATTCACATTACGACCTGGATATGATCTGGCATTGTTCCATGGGCTTAACAGATTTGTAGATTTTGGGGCCAGGAGCCATGACTGTGATCAGCACATCTGGCTTCCCATGTAAAATAAACCTCAGAATTTCACCAAGTGATTCCTGTGTCAAGTCTGATGACATTTACTGGAACTGGAGCATATGTTACAGAAAAATACCTGCTCTTGTTTTTTAAAAGATCAGGCAATGGGATATTCTCCACGGTGATTCCACCTAGCTACCTGTGCTAGTGGCTAATACACTTCTTTGTGATATGCAATTTAAAATTTCCTTACTTAAAGTGACTGTTTCCCATGTGCTTTTGTCAGCCAGATAAGTATCTGAAGTTTTCTTATGTAGACAGCAGGGCCAGGGTCTAGTCACTTCTGGCCTTATACACATTTCATACCACCTGAAGAAGCTGACCTATTCTGTTGCATCTTAAAAAATGCTGAATTACATATACACAAAGAAGTAAAACTTATGTCTGTTAAGAAGGCAAGCCCCAAAACACACACAATTAACTCTGAAGGTGGAAATGAGACCCTGATGTGTATTGCTTGTGTGGACTCATTTCATGAGAGTGAATTTATCTGAGAGTCTCATGCGCTTCACATTTAGTTTGACAGTTTACGTACCTTTGTACTCACCCATGGCAGAGATACATGTCAGTGAAGTAACACAGTTCTTCACTAGCTGGTTTGACTGACAAGTCAAGCTCCAGTTAGTTTCATTTCAAACTGTCTTCTTTCTGAAAGGGCAATATTACAAAAACGGCTGTTGAATTACATGCTCTCTATTTCTGTCTTGTAACTGTCTATAAAAAACATCTTGAAGAACTTGGATTCAGGACTGGAGCCTGGGGCATGCAGTTAAAAGACAGTGCTAAAGGGGATAAGGTTTGTGGCAAAGGGGAGATCTGTTTCTCAGTGTAACCTTGGAAGGGGCAGATTTAGTTGCTGGAGGAAAAGGGAGCCTTGGGGACTGGATGGCCTGATAAAAACTAGAGGAGAGTGAATTCAGCAAGAAACTCGGGGATTTCCTCAGGCAGCTGACTGGTGGCTCCGGAGGTCTCCTGAGGCAGAAGTAGCTCTTTGTGTAAGAAGCTAGAGGGCAACAAAAGCGAGAAAGGAAAAGAAGGGAGGGTGGGAGGCTTGAAACTAAGAGGAGCCTGGAGATGGAGTAGTACAGAAGATGTGAGTGGAGTTATGTTAGCTTTTAATTTACTGTTTTATTTAAATAAAATTGAAAATGGATTTTTTTTCCAGCCACAGTCAGGGGTACTGCGGTTGCACTTGTGAAGGTTGCCTTTAGCTGCAACCCAAAGATTCTGGTTAAATTAGCATATCCTCTTGATAATGAAAACTCCTTAACTTTTCATTATCACATTGGTTTTTTGTTTTTACTTTGTTTTGAATTTGCCAAGAAGTCAAAGATACACATGGGAAAATTCTGCTCCAGTTGCACATGGGTAAGTCAGGAGTAAAGTGAGTGATTCAAACTGAGTTAGTAAGGACTTAGAAAACACATACACAAAGCCATAATCAGCTTTTTAAAATAATACAAATTGAGGAAACAGTGGAGAAGTTACGTGGGACAATGGACTTATTGGAGACTTTCAGTGTTTTAGGCGTCATGCCACAGCTTCACCTTTTTTCTGAAGTCATTATCTTATTATAGCTGCTAAAGAAGGCCTGATGAATTTTGTGATTATCAATGACAACTGTGAAGGGCAGAAATGGGTCTCAGAGGTAGGACTGGGGGCATATCTGAACTTAAGATTCCGTAACTTTTCAAACGTGGAAATGTTCTTCTATTTCATGGGTTGTGTATACGTGTAATGGACGGAACAATCTGAAGCTGGCTTGGTGCTTCTTAAAAATATTTCCTGCAATAAACTTCAGTATTTTAGTGAATAAACTAAAAATGGGTTTGTATGGTCTTACTGATGTTGATGCAAACAGAAATGTGAGCTAGCGGAAGATCAGGCAACACACACATTCTGTGTGGAACTGAGGACAGGAGAACTGCATGTTTGGGTGCGGGCTGGTGTCCAGGATGGGAGGAAGAAGAATATTTTGCATGCTGTAAAAAGTTAGATCACAGAAAAACAAGATGATTTTAGGTTGTCAGATTACTGCTGTGAGCCGGGACTCTGAGCATCTGTTAAGTGTGTATGTGTTTGTAATGGCAGCTGGTGACTGTGTAGGGCATTAGTTTCTTGTGCATTTATTTAGTTGGAGAATTACCTCCATTGTTAAGACAGGAAGAGGGCTTTTAGGCCAGACAGAGGCCTTCTGTTTGTTCTGTGGCACTCTGCTTGAGTCTAGCTGGGATGGGAAATTTTTAATGGGTGTTCTATGTAAGACTGACACAGAAACAACCTAACAGCAGAAACTGTAGTAATGATAGTAACATACATCTACTGGTATGTTCCAGAGACTCTTCAGTGGGAATGAGAGTGATATGGGGGATGTACTTCTTCTCAGGTACAGAGAAGGATTTGTTAGATCTTGGATATGAGCTCAACACCCTGTTTTTCTTCATCTGGGAGAGCATTCTCATGCTGCTAGTTACTAAGCAGCATCCTTTTGCTATCAGACGAATTTTACACGCTTCGTGCATAATCAGATTTAAACACAGGTAAGTGAAAGATGTTGGGATTTTTCACTATTCAAATTCTGTAGTTTTTCTTGGAAAGCACCCCCCCCCCCCCCCCCCGCCATCATTAATGGAAACAGCATCCAATAATCTGTAGTGAGGAACCTCCCTTATGCTAGTAGGTCAGACAAAGAAAAGTTGGAAAACATCAGAATTACAGTGATTTGTGCAATGCTAATTTGCTTGTCCAATGCATGTTATATTATCGGCATATCATTACATAGTAATCATAGTCCTGTTTGTTCTTTTTTTTTTTTTTAAATTTTGTAAAGGAGATAGGTGATACCAGTTCAACTAGTCCAACTGCAGTTTAAGGCAGTTCCTTGAGTATATTGTTTATGTGAACTCTGGTTCTTTGTTCGTCCAGCCACGGGCCTATGCCTCTCTGCTGGTATGAAAGGGAACTTCTCTGTAGCAGAAGTGATGACCATGAAAGCCTGCAACACTGAGTCTCTTGCCCTCCAGTTCAATATGTTTAATACATGATGTTTCATACTTGCTTGCTCCTAATGAATAAGTTTTCACTTAAAGCAGACTCAGCAAATACAATCTTAGGTATGGTTCTGCTCCTTTAGATGAAGTATAACAAAAAATAGAGGAGGGGAAACAAGAAGGAAGAAGAGGAAGTTTTATGCAGCATGCGTTAAATTCAAGCCTCTAGTGAATAATACTGTGTAATTCTTAGCATACATTTAAATGAATCTGTCATGGAAATCTGAATTTTGTATGGCTATTGAATCTGTTTTAATTATATGGGATGTTAAATACAAACAAAAAGAATAAGCATAAACTGACAAAACAAGCTCAGTTTTGATCAGCTTTGCTTTGGATTAACAAAACACATTGTATTTTCACCAGTGGTAAAGTGTACTTCAGATTAAGTCAATTAGGGCTATTAAGACAGATGGCTCTGTGAGAAAAAACATTTATCAGGAACTGAAGAACTAATAGACTACTTTCTTAAAGTTCATAATGTCAATAGAGAGGTTTTTTTGAGTGGCAAAAAGGAGTTCAAGCTAGCAATTGCCATGGTACTTCTGAGCTCAAAAATAGTTTCTCAGGATTTAATTCCACGTGCAGCATCAGTCCATTCACACAGCATGCTGCTCAACAGTTGAGAGATACCCTTAAAAATTTCTAACAGCTGTTTCACAGCAGTGTGGTGGTCATTGGCTGACATGAGGTGTGTGACAGGGGGACGATGTGCTGAGAACAGGCAGTGCCAGCACTGCCAGTGAGTTCTCACCAGCCACACATACAAAGCTCGAAAGTCTTTATACATCAGTAAGTCCTTCAAGCTCATCTTTTCTCTCCAATTGCTTGAAAGGGTTGCAAGTCATTAAATTGCCTGAATTTCTTGTGGTAGGTTATACCAATATCTGCTGTGCATTTGAACTGTTCTGATTATTTACGTTGTAGAGGTTTTCTGGTTATTTACTTTTTAAGCTCTGCAAGTGCTATTTTAAGTACCTCACTCTCCTACCTTTAAGGCTAATTTCACCTTGGTCCCTTCCCTGTTCTTTTCAAAGTTCTTTTTCAGTTCTTATGACTGTAGAATTTTTTTTTCCCTCATGGCAGGACAGACCTAATTTTCTATACATTCCTGACTAATCCTGTCTTTTCTATTTCACAGACTTTGGGTACCTATAGCTTCTCTGGAGCAAGTTTTACCAGTCAGCAGGAAATGGCAGCCAACGCTTCTGTTTTTGGCTCTTGGCAAGTGGTTCTAAAGTGATGGGCCTCTCTTGAACAATTCTCCTTTCTCCCTGAATTCACAGAAATGCCTCTTGGCATAAACTAATATAATCATGCAGGAAAGGCAGTCTTACTAGCAGGCCAAACCAACATAAATTCCCACAAGACAGTTACGTCTGTTAAAATATAACACTTGGTATAGAATAATTATATATAAGACAATAATATTCTAGGGTACCTACTTTTTACTGCTTTGGATCAGCCATGCAGGCCATTGGGAAACTTCAGTGTTTCCAAGGAGAAAGAGGTCCTTAAAGGCAGCTTAACCTAAAGGCTCAGAATGAAAAGGCAAACTGAATAGATTTAATTTATACCATTTTAAGTTTCAGTGCTGGAGGCACTGAAGCAAGACTTCAGTGGAACAAAGATCCTCCCTATGATGCAGAAGACTCACCAAGGAAATCATAGTTTCATTTTTGTTGATTTTCTGTGACATCTGTGCGTCTGTCTAACTAACTTTATCATTACTCATGAAGAAACCTTCTCTTGTTTAGTTCTTGGCATTTAGACAACCTTTCTCTATTTCTTTTACTATTTATAGCTCTACTTCTCAAATTTAGATAGATAATATGGTGATTTTTCTTTTTGGTTTGTTGGTTGTTTTTCTTGTATCTATGCGGACCTTTTAAGTATATAATAGGATCACATAAGATTATTAAAAGATCATATATATTATATATATAAGATAGGCGGTGGGTTCATATATAAGAAAACTAGCCTTAATATTTTATTTTGCTCCTCTCAAATCACAGACAAGCCTATTTAATACTACTTCTTCACACTCCTCTGTGCTCCTCAAGCGACCTGTAAAGGCTTGATAGCCGAATTGCAGTTTGCTTAAACTGACATATCTACACTGACATCCAAAGAGTTCAGGTTCTTCTGTGTCTCAGTCTGAAGCAAAAAAAATTCTAGCTTTCTCCAGGTGTGGATGAGAGCTAACTGCAATTCCAGTATCTGTGATACTCACCAGAACCAGATATACCCTAAAAATGAATTGCCATTTTTTTTTCTTTCAGTTGGGATAAAAATTCTCTGTGTTAGAAAAAAATATCATTTCTCTGTAATATTTAATGCATTTGCATATTTTAATCTATTTCAAACCAAAAATTAAGGCCTATCAGTGCGATATATTAATGTATGCCATTTCTTTGATATTATATGGCTAATGTGCTGTGTAAAGTATATATTTTTTATGTGAAAATTCTCCCTCATGTCATAAAAGTCACTTGATGGCATGAATAGTCAGCTCAGCTGAGACTTGAACATAGATATTTCAGACAACTTGTTTTACTTCTAATAAAGCAGACATCTGTTTAAAACTCGACTCCTCACCAATTAACTGTTGCCACAAATTTAAATGGATACAGATCTGTGCTCTTAGATGGTATTTAAAGAGCACTGAAATTCATATACACACACTCTGAGCAGATGTAAATCTCAGTAGTTACACTCAAGTCAATAGAAGCATGGAGATTTATATCCACTAGAGATATGGCCCAAAGTGTTTGCCCTGGAGAGATTGCTATTTATGGACAGTGGCATAAAGCAGTGAGAATTAAGGATGATCAGAACATATCTCTTCTATGAAAAAGCAGTGAGCTGAAAGAAAAAAATGGTGTGAGGAGAAGCTGGTTTGGGACTGGACTGCTGACAAATGGTGAAAAGGCCAGCATTAATTGGAATGAGTTATGATCTAGTACAAAATCTCTAAACTAATACCGAGTGATTGAATAAGCAGACGAGATAAAACGCAGGCTGCACTGGACACTAGGAGTACTAGCAAAGGACAGACCTAGGTGTCATGTGGCACACCAGTAACCCAAGGGACTGTATGCAGCTGTGGAACGGTGACTCCTCCTGCAGGGGCAGTCTGCTGACTAGCATGGCAAAAGGGCCTGTGCCATAACACACTTCTCCGTTTTTTCTGTCAGATCTATGTCACATGCCCACTAACACTAACGGCTCTTAACACAGCACTGGGAGGTGAACAAATCTTACATTCTGGATACCGCGAAAGGAAGAGAAATAGGGATAGTGCTTTGTTATTACAATTGCTAGAAACATGAATCTGCCCTTGAAGTGTTTGCTAAGTATGGACAGCATTGAGGCTTTTAAAAAGGGTGTGTTTTTCTTTATTTGGAGTTTTCTTTTGATAAATTTATAGTACCTACTTTTCTACATTTGTTTAAAACTTAGCCTTGAAGGAACACTCAGTATAAATAACATAAAGGGTTTCATTTATTTTGGTATATAAATGATTAAGTTCTCTTTAGACTCCTTGTAGTGATGCTTTAAAAGGCTTATAAATACCCATCCTTTTTATAAACTAAAGTTTTTATAAATTATGCTTCCGAATAAAAAATATTCTAATTTCTCCTATTTATAATTTTTTTACTCATTCAGACCATGTTTTGTTCATATATAATTTTCCTCTTTTGCCAGATACATTGTCTGTGTGCAGTCCTACACACTTTCAAATACAGATATTACCTTTACCATTCCACAGCACTTTTTCCACAGCATGCTAACCATTTTTCTTTCCAGCCTGTCTTGGTTTCAGCCCAGCCCGTCACAAAGCACCACGCAGCGGCTCCCTCACTCCCCCATCCCCGGCCACGGTGGAATGAGGAGAAAATATAAAGAAACGCTCGTGGGTCGAGACAAAGACAGGCAGGGATCACTCACCACTTACGGTCACGGGCAAAACACAGGCTCAACTTGGGGGAGAAACTCAATCCATTTAATTTCCTACCAGTCAAATCAAAACAAGGATATTAGGAAGTAAAACCAAACCTGAGGACACCTTCCCCTCCCCCCCGCTCCCTCCTTCCCGCCTCAGCCCCACTCCCGCTTCTCTCCACCTCCTCCCCCCGGCGGCGCAGGGGAACGGGGGACGGGGGTTGGGGTCAGCTCCCCACACGTCGTCTCTGCCGCTCCTTCCTCCTCGGGGGGAGGACTCCTCACTCGTCCCCTGCTCCACCGTGGGGCGCGTCCCGCGGGAGACAGTCCTGCACCAGCTTCTCCAACGTGAGTCGTTTCCGCGGGCCGCAGTTCCTCACAAACTTCCCTGGTGTGGGTCCTTTCCACGGACCCATCTTCAGTCACAGACTGCTCGAGCGCGGGCTTTCCTGTGGGGTCACTGCCATCTTGGGGGCATCCGTCCCCCTGCGCCGGCGGGGGCTCCTCTCTCCCCGGGCTGCGGGTGGGCATCTGCTGCCCCGCTCCCCTCCGTGGGCTGGGGGGGGACAGCCTGCCGCCTCACCACGGGCTGCGGGGGCATCCACCTCCTCCCCTCCTTCCTCACTGACCTTGCTGCCTGCACAGGGCTTTCTCTCGCATCCCGCTCTCCTCCCCCGCTGCAGGTTCCCCTTCTTCAACCTGTTCTCCCAGAGGGCTCCCACCATCGCTGACGGGCTCGGCCTTGGCCAGCGGCGGGTCCCACTCGGAGCCGGGGAAGCTTCTGGCAGCTTCTCACAGGAGCCGGCCCTGCGGCCCCCTCCCCCGCTACCGAAAAAACCTGTGGCCACACGAACTCATAGCAGAGCCTTTCCTTATTACCTTCTTTGTTAGATTTTGCTTTACTGGTGCTCCATGTCATAGAAGCAGTAAGTGTTGTACAGTCATTGTGCACTAATGATACTCTTAAGCGCTTTGTTTTGGTAACCCTATGGGTTACAGGAGAATGACTCAATGGTGGTAGAACGTTTTGCCATAAAACCTCCAGACCTTTGTGAAATAAACGCACCTTTCCCACTCATTTAATTTATTCTCATTAGCACATTGATCATTATTCTTCTAATAGTTTTCTGGCATCATGAAAGCATGGCAAGGTGTTACTGTAATCTTGATAATGATCACTTTATCTAAACGTGGCAGTGTGTAGGGGACAGGGAACTTAGAGAATGTCTGCTCTTGAGAACGTCTTTTAACTGTTGGGATGTGTAAGCTGGCTCATTTATTTCTTGAATCATAGCCTGAAAATATCCAGATGTAAATTTAAACTTGTGATTATCTCAACAATGCAAAACGTTGCAGCTGTGCCTGCCTGTTTCTGATTAATTTTCTTTAGGTATAATTAAAACTCTGGATTTCATTCAAATGTGAAACAAACTAATTTCTGAAACATGAAACATTTTATGATACGGAACTTTCTTCTAGCAAGACGTGGTGAGTTGATTGGAAGGTCTTGTTGCAATGAATTCAGTTTTGTACTGTTTCATTTATCCTGGGCAGTTAAATGTATCTGTTAAAAAAAACACAAAACAAAAAGGTAAAGAGAAGAGTCCGGTCCAACATTTATTTGGATGAAGGGAAGTGTTGCATATAAGTAGAATTACATACGTGTATGAAAAAAAAGGCTTGCTGGTCTGATCGCAGCTCTCAAAATTACTGAAATAGAAGACATCTCTTAACAGCTAGTGTCTTTTTGTAAATCTGAAATAGTTGCACATAGTCTTTTCCCCTCTGAATAATCGCTGGGCAGCTGAGAAGATTATTACAACGTATTGTAAAATTTCCCTCCTTTGTCTGAGAACAAAAATCAGATTAGTTGGAATCACTGAAGTGTTCGTTATTTACTCATTTATATTTTTCTCCATAAAAAGGGGATATCAATCCCCTGCTAAATCCTGCAGATTAAGAATATTTTTTAATATTCTGGCATTACCTTTTTTAATGTTTAATCATCAGTTTTTACTCCTCTAAACTGTGGTATGAAGGAATATGCCAGTGCTCTGCGTTTTAAACTGTATTTTAATGATCACTTTACTTCAATGGTTGGAAAAGCATTTCTAACATGAACCGAGGAAATTTAGTAAAGATATCTTAGATTCTTTTTAAAAGCTTAAACTCTGCAGATGATATTATTATACTAGCTATTATAGCACAGCATTAGCTGAAGTATTTCCACGCCTTCTTTCAGCATTCATTCCCATGTGAACTGGGGGTTTGAAGTGTTAGGTTTTCAGTGTTAGACACTTAAGTTGTTATGGAATTCTAAACTGTTATTTTGTAGTGTGTGCCAAACTGCCAGGCAATATTCATAGCACGTATCTTCACATTTGTCTTAAAGTTAATTAAAAAAATTAAATATATTTGTTGTTGGATATACAAATTATTTGCTTTTTCTTATATAGTGTATTGCTAGATAGTATCCAAAGCACCATATCAAACAGCTTTTTCCCCACCTTACGTACTCTGCAACAGGTTGACTATGAATATCTTTATAAGTAATCTGAATAGTCCATTCCAAATATGCAGTCACTAACAATTGTAGACATGGCACTTAGGGACATGGTTTAGTGGTGGACTTGGCAGTGTTAGGTTTACGGTTGGACCTGATGATCTTAAGGATCCTTTCCAATCTAAATGATTCTATGATTATATGATTCTGTGTTTTGGATTTGAATAAAGTAAACCCATGTGACTCAACACTATATTTCCAACTTCCCTTTTCCAACAAGATTTGTACATGCTGTAGTGTTTAGTGGGTTATCAAAGGACAGTAATTTATTTTAGCATGGAAGAGCTAGGTGTATTAAACATCAGGAGACAGTGTAGTAGAAAATAGATGTACAGCTTTAAAATATTTAGCTCAACAGCAACCTCTAACCTTGTAGAAAAACGTAGACTTTTTGTAAAATGATTAATTATTCATGTTTTCCCTGAAGTGCTTTTTTAATATAAATGACTTTTTCCTCTTGGGACCATATAGGATAATTTCCATTTATACCATCAAATGAAAATATTAAAAAAAATGCCAAAAAACCTTTTCTGGTCAAAAGCAGGCTGCAATTCATGTAAGTCAGATAAATCTGTAGAGGAACAAGAAGACTCTAGCCTCCTTGTAGATAGATTCCCTATAGCTGGAGAAAATTACAGTAAAAAATGTTCTGTCACATTTAAAAGAACCCTTTTAGTTGAGTTTCAGTAGAGATACTGAAGAAAGCCCACCCCATAAACTATCCAGTAATGCTTCCAATTTAATGTTATCTGAACTTGAATAGTTATCATGCATGAAATGGGAAGCTTTATTTTTGAAATGGCAATGCAAGATATCACTGGAGCAAATCCTAATTTGTGAGGTGGAGTTTTATGAGATTCTACCCTTGGGATTAAAGATGTGACCAGTCACAACATGTTAAATCCAGTGAGTGAAAAGCAGAAGAAAGTCCAGGAAGGCAACTGTTTGCATCAAATGGCTTTTAGACTTTTAAACTGGAGGACTAAATTAAGAAGCTAGACTCCTACACAGAGTTAGCAGAGACAGTGAGCTCCCCTCAGGGCATTTCTGAGATGGACTCTGGTGCTGGTGTGTTTGAATCTGCCACACAGGAGAGTCTAATTCTGTCCATGGGCAACTGAAGAAGGATTTGATATGTGTGACTGGATTAAAGGACAGGGGAGGTCATAGCACCAAAGCCTCATGCAGGGTGGGTTTGAATTCAGGAGTCACAGCTGAAAGCACAAAATGATTTACCAACCTGTCATGCTGGCGTGAAATTTCAATAGCTTGTTAAGTACTTGGGCTTTTTTAAAGTATTTATTGCCTTGGAATTTGTGTTTCTCAGCTTCTGTTTTCTGAATTTTCAGATTTCATGAGCCAGGGAGGGAGGAAGGAAGGAAGGAAGGAAGAAGGAGAAGAAAAGGGAAAGGAGGTGGGGAAAGAAGGGTAAGGGAGCAGGGAGAGGGAAGGAGAAAGGGTAGAAGAAGAGAGGAGGAGAGCAGAGAGGGAAGAAAAGCTAATGGAAAACAGAGAAAATCAGTACAAAGTCCAAAATCAGCAGTTATTGACTTCCTGATAGCATTTTTTTCTCAGACTTGGTGTTATGACTGAACATCCAAACAGAGACTCCTGGATGGGCATTGAATAAGCTCCCCAAAATGGAATGTCTATTACTGAGCATGCACTGATACTGCTGTCTCAGCTGTGAAGTTAAATTTACTAACTTAACCCATCCTGCAGTGAGTAATGCTAGCCACATGGGGGTGTGTAGAGAAAGGGATAGATGAAGAGGATGCTTAAAAAGGTACGGTCCTAGTGAAATCACAAGGTTTGATATTTCCTTTCTGACTCCTGTTCATTCTCCACTGCAGATGGAAACCAGTGGGACAGCTTCTTGATGACCTTCTGCTCTTTCCTAATGAAGCTGGCTGTCAGCCAGGCTAAGCTTGGCTGCTGTGTGCCAGGTGAAATGCCTCAAGTCCTCAGTAGTGATCTGCAGAGCACAGAGACATCCCTGTTTAGCACTGGCAGTTTCTAGATCCCATGATAAATGAGAATGTCTGCCCCGGTGTTGAGGTCTCTGAGTTTATGATTTCAAATGGAGCTGGGGTCGTGGGTGGAGAGAGATGCTGTCTAGCTGTTGTGGCAGCATGGTTTGGAGGAGGCTGTGGCCAAGCTAAACCTCTTGTTTTACTCATTTATTTCACAGGTGACTTCTAAATTACTCTTACTTTACTGGTAGTCATGGTTTGTTTAATACTGAGGTGCAAGTGAAACACTAAGTGAAAACATTTTGTAATTCAAGTGATGCATTAGATGCAGATGAAATAGAACTGTAAACTTAAAGGTCACTGTTTATGCTGAGCAAAAAGAGACCTGATGTTGCCAGCATAGGCTCCTTATGCAAAATGGATTTTGAGTGTTGCTTAGCTCAATGTTTGAGTAAACCTGCAAACCCGTTCTGTCCGTAATAAATTACTTATTGCCTCATGGGCTGCTTCTGCTGTCAGTGGCAAAGCTAGCACACATAAAGTTCCTTTCATTAAAGCACTGAGATAGTACACATGTAATGGAATAATGCCACATATAAGCATCTTATTTAGTAGGCTCCTGTCCCCTTCTTCCATTATTAAACCAGTCTTTTGAGAAAAAAGTAGGCAGGCTTCAGAGCATACAGCAGTTTCTGAAATCTGAAAGAGTCCTTTGTCATTAGTATTTGGAATACAAGCAAGCCTGAAATGTGTTGTGCAGTGGAAGCTCTAAAATTCAATGATTTCAAGGGTCAAGAAACTGAAAATGGCCTTACCAAAACATTGTTTGCAATTCCTGGTTCAGAACTGCTGTCAGAGCATTCAGAATGAAATGCTTTGTTGTGATACAAGATGGGCTTAATATGCTGACAGAGCCTGATGAAAATCAGAGCATTCCCAGAAAACAGTTTGATTCTTAGCAAACTGAATTTTCTGATACATCAGGTTCCATGAAGTTTTTTAGCTAGCTCTAGCACATAGGAATGGTGTGACAACAGTTTGCATTCCTCTTGTTTGTTGAATCCCACTGTATGCTCCTTGGTCAATGTCCCCATTCCTGTTAGCATCAAGGTGTTATGTTGGCTATGAGTTTGCAAAATGCACTTCTGTTCAGAGAGGATCCTATAATATGTATCTGGAGCTTCTACCTATGCTTTTAAATAGAAGCTGAAAGTAAAATAAAAGTAAAAAATCATTACATGTCTCTAAGTTCTGTTTTCACTGCAGATCCTATTTTTTCAAGGGTATTTAAGCACTTGGTGGGAACACCATGTTTTGAATGCCACAGTGTCCTGGTTTCAGCTGGAATAGAATTAATTGTCTTCCTAGTAGCTGGTATAGTGCTATGTTTTTGAGTTAGATATGAGAAGAATGTTGATAACACTGATGTTTTCAGTTGTTGCTAAGTAATGTTTAGTCTAAAGTCAGGAATTTTTCAGCTTCTGGTGCCCAGCCAACAAGAAGGCTGGAGGGGCACAAGAAGTTGGGAGGGGACACAGCCAGGGCAGCTGACCCAAAGTGGCCAATGGCGTATTCCATACCATGGGATGTCATGTGGAGTATATAAACTGGGGGAAGTGGGGGTGGGAGGATTGCCGCTTGGGGACTAACTGGGCGTCAATCAGTGGGTGGTGAGCAATTGCATTGTGTAGCATTTGTATGTTCCAATCCTTCTATCATTACTATTGTGATTTTATTAGTGTGATCATTATCATTATTAGTTTCTTCTTTTCTGTTCTATTAAACTGTTCTTATCTCAACCCATGAGTTTTATTTCTTTTCCTGATTATGTCCCCCATCCCACTGGGTGTGGGGGGGAAGTGAGTGAGTGGCTGTGTGGTGCTTAGTTGCTGGCTGGGGTTAAACCATGACACACAGATGCCAAGTCTTTTTGAAAATATGGCCTTTTGGCTCACACTAATGCTTCTGAACAAACTGCATATTCAGAGCTGTGAAGTAGCCATCAGACAGGTGCTGCTATTTTCTGCACTGTGGTTCACCCTTCTGGAGTTGCTTACCTGTCTCCACTGGCTACCCAGAGAAGTGTACTTTCCTGGTCTGAAGCATCTCCATTGGGTGGACTGCCTGCCAGAATGGCTGGTTTTAGAAGTAGCTCCTTCATGACCTAACCTGTTTGTCTTGAAAAAATTACTGTACTTACTACTGTCACCCTATCATTAGCTGGAAACACCTCTTTACCTACAGCCTCTCTTGATGCCAAGCTTTCTAACTCATGTGTGTTTCTTTTTAAGACATTTGCATTGATAAGTAGAAGTGAATACTTACCTTTTCCTGCTGTCCTAGATGACTTTCACTTAACCCCCTGGGGCTTCTGTGAAATCTAACCTCTTCTGCAGAGCTGCTAGTATTCTAAGATTTGAGACTGCATATTCTAGTTCCCGACTGTGTGCATCAAGGATTAGAGGTACCATTTTTGTTGCTGTATTGCTCCAGCTGTTTGAACTCATTATGATTGAGCAAAGAACAAATGAGAAGAAAATATTCACTAATATATCAGTTATAGCTTGAAAGTTTTATTGCCAATTAAAATACCACTTAGAAAAATACCCTATTAAAGGTTCTCAATGAATCTGACTTGGCAATGGAGTGGAGAGTTGCATTGCTGCAGGAGTTGCTTGGCTTCCATTAGGCATCTGTGAGTCATCCTGTTCAAGTACAACACAACAGTGGGTCCAGAATACTTGTCTGATGCAGATTACTGATATGAGGTAATGTTAAAATGTTTATGGAGAAAATTAATGAGGATTCGTATGGCTGGCATGTGTTAATGTCACGTGGGACATTACATAACTGTGGTCATAATTGTGTTACAGCTGCTCAGTTTTTGTTGCAGTTGTCAAACCTGAACAGAAGGATTTTGTGACAATGGTTTCACAGGCAAAAATATCTTCTTTGGGTTGTGTACAGAAATTTACTGGTGTGTATTACTTCCTGCTTCTGTTTCCAATAACAGTAAAGTTTAGAGCTCCCCATTACGAAATTGATAGAGACATATAAAAGCAGGTAGTAAGTATTTGCTAACTCCGTTTCATAGCAGTGGGGTTAGCCAATATTAAGAGCAGTTTACATAGCATTAACAAATACAGCATTTGCTGTCGATAGTAAATTAAATTATTTCCTCCATTATTTCATCAGGTTTAGTGAATGTATATTATACAAATTTACTGAGCAGGAAACTGAAGGATGAAAAATGTTAAGGAAGAATTGTTGTTCCCTTTTACTGAAGTACTAGTGGTTGTGGAGAATTCCTACTCCCACACCGGGCTTTCTAAAGAGGACATACTCCCTGAAACTCCAGATTTCATTAAAAAGGCACTGAAACTTTCTCTCATGGATTACCTGACATGCTGTATATTGTTCTAAATCAAAGCTTTGCTTAAAAGGGCATGTATATTCATTTTGTGTATACTCACTGGAGAGACTATGCCAGAATGAGCATTGCTTGCCAAAATACAAAGCGTACAAGCTGAGTGCTGAGTGAAATTCATAGATAGAAAAGAATTTCTCTGTTGGAGGTGAGGTGAATGGGAAGCTTGCTGTAGTTTATAGTGTGACAGTGTGGTTAAGGTAAAGCTATGCTATTTTGTCACCATTCTTCTGGTGAGGAACAGACAATGGAATGCCTCCAGGTTGGATTTTGGCTGGGGCCTCAGGGCTGCTCAGCTGCATGGGAGGCAGAGAAACAGACAGGACCTGAGCCTCCAAAGAGTTCCCTGTGAAAACATGGGACAATCCAGACAGGTTAGCTTCCTGGACAGTGAGAGACTTTTGGTACAAATGGTTATTTCTAATGGCATCTGAAATGAGAAAATGTAGAGTTATTGCTTGATTTATAGAGTGGGACATACTAAAATCATTCTGTTCTGTTTATAACAGCTTCACTGACTGCACCTTGTCATTACCAATAGGGCCAAATTCTAAACTGCAGTAAATCAGCCTGCCAACTTCAAAGTCTGTGGTCCTCAGTATTTCAAGTAAAGAGAAATGATCCTGAGGGAGAAATATTGTCACAATTTTTTGTCTGAGAGATGGTCATACTTGGATGATAGAATGCAAGCTGATGTAAAGGCTGGAACAGAAATGACTTCAGAAGATCCGTGAGAGAATTGCAAGTCCTGAAAAAATTCCATGGGACTAAAACTACATACAACAAAAAACTTTGATCTAAGTGTGGTGTGAAGGATGACCAAACCCAATTCAGAGTAGCTTTTATTTTTAACTTTTGTTGGCCAATGGAGTTCAAACTACATTAAGAATTGTTAAATGTGAGCGAAAGTGTTGAGGCTTAACTCCTGAAACCTCAGTTTCTGAAAATTGCATTCCTCCTTCAAGCCCTGTTGCCAGAAACTGTTTGAGGTTTGGGTTTTTTTTGTTTTTTCTTGTGGTTAGATAAATGATCAGTTGGAAGGAAATGTGCAAGTGAGTTTATTGCAGAAAGATTGGCGTAAGTCTCTTTAAATAATCACTTACTTGCAGTCTAACTCTGTCTTGGATGCCAAATTATTAGAAAAGGCTTGTACCTGGAAGCTGCAACTTTCATGTCAAATTTTAAGAATCTTAAGTGTTGGGAGCCTTAAGAGATTTGTGCCTGGTTTGTCTGCTTTCATGGATCATTTTAAATCAACAGTACTATATAGTAGTATGTAATAATGGAAGGATCACTTTCAATACATTCAGGCATTAGAGAAAACTGATTATTATTACAAGGAGCACAGGGTCAAGATCTATTGGGAGGAGAAGGACACTGAATCTTCTTTGACATATGGGTTTGATCGGACAAATCACGCTTTGCATTAGGCACTAGAAGGAACCCAAAACTTTTCAAACGGGACAGCAGATCAGTGAATTCCTGTCTCCATTATCCATATCATTAAGCACTCTTTTAAACCATGTGTGTGATCAGAAACCCATGAGAGTGCTGTGATCCTCAAAGGGGAGTTTCAAAGACATAAATAATAGCAAATTCCCATCAATTTTATATGTCAGACACCTTTTAAAGAATGGTCCCCTGTGCTCACAGCTTGGCATAGAGAGGTTTGCTGTGGTGCTGTGTCTGGTGGCCACAAAGGGAACTGCTGTTGTTGGAGGGGAAGTGTCCTTTTCTGCATGTGGCCATTGGTGAAGGTTAGCTACTCCCCTTTGCCAGCAGTGTTTTTTCCTATGCAACATTTCTTTAAATACCGCAGCTAAGAGCACTGCTACCAACTCAATTCATACTCCACTTGTCATTTTCTTCATTTCCCACCCTTTCTAGAAACTGTCTCCTCATTTTTGCATTTCTTTTTTTTTTTTTTCAGACCCAGGTAATCCTCTCCTTTTCATACAAATCTTTGTGGCTTAATTTTTTTGGTAAGCAAAATATTTATGTCAGTTTGGTCTGAGCAACAAGAAAAAAAACTGGTGGAAAGGTAATGAGCCTATTGTTATAACTCTGTCCCTGTACAGTAGAGTAGCTGTTTTGGTTTTTTCCTCGCTCTTTGAATCTACGGTTGTTTTTCTGTACATAAGGTTGCTTGAGAGCTCTGGTATGAAGAAACAAATCAATTGACAAGCCAGAAAAGAAACATGAATTTCAAGTAGATTTTAAAAATTAAATTATGGCTTACCATACAAAACAAATTGCTAATAATGTCTCAGTAATATTAAGGGGTTACCCACTTCAACTTGTCTGGCTTAAATTTAGAATTTTCTGCTTTTGCTAAAAGTCTGTATAGACTTGGTTCCTTTTTTGGGATATCCTGTACTCACTCTAAAATACTTGTTGCTATTTATACTGTTGCAGTTGCAACAGAACATATGTGTATATCTATCTATATAACTCAGGATATTAGGGATTGCTGTGATGGGTATGTTTAGAAGACTGATAAATCAGGCCAGTTTTAAACTTTATGGAATTAATTCATTAACAATGCACTTGGTGCTGATGAGCAGGCAGTTCTTATGCATTAATCAATTATCTGTACATATACAAAACTATTGACTTAAACAGTTGTATTCTAAATTAGCTGTGAATTTTACAGTATCATGGAGCTGATGCCGTATAGTGAGTCCATATGCCTGGAGCCCCTGGTGGTTGCTTGTTCTGAGGTCAAAGTGAGCAGGCTTGAGAGATCCTCAGTGAGAAAAATCAGAACTAAACTGCATTTGTTTTCTTTCTTCTCCGGTTCTCTTCATGCCTA
This sequence comes from Haliaeetus albicilla, assembly GCF_947461875.1. Classification (NCBI taxonomy): domain Eukaryota; kingdom Metazoa; phylum Chordata; class Aves; order Accipitriformes; family Accipitridae; genus Haliaeetus; species Haliaeetus albicilla. The sequence continues at coordinate 62,294,354 of NC_091516.1, forward strand.
TATTTATGCTGTTACTCTCCGTTTCCACAAGGGGGAGGGTTTTTCTTCTGCTCACCGGTTTTGCTTATTTTGACTTCTTTTGCCTTCCCACTCAGTCTTCTTGCATAACTTTGCCCACCATTGCCTTTTGGATGATCACAGTGCTCACATCTTTATCTAAAATTGTGCCTGGCTCACAGTATTACAAAAAACTTACAAGCTATTGTTATATGATTTTAGTACATCTATATTCAAGTTCAAGGCAAGATTATATTAATTTTATCCTCAATAGTACATCTGTAGTTTGTAGGTGAGACAGCCCTTTGTTTTGGCTAGAGTACTGACATACCTATGAACACCCACTCCTTCCTTGCTGAGTTTGAGGGCTGCAGTTAGAGCAGAAGGATTTCTTCAGTATTCAGTTCTTACCTGGGTAACTTAAAGAGTGAGAGCAGTTAGGGGATTATCTCTGTGGCCTGGAGGAACAAGAATGACTCTAGTGAAATCCTTGTTAGAGTTGTGTGACATTTTAGCTGGTTGACTGTCTTGGTGAAAAATGAAAAATATTAGTTTACTGAACTGCGTAAAAGTGCTGTTGCCATTTTTGTGTGTGCAATTAATCAAATTTAATGAATTTTAAAATTTAAAAATAGATATTTCAATATTGCATTTTGGAACTGAATTTTCCAACACCTAAGTAAAACTTCTCCAAAATTTGTTCAAGAGTAACTTTGTCATAGCTCTCAGTTTTTTCTCCCGTTTTTGTGTCTGACCATCCAACTGAAAATTGTTTGCATGGCCTGACTAGTGGGGATTGCAGAATTTAAGCCAACAGATGCTAACTGATCAGCTTCTTTAGCAAACAATTTCTACTGCATTAAATATGACCAAGAGTGTGTTTAATGAAGTGCTTATGACAATAAGTACAGTATCAGCTCATGTTTTATTTAATAGAGGATTAAATATTTGCATAAAATGAGTATAAACTTTCTGGAACTGAAGATCATTTATATGCATTGCATTTATGGGGATCTTTTTGTAAAAGAAAAAGCCACCCAAGACAACGAAAGTGCAACCCAAAATATGTGCAGTACACTGAGTTCTGCAATAAGGGATGACCCTTTGTGTCCTCTGCTATTTCCAAAAGATGGCAACGTTTTGAATGGGAGAATCAAGTCAATGAGTTAATTAGTTTGCCATCTATTTCTGTTCTCTGTAACCAAAAATATTCAGGATGACTGAAAAAATGAGACGAAAGTTGCACTGTACAGATGGATAGGTTTTCTTTTTGTGTGTGTATGCTATAAATAGGCATGTACCACTTTAACTTCTCACCGGGGAATAAAGTTTTATCATCTTGTACAAGTCAATGAACATTGCACAAAGTGATGGCTACATACTATGACATGGTGACTTCTTGTGTTTCCCTCAGCAGTATTTTTTGTCACTCTTGTATTTTAGGATCATATTTACTTGGAGGTTGAAACTGCCATAAGACATAAAAGGTTCTGCAGTGCCCCCCCTAGATGATTGCCATGTTATGAGAAATGGATGCCCGACTGTCATTCTGAATTGGCCATTTCGCTGTAATGACTCGATTGTTAATCAGGAGGTTGGACATTGTAGGGAAGTCTTTCCCACATTTATTGGGCAAATCCGATGAAAAAGGCTGTTTTGAGGTCTGTGTGTCATGGAGGACATGGCCAGCCTGGAAGAAACCTGGATCACAGTTCCTGCAATAACTGGGATAACAGTTTCTGTGGTAGATCTGCCATTGACTGACTTTTCAATTAATGTTACCCACAGTTTCTCTGAGAGATGCGCCCTGCCACTGCCAGTGCACATGACAGGAGGCTGCTCTGCAGCCCCTGAAAGTCCAGCCAGAAGAAAACTGCAAGTACTTCCCTACAAGGATGATGTGGCATAAATCAGAAAATAGGTGGAAAAGACAAGAGGCCAAGTCAGGTTGTCTGTGAGAACACATACCTCCCCTTGTTAAGTCAGGGCTGAGCCTGCTCTTGTGATTTACACAGGTGAAGTTATAGCCTTGCCTGGGAAAAGAGGGAGCGGTCAATGTAATTGTCAGCATTTCATTAATAAGCTGTGAGAATTGTTCATTAACTGCTCTGAATTGCTTTGTAGAAATACATCACTCCATGCTGGCTTGCCTCTGGTGCCTGTGTCATCCACTATCTGTAGTAAGTAAGACTCAAATGAAAAGAATTATTTTCAGTTTACCAGGCTGTGAAAAGAAAGAAGGTCCTGAGCAGGACTAAGTGCTGTTTTCCCTCAGCCCTCTGTGAGGGAAGCTGAAGCTAGAGCTCAGAGAGGGAGGCAGTGCCCTTTTCAGCGTTACAAGCTGGTTTTCATGCACAAGCACAACAATTTACTGTCTCCATTTGAAGTCTATTTTATCATCAGCCATTTCAGCAGATACTCTGTCTTTTCTGGGTTGGAGACCAGAGCTGATTATATTAACAGTTTCCTCACACTCTGAGCATTACTTAGCAAGCTCTCTGAGGAATTTTGAAATTTAATTATTACTTATTGGAAATAAGTTGGAATTTTGGAAATTTAACTTAACTTATTGGAGGTTTGGAAATTCAATTAGTGCTTACACTGGGACAACTGTAGTATCTATGATCTATTAAACTAGCATCAAAGACATGAAACCTGGCAGCTTGTCTAAGCCACTGGTCCTTTTCAGAAGATACCAAGGCTGTGCTGTTCATACCTCTTCCTCCTCCAGATTTTCCAAGCACACTGATGCAATGGGGATCTTTTATCTGCTCTCCCCCTCTGCAAGGGCAATATCTGTGGTTTTCTAAAAAGCACTGAGTTGTCTGATAAGTCAAAACTGCCATCAACAGGCAAATGCAGTGATCTTCCATACAGTATTCACAACCTGTACCCCAGCGTCCCATGGAGGTTTTTAATTTGTAAAGGAAACTTCACAGGAAACATTGGGGTTTACTTGGAAATTAATCGCTTGTTGCTTTGGTAATGCTTTGCAAGCATTGCAAGCCAGGGCAGGGTACTTCCCTTTGGTTTTTCCCTTCTAAATTATCCTGCAAAGCATCTTTACTGACACTGTGCTTTTTCCCCCACATCTGAAAGGATGGTGATACTTACTCCCTCTGAGAGCCTGCCCTCATTCCTCAGACTGGCTTCTCTGTCCATGCTAGTCTGCATGTCTGGCTCTACTACATGAATGTAGCTGTTATACAGGTGTGTTTCTGTATATGTACCTACTGAGAATGCATGCTTAGCCTCACTACCCAGTTGGACCTGGGGCATGATGTTGTGGCAGCCTCGCCTGTGTCGGGCTGCCAGATGCAGCAACTCCTAATATGTACCTTTTGCACTTTTAATTTACAGATGTTTCTCTCTCTTAGCTCTTCTATCAGTTATTCAACTTTTCAGGCATTTTCACGTTCGGGAAGAGAAAACTGTTTCAGTGCCTGACCTCTGTCTTTGTAGACTAATGGTTTGAAATGACAGTGCTGCTTAACTGCTGTGTCCCACTACCCAAATCTTACTTTGTTTCCCCTTTACTTACTGTTGTGTGCAAGTTTTTGATTAAGTTTTGTCAACATGATTTTCTCCCTGAAGAAGTGCATGCTGCTGCTTCAGTGATGTTCTTGTATAGTCCCTGTGGGCTGAATGTGAATTATTGAAGGGCCAAGTTGCATCTGAGGTGAGAACTTGCTTGTTGTGAACAAATAAATCTTTTTGGTTTTTTTGGCTCAAATCAAGTGCCCAGAAGAGAAAATCCTCTTGTGATGCTGCTGACTCTTGGACTGGTTTTGGTAATGATAGAGTTTATCAGTATCTGCTAATATGATCTGTGGGGTGCACAGGCCAGGGCTTTTTAAAAGCAGCTCCTGAAGGTCATTCCAGACCAAATGACTCTAGTAACTGGTTTACAGTCATTTCCTCATCATCATTTCCTTTGATTTTTGCTTTCAATTTGATAACCTTTCGTAAGGTTTCCCTGATGTGGCTTATCCAGCCTTATGTAGTCTGTTATCTTAAAACTGCTCAATTTAACTGGCTCTTTTTGGAGGACTGCTGAGTTTTTTGCTTTCATTTCTTTAATGTTTTCTTGAAACTGTAGTAAAAAAAAATCACATTTGAATAATTTTTATCATTTATCTCTCTTTTATCTGCATTGGTTAGCTCCTTTTCTAACATTTTTAGTGATTACAGCTTTATTTGTTGACTTCAGCATATGTGATCTCTGACTTAACTTCTCCAGCTTTTCTCTATTAAAAGGACTTTCTGATTTTAACTGACACTGAGTGTTACTGATCATGGTTGAAATTTGCGCTATCTCCACATGAATGTTTTTTAACTGACACACTTTTAGTGCTTGCAATCAGATGGCTCTTGGCAATTTTTTTTGAAAAACAACCTGCAGTAGGTTGGTCTGTTCTCTGTAGGTTGGTTACTGAAGCTGAATCATGACAAGTCAGTGTCTCCTGGCTAATTTGCTAAGTGTCGTGCTCTAAGGTCAGGGTCAGTTTAAAAATCTTCATTATTTTGGCTGCCTCACAGGAAACATTTACAAGCTGTGTGCCTATACCTTGCATAGATTACAAGTTTGTAGGGTGAGACAGTCCTTTTTTGCCTGCAGGGTGTTTAGTTTCTTGTGGTACTAGCCCTGGTTTTGACTGGATCACTTTGCTCCTGCTGCATCAGTCAATAATAACTCTCTATAAAATAAAGCAACAATCATAAGTGTGCAGAATAGCCCATTTGAAATGTATGGTGGGGATAAAATGTTAAGATGAATTAAACCCTTATTCCTGTTACTCTCTCCGGTCATTTTGTTCAATCAGATCCTTGCCCTGTGCTGATAAAATCCTATTTTATCTGAAAAGAAGTCCAAGGATCTGTGAAGATCACTGAAATGAATGAAAAAACCTCTCATGATTTAGACTGTACAGCCTTTGGGGCATGCAGTGCAATTTTAGTCAGGTTTGAATGGAGCTGAACGAAGGAATGAATGCTGGCTTCAATTCCTTGATGTGCTGCCACAGGGCAAACAAGTAATTAGTAGCTGATGCCAATGGTGTAAATGCTCCGCTTCAAGTAATATATGAGAAGATACTATGGGGGGAATATTTAAGCTTATAGTGCAATTCATAAATGTCGTCCTTTGAAAAGGATTTTTTTTCCTAGGCAATGTGAACTAAAAATGTAAAAAAGAGATGGCAGCGGTAAGATTGGCACGCTGAATGATCAAAATCTTCAATTCCTACAGCTTCAAATTCTTATTGCACTTATATCATATCGACTCAGTAACCTTTTAATATTTTCCTGTGATTTAGTGATAAATAATCACTCTTAAAGACCTACTTGGAGTTAACAGCCGGCTTTCAATGACATTGTTTGTCTTTATTACTTTCTCTTCCAAGGTTATTTGGCAGTCATATAGCAAGGTAGCTAGAGATTTAAGAGTTCACTGATAAAGAAAATTCAGGCAATAGGATCTTCTTCCATACATATGCAGGTCAGTGGTGATCTGAGAGTTCACTGTGGAAGAAATTATTTCCTTCATGCTGGCATGATCTGAGTCTTTTTGGTAGTCTCTAACTGGTTGACAAAAAGACAAAAATCATGTGTCCTAAGAGGAATAGAGGGACAGAATGGTTTAGCAATAAAGGTCTGAGCTCAGATGAGAAAGTTAAATACCTTTTGTTTGAGCTATAAAAGATTACTTTAAAACATAGAAATTGATAAAGAGGGAGAGCAAGTGTTCATTTGTTCTGTTTATATGATGCCAGATCACTTGGAGTGCCTGACAAATTTAACAGGGAGCGCTAACTGGAAATTCATTGGGATTTTAAATTTTGTTTGAAATAAAGAAATTTCTCCTCTTGCGGTAGGTCTCCAGATTACTTTGTGTGTCTGTCTGATATAAATAAGCATGGAACTATCTTTGACTGAGCATGCCAGAAAATTGCTGCCTCTTCCATGTTCTTCTAAAGGGCATTTCTAAAGCCCACTCAAATCGCAGCAGCAATTGTCTCCTCTGAGTTGAGACACCCATTCCTCCAGGCTTGGAAATCCCCATTTCACAAACCAAGGCAATGGAGTGGGTCTTTCTGTCACTGTGAATGTTTATGCTCTTTGTTTTAATTAGGTTTAGAAACCACAGGGAACAACTGATCTTCCTCCCGTCACTGCTTTCTTCTCCGTTTCTTCCAAGTGTTACTTGTCATGCTCTTTCCTGATTTTTTTAGTTTGTCAGCTGCTTAGCTGATCTAAAGATCTTCCCTGACCATCCTTGTTCTAAGATATCTGGTTTCAGGATTTATTTTGCAAAATGCTCCTCTGTCCTTACACTTGATCTGACTGGATTGTGCACATAGCAGGAAGAATTCTTTGTCAAATGCTCGTGCCTCAGAGCATGCACCTTTAGATAATTTTAAAATGCTTTAAACAATGTATCTGAAGAGATTTTCTGCATATTATTAACAACATCCTTGTGTTGTGTCAGTCATCAGCCAGCCCTAGTGTCTGGTGATGAGGTACTGTACATATGTACAGCAAGAAAGTTGCCAGGCCCGGAGATCAGAAAATCTAAGTAGTCAGACACACTGAATACGTGCTATTGCTAGTGGTTAGATTGGGAGTAGAGACAAAGAATTCAGTCAGCTTCCATTTACGTCAGTAGTGAGTGGTTGCTAAACTAAGATTTCATTTTCATCTCCTTCCCTTTTTCAGAATTTCATTTCTGTAGCTGTTAGGACCATGGGGAAAAAAGAGTCTGTTCTCCAGTACTTCGATGGAGTGTTTAGCACCTTGCCACAGTTCACATGCCATAGTTGGAGTAAGAGCATGTATACTGCTTTCAGGATTAAGTGAAAGGCAGTTCATTCCTCACTTTTGCAAGATATTCAGCCTTTTCTGGATCTGTTTTAATGACAGTTTTTAAGATGGTGGGGTTCTGTGTTTGTGTGAACACTTGTTTTTCCCTATGCCTAAGACCAATATGTAAACCTGGCTGGAAACTCAGAACACAAAGCTCTTTTTTTCTGTGTTTTTATGGTTTCTCCTGAGACCTTTCTGAAAGGTAGGTAGTTGAGAGGGATCCACCTTTTCTTTTGAAGCTCTCTTCAGTCAGTGGAAGTATCCCAGATATGCAATAACTATTTACTTTCTAATTGGTCTGTCCAGTTTTGCCATGGACTTGCCTGTTGCCATGGAAACTACTGAGCATGCAGAGATTGAGCTGTCCATGTCCAGAAGCCATTTGTCAGATGGTAGCCATATTAAAAAAAAAAAAAAATGTATTTCAAAGGTGACAAGCTACAGCCTGGAACTAGTGATCTGTGTAAGGCTAATGAGGATGTAGGTGAAAGGAAATTCTTTGTCTTCCTGTGGTAACTCCCTGGTTTTCACTTTCTTCATTCAGGCTATTGTGATTTTATGAACAGAATATGTAGATGCTGCAACTGACTCCCCTTAAGAGAATTTTCCTACTTCCAGCTTCCATTCAGAGATGAGATTATTTCTGCCTAGCTCTGTATAGTGCTCGCTGGTCAGTAGGACATAAAACATCACAGCAAACAATGAAAGTTTCGCGTAGGTACATCTACTAATATGTGTGCTTCCAAAATGTTAGTTTAGGTGAAAAAGCTTGTATGCTTGTCTGAAATTTGGGCTTCATCACTTAAGATACTTCTGGGATCATGCCAGAAGTAAGTGGATGACTTCTGCGATGAAGGAAATCTTGAGATAACCTACTTAACTCCCCTGGCCCAAAAAAATCTATTAATCTATGAACACAGTCACACATTAACTGCCTCTGCTACAATATGACCAGGTAGTTGACAAACGATCTTTACATATGGAAGCTGTTAGCAATGGGTATGGTAGGGAAATCCTTTGTGATATGGGTATAAGCAGGAAGGCCCTCAGCACTTCCCCAAACAGTATAGTTTAGATGTCCTTATAGAGACTTAGCAAACTACTCTGAAGAAAGGGACTTAAGCCACATAACCCACATGCTATGGCTCTCAGGGACTGGACTAGAAGCTGCTGAGCACAGAGAAATTGAAAATGCAGCCATGGTGTTTGAGCACCTCTTCGATTTTACAGGCAGAAGAGGTTCTTCCATGAGGAGCAGGTATGCTCCACAGCTTCTCTGGCAGTCCAGACAGGCAGGAGGGATGGAGATGCAGGTTGGTATGCTCAGAATCAGTCCCTACTAGTTTATCCAGAGATATTTAGCTCACTGAATGCCTGTGTTTGAAAATGAAACCCCTGTATGCAATACTGAAAGTCTCAGCTTTGATTTGAGCTATATGAAAAATTTTAACCTTTAAGAGTGCTGACTTGACTGATTGTCACGTGGCTGTTAGTGGCCCTCAGGCACTGATTGTTCAGTGAATTATTTGGAAAAGAGCAGACAAGTATCTGCATGCTGTCAGCTCAGTGTTAATATAATTATCCTTTTCTTCTGGACTAAAGGAATGTTTTAGCACAGAGCTCATAGAGTAGGAAAGATGTTCTTCCAAAGAGGAATAAATGAAAGAATTTTATGATTCCTGCAACTGAGAAAATAAGAAATGGAGAACATCCAATTCCTCTTTTTAAAAGCTGTTAATAACTAGTAGTGGTAATACAAATGTAAAGAGCATGGAGAATCTAGAAGACAATTCTGAAGCACACATTCCATTTCTCTGCAGACTGGATGTAAATTCAAAGTGAAATGTATCAAACATAAGGGCTCAACAGGGAGAGTGTAAACACTATCCTTAAGTTATTAAAGTTTAATCAGCTATATCTATAAAAGACAAACAGAAATAGCAGAGCAAGGAAAAAGTCTAATTCATAATATATTGAAACAAACAGTATAATTTGAAGAAAACAAACTGTATAGTTACAGTGTATCATATATGTTTATTCAAAATAAAAGTTTTAGTTGAACCTGTTCAGAACACTCAAAACTCAGAACTTAGTGAATAAATCCATTAAAACTAAAGTCATAAATGTAAGATTTGAAGAAGGGTTAAAGTTAGTATATTTAGAAATGCTTATTAGATAGTTAAACCCAAGGAATTCTGTAAAGATAGCTCATCTAATGGATGCAACAAAACCTTTTGGTAGAATATTTTTTTTTCCCTGATGCAAATACCCATTGTCAGTGGATTCTGTGCAGTTATTGTTTGGGATTGCTGAATTCACTGTAGCTCTAACTGTGGCTGAGCTGGGGTTTAAGATTATGCCTGGGAAGAGAAAGAACACTTAAATATCTGTGGGTATGAATTCAGCTAGTGGGGTAATAACCAAAGTTTGCGTTTGAGAATGAGTGTTTTGCAATCTATTTAGCCAAGCATGGGCAGTATAGTTTTATTGCGTTACAAAGAAAACAGAAAATCATGTTCTTCTTCCATTCTACAGTGCTTTGAGTTCTGTGTAATTGCAAGTATAGTTGTTTTTATTTAAATGAGGAAACTGAGTTTTGGAAAATGAAGTCCAAAAGAACTATAGCAACACTTGCATCATCATTGTCCTAGTCAAACCAGTAGCTGACCTGATGAGGGCCTCTGTGGAACTAGATACCAAGTCCTTCTCAGGTCTGGGTACCTGGAGGAACTGGATTCACATGTCAGAAAAAAACTGGTGGGACTTCAGGTTAGTGACAGTTTTGAGATAGATCTGCCTAGATCTTCTCCCCTAGTGAGCTCACCCAAAAGACCACTCTTTAAATCCAGATAAGGTGTGACTTACAGTTTGCTTTGTGAATAAAGAAGACTCTTAAGTGATTAAGTCAGAACAAAACCAAAACCAATTTCCACCTGACTCGTCCTTCCCCACTGTGTCATTAGGAGAGTCTTTTGTTCCATGTTTGGAGTCAGGCCTGAGAGCTGTGGTGAACCCTGAGCAGCTGACTGCAGTCCAAGGGAGATGGTTTTTCCTTCATCTGTGAGGCCTGGCTGTGTGTTCCTGTTTTGCTGTCACGATGTTATGCTTTACTTATGTGACCTGCAAGTTCCCAGAGCTGTGATGACTTTCTCTCATGTGACTGCCATGTTTTGCAGCATGGTGCTTGCTCTGAACAGGCTCTGTTGCTCCCTGAGAAAAGGGAAGAAGGTGTATTCTCTTTGTAAAAGGTTCTGCTTTGCCCTGACTTCAGAAAGTGTCATAGCCCACACTGAAAACAAGAAGATCATACATATCATCTGTTCCGTGCGATAAAATGGAAAAGCGAAGAGGCCAAGGGGCCAAAGAGTTATTCCTAGTGAAAACTTCAGAGTAGAGTTGTAGTGCTCATGACATCTTCTCCTGAGGATTGAGCTGGAGAAGCAAACCTGTTCAGACCTTCCTGTGAGTGAGTAGGCCTCCTGTGGCCTTCCCTAGCCCAAGAGGGAGCACGCTTTTCCTCCTGAGCTCTCCCTGAGGGAGCATCTGGAGGCCCTTTGACACTGGCAGTGCACTGGTCTCCTCCTTTTGAGGGTTCTCTTCCTAGACCCTGTAGTCTTCCTGCTCTTGTGAAGTTTGCCACAGCCTTTAGGCTCCTAAGATTTGGCACAAGCCCTCTGCGTTACTTGCTAAAGGATTGCTTTTCTAGATTTTCTCTGTTCATTTCTGAGCACATGAGATTCACTTGCCTGTTCCTTTAGAAACCTCTGGGATTGTTTTGTATTATGTATCAGTGTCTTTTCCGGAGCTTAGTGTATCAGGTTGTCTTCAGAAGTACATGGTTCACAGACATCATGCAAAACACAATGCTTCATTAATCATGTTTTCTATGTGTTGAGTAAGCAAAGTACGGTCTGGGGATTGTAGCTGCTATTTGCTTACGTGGATTGTCGGAGCGTGAAAATTGTTATAACACCATGTCTGCAGTTTGCTCGTTCTTTTGAAAATCATGTAAAGTTACAAAACACTTAAGTACCCTGTGTCTAAGTCACCCCTTTATTTCCTACTGTTCGTCGCAAGGATATGGTCATGCGCACACGAAGATCTTGGCATCCAAAGAGCTAAGGTCTCAGAGTTCAACATGTTGAAGAACAGTTATTTAGCAAAATTCCTCCCTGCCCCAACTTCAGCATAAAGACTCTCCTGGTACTTGATTCAAATATGATCTGCAAAAACCTTTCTTCTTCATCTCTTCATCTGACTGACTTCTGCTGTGTTGGCATCTTCCTTCATGTTCAGCATGACCTTGCTGTAGTACTAGGCCCTCCATGAGAACTGTCCAGAACTCCTGTGAATTTTTGCACTTTTCTGTCTTTTTTTTTTTTTTTTAAAGTGAAAAACCCCTTTTGTTATCTTTGCCGCTCCTTTTCTGCGTCTCCTTCTGGGTAATTCTGCTATTCTCTTATTTCTTTAGGATGTTTTGGTACAACTGTTATGAAAGATGTGAAACCTTATAATTCTAACTTCGAAGTTTTGGGGTTTTTTTTCATTTTTTTTTTCTTAAAGGAAAGCTCTGAGTTGGTGAAGTAAAAAGCCTGTTCTTGAAGTGAAGGAACTGAGGAATTTTAGAAGTTGGTAAAATTGATGACAGTCATATACCCTAGAATGTTTCCTTTCCCAGACAGTGTAAGTTTTTGTGACAAGTATGAGAAAACAGAGAAAAAGCACTGCTATACTTCTAAAGCAGAAATGTGTCTATTTGCTACACTGTTATACAAGTTGTTTTAAATGTGAAGTTGAACCTGGTCAAACTGTACCTGATGATGCATTTGCTTTGCATTCTGTTCAGGTTTGACATAACTCCTGTTTATCTTTAATAAGCATAGTTCTGTTATTGTGTCTGAGGAAAGTGGCACATAAATAGATTAATTAAATGGGGAATGTAAAAAAACCCCCAAAACCAAAAACCCAACAAATCCCTCCAGAATTTGTGGGCTGAGAATATTTGTGTTTCATCATAATCTTTAATTTAAGTTTTTAAATGACTTGTACCAAAACTCTCAACAGCACATTGTAGGTCAGGATGTGCTGAGCTGCAGCTGTAAGAATATAAAGATCTTTGCTGTTATCAGGGACAGAGAGAATAGGAGAGGGAAGTAGTGAGGGAAGAGAGAGTAATTTGCTAAAACTTGATTGCTGAGCTTCTGGGTTTTTTTCCATTATTTTTCTGAGTTGGACAATCATGAGGTGCCAGATGTCTAGGTATGTTAAACTAGAGCTAACCTGTAGTTAGGCAAACAGTTCTTGCAAACCTTTTGTGACAAAGAAAAGAAGATCAGGCTCTTCATGAAGTACCATGCAAGTGTTTTTCCTCCCCAAAGGTCCTGCTGCGCTGAAAATACTGATCTGCTTTTATTGAGAGATTCAGAATTCTTACGCATAATTCTTTCCTCACTTAATAACTTTCACCTAAAAACTCCTTCTTAAATTCTCCTACCAGGTCTAAGCAGTGGCATCCCTTCCCCTCACAGTAGTTACCTCTCTGTTTCAGGTCTGCTTAAGGTATGCAAATGCCACTTTTCCCCCAGAGCAGTTCACTGGGTTTTAATATTCATATGTCACTGGCAGAACCCACTTCACTTGCACTTGTCTTCTTACATCACCTGCTCTGCAAGACACTTAGCTGCCTGTTCCACCCAGCAGCCACAAGAGTAGAAGAAGGCTACTCTGAAATGGCCCTAATTACTTGAAAATGGCTGAACCTGGCTCCACATGAGTCAAAGCTGGCAAAGTGCCTTGTTGAAGGAATTAACTTTCTCTAACAGCTGAACGTGTAGTGGCTAGGTCTGCCTACTATTCATTTCTCTGAATCTCCTCAGCAGAAATTCAGGATTATTATAATTTTTGAGCTTACATTTAGCGCAGAATTTCCCTTCCTTGATTGTGAGCTTTTATGAATTATCCGGTAGCAGCGTGCACGTCAGTACAGAATTGACTGAGTTGATTGGTAGCAGAAGCTACAGCACGTTTATTTTTAGTGCCTTCATGCTTCTTACTTAATTCTTGTTTTGGGGAGTTGTTTTTTCTCCCTCTTCAGCTGCTGATGCCTCATAATATCTCTGGAGTTTGTCCCAGCCACACCACAGAACTTTATAAAGGGCATGCCTCCTAATTACTTAGTCCACTGTGAAGTCTATTCCTTTTCAAAATTAGGAGAGGGATACAGGAGGACAGTAATTAGCTGTGAGCCAGAGGGCATAAAAGATGACATTCTTCAAGACAGATACACTGCTCCTTTTATGGCTAAAATTGTCATATTTCCATAGAAACACTGTCTTCTAATGCACCTGAGGTTCAGATCTTTCATAAGAAAAAAAATAACATAAAGCCAAGAAATTAAAACCCATGTGATGGTGCACAGGCAACGAGAGGTAAGAATGAAAGATGCCAAAGAGAGCTTAACTTCAACACTGCCTAACTTCTGATTGGCTGAATTTGAACACAGTGACATTTTACCACCTTTTCTGAATGAATGAGCCTTCCGTAAAGGAAAGTAAGGTGTGGGTCTCAAAAGATAGAAGAGCCGTGAGTACCTGTTGCATACAGTATGCTTAGATGCGCGGTGTTGGTGGGGATCACCCCAAATCTGTTGTCATCACAGAGTGATTTATAAGAGGTTTAGCAAAGAAGACATTTGATAGGGGAAGATCTAAAGTGAGTTACCAAAAGGAGAGATTATCACTAGTTAGGTGACAGAGTTGTTAATTAACCAAACAAATGCAGAAAGTGACACCTAAATTAATGTTACAGAGGCACGCACAATCAAATCCAACAGCTGTTAAAAGTCAGATTTATTCTTCAGTAAAAAGTTAGTTAGAACTCAGATAACGTTAGTGAACCACAGGCTCAATGATGTAAGGGGAATTAGTACTATACAGCTGACTTAAGAATCCTTAAGATTTAAAAGTGATGACTCAAAATGTGCGTATCACTCACCTAAAAGCTGAGGGCTCTCTCTCCCTTGAGGAGTTACCTCAGGTGGTGCCCGAGCAAACCCACTGCTGTGCGGAGGACTGATTCCAATGTGTCCTCCGGAGGACCCCATTTATGCCCCTGTCGAATCTGACCTGTGGTCATTTAATCCCTATTGGCCAAAAAGGTTACCTCAGTGTACCTGCCACATCTCGATTGGTTTGTTCAACTTTCAGGTCTCCAGGGATTTTTTTTTCTTTCTCTTCTCCCTGGCTGGAGAATTTTCGTTTCCTGCCCTGGGGAGTGTACTGCCACAATTAAAAAGAGAAACTCCTCGAAGAAAGTGAAACTGTTTCAGCTGAGAGGAAAAGACAGATCATTCCATGAACAGGAAGGGATGACCAAGCTTTGGAAAGAAAGATGTAGTCTGCTTCAGCCCTACAACTTGTCAGAAGGTCAGGATTGCTGTAAAAGCCATAATGTGCCATAAGAAACAGACTTTCTTTAAGGAGTAAACAGAGATTCTCCAGCAAACTATGTGTTAGGAAAAATGACGAGTCAGTCTGCTGGTGCGGGAGGGGGACCACTTCTGATATAATTTAACCATAAGTAATTTAAAAGTGCTTTTTCCTTCATTTCTTCACTTAAGTCTCTGTACCTGTTTTCTACACTGAGTGTTATGAATACTTTTATTTGCATTTTACTTTAATCTGGCTTGAGTTAAGAATGATTTCACAGTAAACTGGCTAGCAAGACCTTCTTCCCACAGCAGAACAGTGAACCTATAAACCAGGACACTGGGACTCTACCTGCCTCCTTGTACATTGCATAGTGTCGCAGGGGTACCAAGATATGTCCCAGCAGGAGTGAGCTAGCAGCTAGAGAAGTGGCATGAATGTTAGGAGAGCAAGGAGCATCTTCCAATGAGCAAGGGTATCCAGGAAAGCTTCCTGGTACTTAGAAAATCACTTCGGACCATTCTTTTCTACAGGGATTTTCTACAGTGTCATTAAAATTTTAACTAACAATACCCAGGGAAAGGGAATTCTATGTTGACTGTTCTGGCTTTGGCTCATGTTCTTACAGGAAGTCAAATACTGCAGAGCATAGTCCTGCCTCATGGAGTCAGGGAGTTGCTGTTGCACAGGGAGGAGGAGAGAGTGGTAGAATTGACAGAGTTCTCTGATAAGGTTGGAGGGCTGATGTGCTTTCCGGTCTTGTGATTTCTTTGGAGCTTTGGTTTTTTCAGTGTTGAAATATTTAGAGAGATTGGATAAATGCTGCATACAATTATAATTTTTCTAGTAATAAGCGTAGTTTATAGACTATGATCAATAGTCAGTTGATAGCTGTTGTTGCAGCAGGAGCTAAAGATTACACTCAAGGTAGTTCAATAGGTGTCTGCCATGCAAACATTCTGGGCAGAGGGGAGAGTCTCAAGCATTGGCATAGGTACTCTCACATAGCTGCAAGGGCAAATTTAAGGGCTGATGCCACATTAGTGGGGAGAAGTTCCTGTTGGAAAGTGCAAGTGTAAACAGAACTCTGAAACCTAATTGTGATTCAGCAATTATTCATTCTGGTTACGGTAGCATACAAATCTTTAGATTTAATCAGCAGACCTTAGTTCAAAGCCTGTTGCTTCCAAAACTTAGAAGATGTTAACAGCAGAGTAAGGAGAGTCCTTTTTTGATTACAGCACTCAGTTAAAAGGACATTATGACATTTTTATGAAATGTGTATAAATTACTTTGGAACGTAAAATTTCATTTAAAGAGTTGCACGGTTTTTAACATGTTTGATGTGACCGTTTGCAGGATTTTTACACTGCCATCTTACGGAACAGTATTGCTAGAACTGAGGGATTAAGGAGGGGAGCTTGTCTGACTGATGTACATGAAAGTTATTTGAATTTACTCACACCTCCCCCACTTTTAAGCTGGAGTCAGTGCATGCAAACAGGATGAGGGAACACCCAAATTCAGATCTCTTCCTTACTGAGAGTGTCCAGATAGGTGACTTCCTTTTCCCAGAGGAATGCCCAAGGCCTGATGGCTAGTAGCTGGGGTTTCAGAGATCTGGGCTCATTGCTAATTTTCGTATTCATAGTATGCAAAATTGACCAGTAATAAAAGAGAAACTGAGAGCATCCCATCTCTGGATTGTCACTAAATCATTGATTTGACTATGTATATTAGCTTCAGAGTAGCCAGTTTTTACTTCTTCTACATAAGGAGACTTGGAATGCAATCCTACATAAAGGATACATACTGTTCTTTCTTTATCTTAGAAGGCAGGTGTCTCCTGACACATAGTGCATGTCAGGTGAGTAATCCACAGCATACAGCTTCTAAACAGGTTAAAACATTTTAATTTTTGCTCAGGTTATATCAAATTTTGGTTTTGGCTCCTCAAGAAAAAAAAAACTTATTGATCTGTGTCATGTTGTACGTGACTATGATGAAAATATCCTCAAAGGCTGCTTTCATGTGATTCCCCTGTGTATATTTTTTAGGTTCACTTAGACATGCTATAGCTGGTTTGATTTTCTTAAGATTTCCACCAAAAGAGTTTTTAATTCTCATATTACTGGTACCTATTTGGAGTCCTTGGTTTACCTAAACCAGAGAACATGGCTTCCTTGAGTCAAAATGAAGGCCTAGACCCACCGTGGGTGACCCAGCTTGTCCCTGCCTTTATTTCGGTCTCATATGGTTCTTACTGTGTCACTGAGTTTTTAAAACTCAGGAATAAATGCAAGCATCACAGAGTAATGTAACAGAACAAAATTCTGTTACAGTAAATATAATGTCTTTAAATCACTGTTTAAGGTCACATTTTCATTCAGTGGAAGGAAGTCTGCAATGTGGTACCATGTAGTGATTCTTAAAGGAGAACACTCAAACCAGTCTTCAGAGCACTGGCATTGTTTCAGTGCTAGTATGCATAAAAAAAAAAAAAAAAAAAAAGGAAGAAACATTTCATTCATTTTGGAAAAAAGCCAACAAAAAACCCCCACAAACCGAACAGTATTTTTTCTTCCTGATACCTTTATTGTTACTATGAGGAGGATAAGGACATGTAAACTTCTCGGTGAAAGTGTTTCACATTCACTTACGATAATTGTTTCTCCTAGCTCTGATTTATTTGCATCATAGACATCAAATGCTTTAAATTCAAATGGCTAGAATTCATTATTTTAAAAATATATATCTAGTTTCAGGCTTTTTGTTTTTTTCCAAGTTTTTGCAAATCCACTTTAGCAGTAACAAAGGAAGACAAGTGACTGTGTGGCTGCCTCTTCTTGTTCAGCAGGGAAGAAGTGTTCAGAGTGACTGCTGGGCAAAGAGGCAGGCTCTTGTATGAAGGACTCCATGGTCAGATTCCCTGTGACTTCTGTGGACTGTCATGGGCCCTATACGAGCAAGGCCCTAACTGTCATTGTTTCTGATCATTCCTGGTATTTTCATTTTGAAAGGAAAGTTGTTGTGAGTGGATGATTGAAATGTCAACAGAAATTTGCAATTAGCCTTGGAGATTTCTTTCTGCTGCAAAAAAGAGTGTAATTGGTCTCCAGTTCTGAGCCTGCTTCTGAACATTTTGTTGGAAGGTTTTGTCTGCACCTTTGATGTGTACAATTAAGTCTTTCAGCCACACCTTAGGTGAAGCTTATCTAGTACTAAGAGGCTTTCTAACCTACTTCTCAGTGTAGTTTCTAGACATACAACAAGGATATTAAATTAGCAAAATTGGAAAATGAGGACACATGATTTCTAGATGCAATTAGTTATACCATGGCTGCTCTTTGCTGAGGTATCTGCAATACAGATGCAGCTGAAAAAGGGGGGAAAGGGAATGTGATGTTCAGGAAGGGGTGGCCTGCTTTGAAGGCTTGTAAAGGCAGTTCACAAATGAATTGAATTATTGCAGTAGCAATATCTTTGAGAGGTGACATATCCTTGCTGTGACCCACTCAAGTTTTAGCCTTCAAAATGTACAGTTTTATTTAATTTTGAAGTGTTTTGTGTAGCCTTCTCAGGCACCTCAGAAGGGCCAGCCTCAGAGATAGATATGTTAGGTACACCGTTTCGTTTTCAGTTACTTGCTATTTATCTGTTACAAATTAGAGTATTTTCTTACAAGTCTATCACTACCTTAAAGTGAAATTAAAGCTCAGTTTTCAGTCCCTGTGCTGCTCCAGTAGTATCACACACTGCTGTTCCAAGAACCATATGCAGTAGGCAAGCCAGGACAACCATCCACTGTGGAAGTGTCCAGTGAGCTGAGTGACAGGCACATTGTAAAAATAATGATAAGAGAGGGAACCCCTGATAACTGACTTCTGCTGTAGAGATGAACAATCTCCATAAAAAGTTGAGAGAGTAAGTTTGGGGGTTTCTCTTCGCATTATTTCTTTAGCAGTTCTGCTTTGCTTTCTGCTGCAGTACTGCAGTCTGAAGTCTGCATCATGCAGGACACTGCAATTCACCAGCCTATTACTAAAGCTGACTAGAGGTTAAAACTGATGGAGTTTTCAGAAACATTTTTGATGAAAATTGTCTATTCATATAAAACAACTCCTTTAACAAGAAGACAGTGGTTTCAATGAAATTTTATTTGGAAGGGGTTTCTTCTCAGCCTCAGGCAGATCCAAAATAGAGATTGCTGGCAACAACGCCATACTTCCTTCTAGCCACAAACCAGCACACTCCAGATGGAGTCTCCCATCTCCAAATTCTACTGAGTTGTCTGATTCTGGGAGGGGAAGGACTAGAAACTGAGTCTTTCCTGTCCTGATGGGACATTTTGTTTGATAAGAGGAAAACCTCAAATCTGGTCTGTTTTGAAAGACCTCTGTCTTTCTTCTTTAGTATCTGGGATATGAGAAGAAAAGACAGTAATTATTTTCCAGACCTAATGGTATTTTTATTATAGAAATCTTGCTTTTACTTTTTAAATGAAAAATGTTAAAGATCACACATTTATTCTTATGCAGGATGGCAACTTCTGTTACTTCTCAGTTCCATGGGAAAAAGTTAACGTTTGCCCTTACCTCAGCATGTGGGTGTCAGGCATAAACTTTGCAGTACTAGTAAGACATTTTTTCGTTCAGTCTTTGCTAATAGATGTAATTCTTCTTCAGGTTTGTATTGCAGATGATTTCAACAGATTCTGATTTTGAAATCCTGTGCTGGTTTTGCCTGGCTTAGAGTTAATTTTCTTCACATTAGCTGGTATAGGGCTATGTTTTGGATTTGTGCTGGAAACACTGTTGGTAACACAGGGATGTTTCAGTGAGTGCTGAGCAGTGCTTACACAGAGTCCAGGCCTTTTCTGCTTCTCACCCCACCCCACCAGCGAGTAGGCTGGGGGGGCACAAGAAGTTGGGAGGGGACACAGCTGGGACAGCTGACCCCAATTGACCACAGGGATATTCCAGACCATAGGACGTCATGCTCAGTATATAAAGGTGGAGGAAGAAGAAGGAAGGGGGGGACATTAGAGTGATGGTGTTTGTCTTCCCAAGTAACTGTTAGGCATGATGGAGCCCGGCTTTCCTGGAGATGGCTGAACACCTGCCTGCCGATGGGAAGTGATGAATGAATTCCGTGTTTTGCTTTGCTTGCGTGCATGGTTTTTGCTTTCCCTATTACACTGTCTTTATGTCAACCCACAAGTTTTCTCACTTTTCTGATTATCTCCCCCATCTCAACACGGAGGAGTGAGCGAGCGGCTGTGTGTTGCTTGGTTGCTAGTAGGGCTTAAACAACGACAAATCCCATTTCACATTAGCTGTGTTTTGTCTCTTCATTGTACCTTTATCACCTATCTCACGATGCAGAGAATTTTCTGAGATGTCTTGATCTGTATATTAACACATCCCTTCCAAATACCAGCTAGTGACAAATCAAGTCCTGTGTTAAAGACTTCTGTATTTGCATTCATGGGAACAATTTTTTTTTTTCTGGAACTGGAGCTGCAAAAGCATATAGGATTGTTTTGTAGGGTAGAATTTATTCTCCTGAATCCCCTTATCAAAGAGATCAGTAAGTTTTTATTGACAGTCCTACATTAGAGTACATCGAAAACACCCTCAAGGGAAAACATGGTGAAAATGTTAAATTTTCTAAGAGGCATTTTACTAACAATCTCTCTCCAACAGGAATTTCTTAATTACCTTATTTTCTGCAGAAAAGCAGGTCTTGACACTAGTGCTATGAGAACCCTGTGGCACCGGATTTACCCCTGTGGATTTGTGTCAGGATCACAGGCATGAAGGAAGCTGGTCCCTGTCACTATTTTTATTGCCAAGAAGTTAGTTTGTCATATTTCTGTGGGCATTTCCTGGTTCTGCAGGGCAGCTTAATGAATAATAGCAAAGTGTATGTGAAAGTTTCTGAGTTTAAAAGTATATCCAGTCTTTTCCTAAATGCCTTAGCTGCCTTAGGGCACTAAGAAACCACTTGCATTTCAATGCCTGACAAAAATAATCATGACACATGGAAAGAGGAAGGCTATGAACTGGTGCAAAAAAAGAACACTGTAGTTCTGGTTTGTGTGCTTACAGCCGTGTGCAGTATGCAGTGCAACTGTGCAGATAGACAAAATACTGCTTGCTGGTGAAGGAGGTGTGGTGGGTTGACCCTGGCTGGATGCCAGGTGCCCAGCAAAGCCACTCTTATCACTCACTCCCTCTCCTCAGCTGGACAGGGGAGAGAAACTATAATAAAAAGCTCATGGGTTGAGATAAGGACAGGGAGAGATCACTCATTATTTACCATCATGGGCAAAATAGACTTGACTTGGGGAAATTAGTTTATTTCAAAATAAATCAGAGCAGGATAATGAGAAATAAAATAAAATCTTAAAACACCTTCCCCCCACCCCTTCCTCTTTCCCAGGCACAGCTTCACTCCCAGTTCCCCCCCCCCCCCCCCCAGCAGCACAGGGGATGGGGAGTGCGGGTTACAGTCAGTTCCTCACGTTATCTCTGCTGCTCCTTCCTCATCAGGGGGAGGACTCCTCACTCTTCCCCTGCTCCAGCGTGGGGTTCCTCCCATGGGATACAGTGCTCCACGAACTTCTGTGTCATGAGTCCTTCCCACAGGCTGCATTTCTTCATGAACTGCTCCTGCATGGGTTCCTTCCACAGGGTGCAGTCCTTCAGGAGCACAGACTGCTCCAGCGTGGGTCCCCCAGGGGGTCACAAGTTCTGCCAGAAAACCTGCTCCAGCGTGGGCTCCTCTCTCCACGGGTCTGCAGGTCCTGCCAGGAGCCTGCTCCAGCGTGGGCTTCCCACAGGGTCACAGCCTCCTTCAGGCTTCCCCCTGCTCTGGCGTGGGGTCCTCCGCGGGCTGCAGGTGGATATCTGCTCCACCGTGGACCTCCGTGGGCTGCAGGGGGACAGCCTGCCTCACCATGGTCTTCCCCATTTGCTGCAGGGGAATCTCTGTTCCGGCACCTGGAGCACCTCCTCCCCCTCCTTCTTCACTGACCTGGGGGTCTGCAGAGTTTTTTCTCTGACATATTCTCACTCCTCTCTCTGGCTGCAGTTGCTGTTATGCAGTTTTTCCCCCCCTTTCTTAAATCTGTTATTCCAGAGGTGCTGCCACCACTGCTGATGGCTCAGCCTTGGCCAGTGGCAGGTCTGTCTTGGAGCGATCTGGCATTGGCTCTGTCAGACATAGGGGAAGCTTCTAGCAGCTTCTCACCGAAGCCACCCCTGTAACCCTGCCACTATCAAAACCTTACCATGCAAACCCAATACAAAATGTAAAGTGCTGTACACGTATATTTCAGCAAGAGAGAAGAAATAAATTTTCTGTAATAGTTTCCATACCTGAAGACTTTTTGCTGCACCAAGCACGGTATGCCAATGTAGTTAGAGTAGTTATTTGCTTGGCATGCTATTTGGTCTGTTATTGCAATGGAGTACTACAGTATTTTTGTAAGAAAGAGTTGGAAGTATTTCACTTTACTTTCAGATATTTTAAGGTCAACACTAATTCCATCAATAACACAAGGATATATGCCTCACTCCAATAATCAGCACTTGTTCTGTGCATTTCAAACTTCTTTAAAACAGCCAGGGAGGGAAATAACCAACACACCTACCCAGCATAAACTAAATGTGCTAACGGTTGAACTGAACTCATACTTCAATTTTTATGTAAGTTTTATGCAAATACTTGGTTTGCTTTTAAATAAAACATGAGCAGTTACTCTTGTAATGAGTAACAGCACTTCATGAAAGACACACCTTTGACAGTATTTATTATAATAATGATTAGTTTTCTGAGATCTGTCAGGGGCATTGACAATAATTCCACTAGTTTTCAAAGGTAGGCCATTGACTGTAGGAGCGGGAGGGTCATCCAGGCTCTTCCTGGGAAATGTGTCCCACTGCAGAGAGCCAGCCACAGAAGGATTGTACATTAAATTCAAAATCCTAATTCAGCATTGCATTCTTAATTCTAGTTGAGCAGAGCTAAATATGAGTTCAAGTGCCATTGCTATGGTATGCCTTACTAAGAGGCATATACTTAAATGCTTTGTTTCATAAGGGCTTACAGGAGTAATGTGCAAATATGTTTCTGAGGTTTAGAGATATGACACCAGGATTGCAGTTAACTTGGTATTTGCTCAGGGCTTACTCACAAAGGATTTGGGTATATCCTGGGTAATCTGGTTACTTCAGGAGGTTGAAACAGGAGCTTCCAGGGAAGAGCAACATATTATATTTGGTTTTGACTTCCAGGCACAAAATATTTCGTGTCATTTCCCAAGAGAAAGTTGTTACCCAAACAAAACTTTGAATGGACTCTGGTTTGGCAGTTGACTTAGGGCTGGTGAAATTACTTTCCTGATCTCAGCAGAATCCTTACTGTGCCTCAAACATACCCTTAAATTTTATGTCATATGATATATTATCAGAGCTAATTAATATACTAGAAATCATAAAACTACCAGCTTTGTCATGAGGGTAAGTAGGAAAGAATTTCCCTTGATGGGTACCTCTGCTTAGAAGAGGAAGCAAAGTTAGTGTGGAATTGGCTAATTCTGGCAATTATTTACTCAAGCACAACTTCTCTTCAAGATCTAGATACGTGCCATGTAACTCCCATTTTAGAACTAGCAACTCTTGTAAATAACTAATGCACAAAACTTTCTCTGTTCCCGGTGCTCTTGAAGACATGCCTCCACAGCACACCTGCATGGCAAAACTAGTAAAATATCATTATTTTTTGTATTTGGTC
Organism: Haliaeetus albicilla; assembly: GCF_947461875.1. Lineage (NCBI taxonomy): Eukaryota > Metazoa > Chordata > Aves > Accipitriformes > Accipitridae > Haliaeetus > Haliaeetus albicilla. The sequence continues at coordinate 62,317,438 of NC_091516.1, forward strand.
AGGATAATCATGTCATGGGGTGTAAATTACACAGTGGTTCTTGATTTTGTGAGGTTTGGTTATAAATCAGATGGTGCAGATCAATACAGAAGAGGACTAAAGAGAGGTCTCGTTGATGATATGAATTGGAAAAATGTCAAGTGCTGATGTATAGTAGATACATCCCATAGGAATGGATATTGTAGCAGAACACTGCTGAAGGATAACACATATTCAGCAACTCTGATTCAGTGGTCAGCATGTTTATTTTACTCCACTTTCACCATGATGAAAATTCACTTGGTGAACATGTAAGAGACCATTTCAAGTTGTAAAAACATGGGTTAAATACTTCAGCTTGCTGAAAAAAAGAAAAAACCCCAACAAACCTGTCCTGAGCAATGTCAGCCACCGTTTTCAGCTCATGTTAAGAAGCAGTATGAGTAAGATCACCAATTTCTTTTGTCTTCCCCAGCTGGACAAATCAGGCACCTTTTGCATGGCTAGTTTCCTGTTAAAGGCATTTGAAAGCCCAAAATGAAGCTGAAACTTGTGCCTTTGGGATTCCTTCTCAGATGCTTTACCACTATACATCTTGCATATCTTTTCATATTATAATAATGAGAATCATGAGTTAGGCATTCACTATTTACCTGTATGGTTTTCTGAAAACTCTTTTGGCTATAAAAATCATACTATTAGACTGGAGAAACCCCCCAAATAACTTCTGACACAGAACTTAGCCAACAGACCTTAGCACTTTGAGGGAGAAGCTTGACCATAGACTGCTGTTTTCTTGTCAGGCACAAGAGGTCTACCCCTTCTGAGTACAGCAGCAAAGTCAGCAACTCCTAAATAGCATGGGGAGGTTGCTATCAGCTTTTTAAACGTGTACATAAAGCTAAATTTCAGCGATAGGAAAATTGCATCTGGACTTGGGTGAGTAGGCTTAAACAAAATATTCCAAACATGTGAAAGCTCTGTTTATTACAAGCTGCTGCAGTGAAACTATGTGTGCTGATGTTCCAGACATCTTCGTCTGAGCTATTAAACACCTCACACCAACTTGGTTATGGAGCTTTATAATGTATGGTTTGTTTGCTAACAAGAAGTCCACTGTTATTTCCTCATGCTCCAGGATGGCCTTGACAATGAATCCTGGTTCATTTGTGTGTACCCCTGCATGTTTGGGGGTTTTTGAACCTGCTATGTATTACTGTCCATTTGTCAAAATGAAATTTTATTCACCATGTGTCAGGCCATTTTTAGAGTGATGCCCAAATCTCTATGAAATCTGTCTGCAGCTGTCTTGCGGCTCAGCATTTCACTGTCTCCATCAACACTCCCTGGAAGTTATCTACACAGAAGAAAACAACAATGGCTTCCATTCTTGTCCCCTCTGAGACCTATTTCAGTATTGGCCCAGCTGGAAGAGATCCTTCAGTATTGTGCTGTTTTCTGTTTTGTGAACCATTACCTTAGCTAGCTTAGGTAAGCTCAGGAAGCTTACCTGGGATCCTCACTACTAAGTGTTATGCAGAAGCTTTGCAGAAAGTGAAACCTTTTCAAATTCATATATTCTATGCTATTATGTGTGCTGTTTGTCAGTAGTAGTAGCAGGGATGTAATTTCCTGCTAATTACAGGTTACAAACAAGACCTAGGTGGTGGAGTTGCTTCATCTTTTCCTCTCACATCCCATGGTGGTCTGTAGACTTTCCTTACACTGAAGTGATTCCTTCAGCCCTTGCCTTATGGTTTGTCTACAGGCATTTCTGCTGTTTTTTCTGCAACATTTATTCTGGGGTTTTGTGGAGGTAAAAGAAAGAAAACATGAGATTTAATGAGTGACAATATTGAAGTTTAGTAAGTTTAAAACAGTGGATACAGTTATGTTCTCTCATAAGTCTGTCTTGAGCTATCCAGTTTAAAGAGGAAATCAAGCTTTATCAACAGTGTTGTACTGGCTTTGTAGAGCTGAGCAGGGGGATATCACTGAAAATTACCATTTTGCCTGTCCCCTGCCTTCCTTCCAAGACCTGCAATACAGAGATGTGCAGAAGGCATAAACCAGAAGGTTCCTCAAGAGTGCTTTCTTTAGGATTCAGCTGCCAAGGGAGCTCCATTCCTACTGCCCTATAAATTCATTTTATAAAGGAAAATCGTAAGTGTATAAGGGAAAAAAAAAAAAAGGAAGGGAATTGCTCCAAATAAATCTCCCTGCCACACTGCTTCAGCTCACACTGTGAGATGTGCATTTATGGTCATGTTTTTCAGCCTTTTCATCAGACACTCAAGCCTGTAGTTAGTGACAAGGTGACGGGTAGAGTGACTGCACTTTGCAGTAGGAGAGTCTTGTTAAATATTCTTTTGAGATGTCCCCAGGACCCAAGGTTTAACTTGTCAACAGTTTGTAGCACAGGGCTCTCAAAGTAGCAGCTGAAGAAAGGATGAAATTTTGCAAAGATCAGCACCAGCTGCTGCCACCAGCTGCCCAGGATTCATCCTCTGAGCAAGAGCGTTGCTCATCCAGTGCTGCATAAATAACACAGAAATGTGCATGAAGAGTGCTTTGGACAGGGAAGATGGAAGAGGTAAGACCAAGTGAAGAGATTCAGAGAGCTACGTAATTGCAAATGAAATGGAAATCAGTGAAATTACACAGGTGCCTGTGGGCAACAGCAGCTCTAGGCCACCACTGTAAATGTGTCAATTGTAGCTGATGAGTACTTAATGTCATTTGACCTTAACACTGATTTGGCGTATTTGCCCTGTCCTGCAGTGGTATTTGAATTTTAGCATTTGTCCCTGGTGTTCCAATAAGGAACATGAGTTTTGTGTTGCTTTCCCTGGCCTGCCTTACAGCCTCTGCCTGTAAGAAGAATTTGTGTTCGCCCTGTGGTTGGTCTCTCTGGGCTCTTAGAAGAGAAGTCCCTGACTGGCACTTGTGGTAAAGGCAGCTCTGTGCTGAAGGTGCTGACTAGAGAAAAGCTATTGTCCCATCCCCATCCCTCTGAGGTTAAAGGTTCTTTTCATGGAGCCTGAGCTTTATCAAATCAGGATTTACTGCTCAAAATGTCTTCTTGAAGAAGACTGCCTTAC